>NC_091985.1:67812200-68511436 GCF_044704955.1 Pristiophorus japonicus
CTCGTGAAAAAGTGGAAGGTAATCCCATGTTCTAAGGTTAAAAGGTACTTTTACCTGACCTTTCAAAGCTCTTGGATTGAGCCTTTGAAATGCAGTTTACCTAAAGTTTTGGATATGTAAAGCAACCAGTGATTGTAGCTGTATCTTTCTTCCTTTGCCAAAGCTTCTCTTTTTTTTGCTGGCAGGATTTATGTTTTCCCTGTCATCATCTTATATTCATTATTTTACATATGCCAGAGAAATGTGTGTTTAAAGTCCAGGTCAGGAGGAAGCCTTGGTTTCTTTGATTATTTCTCCCTGGTGCTTTAAGTTTCAGCTTGCAGAGTTCATGGACATAGCAAATCACTGGAAGTAAATCAAATAAATACCTTTGCTGAGAACAGCTGGTGATCCACTTACTGTTTTGTGTCATTTAAATATCTTTCGATTTACATGTTCTGTTCTAGAACATAGGCTCACTAACCTTCGAAAATAACTTGGCTTTTAGCTTTGTCTTAGCTCCAATGATGACACTCACAGTGTTTCAATTCAGTATATTAATTTTTTGCTGGAATTTTATGACATCGTTAACAAGTTGCCTTTTGTCTTATTTTTAAATTTCAGCTATCCCTTGCCTCCCTTGTTAGGTACTGATGTACTATTCACTATTTCTCAATGAGAGAGTATGGATGAGCAAGTGGCTTTTTCCCGGTCACTCATCATCATAGGCAGTCCCTCGAAATCGAGGAAGACTTGCTTCCACTCTAAAAATGAGTTCTCAGGTGACTGAACAGTCCAATACGGGAATTACAGTCTCTGTCACAGGTGGGACAGACAGTGGTTGAAGGAAAGGGTGGGTGATGAGTCTGGTTTGCCGCACGCTCTTTCCTGCCCTTGATTCCTGCATGCTCACGGCGACGAGACTCGAGGTGCTCAGCGCCCTCCCGGATGCTCTTCCTCCACTTAGGGTGTCTTTGGCCAGGGACTTCCAGGTATCGGTGGGGATGTTGCATTTTATCAAAGAGGCTTTGAGGGTGTCCTTGAAACATTTCCTCTGCTCACCTGGGGCTCGCTTGCCATGTAGGAATTCCGAGTAAAGCATTTGAGGGCCTGATCTTCGAACATTCTCTTCTTCAGTCGGTCACGACCGATGCCACTCGAAGCAACTGTAAGGCATCCAACAAAAGTGCCTGAGTTGACTTGATTTCCCACTTTCCCTCTTACTTAGAAAGCTCCTCACCTCTATTCTGCAGCTCTCATCAACAGCCCACCAGAGGTATAGAACACACCATATGGGGTAGAGAACATATCATAGGGGTAATTGTAGATGTGACCCCCCCCCCATGTCCTACCACCGCTGTAACATAATATGTTAGTGCTGATGCACTTGAGCTGGGTGACGGCATTGACTCAGTGCACAGCCCTCCTTCATGCAGCTTCTATCTGTGCTTTCAATTGAGGGTGGTCTTCAACCATCAAATAGGACTACTTCCTTTGGTGTACCTAATGCAGTAGGACCTCTAACTCCTTTAACTCGAAAGGAAGCCATGTTGCTTACATATCTCCACTCTACAATTGTGAACAATTAGTCCACTTTTCTGTGATTACCATAATTTTCCGACTGCCTTGCTGGATTTCATGCTCTCCGGCCAAGTGTGCTGCAGGCCAAGTACTTTGGGCAAGTCATTTATATGACAGGACCCTGTCAAATTAGAAGGGCTCTCCATCACAAAATTAGGTGCGACGCTTCCTTTGAGCTGCCTATGCCTTGGACTCACAAAATCGGAGCATGTTGTATATAGTTGTATATAGTATATAGTTCAATAGTTTTTTTAGACAATACAACATAAGCATTGCTAATCTTTCCTCATATATCATCCAGTTTAAACTAGGGATCATTCTTGTTCCTCTTCTCTGCAGCTATGTATGAATTATCACTTTAAATGTATGGTGATTGGAATTGCACACTGTGTTCTATGTCTGGTCTGACAAGTTCATTATAAAATCTCTGTGGACTAATACTCCACTGCACTGGCTGCATGTTCCAAAATACTATTTCTTTTTAATTACTTCTCCATATTATCTTAACATTGTCCTGAAACTACTGTCGTTTCAAGTTCCCCCCCCATGCTAATTCTATTCCCTTCATTGTATCTACCCTGTATATAATATTTAGCATTTTCCAATGCTGGATTTAATTTTCCATTTGTCTGTCTGTTTGCATAATGGACATCAAACCTTCTGTAAAACATTAAATAGTGCCTCATCCACTCCCTATTTTAGGATCATCTGCCGATGCAAAACTAATAATTGGGCAGCCTAACACATCTTCATCACACGTCACCCTTAAAGTTTCTACTACTGTACCAAACTCACCCTGTCCCTCACACTGCCTGGTCTGAACCACTCTATCAGTAAGGAGAATTGTGGGCTATATCCCTGGGAAATTACAGATGCCATTAACCCTATTATGCAATCTTGACATCCCACCTGCAGCCCTGGGAAGAGGCTTCAAGTCCTGACCCGATAAAGCCATTATCAGGAGCTTCCAGCTCATTGATTATGGAGGCATCATTCAGCCATGGTCCTTCAAGTTGTATTGCAGCTCCATCAAAACAAATACCTCCTACCTGACCAGACCAACTGAGCCAAAGTCATATGACCTCTCACAGCTCTAGAAACCTTCTTCCTATCCAACAAAGTCACAGCAAAGCTAATTTTGAGGGTGCATGTGATCAGACAATATAAATGCAGCAAAAATAGCCTGGCAGAGAGTTTGGAGGAATCCCATCCAATGACATGGGGGTTCCATTTGCAAAACAATACAGACAAGGGGTGATTCCATGATCCCATGTCTCTGGTAGAGAGGCTGCTCCCACAGGGAATGTGAACCATTGATAGGCTACAGCTTTGTAACTCTGATTCTCTGACCTTTGCTCCTAGCAGCATAACTCCTTGCTAGGATCATGGAATCTTCCTCATAGTCTCAACCTGTAACAAATGAAAGAAGAACAAATTAAAATGAACTTTTGGACATAACAGGTTAGATTTTGGACTTTTGCAATTTTGTGGCGTTAATCGCGGCGGGGCGCTAAAGATACCGCCTGAAAATAGTCTGTGCTCTCAACTGCAAGATTCAGCAAAAATTTAAGATGGAGAAGCCTTGCCGTTAACTCAGGCATTGCACAACGGACTTTGTGCGCCTGAGCCGAAACTTGCGGTGGTAAAGGAGGCGGCCATTTTGCACATATGCAGTTTTTTTTCCCGGGCGCAAACGCTAATTCGGTGCAGCAGCTTCCTGCGTGCATGAGCATATGAACCACCCCACTTCAGCCACTTCTGCAGAGAGGGAAGGCAGCTTCTCAGATGAGACCACTGAGGCATTAGTGCATTCTGTGGAGAAGAGGTGGTCCTCACTCCATCTTGCTGGGGGAGCCAGACTGCTGCCACCAATCTTTAAAAGGCTGTGGAAGGAGATTGCCCAGGAGGTCTCTGCAGCAGACACTGTGCCCAGAACTGGGACACAATGTAGGAAAAAGTCTCGCTACCGGTGCCTCTGCTCTCCGGGGATCGTTTACTCTACAGCTTGTCTACTTCTGTCAGCTGTGGGGACACTTTATGACACATCGTTCTGGTCCCGGGGACGCAGGCTAGAGCATAGGGTAGCCAGCTGGATCTGTATACGATTGTTAGATGTTCGCCCGCTACATTGACTGATTGCAGTTTGCACCCGACGTCGCTCAACAACATTTTGCTCGTTACAGCTGGACTTTTACATTGGTTACCAACTTTGAGCAGTTCATTCAAAAATGGCAGGTTGCTGGCCTCCTTTAAAATGGCCTTACTACTTTTACCCCAATCGTCTTCCTTGCGTGGAACCATGTGTCGTTGCTCCATTAGCGCTGCACCTCGTGGTTTGGACACCATCTTTGCCCTGTCCATGATGCCGACTGCCGCGATCTTCTTTCTCAGGGATTCTGCCACTGAAGCTGGGAAGGTGCCCTCGGATCCAATCTTCCTCCCCAGGAGTCCTGCCATTGAAACCGGGAAGATGCATTCTGGTCGTCTCGGCTGGATCATCGCCACGCAGTCGTGATGAGCGGTCTGTGTCTTGGGGGCTGTGCGGATCTGCTCTCCGGTGCCTGGTCCAACCGAAGGTGGGGTCTTGCTCTGCCTCTGAGCATGGGGGACGTCGATCGCTGGAGGGATGACGTCTTCCCAGTTCCAATGTGATATGTCCTGACTAGACAGTATAAATGCACATGAGGCCCATACTTGAGAGAAGCTCATTCTGTGACCAGTTACCTTTATTACCAAGACCTCAAGTGATGAAGGTGGGTGGAGCTTCCCCTTTTATACCTGAAAGTCCAGGTTAGGAGTGTCTCCCACAAGTTCACCCCCTTGTGGTCAATGTTCTCAAGGTGTACATCTTAGGTCAGCTTATACATGGGTTACAATGATAGTTGAATACATGACATCACCTCCCCCCCAAAGTTTTATTAGGATACATAAGAACATAAGAATTAGGAACAGGAGTAGGCCATCTAGCCCCTCGAGCCTGCTCCACCATTCAACAAGATCATGGCGATCTGGCCGCGGACTCAGCTCCACTTACCCGCCCGCTCCCCGTAACCCTTAATTCCTTTATTGGTTAAAAATCTATCTATCTGTGATTTGAATACATTCAATGAGCTAGCCTCAACTGCTTCCTTGGGCAGAGAATTCCACAGATTCACAACCCTCTGGGAGAAGAAATTTCTTCTCAACTCGGTTTTAAATTGGCTCCCCTGTATTTTGAGGCTGTGCCCCTAGTTCTAGTCTCCCCGACCAGTGGAAACAACCTTTCTGCCTCTATCTTGTCTATCCCTTTCATTATTTTAAATGTTTCTATAAGATCACCCCTCATCCTTCTGAACTCCAACGAGTAAAGACCCAGTCTACTCAATCTATCATCATAAGATAATCCCCTCATCTCCGGAATCAGCCGAGTGAATCGTCTTTGTATCCTCTCCAAATCTAGTATATCCTTCCTTAAGTAAGGTGACCAAAACTGCACGCAGTACTCCAGGTGCGGCCTCACCAATACCCTGTACAGTTGCAGCAGGACCTTCCTGCTTTTGTACTCCATCCCTCTCGCAATGAAGGCCAACATTCCATTCGCCTTCCTGATTACCTGCTGCACCTGCAAACTAACTTTTTGGGATTCATGCACAAGGACCCCCAGGTCCCTCTGCACTCCAGCATGTTGTAATTTCTCCCCATTCAAATAATATTCCCTTTTACTGTTTTTTTTCCCAAGGTGGATGACCTCACACTTTCCGACATTGTATTCCATCTGCCAAACCTTAGCCCATTCGCTTAACCTATCTAAATTTCTTTGCAGCCTCTCTGTGTCCTCTACACAACTCACTTTCCCACTAATCTTTGTGTCATCTGCAAATTTTGTTACACTACACTCTGTCGCCTCTTCCAGGTCATCTATGTATATTGTAAACAGTTGTGGTCCCAGCACCGATCCCTGTGGCACACCACTAACCACCGATTTCCAACCCGAAAAGGACCCATTTTTCCCGACTCTCTGCTTTCTGTTAGCCAGCCAATTCTCTATCCATGCTAATACATTTCCTCTGACTCCGCGCACCTTTATCTTCTGCAGTAACCTTTTGTGTGGCACCTTATCGAATGCCTTTTGGAAATCTAAATACACCACATCCATCGGTACACCTTTATCCACCATGCTCATTATATCCTCAAAGAATTCCAGTAAATTAGTTAAACATGATTTCCCCTTCATGAATCCATGTTGCGTCTGCTTGATTGCACTATTCCTATCTAGATGTCCCGCTATTTCTTCGTTAATGATAGCTTCAAGCATTTTCCCAACTACAGATGTTAAACTAACCGGCCTATAGTTTTCTGCCTTTTGTCTGCCCCCTTTTTTAAACAGAGGCGTTACATTAGCTGCTTTCCAATCCGCTGGTACCTCCCCAGAGTCCAGAGAATTTTGGTAGATTATAACGAATGCATCTGCTATAACTTCTGCCATCTCTTTTAATACCCTGGGATGCATTTCATCAGGACCAGGGGACTTGTCTACCTTGAGTCCCATTAGCCTGTCCAGCACTACCCCCCTAGTGATAGTGATTATCTCAAGGTCCTCCCTTCCCACATTCCTGTGACCAGCAATTTTTGACATGGTTTTTGTGTCTTCCACTGTGAAGATCGAAGCAAAATAATTGTTTAAAGTCTCAGCCATTTCCACATTTCCCATTATTAAATCCCCCTTCTCATCTTCTAAGGGACCAACATTTACTTTAGTCACTCTTTTCCATTTTATATATCTGTAAAAGCTTTTGCTATCTGTTTTTATGTTTTGCGCAAGTTTACTTTCATAATCTATCTTCCCCTTCTTTATTGCTTTCTTAGTCATTCTTTGCTGTCGTTTAAAATTTTCCCAATCTTCTAGTTTCCCACTAACCTTGGCCACCTTATACGCATTGGTTTTTAATTTGATACTCTCCTTTATTTCCTTGGTAATCCACAGCTGGTTATCCCTTCTCTTACCGCCCTTCTTTTTCACTGGAATATATTTTTGTTGAGCACTATGAAAGAGCTCCTTAAAAGTCCTCCCCTGTTCCTCAATTGTGCCACTGTTTCGTCAACTTTAGCCAACTCTGCCCTCATCCCACTGTAGTCCCCTTTGTTTAAGCATAGTACGCTCGTTTGAGACACTACTTCCTCACCCTCAATCTGTATTACAAATTCAACCATACTGTGATCACTCATTCCGAGAGGATCTTTTACTAGGAGATCGTTTATTATTCCTGTCTCATTACACAGGACCAGATCTAAGATCGCTTGCTCCCTTGTAGGTTCTGTAACATACTGTTCTAAGAAACCATCCCGTATGCATTCTATGAATTCCTCCTCCAGGTTACCCCGTGCAATTTGATTTGACCAATCGATATGTAGGTTAAAATTACCCATGATTACTGCCGTTCCTCTTTCACATGCCTCCATTATTCCCTTGATCACAGGTTAAGTCTCTCTGGTGGTTTACGCTCCCTTGTAGAGCGCCTGAGTTGGGGCTCCGGTTGTTGGGCGCTGGCCTGAATGTCTGCTGTTTGCAGTGCCTCAGGCCTGTCCGGACTGCCCACAGTGACTGGGCTCTCCTCCACTTGGTTCCGGTGTTCGGTCACCTGTGGTGGAGTAAACTCTACATCGTGTTCTTCCTCTGCTTCTTCTATGGGGTTGCTGAACCTCCTTTTAGTTTGATCCACGTGTTTGCGGCAGATTGGTCCATTGGTAAGTTTAACTACCAAAACCCTATTCCCCTCTTTGGCAATCGAAGTGCCTGCAAGCCATTTGGCCCTGCAGCGTAATTAAGGACAAAAACAGGGTAATTGACATCAATACATTGCGCCCTCGCATTCCTGTCATGGTAGTCACATTGTGACTGATGCCTGCTCTCAACAATTTCTTTCATAGTGGGATGTATAAGGGATAACCTGGTTTTGAGCGTCCTTTTCATTAGCAGCTCTGCGGGTGGAACCCTTGTGAGCGAGTGTGGTTGGGATCTATTGGCCAACAGGAGGCATGATAAGCGGCTTTGTAGGGAACCCCCTTGGAATCTGAGCCTCCCCTGTTTGATTATCTGCACTGGTCGTTCCGCCTGGCCATTTGAGGCCGGCTTGAACGGTGCCATTCTGACATGGTTGATTCCATTGCCTGCCATGAAGTCTTGGAATTCAGTGCTTGTGAAGCATGGGCCATTGTCACTGACCAAGACATCCGGTAGACCGTGGGCGGCGAACATTGCCCGTAACTTTCGACCATGGCAGAGGATGTGCTTGAATTTAAAATGGCACACTCAATTCATTTGGAGTAGGCGTCTACTACAACCAAAAAAATTTTTTCCATGAAAGGACCTGCGTAGTCCACATGGATGCGTGACCATGGCTTGGCGGGCCAGGACCAGGGGCTAAGGGGGGCTTCCCTGCGTGCGTTGCCCAGCTGAGCACACGTGTTGCACCTGCGAACACAAAGTTCCAGGTCTGCATCTATCCCTGGCCACCAAACGTGTGACCTGGCAATTGCCTTCATCATGACAATGCCTGGGTGCTCATTGTGAAGTTCTCTGATAAACACCTCTCTGCCCCTCTGGGGCATGACTACTCGGTTTCCCCACAGTAGGCAATCGGCCTGAATCGAGAGTTCATTCTTGCGCCTATGAAACCGTTTAAATTCCTCAGGGCATGCCTCGTACGTGGCTGCCCAGTCCCCATTCAGGACACATTTCTTAACTAAAGACAGTAGCGGGTCTTTATTTGTCCAGACTTTAATGTGACGGGCTGTCACAGGTGAGCCTTCGCTTTCAAAAGCTTCAACAGCCATGACCACCTCAGCATCATGCTCAGTTGCCCCCTCAGTGGTGGCTAGTGGGAGCCTGCTGAGTGCATCGGTGCAGTTTTCAGTGCCTGGTCTGTGCCGAATTCTGTAGTCATAGGCGGCTAACGTGAGTGCCCACCTCTGAATGCGGGCCGATGCTTTCGCATTTGTGGCCTTGTTGTCAGCTAAAAGGGACGTTAGGGTTTTTGATCTGTCTCCAGCTCAAATTTCCTGCCAAACAGGTACTGGTGCATTTTTTTTACTGCATATACACATGCGGGCGCCTCCTTTTGTACCATCCCGTAGCCCTTTTTTGCCTGGGACAGACTTCTGGAGGCATAAGCAACAGGCTGTAACTGACCATTGGCATTCACATGCTGCAACACACACCCGATCCCATAGGATGACTCATCGCACGTTAGAACAAGTTTCTTACACGGGTCATATAACGTTAACAGTTTGTTGGAGCATAACAAATTGCGTGCTCTATCAAAAGCCCTTTCCTTGCTGTCCCCCCAGACCCAATCGCAACCTTTGCGTAGGAGCACGTGTAGCGGCTCTAACAGCGTGCTCAATTTGGGAAGAAAGTTACCAAAATAGTTTAGGAGCCCCAGGAATGAACGCAGCTCCGTCATGTTACGGGGTCTGGATGCTCTCTGGATCGCTTCTGTTTTGGACGCAGTGGGTCTGATCCCGTCTGCTGTTACCCTCCTCCCCAGGAATTCTACCTCTGGAGCTAAGAAGACGCACTTCACCTTTTTCAGTCGCGGCCCTACCCGGTCCAGTCTGCGTAGCACCTCCCCCAGGTTGCGGAGGTGTTCTTCAGTAGCGCGACCCACGATGAGGATGTCGTCTTGAAAAACCACCATCCTTGGAATCGACTTGAGGAGGCTTTCCATATTTCGCTGAAAGATCGTGGTGGCTGAACGAATCCCGAACGGATATCTGTTATACTCAAACAACCTCTTGTGTGTCGTGATGGTGGTCAGCTTCTTCGACTCACTCACCAGCTCCTGGGTCATGTAAGCTGAGGTCAGGTCCAATTTTGAAAAAAGTTTGCCACCGGATAGCGTCGCAAAGAGGTCCTCCGCTCTCGGTAGCGGGTACTGGTCTTGGAGTGACACCCGATTGATGGTGGCCTTGTAATCACTACATATCCTGACCGACCCACCCGCCTTGAGCACCGGCCCTATCGGGCTTGCCCAGTCACTGAATTCGACTGGCGAGATGATGCCTTCCCTCAGCAGGCGGTCCAATTCGCATTCTATCTTTTCCCGCATCACGTAAGGCACCGCTCTGGCCTTGTGGTGTACTGGCCTGGTGTCCGGGTTTATGTGAATCACTACCTTGGCCCCCATGAAAGTGCCGATGCCGGGTTGAAATAATGAGTCAAATTTGTCCAGGACCTGTGAGCATGATTCTCGCTCCACAAAAGAAATTGCATTGATATCGCCCCATTTCCAGGTCTTGACAGCAAGCCAACTCCTCCCCAGTAGTGCGGGACTGTTCCCCAGGACAATCCAGAGTGGCAACCTGTTCTCCGAATCTTTGTGGGTCATGACTACCGTAGCGCTGCCTGGCACTGGAATGATCTCCTTTGTATATGTCCGTAGCTGTGCTTCAATCGGCAATAATTTTGGCCTCCTGGCCTTGGACACCTACAACCTTTCGAACTGTTTGATACTCATCAGGGACTGGCTGGCCCCCGTGTCTAGCTCCATTAGTACTGGGATGCCATTGAGGAGCACTTTCATCATTATCGGTGGCATCCTGGTATATGAACTGTATATGTGTTCCACATGAACTCGCTGAACTTCAGCTTCCAGCGATTTCCCCCAGTATTCATTTGGCCTCATAGGGGTTACATCGGGCCCGTCCTCCTCGTACATCAACCTGGCTGCAGGCTTCCTGCACATATGCGCCAAGTGACCGCTGACATTGCAGTTTCTGCAGGTATATTGCTGATACCTGCAAGCTCTGGCTGGGCGTTTGCCTCCACACCTCCAGCATGAGCTGGAGGCCCCGTTGTTGGAAACAAAAGTTCCATTACCAGTCGATCGTCTCTGACTGTCTCTGTAACTGTCCATAAGCGCACCATTAACAGGTGTTGATGGCCCCATTACTGGCCACATTGTCCATTGCGATGGCATGAATCGCCGTTCAGCTAGCCATTGTCTTTATTGAATTCCCCGACTACAAGCTGGAGCATATCTGATTGCCCTTGTCTGCCTAGAGAACTGTGTGCCATGTTAACAAAGTTGACTCCCTGGTCGTTTGCCACATTTGAGCCAAGATTTTTGTCATACGTCATTCTGGTCTCTTCCTCCCCTGAGATAAATGTCTGGGCTATCAGAGCCGCCGCTTCCAAAGTCAAGTCTTTGGTCTCAATCAGTTTCCTGAAAACCCCAGCGTGCCCGATGCCCTCAATAAAAAAGTCTCGTAGCATCTCCGCTCTGCATGCATCTGGGAACTTACATAGACTCGACAGTCGCCGGAGATCTGCCACGAAGTCAGGAACGCTTTGCCCTTCTCGCCGCCGTTGCGTGTAAAAGTGGTGTCTCGCCATGTGTATGCTGCTCGCTGGTTTAAGGTGTTCTCCGATCAACTTACTGAGCTCTTCGAATGTCTTGTCCACCGGCTTCTCTGGCGCTATAAGGTCCTTCATCATGGAGTATGTTCTGGATCCACAAACTGTCAGGAGATGAGCCCTGCGTTTGTCGGCCGAATCCTGTACCAACCATTCCTTAGTGACAAAACTTTGCTGTAGTCTCTCAATAAAGTCGTCCCAATCATCACCAACACAGTACCTCTCTTCTGTGCTGCTAGTGGCCATGCTCGCGTGGTTTAAATCCCAGTTTCTCGTCGCTAATGATATGTCTTACTATACAGTATAAATGCACACGAGGCCCATACTTGAGAGAAGGTCACTCTGTGACCAGTCACCTTTATTTCCAAGACCTCAAGTGATGAAGGTGGGTGGAGCTTTCCCTTTTATACCTGAAAGTCCAGGTTAGGAGTGTCTCCCACAAGTTCACCCCCTTGTGGTCAATGTTCTCAAGGTGTACAACTTAGGTCAGCTTATACATGGGTTACAATGATAGTTGAATACATGATACTACAGATCTCCCCTTATGAGCTGGCATACCTCTTTGTGGAAGCAGTCTCCGAAGGCAGGTGGTGTCGGGCAAGTCGAGGTAAAACTGCTTCTCCCTGTACTTGTGTGGGGTGTAACGTTTGTTCCTCCTCATCAGTCTGGCACCATTGCAATAGCTCTCTCTTTTCCACTGATTGGTCACAAACAATGATTGTCCCGACGAAGACACTTATTAAATTCCAATCGGTCACAGTATGGTTAAGATGTTTGTACAGATGTTCACATCAACTCCAATGACCTCCAGAGTACATCCGAACTCCCCTGAGGTTGAAGCACAGCAGCCTTTTAAAGAATGTGACATGTGATGTAGAACGTGGCATCCATAATGCTGTGATTAGTTCCGGTTAGTTCCACTTTTTCTGGGCGTTTTTTTGGGCGAGCGATATTGTGGGCGAGATGTGTGCGAGGTGGTGAAAGTGACGCTGGGCGATCTCATGGCCGCTAGTTTCGGCAAATATGATCTTTACGACAAAAAAAAGTGGGCGGGCAGTATTATTGAATCTCAGTGTTAATTCCATGCGGAAAGTAACGCTGGGTGATATTATGGGCATTGATTTCGCCCATACTGAAAATTCCACCAAAAAAGTGGGCAGGCAGTATTATTTTTTCCTGACGCTATGCACATGGGGAAAGTAACGCTCGTCGATAAGTTTCTGCCGGACTGTCTATATTCCCTTTATTCCCTTTATGCAATGTTTTAACTATTGTTCAGGCTATTGCCTGCCTCTTACGTCGGTTACACCTTTTACAGGCTAACAATAACAACCTGATCAAGATGATCCCTTGCACTACAACCAGTACATCTGATATGGATCCACGGATGCACTTGCACATTGAGTCCAGCATTCCATTTTCTCAGGTTTCGAATTCTGCCCCACCTGGTGTATCCTCTTCTATCTTTCCTCCACCTGGGGTCTTCTCTATGTTGCTTCGAATATTCTCTTTCATTGTGTTGAATTTAGTCGCGTTTGTTCCTCATTCAGTTCGAGTATCGGTTTTCCCGATGGCCTTCTCATACCTTTCTCGGATAGTGTCTATCATTGTCCCATTGATTGTTTCTTCTTTCAGTTCAAAGCTTATAAAGTATCCATTTATTTGTGTCTCGTCATGCGGGGTAAAGCAGAAGTCAGTATTCATGATGGCGCATGCGGTATCTCCTTCCTTATTTGTGACCGTCATCTCAGTTGCCGTGGTGCTCACACATCATTCCCTATTTCCTCGTGGTGCAGCGGTAGTTTCGTAGTCCCGTGCTAGGGGGGTGATACTCAAGATGCACCTGTCCACTTGGTCATATCCACAGTCAACTTTGAGCATTCGTAGTGGATCTCGACATAAAACAACTTGATTATTTTTATAACAATCATCTACGCTGAGACTCTTAGTACTGTTGCTCTCTTCAGTTACATTTCTGGTTTGTCATGGTACCGCACGTGAACTTGATTTCTTATTTCCCCTCTATTGTTTGTTTGGTATAGGGGATCTCACCTTGTCACCTCATACTGTGGTATAAATTTAAATGTCCGGTTACACATCTGACCCTTGGGACCCAAGGTATGACTGTTTCTCCGCACCTCACATGCACGAGTCATGTTTTGTCCAAGGTCCAGTTGGTAAATATAGCAAGCTTTATCCAATCCGGCACCTTTCCATTTTGAAGTTGTTTTAGGTAATGTTGTATACCACGAGTAACCATGCTCCGTACCCTGCGCATAATATTTCTGTCTGTATGGTTCTATTCAAGTTTCTTTCTGCTCTAGTTCTGGCATGGTCTCTCAACGTGTGACAATTCCCTATTCAACAATCCCTGTAAGGTTCGGATTAGGGCGTTGACCCAAACATCTATCGTGTGCAGGTCTATAGTGTTTACCGTCGCAACTCCCGCCGCGTATCCCGCGCCTACCGTTTCTAGTATTCCTCTTTTTCCCCAGTCCTGCTTTTTACCTGACCCTCTTTCCACATTAAACTTCATGGTTTTTGATTCAGGGCCTTCAAGTGCTCGCAGGGTCAGGTTTCGATACAGGCTTATGGTCTTTGACCTGCAGAAGCTGGGGATGGTTAAGTCTGTTAAATTTAGGAACACAGTAATTATTCGCTGATGTACCCTGAAGTGTATCTTATCCTTGGTCTGTCTTATTACCAATCCCCCTTTTGCCCCAGCGTTTATAGTTGGACACGTTGGTGGTGCTGGGGGTATTGTGGTCAGAGCCCTAGTAGTGCTCACTGTTGCTAAAGTAGTG
Source organism: Pristiophorus japonicus (assembly GCF_044704955.1). Lineage (NCBI taxonomy): Eukaryota > Metazoa > Chordata > Chondrichthyes > Pristiophoridae > Pristiophorus > Pristiophorus japonicus. The sequence continues at coordinate 67,825,959 of NC_091985.1, forward strand.
GGTGGGGCCGTGGTGGTGGATCTATCTCGGGAGATAATCCTCCATTCATAGCTGTTGAGTGAAACAGCTATGAATGGAGGGTGCAGTATCTTTGTCCCCCCTCCTGGTTATAAAACACACCGCGGTCTTATTCATACTAATTACTACCGTAGTACTGGCCTATCCCCAATGTTGTTTCGTTTCCTCGTTACGTTGTTTTATGCCCGTTATTCCAACGCTGCAATTTAAGTCCACGATTGCTCTGTCCGTCACCGTCAGCCTTTTTGATTCTTTATCATGACTAATGTCACCTGAGTCCCTGTAATACAGGCCTTGCCATCCCTCAGCCTGTTGTTCTTGATATGAGGACAAGTTATCCCACGTTATTCCCACGAGCACCAAAGTCCTGCAAAAAAACAATATTTCCCGTTCGTCCCGTTAGTAACCATGGGCTAGATTTTACACTTTTGTGCTTATCGCCCAAAAATAGGTGTTATTTCCAGCGTGGGCGGTAAAAATGGGTTTTCAGATCGCCGGCTTCTCGCCCATTCTCAAAGCGCCTAGTCCCCATTTTTGAAATTGGGCGTTACCGCAAGCGATATGAAATGGGCGGTAGCATTAAATCTCGTTGATCTTCTGCCGTAAAGTGTCACGTCCTTAGCAACGGCATGGCAACGCTCGATTCTTGCGATTCAGGAGGTCAAGGGTCATCATGACATGCGCAGAAGAGGAGACAGAGAGAGAGGGAGCTGAGAGGGACTGAAGGCATGTGTGGGTGTGGTGTGGCTGCTTTGGGAGGAAGGAGGGAGACTTTAGAGCTTTACAGCAAATAGGGAAACGAAAATTAGCTGTTACCAGCCACATATTTGTCCAAATTTGGCCGATAATGGAGGGAGAGGAGGAGGCAACAGAGCACACTGTGGAGACTGATGCTGGAGAAAGCAATGAGCTGGGAGAGGAGCACATTGGAGGGTGCAAAAGAGCGAGGAGGTTCTCGAATGAGGCAAATGTCTCCCTCCTGCAGGAGGTTGAGCTACGCTGGGGTGATTTAACACAGGGAGGGCATGGGAAGCCCACCCCAAAGGCATACCAGATGGGCCGAGACCAAAGAGCTGTGTGGGGGCAACCAATGCCGCAAATGATGGAACGACCTTGTGGGATCCGCAAAAGTAAGTATTACATATATTTACATGTACTTATGTATTTATATAATTTGATTTGTAACAGTCATGAGTGACTATCAGCAGATGTGAGGTCTTTCACTTTTACCGAGAATGTTTTACTCAAAGCCTGCGGTCACGGTGCACATCTTCAGCTAAAGAATGATAATTATCATAATAACCATGATTACATCTGTCAGTTATGTGTTGTATCAGACTCTGTGACAGTACCTAGCAATGATCTCATGCCATGTCGTCCTGTCACCTATTCCAGAAGAAGCTATCGATGATGAGGTCCGTGCAGAGGCGAACGGGTGGGGGGCCACCAGTCCCCAGCGACATCACTGAGATGGAGGAGTGTGTGCTCACACTCGTGGGGAAGCACCCCCGGACAGCCACCGAAGCATCTGCAGACCTTGAAGTAATGCCACGTGATTAAAGCTTACACCATTGCGTGATGTAAAGTCAATAGATGCCACACCCACTCATGTCTGAACAATCATATATGATAGATGATTTCTAAAATTGTCCTAGAAATAATTCTGGCCTAATGAAAACCATTGGAATGCAAATGTGTTGATGGTCATGAAATGTGATGTCTGTGATGATCTTGATAGCAGTGGTGCTTTTGTCGTGCATATGCTGTGTGTAGCGCTGGACTCACCTTGTGACCCTAGCACCCCCTTCTCCTCTAATAACCTCATTTGTGTTTTGCAGCTCAGCCAGCAGCGCGGCCCCAGGCAAGACCTCAGAGGCCAGAAGGTGGGGGCACGGGGCAGGAATCGGTGGACGATCCTACTCCACATGATGCTGAGGAGCTCCGATTCTCACTCGTCAATCAGCTGGGTCTGTTCTCCACGGATGAGAGTGCAGACTTCGCTTCAGAAGCCATTCCACCCCAAGGTCATCCAGTGGTCCTCCGGTCATCCCCGCCTCCACTCTGGAGGTACCGGCCCCAAACACCTCATCACAGGGCACCCCATTTGTCCACAGGATGGTGCCGACTCCGCAGAAGCCTCGTGGATGCGGCAGGTCTGTTCCACGAGCGTGACATGACAGCGGAGAGATGGTATAGTTGTTCAGGAGGACTGTAGACATTGGTGACCATCTCATCGAAGCATTGGGGGGCATATTCTGAAAGCTGGCCACCATAACCAAGTAAATTCCACGGATGGCGGAGGCTCTGGATGCGATAGTCAGGAACACTGGTGGCAGAGGGCTCCCAGTGATCCTAGAGCGTGGCACTCCATCCCTAGGTTCCGCACCACCACTGCGACCGATAGATGAGAGCAAGGACCAAGATCCTGCTTCTGCATCAGAGAATGTTGCCCCCTCAGCACCCCCCACTCCCGTACCCGTGCAACCACCGCCTCTGCCTTCATCCCCCCCAAATGAGGCACCGCCTGAGGATCTCTTCGGCCAGGTGGCATGGAGCGAAGAGGGGAAAGGGTAGAGGTGGGGAGAAGAAGGAGAGGGGGGAAGGAAAGTGAGGTGCAAGTCTGCAGGTGATGGCCGTGTTATATCTCTATCTGGGTGTCTGCAATTTTTTGTAATGTATGGGGGGAGGGGACCACACTCCTGCTTTGCCTTTGTATTCTGTGTTGCTGGACATGTTGAACATTTGATTGATGTCAATGGTCGAAAAAGTGGGGTGTGGGCGGGGGTTGTGTGTTTTTGCCTGTGATACATTTCATTTCAGACCAACATTGGTATAAAACATTTTTTTATTGAACATAACCTTGTTGCGCATTGTCTCAGATAGCTGGACCGTTACACACTGGTGATTCCTTAACATGAAAGGCTTAAATAAAACTTAACTTCAATCAATGTAAACTTTAACTGGAACCAAGTTGATGGGCACCATTGATGTCTGAGCTGCACACACAGCAGTGTGTCAGCGTTGTCACTCACATCAACGTTCTTTCAGGCAAATCGTTCAGATATCAGCTCCTGACATAAGAGTCTTGCAGCTATCTAGCCACCATGGGCCCTTTCCTGCCATCTGGAGGGGGTTGTGGACATGGTTGCATAGCCAGTCTGATTGTCTTGCCCTCGGTCAGCGTTCAGCCCCTCGTTGTCCTCTTTCTCTCTCTCCTGAGATGGAGCATCAGTCCCTTCTGGCAATTCTTGTCCCCTCCTGATAGCCAGGTTGTGCAGCATGGAGCACACGACCACAAATTTAGCTACTTGCTCAGGGTTGTATTGTAGCTCCCCTCCTGAGTGCTCCAGGCATCTAAAGCGCTGCTTAAGCGCAGTTATTGTTTTGTGGACCACATTGCGTGTGTCTCTATGGTTCTGGTTGTATCGCTTCTCGGCCTCGGTGTGGGTGTCACGCAGGGGGGGTCATCAGCCAGGTGGCTAGGCCATATCAGTTATCACCAAGCATCCAGCATTGTCCTTGTGGCTGACTCTTAAAGATGTCAGAGACAGCGCTCTCACGCAGGATGTGAGCCTCATCGAAGCTGCCTGAACATTTGGCATTCACTGCCAGTATTATCTGGTTGTGGTCGACAACTAGTTGGACCCTCAGGGAGTGAAATCCTTTTCTGTTATGAAAAAGCTCTGGGTCTTGAGAAGATGGCTGCATGGCGATTTGAGTGCACTGTATAGCTCCTTGCACCCTGATAATGCTGTAAAATGCTCTAGCCCCGTCAGTCCGAGCCTCCATGGTCATGGGGAAGCTGATAAAGTCCATCCTTCTTGCGTACAGGGCCTCTATGACCTGTCTCCTGCAGCATGGGTTGCATGGTGAGACAGATGGCAAATCTTGACCGCGGAGTCCCTGAAGGAACCGGACGCATAGAAAGACAGTGCCGCGGTGACCTTGACCTCAGCCGACACTGATGTCCTGATGGCAGGCTACATATGTGGCCTGATGAGCTCACATACTTTTTGATTACCACCTTGTGGAAGCGTAGTCTCCAAAGGCAGGTGTGGTCGGACATGTCGAGGTAAAACCTCTTTTCCCTGTACATGCGGGGTGTGTATGGTCTGGCCCTCCTCATTCTTGCATGTCTTAAATTGGGGACAAAATGATGTGCACCACACATTGGGCCATCTGCACTCTGCAGCATTTGCATATTAATCAATGCAGGTTGAGAAATGGCTGGCCCCATTTCAACTAAAGAATAATAGCGATTGATCAGAAGCAATAATTTCCTCACTACAATGCACCTAGAGTAAACCCCCAATAGTCCAGAGTCTGAAAATGTGCCTGTTGAGATGGTCACTTTACCTGAGAAGAACTCCAGAGTCAATCCAAAATCCCCCGAAGTTGAAGCAGCCTTTTGAATGAAGCGACCTGCGATTTTAAAAATAGCAGCCACACCGCTGGCTTTCGTTCAGAACAGTTCCACTTTTTCTGGGCGGTTTTTTGGGCGAGCGATATTGTGGACGACATGTGTGCGAGGTGTGAAAGTGATGGTGGGCGATCTCATGGGTGTTAGTTTCGCCAAATGTGCTCTTTACGACAAAAAACATGGGCGGGTAATATTATTGAATCTTGGTGTTAATTCCGTGCGGAAAGTAACGCTGGGCAATATTATGAGCGTTGATTTCGCCCATTCTGATGATTCTGATGAAAAGTGGGCGGGTGGTATTAAGCTCATGGGGAAAGTAACGCTCGCCGATAAGTTTCCGAAAAATGACCGTCAGTTTCCATTTTGTGGCTAAGTGGGCAATATATCGTCGTTATACCTCATTTCAGCGGTAAAATGGAGGTTAAGTGGGCGTTATGCATGCAAAAAAAGTGGAAAATCTAGCCCGTGTTTTCCAACTAGGTCCAGTGTTTCCACTCGCCAATACCCCTTATTACTACGCAGGCGCACGTGTCCCTTACCATTATTATCTGATAGGGTCCACTTTGGTGCGAGCCAGACCTCTCTGGGTAATCCGCACCATTACCTGACTGGTTCCTTTGAGGTATTTGGACCTTTTGTTCTTTAGTGTCATTCTCTAAGTCCTTGATTACTTGCTGGTCTCTAGCCTGTGCCTTTAAATCATGTATCTGCTTACAGAGTTCCATCACAAACCTCCGTATCCTGTCTTTATAAGGTCCTACATCCTCGCTTCCTGTAACCAAGACTTCTGGCAGTCTCGTAGCTCTTTCGGTCATTAGTTCAAAGGATGTCAGTCCTGTCATCCGACGAAGGGTTGCCCTGAGTGTTGTGTATGTATAATATAAGTGTACTCCCTGTACACTCAATGTACAGTTACATAAGACTACTGGATGTATCTTCACACTGTATACACTATGCTTGTACCACCAGAGGGTGCAACTGCTGGAGACCTAGGGGTCACCTGTACACTACAGGTAACCAGGTATAAAAGGGAGATCACCATGCTGTACCTTCACTCAGGAGCTGTAATAAATGGACTGTCACCAAAGTTCAAGTACAATACCTTGCCTCGTGGAGTTATTACTAGAGTGCTTACAGATACAATACTGAGCTTCATCAGTACTCGGGATAACATGTCTACCCATCCCTTTCCAGTCTCTTCGATTGCCTTGGCTAGGGCTTCTTTTATGGTCCTATTCATTCATTCCACCAATCCAGAAGATTCCGGATGGTATGGTATATTTTTGCCTGATCCCTAGTAAAGCGCAGGTTTGTTTCATTATCTTCCCTGTGACGTACGTACTTTGATCTGAGTCCAGCTGTAGTGGTATTCCCCATCGGGGTATTATAACTAGGCAGTATGTCTTCCCCTTATTGCTGTGTAACGGTCCAGTAAAATCTATCTGTAAGTTTTCCCAAGGTTCTTCCTGTGGGGGCTGATGTCCCATTCTGACTTTTACTTTTCCCCACTGGGTTCTATTTTGTGTCTATCAGGCACCTTCTACATTGGTTCTCTATATCTCTACCCATTCTCTTCCACCACCCGAGTCTATCATGTTGGTTCTACCTATATGGACATACTGTGGTATAAATTCCCATCTTTCCTCCATACCCCGTCGGTCCCTTGTTGGGCTCCTTTCTGCTTCCACCTCCTTTTCCTGTGGAATAGCTTCTCCCTGTACCTTAAGCATGTTTACTTCCTCAGGCCCGATTGTACCTGCTCCGACCTGGGCTTCCCCAGCCAGTGTACCTGTCTCCGCCACCCCCTTGGCTGCCTCGTCTGCCCATCGTACACTCCTGGGGTAATTTCTCAACAATATCCTCGTGTTTCATTCTCTCTCCTCCTGAAGTCATGTATCCCCCGTCTACTCCAGGCTATCATATAATCATGCACTACTCCAAAAGCATACCGACTGTCTGTATAGATGTTCACTCTTTTTCCCTTAGCCATCGTCAGAGCCTCGGTGAGAGCCACCAATTCAGTCACTTGAGCTGACAGGCTCCCTTCTAGCCGTCCTTCCCTTCTAACCTGTCCGCTGCTATCTACCATTGCCCATCCCGTCCGTGGTGTCCCGTTGATATAGCGCCGGGACCCATCTACATATACATCCATGTCTGCCTCCTCAAGGGCGTTTCTCTAGCCTGACTACTTCCCTTGTCTTCTTCTGTTGGGCTACACGGATGCTCCTCTCCCTGCTTAATGATCCACCCTGCAGGGTTGTTACAGTTGTCTTTTATTGTTACCGTCCTGTTGGGGGGGTAAGAGCATTGCTTCCCACCTAGCCCTTCGTACGTCATGACATCAGTTTAGCCTTCATGTGCTAAGCCACTAAGGTATGCTGGGTATGTAGGATAACGTGTCCTGACATTACTATGCCATTGGCCTATGCCTGTCCCCATGTAATTGAGTCACCACCGCGTTATGATCTTTACTGTGGTAGGTATTATTCTGGTTGGGTAACCCCAGGGCTGGAATACTTGTGAGAGCTTGTTTTAACTTTACAATCGCCGTTTCCTGATCTTGGGAGAGTTTCCCCCCTTTGACCAGGTCCTGTATCGGTTGGGCCATCTCGGCATATTCAGGGATAACATATCTGCAGTAGTTGAATAGCCCCTGTACCAGCCTGACCCCTGTCACGGTCCCTGGTCTAAAAGCCTCCTTTCTGTCCTTGGGCATTTGTCTTTTCCCTTGTGATATTAGTAGTCTAGATATGTTATTTCATTCTTTTCATATTAAAGATTACACACTTTTAAAAAATTCTTTATAACCGTTACAATTTTATTTTCCTTCTGGCACGTGGGAAAATATTCACTTCCAATTAAGAAATCCAAATTAATAATGTCCAGTATTTTTTTTAATTTCATGCAGCGATGCTAAAGTTGTTTGGTGAACTAAATAAAACAGCTGTCAGTGGAAAGGGTTAACTCCTTTGCAGGTTTGTAAGAAGCCATGACGTCATTACGTAATTTTTTTTTTAAAAACCTTTCCCGATATCAGAATACAGCATCCATTTTAAAAAGGTTTTCAAACCCGAAATTTAAATCTCCTTTACTGAAGTGAAACTTTCTCGTAATTTAAAATAGCATTTTCCAAACAACCAAACGGCAACTTTTATCAACATAGAATGTCTTTTCCAATATTCACACTTCGAAACAAAACCGGAACTTCACCATGGCCACAATGAAAGTCCGGTTTTCATTGGTTAATTACTCTCAATAATCCAATTAAACCAATATCTTTTTCACAGCCAATTTCAAATAGCATCCAATAAGTTACATCTATTTCCATTGTTAAATTAAACTACATTAGACAATCGCAACATTTTTTTCTCCAATTAAACGTTCAATTTTTTTCCTTTTAGCAATCTAGCATGTTTGCATGATTTATCTTTTGATAAACGACCCGTCCATTGTGCATTCAATTCCAGGTGCACAATGAACATATCCGAAAAGTGGGGGAGCTAGAACAAACATACAGGGCTAGATTTTCCATTATTTTTGCATGCATAATGCCACTTAACGTCCATTTTAACACTGAAGTGGAGTGTAATGTCCATATATCGCTCATTTAGTCACAAAATGGAAACTGACGCCCATTTCTCAGACACTTCTTGCCGAGCTTTCGGCATGTACCTAACGCCGATAAAAAAATAATACCGCCCGTCCACTTTTTTTGGGCAGAATCATCAGAATGGGCAAACCCAACACCCATAATATCGGCCAGCGTTACTTTCGGCATGTCATTAACACCGAGATTCAACAATACCGACCGCCCACTTTTTTTGGGCAGAATCATCAGAATGGGTAAACCCAACACCCATAATATCGCCCAGCGTTACTTTCGGCATGTCATTAACACCGAGATTCAACAATACCGACCACCCACTTTTTTTTGTCGTAAAGATCACTTTTGCCGAAACTAACGCCCAGGAGATCCCCCAGCGTCACTTTCACCACCTCGGACACATCTCGCCCACAATATCGCTCGCCCAAAACACCGCTTTGAAAAAGTGGAACTGTTCTGAACGAATCACAGCGGTGTGGGTGCCATTTTTCAAATCGCAGGACACTTAATTGAAAAGACTGCTTCAATTTCGGGGGAGTTTGGATTGACTCTGGTGTTCTTCTTAGGTGATGTGACCATCTCAACAGACATCTTTTCTGACTTTGGACTATTGGGGGTTTACTGTAGGTGTCTGTAGGTGTGGAAATTATTGCTTCTGATCAATCGCTATTATACTTTCATTGGAATGGGGCCAGTCATTTCTCAGCCTGCAGGTGCCGCAGAGTGCAAATGGCACAACGTCTAATGCACATCATTATGAGCCCAATCTAAGATGTGCCAGAATAAAGAAGAGGTCCAGACCATACACACCTCGCACTTAAAGATAGAAGATATCTTAGCTCGACGTGCCCAAGCACACCTGCCTTCGGAGACTGCGCTTCCACAAGGTGGTGATCACTGAAATATGCGAGCTGATCAGGCCACATATGCAGCCTGCCATCAGGACATCAGTGTCGGTCAAGGTCAAGGTCACCGCGGCACTGTTCTCCTATGCGTCCGATTCCTTTCGGGCTCTGCGGTCGAAATTTCCCTTCTGTCTCACCATGCCACCCATTGCTGCATTAGACAGGTCACAGGGGCCCTGTACATGCATAGGATGGACTTTATCAGCTTCCCCATGACCACGGAGGCTCAGACTGACAGGGCTGGAGCATTCTACTGCATTACTAAGTTCCCCAGGGTACAGGGAGCAATACAGTGCACTCACATCACCATGTGGGCACCTCAGGACCTAGAGCTTTTTCGTAACAGAAAAGGATTTCACTCCCTGAAGGTCCAACTAGTTGTCGACCACAACCAGATCATAATGGCAGTGAATGCCAAATGTCCGGGCAGCTTCGATGAGGCTCACATCCTGCGTGAGAGCGCTGTCTCTGATATGTTTAAGAGGCAGCCACAAGGACAATGCTGGATGCTTGGTGATAACCGATATGGCCTAGCCACCTGGCTGATGACCCCCCTGCGTGACACCCACACCGAGGCCGAGAAGCGATACAACCAGAACCACAGAGACACACGCAATGTGGTCCACAAAACAATAACTGTGCTTAAGCAGTGCTTCACATGCCTGGAGCACTCAGGAGGGGAGCTACAATACAACCCTGAGCAAGTAGCTAAATTTGTGGTTGTGTGTTCCATGTTGCACAACCTGGTTATCAGGAGGGGCCAAGAATTGCCAGAAGGGACTGATGCTCCACCTCAGGAGAGAAAGGAAGAGGAGGACGAGGGGCTGGACGCTGACCTAGGGCCAGACAATCAGGCTGACTATGTAACCGTGCCCTCGCCCCCCTCCAGACCGCAGGAAAGGGCCCGTGGTGGCTACATAGCTGCAAGACTCTTATGTCAGGAGCTCTTAAATGAGTGATTTGCCTGAAAGAACGTTGTTGTAATTGACAAAGCTGACACATTGCTGTGTGTGTGCAGCTCAGACATCAATGGTGGGCATCACCTTGGTGCCAGTTAAAGTTTACATTGATTGAAGTTAAGTTTTATTTAACCCTTTCATGTTAAGGAATCACCAGTGTGTAATGGTCCAGCTATCTGAGACAATGCACAACAAGGTTATGTTGAATAAAAAACGTTTAATACGACCATTGTTCTGAAATCATAAGCATCACCAGCAAAAACACCCCAACCCCACCCCACTTTTTCGATCATTGACATCAATCAAATGATCAACATGTCCAGCAACACAGAATACAAATGTAAAGCAGGAGGGTGGCCCCCTCCCATCATATATTACAGCAAATTGCATACACCGAGAGGGAGATATAACACAGCCATCACCTGTGGACATGCACCTCACTTTCCTTCCCCCCTCCCCTTCTTCTCCCCACCTCTACACCTTCACCTCCTTGCTCCATGCCGCCTAGCCGAAGAGATCCTCAGGTAGTGCCTCATTGGGGGGAGGGGATGAAGGCCGAGGTGATGGTTGCACAGGTACGGGAGCGGGGGGTGCCGAGGTGGGAACATTCTCGGATCCAGAAGCAGGATCTTGGTCCTGCCTCTCATGTGTCGTTGGCACTGGTGTTGCGGAGCCTAGGGGTGGAGTGCCACGCTCCGGGACCACTGGGAAGCCAATGCCAGCAGTGTTCCTGGCAATTGCCACCAGGGCCTCCGCCATCCGCGGAACGTACTCAGTCATGATGGCCAGCTGTCGGGATGTGCCCCCCAATGCACCGAGGGTCTGGTCACCAATGTCTACAGTCCTCCTGGACAACTGTATCATCTCTCCGCTCTCATGTGGCGCTCATGGACCAGACCTGCAGTGTCCACGAAACCTCCGCGGGTTTGGCGCTGTCCTGGGGACAAATGGGGTGACCTGTGGTGAGGTGCTTGGGGCTGGTACCTCCAGGGTGGAGGTGGGAATGGCCGGAGGAGCACTAGATGGTCTTGGGGTGGAAAGCCTTCTGGAGCCTGGCGATGCATGTTCCTCGAAGTCCGCGCTTTCATCCGTAGATTACAGACCAGCGGATTGACGGGTGAGAATCGGAGCTCCTCAGCACCAGATGTAGGATCATCCGGCAAATCCTGCCCCACGCCCCCACCTTCTGACCTCTGTGGTCTTGCCTGGGGCCACGCTGCTGGCTGAGCTGCAAAACACAAATGAGGTTTGTGGTGTACGTAGCACACAAATCACTGACTCCACACGGTCTGGTGTTGATATAACTGCTGTGACCTTAGTCCTTTATTGTGTAACTCCAGAGTGCCTCTCAGGTGTCGTGGGCAGCCTTTTATACTGTGATTTGCAGGTACTTTCAGGTTTCCCACCACAGCGCCCTCTGTGGCGCACCATTGTACTTATACATTTAATGTACCTGGACAATACATGACATCTCACTCCCCATCGCAGTTCCAAAAGCCATTGCCGGTGACCTCGGCCTTGTTCGTCCTGGTTGATTTGTGGGTGTGAGTCCATGACTATCCACTTCCCTCTTCTCCCCCATGTGGAGGACCTGGTGCAAGCATGTGGTATTTGCAGTCCTTACATGGGTGATAAGGTACACGAGCATAACCTCCAACAGAAAGCAGGTATACATAGACGGTACATTTGTATGGTACATATAATATGTGGTACAGATGTTATGTCAAAAGGTTGCAGGTACACTGAACAGTTATTTTATCCCAGCTCCTCTGGGTGAGGTACGGGGCATGGATCCATATCCCTTTTACAAGAACCTCGTGGTGTTAACTCTTTCCGTAATTCATATCCATAATTTTAAACACAGTGACCATTCAGCATTAAACTATTAATTCTTATCCTAAATCCATCATCTTACATTCACATAGCTCATTTAGACTTGCTCTTGCCTTACAAAAGTCTTTATGTGGGGACCGCCAACGGTGTAAGGCCCTTTTAAGACTCTCGGGTGCATTTCTCTTTTAAGATGCCATCTTGTGGTTCCCACGAGGCTTCCCTTGGGCGCCACCATTTTAGGTGCTCTGCTGGCCTTTGTCTGCAGAGCTCCGTCGCCACAAGGCTTACCACCATCTTGAGCTCGCTGGCGAAGAAAGAACAGAAAAGACAAGGAAGAAAGGAAGGGAAAAAAATGGCCCGGAGCAACCCGTCTTGGCAGAAGTAGCTCCCTGGACTCGATCAGTCACAGTCTCTGTGAGTTCCTCTGTACTTGCTGCCATATCCGCTGCTCTGGCTCGCGTTCTCCCGAGTCACACCAGCCGCCGCCGAAGCCTCCGCTCCCACTGTTGTCTCCTGCGGCCGCTGTGGCCGCCACCATCGCAGCCGCTACTGCCACCCGACTTTTCCTCTGCGTGGGCCCCCCAGATCCGCCGGCCATCGATGAACCTCCCGCTCATCACCCGCTGCGCCCCGCCGGCCCGCACCCCAGCAATCGGCCCGCACCTGCAAACTTGCTCTTCTAAGGTCTGCTCATCTGTGGAGGCTGAGGCTGCAGAATTGCTTGGGGTCAGGAGTTCTGGGCTGCTGTCGCCTGTGTGTGGATTTAGGCTGCAGCTCCAGCTCGGTCGGCGCTGCTCTTTGGGAACCTGGGGGACAGCGGTCTGTGGAGGAAAGAAGTCTTCCCAGCTCCCACGGACCTTTCCCATCCATCTTCTGCCGAGAAGCATCGGCCCATCGCCTGCAATGACCCACAAGGGTAAACCGTGCGTCTCGCCCCCATGAGATACCTGCACATCCGCTCTGCCAAGAACAGGTATCAGTTTCTTGGTGTAGGTACGCAGCTTTGCCATGACCGGGACCAGCTTGGGTCGTGCAGCCGGGTTGACCCACAGTTTCTCAAAAGTTCTCTGACTCATCAACGACAGACCCGATCCCGTATCCACTGTCATACTCACTGGGACTCCGTCAATTTTTACTTCCACTATCACTGGGGGCGAATTGTCCATGCACGTGTACAGTACCAACACCTCATCTTCTTCTGCCTGCTCCTCGCTGAACAGTGAATCATCCACCATCTCCTCAGCCACATGGTGAGTCCGATTTCTTTTACACATACGCTGAATGTGACCTTTCAGGTGGCAGGTATTGCACGTGTACTCCGCAAACCTGCACTGGTGAGCCCCATGGCTTCCTCCGCAGCGCCAGCATGGTGCTGCTTGATTGGCCCCCCTTGGCGGACTCTGAGTTCCAGGACACCGAGGTCCGTGCTCTGCCCTGGGAAGAGCCACGTTCTGCAGTTCTGACTGTGGTGGGCGCTATCCTGAGGACAGTGCCTGCCGGGTTCGAGACTGTGTGGATCATTTGCTTGGTGCTGCAAGTCGAGGTCATATGTGCCCGGCTAATGGTGATGGCTTTTGTCAGAGTGACTGTGGATTCCGTGGCTAGCAGCTTGTGAAGGAGGACCTCGTGGCTAATCCCCATAACAAAAACGTCCCGTAACGCCTCATCAAGGTATGCGCCAAAATCACACGGCTCCGCGAGTCTCCTGAGGTCCGCAGCATATTTGGTGACATCCTGGCCCTCGGGTCTGCAGTGATGGTAAAATTTGTATCTGGCCGTGAGGATGCTCTCCTTCGGTTTCAACTGGTCACGAATGAGTGCGACCAGCTCCTCATATGACTTGTCCCTGGTGCTCGCGGGTGCCAGCAAACCCCTGACGAGATAGTAAACCTCATCACCACAACTGGAGAGCAATATTGCCTTACGCTTCTCTCTCATTGCATCCGTGTCCTCCGTCAGGTCGTTTGCTGTGAAGTAGTACTCGAGCCTTTCCGTAAAGGCCTCCCAATCATTGCCCACGGTAAAATCCTTTAGCGAGCCCAGAGTAGCCATGTTGCATGGAGTTCGTCCGCTTTCTCGTTGCCAATGTGGTGTATGTAGCACACAAATCACTGACTCCACACGGTCTGGTGTTGTAGTAACTGCTGTGACCTTAGTCCTTTATTGTCTAACTCCAGAGTGCCTCTCAGGTTTGGTGGGCAGCCTTTTATACTCTGTCTTGCAGATACTTTCAGGTCTCCCACCACAGCGCCCTCTCTGGTGCACCATTGTACTTATACATTTAATGTACCTGGACAATACATAACAAGGTTATTAGAGGAGAAGGGGTTGCTAGGGTGACAAGGTGATTACAGCGCTACACACAGCATATGCACGACAAAAGCACTACTGCTATCAAAATCATCGCAGACATCACATTTCATGACCATCAACACATTGTGCATTGCAATGATTTTCATTAGGCCAGCATTATTTCTGGGACAATTTTAGAAATCATCTATCATATATTATTGTTCGGACATGAGTGGGTGTGGCATCTATTGACTTTACACCACGCAATGGTGTAAACTTTACTCGCATCGCATCACTTGAGGGTCTGCAGCTGCTTGCATGGCCATCCGGGCGTGTTTCCCCACGAGTGCGAGTATCCGCTCCTCCATCTCAGTGATGTCGCTGATGACTGGTGACCCCTGACCCGTTCACCTCTGCACGGACCTCATCGTCGATAGCTCCTTCTGTAAAAGGTGACAGGACTAAATGGCATGAGATCATTGCGTGGTACTGTTAGGTACTGCCGATTTCATATCGCTCGCGGTAATGTCCAGTTTCAAAAATGGAGACGAGGCATTTTGAGAATGGGCGACAAGCCGGCGATCTGAAAACCCATTGTTACCGCCCACGCCGGAAATACTGACCACTTTTGGGCAATCTACACAAAAGTGTAAAATCTAGCCCACAGACTCATCGCCCCCCCCCCCCCTTTTGAATCCTAACTTAATAATATTTTGATGGCCTTTCTCCAGTCCATCGTTAAACATCTTTGTTTTCTCTTTCTCAGCACAAAAGCTACAGCTTTTGTGTCGGCTTTAACTCGTAAGTTTTTAAAAGTTATTTTCACATTCTTTCCTACTAGCATTAATACTTGAGATCCTTCTGGTCCATATCTCACAGACCTCCCTTGGTCTTCATTCCATCCCACTGGGCAGGTTTTCCTAAACAACCTGGGGTCCCCCCCACCCCCCTTTAGTTTATATTCCTTCTTGTTTGCGCCGTGCACAATCAATTACCGTGTCACCCGTCATGCTTCAGGACATACTCCTATCCCCTACCTCAGTTTTCGTCTGTCCGTGGTTCGCTATAACTTAGTTATACAGATCACTCCCTCTTAGTTCTTTATACAGATTACCTCCTTCCCTCTCAATGCTACAGCTCTGCAGATGCTACAAAAAACATACTCACTGTCATTGCTAGCTGCCACATCATCCGGGTCGGAGAGCACCCTGCTCGCTGCGCCAATTGTTGGGGTAAAAAGAAGACTTCTCTTCCTCAAGGTGGACTCCCTGATGTAAGGAATTGAAACCTGCCCGTATTATATAGCGACCACGGATCACTTAGACAAAACCTCGGTTTATCGGTTTATTGGAATATGCTCGGGAAGGTTGTGATGAACACTTCCCAGATCAGAGGTTTTACAATTACAATTATACAATTTTCTGAGGTGTCTGACCCTTCTACAAAACCACCAATTGGCCTACTGCTATCAGCAAAGTTACATTGATTTGTTGACTCTTATCAGACAAGCTCTGAATGGTTCTTCCCCACTTGTCCATCTCCCATCACATGTCACCCTTCTGGAACGTGTTCAACTTTGCCTCAGTTTCTCATGACGTGTGACATAATCTTGCTTCCCAGGGTTTGCATGAAATTCAGATGCTGTTTACGATCTATGTTCCAGACTGTTGATTCTCCACTTCCCTTGGTAGATGTGCTTATTCAGAATGTAAATCTGTATCAAGGCTAACACAAGGGATGGTTCATTACCCATCAGGCTTCACTGTTCCCCTCTTCTTAACCCAATGTAAGCGAGTGTATGAGCATGCTTTACATACATAAGCGGGCTATACATAATCGGTCAATATTACAATCCATATCGTAAGACCGAAGGAACTCCTGATTCCTCAGAATCTCCTAATACTGATAAGCCCTCTTAATTTGGATAATTTTACATGTCAGATCAATTCACTACCTTCAGTATCTCCATTCATGATTCTCAGTCTGTCTCCACTCGAGTGACCGTTTTTTAACCCTTACAGTGAGTGTGAGCGAGTGTGTGAGTGTGAGTGTGTGTGAGTGAGTGAGTGTGAGTGAGTGAATGTGAGTGTGTGTTTGTGAGTGAGTGTGTGCGTGCGTGTGAGTGTGAGTGTGTATGAGTGTGTGCATGTGTGAGTGTGAGTGCGTTAGTGTGTGAGCGCATGAATACGTGAGCGCGTGAGTGAGTGTGAGTGTGTGTATGTGTGTGAGTGTGTGTATGAGTGTGTGAGTGTGTGTATGTGTGAGTGTGTGTGTGTGTGTGCACAAGTGTGTGACTGAATGTATATGTGAGTGTTTGAGAGTGATTTTGTGTGCGAGTGTGTGAGTGTGAGTGTGATTGTGTGTGTATGTGTGTGTGTGAGTGTGTGTGTGCAAGTGCGTACATGTATGTGAGTGAGTATGTGAGAGAGTGTGAGTGTGCATGCAAGTGTGTGACTGAGTAAGTGTGTAAGAGTGATTATGTGCACGAGTGTGAGTGTGTGTTTGTGTAAGTGAGTGTGAGTGCCTGTGTGAGTGTGAATGTGTGAGTGTGATTGTGTGTGTTTGAGTGTGTGTGCATGTGAGTGTGAGTGTGTGTGTGTGAGTGAGTGTGTGCGAGTTTGAGTGTGTGTGAGAGTATTTGTGTGAGTGTGTGTGTGTGTGTGTGTGAGTGTGTGAGTTTGTGTGTGCATGTGTGTGACTGAGTGTGTGTGTGAGTGTGTGTATGTGAGATTGATTGTGTGCGAGTGTGTGCGTGTCTGTGAGTGCGAGTGTGTGTGAGTGTGAGTATGTGTGTGTGACTGAGTGTCTGAGCGTGTGTATGTGTGTGTGAATGTGTAAGTGTTTGTATGTGTGTATGAGTCTGCGTGAGTGTGTGTGTGAGTGTGTGTGCATGTGTGTGTTTGAGTGTGCATGTAGATGAGTATGTATGAGTGTGTGTGCATATGTGTGACTAAGTTTTTGTGTGTGAGTGTGTGTGTATGTGTGAGTGTGTGTGTGTAAGTGTGTTTATATGTGTGAGTGTGTGTGTGTGCACGAGTGTGTGCGTGAGTGTGTCACTGAGAGTGATTATGTGTTCGAGTGTGTGTGTGTAAGTGTGGGTGTAAGTGAGGGTGAGTGAGTTTGTCTGTGTGTGCGGGCTTGTGTGCGTGAGTGTGTGTGAGTATGAGTGTGAGTGTGTGTGAGTGCAAGTGTGAGTGTGAGTGTTTGTGAGTGTCTGTGAGTGTGTGTATGAGTGTGTGTGTGATCGTGAGTGTGTGTGCGAATGTGAATGCATGTGCGAGTGTGTGCAGATATGTGAGTGAGTGTTTGTGCAACTGTGTGTGAGAGAGTGAGAGTGTGTGAGAGTGAATGCGAGTGTGATCGTGAGTGTGTGTGTGACTGTGAGTGTTTGAGTGTATGTGTGTGAGTATGATTGTGTGAGTTTTTGGGGAGGAGTGCTGTGTGGTGAGGACAGGCTGCTGGAGGACCTTTGTCTTCCGGATGTTTAGTGTAAGGCCCATGCTTTCGTACGCCTCAGTAAATATGTCGACTGTGTCCTGGAGTTCAGCCTCTGTATGTGCGCAGATGCAGGCGTCGTCCACGTACTGTAGCTCGACGACAGAGGTTTGGGTAGTCTTGGACCTGGCCTGGAAACAGCAGGGCTCTGGACACCGTGGATCACTTTCCATATCTCGGGAGTCTCTTATCAACAAGAGCATGCATTGATGATGATATCCAACACTGCCTCCAGTGCACCAGTGCAACCTTCGGCCGCCTGAGGAAAAGAGTGTTTGAAGACCAGGCCCTCAAAACTGCCACCAAGCTCATGGTCTACAGGACTGTAGTCATACCCGCTCTCCTGTATGGCTCAGAGACATGGACCATGTACAGTAGACACCTCAAGTCGCTGGAGAAATACCACCAACGATGTCTCCACAAGATCCTACAAATCCTCTGGGAGGACAGAGGCACCAACATTAGCGTCCTCGTCCAGGCCAACATCCCCAGTATCGAAGCACTGACCACACTTGATCAGCTCCGCTGGGCAGGCCACATAGTTCGCATACCAGACACGAGACTCCCAAAGCAAGTGCTCTACTCGGAACTCCTTCAAGGCAAATGAGTCAAAGGTGGGCAGAGGAAACATTACAAGGACACCCTCAAAGCCTCCCTGATAAAGTGCAACCTCCCCACTGACACCTGGGAGTCCCCGGCCAAAGACCGCCCTAAGTGGAGAAAGTGCATCCAGGAGGGTGCTGAGCTCCTCGAGTCTCATCGCCGAGAGCATGCAGAAATCAAGCGCAGGCAGCGGAAAGAGCGTGCGGCAAACTAGTCCCAACCACCCCTTCCGAGGGACTGCCTAAGATGATGTGAGTGTTTGAGTGTGAGTGTGAGTGTGTGTGTGTGTGTGTGAGTGAGTGTGTGCGGGTGTGTGAGAGTGAGTGTGTGCATGTGTGTGAGAGTGACTTTGCGTGCGAGTGTGAGTGTGTGAGTGTGAATGTGTGTGTGAGTGTGCGTGTGTGTGTGTGTGTGGATGGGTGAGTATGTGTGAGTGTGTGTGCAAGAGTGTGTGTGTGAGAGTGATTATGTGTGTGTGTGTGAAAGAGTGTGTGTGTGTGTGACAGTGAGTGTGAGTGTGTTTGTGAGTACGAGTGTGTATATGTGTGTGCGTGAGTTTGTGCGAGTTTGAGTGTGTGTGTGAGTGTGTGAGTGAGTGTGTGCGAGTGTATGTTTGAGTGTGTGTGTGTGTGTGGGTGGGTGAGTATGTATGAGTGTCTGTGCGACTGTGTGACTGAGTGCATGTGTGAGTGTGTCTATGTGAGAGTGATTACATGTGCGAGTGTGTGCATGTGTGTAAGTTTGGGTGTGAGTTTGAGTGTGCGAGGTTGTGTGTGCGAGCATGAGTGTGAGTGAGTGTGTGAGTGTCAGTGAGTGCATGTGAGTGAGTATGAGTGAGTGTGTGAGTGTGAGTGAGTGTGTGTGAGCGAGTGCGTGAGTGTGAGTGAGTGTATGCAAGTGTGAGCGAGTGTGAGTGTGAGTGAGTGTGTGTTTGTGAGTGAGTGTGTGCGTGAGTGTGTGCGTAAGAATGTGAATGTGTATGAGTGTGTGTATGTGTGAGTGTGTGAGTGTGTGAGCACGTGAGTGTGTGAGTGTGTGAGCATGTGAGCAAGTGAGTGTATTTATGTGTGTACGCGTGTGTGTGCGAGTGTGTGTGAGTGTGTGTGAGTGTGTCTGGATGTGTGTATGTGCGTGTGTGTGTGTGAGAGTGATTTTGTGTGCGTGTGTGTGTGCATGTGTGTATATGTGTGAGTGTGAGTTTGTGTGTGTGTGTGCGAGCGTGGGTGTGAGTGAGTGTGAGTGTGCGAGTGTCAGTAAGTGTGTGTGAGTGAGTTTCTGAGTGTGTGTGAGTGAGCGTGTGAGTGTGAATGTGAGTGAGTGTGTGTGAATGTGAGTGAGTGTGAGCCAGTGTGAGTGTGTGTTTGTGAGTGAGTGTGTGTGTGAGTGTGTGCGTGAGTATGAGTGTGAATGTGTATGTGTGTGTGTATGTGTGGGTGTGAATGTGTGAGTGTCAGTGAGTGTACGTGAGTGAGTGCGTGAGTGTGAATGTGAGTGTGTGTGTGAGTGTGAGTGAGTGTGAGCGAGAGTGAGTGAGTGTGTTTGAGTGTGAGTGTGTGTGTGTGCGTGACTGTGTGCATGAGTGTGTGCGTGAGTACAAGTGTGAGTGTGTATGAATGTGTGTATGTGTGAGTGTGAGTGCATGAGCTTGTGAGTGCGTGAGCACGTGAGTGAGTGTGAGTGTATGCATGTGTGTGTGAGTGTGATTGTGTGTATGTGTGAATATGTGTGTGAGTGTGTATGGGTGTGAGTGTGTGTGTGTGTGAGTGTCTCTGTATGTGTGTGAGTGTGGGAGAGTGATTTTGTGTGCAAGTATGTGTGTGTGTGTGTATATGTGTGAGTGTGAGTGTGTGACTTTGTGTGTGTGTGAGCGTGAGTGTGAGTGAGGGAGTATGTGTGTGTGTGTGTGTGCGTGAGTGAGTATGAGTGTGAGTGTGTGTGAGTGTGTGTGTGAGTGTGTATGTGTGTCAGTGAGTGTGTGTGTTTGAGTGTGTGTGCGAATGAGTTTGTATTTGTGTTCAAGCATGAGTGTGAGTGAGTGAGAGTGAGTGAGTATGTGAGTGTGTGTGATTATGAGTGTGTGTGTGCGTGAGTGAGCATGAGTGAGTCTGAGTGTGAGTGTGTGTATGTGTGTGTGAGTGTGTGTGAGTGAGTGTGAGTGTGTGTGAGTGTGTGTGAGTGTGTATGTGTGTCAGTGAGTGTGTGTGCGAGTGTGTGTTTGAGTGTGTGTGTGAATGAGTTTGTATTTGTATGCAAGCATGAGTGTCAGTGAGTGTGCGTGAACGAGTGTGAGTGAGTATGAGTGAGTGAGTGTGTGTGTGAGTGCGTGTGAGTGTCTGTGTGTGTGTGAGTGCATGTGTGAGTGTGTGAGAGTGATTTTGTGTGTGTGTGAGCGTGATTTTTTTATGTGTGTGTGTCTGTGTGTGAGTGTGTGAGTGATTTTGTGTGTGTGTGAGAGTGATTTTGTGTGCAAGTGTGTGTGTATATGTGTGAGTGTGTGTGTGTGAATGAGTTTGTATGTGTGTGTGAGCATGAGTGTGTGAGTGAGTGTGTATGAGTGTGCATGAGTGAATGTGAGCGTCAGTGTGAGTGAATGTGTGTGGATGTGAGCGTGTTTGAGTGTGTGTGAGTGAGTGTTTGAGTGTGTCTGTGGAAGTGTGTTACTGAGTGTGTGCGAGTGTGTGTGTGAGTGTGAGTGTGTGTGTGAGAGAGTGATTATGTGTGTGAGTGTGTGTGTTTGAGTGTGTGTGTGTGAGTGTGTGTGCGAGTGTCTGTGTGTGCGTGTGTGGGTGTGGGAGAGTGATTTTGCGTGTGTGTGTGTGTGTGAAGTGTGTGTGTAAGTGAGTGTGTGTTTGAGTGTGTGTGTGACTGAGTATGTGTATGTGAGAATGATTATGTGTTGCGACTATGTGAGTGTGTGTGAGTGTGTGTGTGTAAGTTTGGATGTGCGTGTGTGAATTTGTGTGTATGCGAGCATGAGTGTGACTGAGCATGAGTGAATGAGAGTGTGAGTCAGTGTGAGTGAATGTGTGAGTGTCAGTGAGTGTGTGTGAGTGAGTGTGAGCTAATGTGTGAGTGTTGGTGTGAGTGTGAGTAGGTGTGAGTGGCGGTGTGAGTATGAGTGAGTGTTTGTAAGCGAGTGTGTGAGTGTGAGTGTGTGAGAGTGTGAGTGTGAGTGAGTGTGTGTGTGAGTGAGTGTGAGCGAGTATGAGTGAGCGTGTGTGTGTGTGTATGCATGAGTATGAGTATGAGTGTGAGTGCGTGAGCGCATGCGTGTGTGAGTGCGTGAGCGCGTGTGTGTGTATGTGTGAGTGTGTGTATGCGAGTATGTGCGTGTGTGTGTGAGAGTGATTTTGTGTGCAAGTGTGTGTGTGTGTATGTGTGAGTGTGTGGGTGTGTGAATGAGTTTTTGTGTGTGTGTGAGCGTGAGCGTGTGAATGAGTGAGTGAGTGTGAGTGTCAGTGAGTGTGCGTGAGTGAGTGTGAGCGTCAGTGTGAGTGAATGTGTGTGAGTGTTAGCGAGTTTGAGTGTATGTGTGAGTGAGTGTTTGAGTGTGTGTATGTGTATGTGTGTGTGCATGTGTGTTTAAGTGCGTGTGTCAATGTGTGTATATGTGTGAGTGTGTGCAAGTGTGTGACTGAGTGTGTGTGTGAGAGTGATTATGTACGCGAGTGTGTGTGTGTTTGTGTAACAGAGTGTGAGTGCCTGCGTGAGTCTGAATGTGTGAGTGTGATTGTATGTGCATGTGAATGTCAGTGTGTATGTGTGAGTGTGTGTGTGTGTGAGTGTGTGTGTTTGAGTGTGTGTGTGTGAGTGTGTGTGTGCGAGTGTGTGTGAGTGTCTGTGTGTGCGTGTGTGGGTGTGGGAGAGTGATTTTGCATGTGTGCGCGTGTGTGTGTGTGAAGTGTGTGTGTAAGTGAGTGTGTGTTTGAGTGTGTGTGTGACTGAGTATGTGTATGTGAGAATGATTATGTGTTGTGACTGTGAGTGTGTGTTTGAGTGTGTGTGTGAGTGTGTATGTATGTCAGTGAGAATCTGTGCGAGTGTGTGTTTGAGTGTGTGTGTGAATGAGTTTGTATTTGTGTGCAAGTGTGAGTGAGTGTGAGTGAGTGTGTGAGTGTCAGTGAGTGTGCGTGAACGAGTGAGTGAGTATGAGTGAGTGAATGTGTGTGTGAGTATGTGTGAGTGTCTGTGTGTGTGAGTGTGTGTGTGAGTGTGTGAGAGTGATTTTGTGTGCAAGTGTGTGTGTGTGCATGTATATATGTGTGAGTGTGTGTATGTGAATGAGTTTGTATGTATGTGTGAGCATGAATGTGTGAGTGAGTGTGCATGAGTGTGAATGAGTGTGCGTGAGTGAATGTGAGCGTCAGTGTGAGTGAATGTGTGTGAATGTGAGCGTGTTTGAGTTTGTGTTTGAGTGAGTGTTTGAGTGTGTCTGTGCAAGTGTGTGACTGTGTGTGTGTGAGTGTGTGCGTGAGTGTGAGTGTGTGTGTGCAACGGTGTGACTGAGTGTGTGTGTGAGAGTGATTATGTGCGCGAGTGTGTGTGTGTTTGTGTAACTGAGTGTGAGTGCCTGTGTGAGTGCGAATTTGTGAGTGTGATTGTGTGTGCATGTAGATGTGAGTGTGTATGTGTGTGTGTGTAAGTGAGTGTGTGTTTGAGTGTGAGTGTGACCGAGTTTGTGTATGTGAGATTGATTATGTGTGCGACTGTGTGAGTGTGTGTGTGTGTGTGTAAGTTTGGATGTGCATGTATGAGTGTGTGAGTTTGTGTGTGAGTGAGCATGAGTGAGTGAGAGTGTGAGTGAGTGTGAGTGAGTGTGTGAGTGTAAGTGAGTGTGCGTGAGCAAATGTGTGAGTGTTGGTGCGAGTGTGTGAGTGTGAGTGTGTGTGAGTGTGATTGTGAGTAAGCGTGTGTGTGAGTGAGTGTGAGCGAGTATGAGTGAATGAGTGTGAGCGTATGTGTGTGTATGCATGAGTATGAGTGTGAGTGTGAGTGTGAGTGTGAGTGCATGAGCGCGTGAGCGCGTGAGCGCGTGCGTGAGTGTATGTATGCGAGTGTATGTGTGAGAGTGATTTTGTGTGCAAGTGTGTGCGTGCGTGTGTGTGTATGTGTGAGTGTGTGGGTGTGTGAATGAGTTTTTGTGTGTGTGTGAGCGTGAGCATGTGAGTGCGTGAGTGTGAATGAGTGTGAGTGAGTGTGAGTGTCAGTGAGTGAGCGTGAGTGAGTGTGAGCGTCAGTGTGAGTGAATATGTGTGAGTGTGAGCGAGTTTGAGCATATGTGTGAGTGAGTGTTTGTGTGAGTGTGTGTATGTGTATGTGTGTGTGCGTGTGTGTGTGTGTATGTGTGTGTCAATGTGTGTATATGTGTGAGTATGTGTGTGTGTGTCAGTGAGTGTGTGTGCGAGTGTGTGTTTGAGTGTGTGTGTGCGAGTGTGTGTTTGAGTGTGTGTGTGCAAGTGTGTGACTGAGTGTGTGTGCGAGTGTGTGTGTAAGAGTGTGAGTGTGTGTGTGTGCGACGGTGTGACTGAGTGTGTGTGTGAGAGTGATTATGTGCTCGAGTGTGTGTGTGTTTGCGTAAGTGAGTGTGAGTGCCTGCGTGAGTCTGAATGTGTGAGTGTGATTGTGTGTGCATGTGAATGTCAGTGTGTATGTGTGAGTGTGTGTGTGTGTGAGTGTGTGTTTAAGTGTGTGTGTGAGTGTCTGTGTGTGTGTGAGTGTGTGTGAGTGTCTGTGTGTGCGTGTGTGAGTGTGGGAAAGTGATTTTGTGTGTGTAAGTGAGTGTGTGTTTGAGTATGTGAGTGACTGAGTATGTGTATGTGAGATTGATTGTGTGTGCGACTACGCGTTTGTGTGTGTGTCTGAGTGTGTAGGTTTGTGTGTGTGTGTGTGAGTCTGTGAGATTGTGTGTGAGTGAGAGTGTGAGTGAGCGTGTGAGTGTCAGTGAGTGTGTGTGAGTGAGTGTGAGCAAATGTGTGAGTGTCAGTGTGAGTGTGAGCGAGTGTGTGTGAGTGCATGTGTGAGTGTGAGTGTGAATGAGAGTGAGTGAGTGTGAGCGAGTGAGTGTGAGCAAGTGTGCGTGAGTGAGTGTGAGCGCGTGTGTGAGTGTGTATGTGTGAGTATGAGAGTGAGAGTGTGTGAATGCGTGAGCGCGTGAGTGTGTGGGTGCATGAGCGTGTGAGTGAGTGTGAGTTGTGCGTGTGAGTGTGTGAGTGTGATTGTGAATCTGAGTGAGTGTGAGCGAGTGTGCGTGAGTGTGAGCGAGTGTGGTTGAGTGTGAGTGTGTGCGCGTGTGCGTGAGTGTGTGTGTGAGTACGAGTGTGAGTGTGTATGAGTGTGTGTATGTGTATGTGGTAGTGTGAGTGTGTGAGTGTATGATCGTGTGAGTGCATGAGCAAGTGAGTGAGTGTGAGTGTGTGTATGTGTGTGAGTGATTTTGTGTGAAAGTGTGTGTGTGAGTGTGTATAGGTGTGTGTGTGAGTATGTGTGTGTGAATGTGTGTGTGTGTGTGTGTGTGTGAGAGAGATTATGTGCGCGAGTGTGTGTGTGTTTGTGTAAGTGAGTGTGAGTGCCTGCGTGAGTCTGAATGTGTGAGTGTGATTGTGTGTGCATGTGAATGTCAGTGTGTATGTGTGAGTGTGTGTGTGAGTGAGTGTGTGTTTAAGTGTGTGTTTGAGTGTGTGTGTGAGTGTGTGTGTGTGAGTGTGTGTGAGTGTCTGTGTGTGAGTGTGGGAGAGTGATTTTGTGTGTGTGACTGTGTGTGTGTTTGAGTGTGTGTGTAAGTGAGTGTGTATTTGAGTACGTGTGTGACTGAGTATGTGTATGTGAGATTGATTATGTGTGCGACTACGTGTTTGTGTGTGTGTGTCTGAGTGTGTAGGTTTGTGTGTGTGTGTGATTGTGTGAGATTGTGTGTGAGTGAGAGTGTGAGTGAGTGTGTGAGTGTCAGTGAGTGTGTGTGAGTGAGTGTGAGCAAATGTGTGAGTGTCAGTGTGAGTGTGAGCGAGTGTGTGTGAGTGCATGTGTGAGTGTGAGTGTGAATGAGAGTGAGTGAGTGAGTGTGAGCGAGTGTGCGTGAGTGAGTGTGAGCGCATGTGTGAGTGTGTATGTGTGAGTGTGAGAGTGAGAGTGTGTGAATGCGTGAGCGCGTGAGTGTGTGGGTGCATGAGCGTGTGAGTGAGTGTGAGTTGTGCGTGTGAGTGTGTGAGTGTGATTGTGAATCTGAGTGAGTGTGTGTGAGTGTGTGTGTGAGTACGAGTGTGAGTGTGTATGAGTATGTGGTAGTGTGAGTGTGTGAGTGTGTGAGCATGTGAGTGCATGAGCAAGTGAGTGAGTGTGAGTGTGTGTATCTGTGTGTGTGTGATTTTGTGTGAAAGTGTGTGTGTGTGTGTGTGAGTGTGTATAGGTGTGTGTGTGAGTATGTGTGCGTGAGTGTCTGTGTGTGTGTGCGCGTATGTGTATATGTGTGTGTGTGAGTGTGTGACTTTGTGTGTGAGTGAGTGAGTGAGTGTGAATGAGTGGAGTGAGTGCGTGAGTGTCTGTGAGTGAGTGAGTGTGAGTGTGTGTGATTGTGAGTGTGTGTGTGTGCATGAGTGTGTGCGTGAGTACGGGTGTGAGTGTGTATGAGTGTGTGTATGTGGGAGTGTGAGTGTGTGTGTGTGAGCATGTAAGTGCATGAGCACGCGAGTGAGTGTGAGTGTGTGCATATGTGTGAGTGTGTGTCTGTCAGTGTGTGTGAGTGTGTGCGTGAGTGTGTGTGTGAGTGTCTGTGTGAGTGTGTGTGAGTGTCTGTGTGCGTGTGTGTGTGTGAGAGCGATTTTGTGTGCAAGTGTGTGTGTGCGTGTGTGTATATGTGTGATTGAGTGACTGTGTGTGAGTGGGAGTGGGAGTGAGTGAGTGAGTGAGTGTGAGTGAGTGCGTAAGTGTCAGTGAGTGTGTGTGAGTGAGTGTGAGTATGTGCGTATGTACATGTGAGTGTGAGTGTGAGTGAGTGTGTGTGACTGAGAGTGTGTGTGTGCATGAGCGTGTGCGTGAGTACGAGTGTGAGTGTGTATGAGTATGTGTATAAGGGAGTGTGCATGTGTGTATGTGTGTGTGTGTTTGAATGTGTGAGAGTGATTTTGTGTGCAAGTGTGTGCATGTGTGAGTGTGTGTGTGAATGAGTTTTTAGGTGTGTGTGAGCATGAGCGTGTGAGTGAGTGAGTGTGAATGAGTGTGAGTGTCAGTGAGTGTGCGAGTGTACGTGAGTGAGTGTGAGCGTCAGTGTGAGTGAATGTGTGTGAGTGTGAACGAGTTTGAGTGTATGTGTGAGTGAGTGTGTGTGTCAGTGTGTATATGTGCGAGTGTGTGCGTGCATGTGTGTCAGTGAGTGTGTGTTTGAGTGTGCGTGTGCAAGTGTGTGACTGACCGTGTATGCGAGTGGGTGTGTGAGTGTGATTATGTGCGCGAGTGTGTGTGTTTGTGTGTGTAAGTGAGTGTGTGTTTAAGTGTGTGTGTGACTGAGTGTGTGCCTGAGTATGTGTATGTGAGATTGATTATCTGTGCGAGTGTGTGTGTGTGTGTAAGTTTGGGTGTGCGAGTGTGTGTGTGTGAGTTTGTGTGTGCGAGCATGAGTGTGAGTGAGCGTGAGTGAGTGAGAGTGTGAGTGAGTGTGTGCGAGTGTCAGTGTGAATGTGAGTGAATGTGTGAGCGAGTGTGAGAGTGTGTGACTGTGTGAGTGTGAGTGTGAGCATGTGTGCATTAGTGTGTGCCTGAATATGAGTGTTAGTGTGTGTGAGTGTGTGTATGTGTGAGTGTGTGTGTGAGCGCATGCGTGTGTGAGTACGTGGGTGAGTATGTGTGTGAGTGTGAGTGTATGTGTGGGTGTGAGTGTGCGAGTGTGTGGGCGCGTGAGTATATGAGTGCGTGAGTGAGTGTGAGTGTGAGTGTGAGTATGTGAGTGTGTGTGTGAGTGTGTACGGATGAGTGTGTGACTGAAAGTAGTTATGTGTTCGAGTGTGTGTGTGTGTGTATGTGCAAGTTTGCATAAGTGTGCATGTGAGTGAGTGTGAGTGAGTGTGAGCAAGTGTGAGTGGGTGAGTGTGAGTGTGTGTGTGTATGCGTGAGTATGAGTGTGAGTGTGTGTATGTGTGAGTGGGAATGTGTGAGTGTATGAGTGCGTGAGCGTGTGAGTGCGTGTGCGCATGAGTGAGTATCAGTGTGTGTGTGAGTGTGTGTGCATGTGAGAGTGATTTTGTGTGAAAGTGTGGGTGCGCGTGTGTGTATATGTGTGAGTGAGTGTCAGTTTGTGTGTGTGTGTGCAATCGTGAGTGTGAGTGAGTGAGAGTGTAAGTGAGTGTGCGTGAGTGAGTGTGCGAGTGTGTGTGAGCGAGTGTGTGTGAGCAAGTGTGTGAGTGTGAATGTGAGTGAGTGTAAGTGAGTGTGAGTGAGTGTGAGCGAACGCGAGTGAGTGTGAGTGAGTGTATGGATGCGTGAGTGTGCGTGAGTGTGAGTGTGTGAGCGTGTGAATGCATGAGCATGTGAGTGAATGTGAGTGTGTGTGTGTGTGTGAGTGTGAGTGTGTGAGTGTCTGTGTGTGTGTGTGTCAGAGAGATATTGTGTGCAAGTGTGTGTGCGTGTATGTATAAGTGTGAGTGTGTGTCAGTGTGTGTATATGTGTGTGTGAGTGTGTGTGTGCGTGAGTGTGAGAGTGATTTTGTGTGCAAGTGTGTGTGTGTGTGTAAATGAGTTTTTATGTGTTTGTGAGCGTGAGCGTGTGAATGAGTGAGTGTGAATGAGTGTGAGTGAGTGTGCGAGTGTGCATGAGTAAGTGTGAGTGTCAGTGTGAGTGAATGTGTGTGTGTGTATGTTTGTGTGTCAGTGAGTGTGTGCGTGAGTGTGTGTTTGAGTGTGCAAGTGTGTGACGGAGTGTGTATGCGAGTGTGTGTGTGAGTGTGAGTGTGTGCGATGGTGTGACTGAGTGTGTGTGAGGGAGTGATTATGTGCGCGAGTATGTGTGTGTTTGTATAACTGAGTGTGAGTGCCCGTGTGAGTGTGAATGTGTGAGTGTGATTGTGTGTGCATGTGAATGTGAGTGAGTGTGTGTGAGTGAGTGTGTAAGTGAGCGTGTGTTTGAGTGTGTGTGTGACTGAGTATGTGCGTGAGTATGTGTATATGAGATTGATTATGTGTGCGAGTGTGTGTGTGTAAGTTTGGGTGTGCGAGTGTGAGTGTGTGAGTTTGTGTGTGTGTGAGCATGAGTGTGAGTGAACGTGAGTGAGTGAGAGTGTGTGAGTGTGAATGAGTGTGTGCATTTCAGTGAGTGTGTGTGAATGAGTGTGAGCGAGTGTCAGTGTGAATGTGAGTGTGTGTGAGCGAGTGTGTGAGTGTGAGTGTGAATGTGTGTGCACATGTGTGTGTGAGTGAGTGTGTGTGAGTGTGTGTGAGTGCATGCGTGTGTGTGGTTGTGAGTGCGTGTGTGAGTTTGTGTGTGTGAGTGTGAGTGTGAGTGAGTGATTGTGTTTGTGAGTGTGTGAGTGCGTGGCCGTGTGAGTGAGCGCTTGAGTGAGTGCGTGGGTGAGTGAGTGTGCAAGTGTGTGTGTGCCTGTGTGTATATGTGTGAGTGTGTGAGTGAGTATGTGTGAGCAAGTGTGTGAGTGTGTGAGTGTGAGTGAGAGAGTGTGAGCAAGTGTGAGTGGGTGAGTGTGAGCGTGTGCGTGTGTGCGTGTGTATGCGTGAGTGTGTGCATGCGTGTGTGCATGAGTGAGTGTGAGTATGTGTGCGTGAGTGTGTGAGTGTGTGAGAGTGATTTTGTGTGAAATTGTGGGTGCCGTGTGTGTATATGTGTGAGTGAGTGTGTGAGTTTGTGTGTGTGTGCGCGAACGTGAGCGTGAGTGTGTGAGTGTCAGTGAGTGTGCGTGAGTGAGTGTGTGAGTGTGTGTGAGCGAGTGTTTGTGAGCGAGTGTGTGAGTCTGAATGTGAGTGAGTGTAAGTAAGTGTGAGTGAGTGTGAGCGAACGTGAGTGAGTGTGTGTGAGTGTGTGAGTGTGTGCGTGAGTATGAGTGTGTATGTGTGTGTGAGTGTGTGAACGTGTGAATGCATGAGCATGTGAGTGAGTGTGAGTGTGTGTATGTGTGTGAGTGTGTATGTGAGTGTGTGTGAGTGAGTGTGTGAGTGCCTGTGTGTGTGTGAGTGTGTGAGAGAGATATTGTGTGCAAGTGTGTGTGCGTGTATGTATATGTGTGAGTGTGAGTGTGTGTCAGTGTGTGTGTGTGTGTGTGTGTGCATGAGTGTGTGCGTGAGTACGAGTGTGAGTGTGTGCATTTGTGTATGAGTGTGTGTGAGTGTGTGTATATGTGTGAGTGTGTGTGTGTGTCTGTGTGTATATGTGTGTGTGAGTGTGTTTATGAGTGTGTGAGAGTGATTTTGTGTGCAAATGTGTGTGTGCGGGTCTGTGTATGTATGAGTGTGTGTGAATGAGTTTTTATGTGTATGTGAGCATGAGCATGTGAATGAGTGAGTGTGAATGAGTGTGAGTGAGTGTGTGAGTGTGCGTGAGTGAATGTGAGCGTCAGTGTGAGTGAATGTGTGTGAATGTGAGCGAGTTTGAGTGTATGCGTGAGTGAGTGTGTGTGTGAGTGTGTGTATGTGTGTGTGAGTGTATATGTGTGTGAGTGTGTGTATATGTGTGTGTGTTTGTGTGTCAGTGAGTGCGTGCGTATGCGAATGTGTGTGTGAGTGTGAGTGTGAGTGTGCGTGTGTGTGCGATGGTGTGACTGAGTGTGTGTGTGAGAGTGATTATGTGCGCGAGTGTGTGCATTTGTATAACTGAGTGTGAGTGCCCGTGTGAGTGTGCATGTGTGAGTATGATTGTGTGTGCATGTGAGTGTGTGTGAGTGAGTGTGTGTTTGAGTGTGTGTGTGACTGAGTATGTGCATGAGTATTTGTATGAGATTTATTATGTGTGTGTGTGTGTGTGTAAGTTTGGGTGTGCGAGTGTGAGTTTGTGTGTGTGCGAGCATGAGTGTGAGTGAGCGTGAATGAGTGAGAGTGTGAGTGAGTGTGAATGAGTGTGTGAGTGCCAGTGCGTGTGTGTGAATGAGTGTGAGCGAGTGTCAGTGTGAATGTGAGTGAGTGTGTGTGTGAGTGTGTGTGTGTGTGAGTGATTTTGTGTGCAAGTATGTGTGTGTGTCTGTATATGTCTGTGTGTGTGTGTGAATGAATGAATTTGTATGTGTGCGAGTGTGAATGTGAGTGAGTGTGAGTGAGTGTGTGAGCGTCAGTGAGTGTGCATGAGTGAGTGTGAGAGAGTGTGTGAGTGTGAGTGAGTGTGTGTGAGTATGAGTGTGTGTGAGTGTGTGTGCATGTGAGTGAGTGGGTGTGAGCAAGTGTGTTTGTGAGTGAGTGTGAGTGTGCATGTGTGTGAGAGCGAGTGTGTGCATGTGCGTGTATGAGAGTGTGAGTGTGAGTATAAGTGTTTGTGAGTGACTGTGAGTGTGGGTGTGTGTGAGAGTGAGTGTGTGTGCAAGTGTGAGTGTGTGTATATGTGTGAATGAGAGTGTGTGTGAGTGTGTGAGTGTGTGGGTGTGTGTGAGAGTGAGTTTGTGTGTGAGTGTGTGTGTGTGAATGAGAGTGTGTGTATATGTGTGAATGAGAGTGTGTGTGAGAGTGAGTGTGTTTGTGGGTATGAGTGTGTGTGTGTATATGTGTGAATGAGAGTGTGTGTGAGTGTGTGAGTGTGTGGGTGTGTGTGAGAGTGAGTGTGTGAATGAGAGTGTGTGTGAGTGTGTGAGTGTGTAGGTGTGTGTGAGAATGAGTGTGTGTGTGAGTGTGAGTGTGTGTATATGTGTGAATGAGAGTGTGTGTGAGAGTGAGTGTGTTTGTGGGTATGAGTGTGTGTGTGTATATGTGTGAATGAGAGTGTGTGTGAGTGTGACTATAGGCTCGACTTTCCATTATTGTGCAATGGGAGTTATTTCCAGCGTTGGCGTTTATTATGGGTTTTGAGATCGCCGGATTATCGCCCATTTTCAAACCCTCTAGTTTCCACTTTATAAAATGGGCGCTAGCGGGAGCGATGTGAAATGGGCGTTAGTGATATTTTTTTTCCGTCGTAAAATGTCGGCATCCATAGCAAAGCCATAGCAACGGTCATTTCCTGTGGTTCAGGAGGTCAGGGGTCATCAATACATGCGCAGAAGAGGAGAGAGAGAGCAGAGAGCAAGAGAAAGCGTGTGTGTGTTTGTTGTCTGGGTCTTTGCGGTTTGTTTGGCCGTTGTGGGAGGGAGGAAAGATTTTTGTGAGGAGTAATAATAAATTAGAGCACTATTTAGTTTGATAACACAGAAATATTGGGGGGGGGGAAATAACATGGAAGGCATGGAGGGGGCGAGAGAGCACAATGTGGAGGGGGAAGAGGTTGGTGAGGGCAGTGAGGTTGGAGAGGAACTGGAGTTGGGAGGACGAAAACGAGCGAACAGAGTCTCCGATGAGGCAAATGCTGCCCTCCTGCAGGAGGTGGACTCACGTTGGGGTCAATTGACCCAGGGAGGGTGTGGGAAGCCCATCCCGGAGGTTTACCTGAAAACTTGAGCCAAGATAGCTGAGATGGTCTCGTCGGTGACGCATGAGGTGCGTGAGGGCAACCAGTGGCGTAAGCGCTGGAATGACCTTGTCGGCTCCGGCAGAGTAAGTATTACATTTATTTACATTTACTTATATATTTATATAATTGGATTTGTAAGTGTAATGAGTAAATAAATTCAGATCTGATGTATTGTAGTTAGACCGGAAATGTTTTACTCAAATCCTACGTTTATGATGTACGTGTTTAGGTTACTAATGATAATAATAATAATAATTATAACATCTGTCGGTACCTGTGACAGTACCTAGCAATGATCTTACGCAATGATCTTATGCCATGTCATGCTGTTGTTACCTTTTGCAGAAGAAGCTTTCGAAGAATAGGGCGGAGTAGCGGAACACGGGTGGTGGCCCACCAGTCATGTGTAAGCTGACCGACATCGAGGAGCGAGTGCTAGCACTAGTGGAGATTCACCCCCAGTCGGCCACGCAAGCAGCAGCACAACCAGATGTGATGCCACGTGAGTAAAATATACACTCTTACATGATGTAAAGTCAATTGATACCACACCCACTCATAGCCGAACAATGTATGATAGATGATTGATGAAAGTGTTATGTAATGAATGATGCAATTCAGAATTTGGTTATCTTCATTAAATGTGATTATTTAGATAGCGGTAGTGCTGTTCTCGTGCATATGCTGTGTGTAACTTTTGAATCGCCCTGAGGCCCTAGCAACCCCTTCTCCTCTAATAACCTCATTTATGTTTTGTAGCTCAGCCGAGAGCGCAGCCACAGGCAACACCACCGAGACAAGGTACGGAACCGGCGTCGGCAGGGAAGTGTCCTTCTGGTGGTGAGGAGCCCCGAATCTTGCTCATTGAGCTGCAGAGTGCCCTCTCCACTGACGACAGTGAAGAGTTGGTGGAGCGTGCAGCAAAAAGCTCCATGTCAATTACACCGATGACATTTAGAAACATAGAAACATAGAAAATGGATGCAGGAGTAGGCCATTCGGCCCTCCGAGCCTGCACCGCCATTCAATATGATCATGGCTGATCCTGCAGCTTCAGTACCCCATTCCTGCTTTCTCTCCAGACCCCTTGATCCCTTTAGCTGTAAGGGCCACATCTAACTCCCTTTTGAATATATCTAACGAACTGGCCTCAACAACTTTCTGCGGTAGAGAATTCCACAGGTTAACAATTCTCTGAGTGAAGAAGTTTCTCCTCATCTCGGTCCTAAATGATTTACCCCTTATCCTTAGACTGTGACCCCTGGTTCTGGACTTCCCCAACATCGGGAACATTCTTTCTGCATCTAACCTGTCCAATCCCGTCAGAATTTTAAATGTTTCTATGAGATATCCTCTCATTCTTCTAATTTCCAGTGAATTTAAGCCTAGTCGATCTAGTCTTTCTTCATATTTCAGCCGTGTCATCCCGGGAATCAGTCTGGTGAACCTTCACTGCACTCCCTCAATAGCAATAATGTCCTTCCTCATATTAGGAGACCAAAACAATATTCAAGGTGTGGCCTCATCAAGGCCCTGTACAACTGCAATAAAACCTTCCTGCTCTGAAACTCAAATCTACTCGCTATGAAGGGCAACATGCCATTTGCCTTCTTCACCGCCTGCTGTACCTGCATGCCAACCTTCAATGACTGATGTACCATAGAAACATAGAAACATAGAAAATAGGTGCAGGAGTAGGCCATTCGGCCCTTCGAGCCTGCACCGCCATTCAATGAGTTCATGGCTGAACATGCAACTTCAGTACCCCATTCCTGCTTTCTCGCCATACCACTTGATGCCCCGAGTAGTAAGAACTACATCTAACTCCTTTTTGAATATACTTAGTGAATTGGCCTCAACAACTTTCTGTGGTAGAGAATTCCACAGGTTCACCACTCTCTGGGTGAAGAAGTTTCTCCTCATCTCGGTCCTAAATGGCTTACCCCTTATCCTTAGACTGTGACCCCTGGTTCTGGACTTCCCCAACATTGGGAACATTCTTCCTGCATTTAACCTGTCTAAACCCGTCAGAATTTTAAACGTTTCTATGAGATCCCCTCTCATTCTTCTGAACTCCAGTGAATACAAGCCCAGTTGATCCAGTCTTTCTTGATATGTCTGTCCCGCCATCCTGGGAATCAGTCTGGTGAACCTTCGCTGCACTCCCTCAATAGCAAGAATGTCCTTCCTCAAGTTAGGAGACCAAAACTGTACACAATACTCCAGGTGTGGCCTCACCAAGGCCCTATACAACTGTAGTAACACCTCCCTACCCCTGTACTCAAATCCCTCGCTATGAAGGCCAACATGCCATTTGCTTTCTTAACCGCCTGCTGTACCTGCATGCCAACCTTCAATGACTGATGTACCATGACACCCAGGTCTCGTTGAACCTTCCCTTTTCCTAATCTATCACCATTCAGATAATCGTCTGTCTCTCTGTTTTTCCCACCAAAGTGGATAACCTCACATTTATCCACATTATACTTCATCTGCCATGCATTTGTCCACTCACCTAACCTATCCAAGTCACTCTGCAGCCTCATAGCATCCTCCTCGCAGCTCACACTGCCACCCAACTTCGTGTCATCTGCAAATTTGGAGATACTACATTTAATCCCCTCGTCTAAATCATTAATGTACAATGCAAACAGCTGGGGCCCCAGCACAGAACCTTGCGGTACCCCACTAGTCACTGCCTGCCATTCTGAAAAGTCCCCATTTACTCCTACTCTTTGCTTCCTGTCTGACAACCAGTTCTCAATCCACGTCAGCACACTACCCCCAATCCCATGTGCTTTAACTTTGCACATTAATCTCTTGTGTGGGACCTTGTCGCAAGCCTTCTGAAAGTCCAAATATACCACATCAACTGGTTCTCCCTGATCCACTCTACTGGAAACATCCTCAAAAAATTCCAGAAGATTTGTCAAGCATGATTTCCCTTTCACAAATTCATGCTGACTTGGACCTATCATGTCACCTCTTTCCAAATGCGCTGCTATGACATCCTTAATAATTGATTCCATCATTTTACCCACTACCGATGTCAGGCTGACCGGTCTATAGTTCCCTGTTTTCTCTCTCCCTCCTTTTTTAAAAAGTGGGGTTACATTGGCTACCCTCCACTCCATAGGAACTGATCCAGAGTCTATGGAATGTTGGAAAATAACTGTCAATGCATCCGCTATTTCCAAGGCCACCTCCTTAAGTACTCTGGGATGCAGTCCATCAGGCCCTGGGGATTTATCGGCCTTCAATCCTATCAACTTCCCCAGCATAATTTCCCGACTAATAAGGATTTCACTCAGTTCCTCCTTCTTCCTAGACCCTCTGACCCCTTTTATATCCGGAAGGTTGTTTGTGTCCTCCTTCGTGAATACCGAACCAAAGTACTTGTTCAATTGGTCTGCCATTTCTTTGTTCCCCGTTATGACTTCCCCTGATTCTGACTGCAGGGGACCTACGTTTGTCTTTACTAACCTTTTTCTCTTTACATATTTATAGAAGCTTTTGCAGTCCATCTTAATGTTCCCTGCAAGCTTCCTCTTGTACTCTATTTTCCCTGCCCTTTGTCCTCCTCTGCTGAGTTCTAAATTTCTCCCAGTCCCCGGGTTCGCTGCTATTTCTGGCCAATTTGTATGCCACTTCCTTGGCTTTAATACTATCCCTGATTTCCCTTGATAGCCACGGTTGAGCCACCTTCCCTTTTTTATTTTTACGCCAGACAGATGTACAATTGTTATAGTTCATCTATGCGGTCTCTAAATGTCTGCCATTGCCCATCCACAGTCAACCCCTTCAGTATCATTCGCCAATCTATCCTAGCCAATTCACGCCTCATACCTTCAAAGTTACCCTTCTTTAAGTTCTGGACCATGGTTTCTGAATTAACTGTTTCATTCTCCATCCTAATGTAGAATTCCACCATATTATGGTCACTCTTCTCCAAGGGGCCTTGCACAATAAGATTGCTAATTAATCATCTCTCATTACACAACACCCAGTCTAAGATGGCCTCCCCCCTAGTTAGTTCCTCGACATATTGGTCGAGAAAACCATCCCTTATGCACTCCAGGAAATCCTCCTCCACCGTATTGCTTCCAGTTTGGTTAGCCCAATCTATATGCATATTAAAGTCACCCATTATAACTGCTGTACCTTTCTTGCATGCACCCCTAATTTCCTGTTTGATGCCCTCCCCAACATCACTACTACTGTTTGGTGGTCTGTACACATCTCCCACTAATGTTTTTTGCCCTTTGGTGTTCTGCAACTCTACCTATATAGATTCCACATCATCCAAGCTAATGTCCTTCCTAACTATTGCATTAATCTCCTCTTTAACCAGCAATGCTACCCCACCTCCTTTTCCTTTTATTCTATCCTTCCTTAATGTTGAATACCCTTGAATGTTGAGTGCCCAGCCCTGATCATCCTGGAGCCACGTCTCTGTAATCCCAATCACATCATATCTGTTAACATCTATTTGCACAGTTAATTCATCCACCTTATTATGGATACTCCTTGCATTAAGACACAAAGCCTTCAGGCTTATTTTTTAACACCCTTTGACCTTTTACAATTATGATGTAGTGTGGCCCTTTTTGTTTCTTGCCTTTGTTTACTCGGCCTTCCACTATTGCTTTTTACCTTTCTACCATCTGTTTCTGACTCCATATTACTTCGCCCTGCTTCGCTGCATAGGTTCCCTCGCCATATTAGTTAAACATTCCCGAACTGCATTAGCAAATGTTACCCCTGGGACATTAGTTCCAGTCCTGCCCAAGTGCAGACCGTCCCTTTTGTACAGGTCCCATCATGACACCCAGGTCTCGTTGCACCTCCCCTTTGCCTAATCTGTCACCATTCAGATAATATTCTGCCTTCCTGTTTTTGCCACCAAAGTGGATAACCTCACATTTATCTACATTATACAGCATCTGCCATGCATTTGCCCACTCACCTAACCTGTCCAAGTCACCCTGCAGCCTCTTAGCATCCTCCTCACAGCTCACACTGCCACCTAGCTTAGTGTCATCTGCAAAATTGGAGATATTACATTCAATTCCTTTGCCTAAATCATTAATGTATATTGTAAATAGCTGGGGTCCCAACACTTAACCTTGCGATACCCCACTAGTTACTGCCTGCCATTCTGAAAAGGAACCATTTATTCCTACTCTTTGCTTCCTATCTGCCAACCCCTAGTTCTCTATCCACGTCAATACATTACCCCCAATACCATGTGCTTTAATTTTGCACACTAATCTCTTGTGTGAGACCTTGTCAAAAACCTTTTGAAAGTCCAAATACACCATATCCATTGGTTCTCCCTTGTCCACTCTACTAGTTACATCCTCAAAAATTCTAGAAGATTTGTCAAGCATGATTTCCCTTTCATAAACATGCTGACTTGGACCAATCCTGTCACTGCTTTCCAAATGTGCTGCTATTACATCTTTAATAATTGATTTCAACATTTGCCCCACTACCAATGTCTGACTAACAGGTCTATAATTCCCTGTATTCTTTCTCCATTCCTTTTTTAAAAAGTGGGTTTACATTAGCTAACCTCCAATCCATAGGAACTGATCCAGAGTCTATAGAATGTTGGAAAATGACCACCAATGCATCCACTATTTCTAGGGCCACTTCCTTAAGTACTCTAGGATGCAGACTATCAGGCCCTAGGGATTTATCGGGCTTCAATCCCATCAATTTCCCTAACACAATTTCCTGACTAATAAGGATTTCCTTCAGTTCCTCCTTCTCGCTAGACCCTCGGTCCCCTACTATTTCTGGAAGGTTATTTGTGTCTTCCTTAGTGAATTGGTCTGCCATTTCTTTGTTCCCCATTATGAAGTCACCTGACTCTGACTGCAAGGGATCTACATTTGTCTTCACTAATCTTTTTCTCTTCACATATCAATAGAAGCTTTTGCAGTCAGTTTTTATGTTCCCTGCAAGCTTACTTTCATACGTTATTTTCCCCCTCCTAATTAAACCCTTTGTCCTCCTCTGCTGAATTCTAAATTTCTCCCAGTCCTCAGGTTTGCTGCTTTTTCTGACCAATTTATATGCCTCTTCCTTGGATTTAACACTATCCCTAATTCCCTTGTTAGCCACGGTTGAGCCATCTTCCTCGTTTTATTATTATGCCAGACAAGGATGTACAATTGTTGAAGTTCATCCATGTGATCTTTAAATGTCTGCCATTGTCTATCCACCGTCAATCCTTTAAATATAATTTGCCAGTCTATTCTAGCCAATTCACATCTCATACCATCGAAGTTACCTTTGTTTAAGTTCAGGACCCTAGTCTCTGAATTAACTGTGTCACTTGATTTAGTGCTCCTGCGGCCATGTCCTCCTCCACTGTGGAGGTGGCGGGCCCAAGCACTTTGCTGCAGGGCACCCCAAGTGTCTCCATGCTGGCGCCCACCCCGCGGAGGTAGGTTTGACAGAGCAGACCTGCTCCACAAGCGGCAGATCTCAGCGGGACATGGTTCATTTGTCCAGGAGGAGTGTTGACATAGGTCAGCAGATCCTCCAAACAATGGGGGGCATATCACAACAGCTGGCCACAATATTCGCCACCATGACAGAATACATGCCTCGGATGGCGGTGGCCCTGGAGGTGATGGCCAGGAACACTGGTGCCAGAGGGCTACCAGTGTTCCCGGAATGCAACACTGAACCCCAAGGTGCCGCACCCGCATTGCCAACGACACATGTGAGCCAGGAGGAAGCTCTTGCTTGTGGCTCGGAGGACGTTCCCTCCTCAGGACGGTCCCCTCCAGCATCCGGCCAACCAGCGGATCTGCCGTCATCCCCCCAGGCGGCTTGGAGTTGGGAGGCAAAGGGGAAGGGGTAGAGGTGGGGAGAAGATGCAGGGGGGAAAAGGAAAGCGAGGTGCATGGCTGCAGGAGTTGTAGTTGTGAGAGTAGTAAAGATGTTGTTGCTGCTGTCGAATAAATGTTGGGAGGTTTGGGAGGGGCATACCTTTTTGTTTGCATTTGAGTTCTCTGTGGTTGTAGTCTTGATGGAAATGTTAAAAATTTAATAGATGATATAAATGTTCTAAATTTGTTGTGGGGTGGGGTGGGGTGTTTTGTACTGTTATCAGTATTAATTAATACACATATTGGGCCCAAGTTTCCACATGATTTGCGCCTGATTTTTAGGAGCAACTGGTGGAGAATGGACTATCTTAGAAATCGCAATTCTCCACATTTTTTTTCTGCAGTTCTAGTCAGGTAGAACAGTTCCACTTTGGAACAGAATTTTTTCTTCAAAAGGGAGCGTGTCCGGCCACTGACGCCTGATTTGAAAGTTTCCACAGTGAAAACGTACTCCAAACTAACTTAGAATGGAGCAAGTGAAGATTTTTGTAGAACTGAAAAAACCTGTTCTACACATTAAAAAATCAGGCGCAGGTTACAAATTAGGCGTCCAGAACGAGGGGGGAAGGGGGGGGGTGGGGGGGGGAAGAGAAGTCATTAAATTCTACAATAAATCATTATTTATACTTATACAAATATTATACAAATAAATCCAACCTGAATAAAAATTTATAAGCAAAGAAAAGATTAAATAAACCATCTTCCTACCTGTGTGAAAGTGCTTCAGGCAGGGAGAATGCTGCAGCAAGCCTCACAAAATGAGGCAGCCGTTCCCGAATGCGGGGAGGGGGGGGGGGGGAGGAAGCCGTTCCAGACGGCGGGAGGGAGGGAAGGAGACAGAAGGCTGCAGGAAGCCTCAGAAATTGAGGAGCCATTTCCCGACGGCAAAAGGGGGAGGTCGTTGGGAAACGGCTGCCTCAACCTTCTGAGGCTTCCTGCAGCCTTCTCAGTGCTGATGGCAATGTGCTTTTATTAAAAAATGTTCAAAAATTAAACCGCTACAAAGAACTACAAAAATGGCCGAGTGCCAATGTTTCCTTCACACTGCGCATGCGTGAACGCTCCAACGCGCACGAGCAGCGTTGCCGGCAGGAAAAAAACTAATTTAAATCGTACCCGCCCCCTCCCACTTACAAAATTGGCGTGAGTGTAGGCTCCGCCCCCCTGGGCGCCGTGCCAAACAGACAAGGAGCTGCAGAACGCTCCAGAATCGCGAGCTTTTTTTCCGGCGCCGTATTAGGCGCGAAAAACGGGCGCCCAGCTCGGAGGGGCACCCGTTTTTTAGCGTGTGGAAGCTTGGGCCCAATATCATTACATTTATTTTATTTAAGTCATAACATTGTTGCGCATTTTCTCAGGTAAGATCGCTTCTCCCTGTAAGTGCATTGGGTGTCAGTTCTCAACCTCCTCCTCAGTCTGCCACCTCTTTGATTGGGCACATAATGCTCTTGAATAAACCTTCTGCCATCTCTACTCTGCAGCATGTGTGTAGTCAAGACAGGCTGAGAAATGACAGGCCCCATTACAATAACTATCAGTATTGTGCCTATTGTTCACAAACAATAAATTTACCTACTGAAACAAATAAAATAAATTCAATTCATCCACAGTATGATAAGATGTTTGTTCAGATGTTCAAATCACCATAAAGAACTTCACAGTTACATCAAAATTCCCCAGAAGTTGAAGCTGCCTTTTATATGAACCGACCTCCGATTTACAACATGGCGTCCATACTGCTGGGTTAAGGTCAGGTGAGAAGAACTTTTTCTCAGCGTTTGTTTTGGTGAGCGATATTTTCGGCGATATGTGGGCGAGATGCCGAAAGTAACGCTCAGCGATTTTATGGGCGTTAGTTTCCATTTTTCTGACGTTTACGGCAAAAAATTGGGCGGGCCGTATTATTAATTCTCGGCATTAACTGTATGCCGAAAGTAACGCTGGCCGATAAGTGAGCAATAAATGGGCGTAAGTTTCCAGTTTTTGGCTAAATGGGTGATATCTGGGCATTTATACCTCATCTCAGCGTTAAAATGGACGTTAAGTGGGCGGTAGCGATGCAAAACTTATGGAAAGTCTTGCCCATTGTGCGAGTGTGTGTGTGAAAATGTGTGACTGAGTGTGTGTGTGTGAGTGTGAGAGTGATTATGTGTGCGATTGTCTGTGGTGCATGTGTGTGAGAGTGAGTTTGTGTGCAAATGTGAGTGTGTGCGAGTGTGTGCAGGTGTGTGAGTGTGTGTGTGTGCGACAATGTGTGAGAGAGTGAGAGTGTGTTTGCGAATGTGTGTGTGCAAATGTGTGACTGAGTGTGTGTGAGTGTATGAGGGTGGTTATGTGTGCGAGAGAGTGAATGTGTGTGTAGAATGTGATCGTGATTGTGAGTGTGATCGTGAGTGTGCATATACGAGAGTGTGTGTGATTGTGAGTGTTTGAGTGTATGTGTGTGACTATGATTGTGTGAGTGTGTGAGTGTGAGGTTGAGTGAGTGTGTGTGAGTGAGTGTGTGAGTAAGTGTGTTTGTGAGTGAGTGTGGGTGCATGCGGGTGTGTGAGAGTGTGTGTGAGAGTGAATGTGTGCGTGTGAGTGTGTAACTGTACATGTGTGTGTGTGTGCATGTGTGTGTGTGAGAGTGATTAGGTGTGCATGTGCGTGTGTGTAAGTGTGGGTGAGTGCGTGTGTGGATGTGAGTTTGTGTGTGTGTGCAAGTGTGAGTGTGAGTGAGTGTGAGTGAGTGTTTGCGTGAGTGTGTGTGTGAGTGAGTGTGTGAGAGTGAATGTGAGTGTGTGTGTGAGTGCGAGTGTGTTTATGAGTGTGTTTGTGTTAGTGTGTGTGAGTTCGAGTGTGTGTGAGTATGTGTGTGAGAATGTGTGGATGTGTGTGAGTGATTGTGTGTGAGTGCAAGTGTATGTGGGTGTGAGTGTGAGTGTGAGTGTGAGTATGTGTGTGAGTGAGTGTGGGTGTGAGTATCTGAGTGTGAGTGTGAGTGTATGAGTGTGAGTGTGTGAGTGAGTGAGTGTGTGTGAGTGAGTGTGAGTGAGTGTGCATGAGTAAGTGTGCATGAGTGAGTATGTGCACGAGAGTGTGAGTGTGTGTGAGTGTGTATGTGAGTGTGTGTGTGTGTTTAAGTGCGAGTATGTGAGTGCATTTGTGTGTGTGAGTGTGTATGTGTGTGTGTGTGTGTATGTATATGTATATGTGTGTGAGTGTAAGTGTGTGTGAGTGTGTGTGTGTGAGCATGTGTGTGTGTGAGTGTGTGCATGTGGGCATGTGTGTGCGAGTGTGTGTGTGCGAGTGTGTGTCAGTATGTGTGTGTGTGAGGGTCAGTGTGTTTGCAAGTGTGAATGTGTGTGCGAGTGTGTGCATGTGTGCGAGTGTGTGTGAGCATGAGTGTGAGTGTAATTGTGAGTGTCTGTTTGTGTGAGAGTGTGTGTGAGTGTGTGAGTGTATGTGCGAGTGTGTGCGTGCGAGTGTGTGACTGGGTGTGTGAGTTTGTGTGTACGCGCGAGCGTGAGTGTGTGTTTGAGTATGTGTGTGTGTTTGTATGTGTGAGTGGGTGTGAGTGTGAGGGCAAGTGTGAGTGTGTGCAAGTGTGCATGAGTGTGAATGTGAGTGTGAGTGTTTGTCAGTGTGTGTGAGTGTGAATGTGTGTGAGTGAGTGTATGTGTGTGAGTGTGTATGTGTGTGAGTGTGTATGTGTGTGAGTGCGTGTGAGTGTGTGAATGAGTGTGTGTGAGTGAATGTGTGTGACTGTGTGTACATGAGTGAGTGTGCATGAATGAGTGTGTGTCTGAGAGTGAGTGTGAGCGAGTGTGTGTGTGTGTGTGAGTATGTGTGTGAGAATGTGTGAGAGTGAGTGTGTGTGAGAGTGAGTGTGTGTGCAAGTGAGTGTCAATGTGAGTGCACGAGTGTGAGTAACACTAATTACTTTTACTGCATTACAGTTATACAGGGCCTTGGTGAGACCACACCTGGAGTATTGTGTGCAGTTTTGGTCTCCTTACCTAAGAAAGGATATACTTGCCATAGAGGGAGTGCAACGTAGGTTCACCAGACTGATTCCTGGGATTGCAAGACTGACTTATGAGGAGAGATTGGGTCGACTAGGCCTGTATTCACCAGAGATTAGAAAAATGAGAGGGGATCTCATTGAAATGTATAAAATTCTGTCTGGGTTGGTTAGACTGGATGCGGGGAGGATGTTTCTTCTGGCTGGGCAGTCTAGAACAAGGGGTCACAGTCTCAGGATACGGGGTAGGAAATTTAGGACTGAGATGAGGAAAAATTTCTTCACTCAGAGGGTGGTGAACCTGTGGAATTTTCTACCACAGAAGGCAGTGGAGGCCAAGGGCTAGATTTTACATGGGCGGTATTCCAGGCCTGGGTGGTAAAAATGGATTTTCAGATCGCCGGTTTGTTGGCCATTCTCAAAGCACCTAGTTTCCATTTTTGAAATTGGGCGTTACCGCGAACGATATGAAATGGGCGTTAGAGTTAAATCTCTCTGACCTTCTGCCGTTAAGTGTCGCCGTCCTTAGCAACCGCATGGCAACGCTCGTTTCCCACGATTCAGGAGGTCAGGGGTCATAATTACATGCGCAGAAGAGGAGGCAGAGAGAGAGGGACTGAAGGCGTGTGTGGGTGTGGTGTGTGCTTGTTTGGCTGTTGTGGGAGGCACGAGGGAGATTCACCAGCAGCAAAAAGCCTACTAAACACCAAGAACATAGTTGGCACCGAGTTTTTGTCCAACAAATAATAGACAAAATGGAAGGGATGGAGGAGGCCCTGGAGCTGGTAGCCAGGAACACTGGTGGCAGAGGGCTCCCAGTGGTCCCGGAGCGCGGCACTGCACCCCAAGGTGACGCACCCCCATCGCCAATGAGAGCCAGGAGCAACACCTTGCTTCTGGCTCGGAGCACGTTCCCATCTCTGGACCGTCCTCTCCCGTATCCGTCCAAGCAGCGGCTCAGCTGTCACCCCCCCACCCCCCTCCCCCCCCAATGAAGCATCGCCTGAGGAGCTCCTCGGCCAGGCAACTTGGAGTCAGGAGGGGAAGGGGAAGGGGTAGAGGTGGGGAGGAGAAAGGGGGGTGGGGGTGGGGGGTGGGGGAGGGGAAGGATTGCTTTTTACAGAAATACTGATGATTTCAGACAAATGTTCAGTTTAAATGTTTTTTATTTAACAAAACCTTGTTGCACATTGGCTCAGATAGCTGCACCGTTACACGCTGGTGATTCCTTTACATCAAAGGGTATAATTACACTTAACTTCAATCAACTTAAACTTTAACTGTCACTAAGGTGATGCCCACCATTGATGTATGACCGCCACACCCAGCAGTGTGTCAGCCTTGTAAATACCACCAACGTTCTTTCAGGCAAAGTGATAGAAACATAGAAACATAGAAAATAGGTGCAGGAGCAGGCCATTCAGCCCTTCTAGCCTGCACCACCATTCAATGAGTTTATGGCTGAACATGAAACTTCAGTACCCCTTTCCTGCTTTCTCGCCATACCCCTTGATCCCCCGAGTAGTAAGGACTTCATCTAACTCCCTTTTGAATATATTTAGTGAATTGGCCTCAACTGTGGTAGAGAATTCCACAGGTTCACCACTCTCTGGGTGAAGAAGTTTCTCCTCATCTCGGTCCTAAATGGCTTACCCCTTATCCTTAGACTGTGACCCCTGGTTCTGGACCTCCCCAACATTGGGAACATTCTTCCTGCATCCAACCTGTCCAAACCCGTCAGAATTTTAAACGTTTCTATGAGGTCCCCTCTCACTCTTCTGAACTCCAGTGAATACAAGCCCAGTTTATCCAGTCTTTCTTGATAGGTCAGTCCCACCATCCCGGGAATCAGTCTGGTGAATCTTCGCTGCACTCCCTCAATAGCAAGAACGTCCTTCCTCAAGTTAGGAGACCAAAACTGTACACAATACTCCAGGTGTGGCCTCACCAAGGCCCTATACAACTGTAGCAACACCTCCCTGCCCCTGTACTCAAATCCCCTCGCTATGAAGGCCAACATGCCATTTGCTTTCTTAACCGCCTGCTGTACCTGCATGCCAACCTTCAATGACTGATGTACCATGACACCCAGGTCTCGCTGCACCTTCCCCCTTCCTAATCTGTCACCATTCAGATAATAGTCTGTCTCTCTGTTTTTACCACCAAAGTGGATAACCTCACATTTATCCACATTATACTTCATCTGCCACGCATTTGCCCACTCACCTAACCTATCCAAGTCACTCTGTAGCCTCATAGCATCCTCCTCGCAGCTCACACTGCCACCCAACTTAGTGTCATCCGCAAATTTGGAGATACTACATTTAATCCCCTCGTCTAAATCATTAATGTACAATGT
This sequence comes from Pristiophorus japonicus, assembly GCF_044704955.1. Taxonomy (NCBI): domain Eukaryota; kingdom Metazoa; phylum Chordata; class Chondrichthyes; family Pristiophoridae; genus Pristiophorus; species Pristiophorus japonicus. The sequence goes on from NC_091985.1 coordinate 67,870,937, forward strand.
AAACAGCTGGGGCCCCAGCACAGAACCTTGCGGTACCCCACTAGTCACTGCCTGCCATTCTGAAAAGTACCCATTTACTCCTACTCTTTGTTTCCTGTCTGACAACCAGTTCTCAATCCACGTCAGCACATTACCCCCAATCCCATGTGCTTTAACTTTGCACATTAATCTCTTGTGTGGGACCTTGTCGAAAGCCTTCTGAAAGTCCAAATATACCACATCAACTGTTTCTCCCTTGTCCACTCTACTGGAAACATCCTCAAAAAATTCCAGAAGATTTGTCAAGCATGATTTCCCTTTCACAAATCCATGCTGACTTGGACCTATCATGTCACCATTTTCCAAATGCGCTGATCATTTATGAGCTCCTGACATAAGAGTCTTGCAGCTATCATGCCACCATGGACCCTTTCATGTGGTCTACATGGGGGCGGGGGCATGGCTTCAGCGTCAGCCTGATTCTGTGGGCCGATGTCAGCGTCTGCCTTTTCGTCCTCCTCTTCCTCTCTCTGGTAAGGTGAACTGTCAGACTCATCAGGCAATTTTTGTCCCCTCCTGATAGCCAAGTTGTGCAACATGGAGCACACCACCACGAATTGAGCTACCTGCTCAGGGCAGTATTGGAGCTCGCCTCCTGAGTGGTCCAGGCACTAAAGCGCTGCTTCAGCACTCCAATGGTTTTCTCCACGATATTGCAAGTGGCTCTGTGGCTCTCGTTGTATCGCTTCTCGGCTTCAGTGTGGGTGTCACACAGGCGGGTCATCAGTCAGGTGACGAGGCCATATCCTTTGTCACCAAAGCATCCAGCATTGACCTTGTGGCTGATTGTTAAACAAGTCAGATACAGTGCTCTGACGCAGGGTGTGAGCATCATGGATGCTGCCCAGAAATTTAGCATTCACTGCCATAATAATTTGCTGGTGGTCAACAATGAGTTGCACATTCAGGGAGTGGAATCCCTTGTGGTTCCTGAAAACCTCTGCATCCTGAAAAGGTGCCCGCATCGCGATCCCTGCACCTTGGGGAAGTTACAATTCGGTAGAATCCTAAAGCCCACTCAGTCTGAGCCTCCCTGGTCATAGGGAAGCTGATAAAGTTCATCTTGCATGCGTACAGGGCTTCAGTGACCTGTCTAATGCAGCAATGTGTGGCATGCTGAGACAGACCACAAATGTTGCCAGCTGAGGCCCGAAAAGAACCAGACGCGTAGAACGACAGTGCCGCGGCGACTTTGACCTCGACAGACAGTGTACTACTGATGGTGCTGGCAGGCTGCAGATCTCCCCTTATGAGCTGGCATACCTCAGTGATAACCTCTTTGTTGAAGCGCAGTCTCTGAAGGCAGGTGGTGTCGGGCAAGACTGCTTCTCCCTGTATTTGCAGGGGATGTAACGTCTAGTCCTCCTCCTCAGTCTGGCACGTCTTACATTGGGCACATAATGCTGTGGAGCGTACCTTCTGCCATCTCGAGTCTGCAGCATGTAATTGGTCATCAAGAGAGGGTGAGAAAGGACAGGCTCCATTCAATAGCTATCTGCTTTCCACTGATTGGTCACAAAGAATGAATGTCCCGATTGTTGTGTATCTGTAAAGCATGCACTTCCATGTTCCGCCACCAGCGAGCGCATCCTCTGAAGTCCCAAGGGAATCCCAGCATCCCTTGGGAGCACTGTACATAAGCCGGCCCCTAAGGCCTGTTACTCACTCTGAAGTGTCTTAATAAAGACTGAGGTCACTGTTACTTTAACCTCCCTGTGTGCAGTCTCATCTGTGTTAGGAACACAGTAACTGGCGACGAGTACACGAATCCAACGCAAAGATGCAGCAAACTGTGGGCATCCTGGAGAAGTTCTCGGAGGGTGAGGACTGGGAAGCCTATGTCGAACGGTTAGACCAGTACTTTGTAGCCAACGAGCTGGACGGAGAAGGAAGCGCTGCAAAAAGGAGAGCGGTCCTCCTCACGGTCTGCGGGGCACCGACCTACAGCCTCATGAAGAATCTTCTGGCTCTGGTGAAACCCACAGATAAGTTGTATGAGGAGCTGTGTACACTGGTTCGGGAGCATCTTAACCCGAGGGAGAGCGTGCTGATGGCGAGGTATCGATTCTACATGTGCCAGCGATCTGAAGGTCACGAAGTGGTGAGCTACGTCGCCGAGCTAAGGCGAATTGCAGGACAATGTGAGTTTGATGGCTACCTGGAGCAAATGCTCAGAGACTTTTTTGTACTGGGCATTGGCCACGAGACCATCCTACAAAACTTTTGACTGTAGAGACACCGACCCTCAGTAAGGCCATTGCAATAGCACAAGCGTTTATGTCCACCAGTGAAAACACCAAACAAATCTCTCAGCACACAAGTGCTAGCAATGTTCATAAATTAACTGGAACTGTGTTTGCGAGCAGAAATGTACAGGGCAGAAACCACGAGTCTGCAACTGCCAGCAGGCTTGAGGTGACCTAGATGACTCAGAGTCCGCAACAAAGGATGAATGCAAGGCAATTCACACCTTGTTGGCGTTATGGAAGCTTCCATTCAGCCTATTCATGCCGCTTCAAAGGGTATGTTTGCAAGAGCTGTGGAACAATGGGCCACGTCCAACAAGCTCGCAGACGAGCTGCAAGCTCTGCAAAACCTGCTAACCACCACGTGGCAGAGAAAGATTGGTCCATGGTGGACCAAAGCAATTTCGAGCCTCATAGAGACGAGGCAGATGCTGAAGTACACGGGCTGCACACATTTTCGATGAAATGTCCACCTATAATGCTAAATATAAAATTGAATGGCTTACCTGTAGCCATGGAACTGGACACTGGCACTAGCTAAATCCATCATGAGTAAAAAGATGTTTGAGAGACTGTGGTGCAGCAAGGCATTCAGACCAGCCCTGAGCCCCATCCACACGAAACTGAGAATGTACACCAAAGAGCTTATTACGGTCCTGGGCAGCGCCGTGGTCAAGGTCACCTAGGAGGGCACGGTGCATGAACTGGATTGTCCCGGGCAATGACCCCACACTGCTTGGAAGGAGCTGGCTGGGCAAAATCCGCTGGAACTGGGATGATATCCAAGCGCTAACACATGTCGATGAGGCCTCATGTACCCAGGTTCTTAACAAATTTCCTTCCCTTTTTGAGCCAGGCATTGAAAACTTTTCCGGGGCAAAGGTGCGGATCTACTTGGTCCCAGAGGCACGACCCATTCACCACAAGGCGCAAGCGGTACCTCACATGATGAGGGAGAGAGTGGAAATTGAGCTGGACAGGCTGCAACGCGAGGGCATCCTCTCCCCAGTGGAATTCAGTGAGAGGGCCAGCCCGATTGTTCCAGTACTCAAAAGTGATGGCACGGTCAGGATTTGCGGCGATTATAAAGTAACTATTAATCGTTTCTCACTACAGGTCCAATACTTGCTACCTAAGGCAGACAACCTATTTGTGACGCTGGCAGGAGGCAAGACGTTCACCAAGCTCGACCTGACTTCGGCCTACATGACGCAGGAGTTGGAGGAGTCTTCGAAGGGCCTCATCTGCATCAACACGCAAAAGGGACTGTTCATCTACAACAGATGCCCGTTTGGAATTCGGTCGGCTGCAGCGATCTTCCAGAGAAACATGGAGAGCCTACTCAAGTCGGTATCATGCACATTGGTTTTTCAGGACGACATATTGGTCATGGGTCGGGACACCGTCGAGCACCTACAAAACCTGGAGGAGGTCCTCCAGCGACTGGATCGCGTAGGGCTGCGGCTGAAGAGGTCGAAATGCGTCTTCATGGCAACAGAAGTGGAGTTTTTGGGGAGAAAGATTGCGGCGGACGGCATTCAGCCCACAAATGCCAAGACAGAGGCTATCAGGAACGCGCCCAAACCACAGAACGTCATGGAGCTGCGATCGTTCCTGGGACTCAACTATTTTGGTAACTTCCTACCGGGGTTAAGCACCGTCTTAGAGCCCCTACATGTGTTATTGTGTAAAGGTGAGAACTGGGTATGGGGAAAAAACAAGTAATTGCTTTTGAGAAAGCCAGAAACATTTTGTGCTCCAACAAGCTGCTTGTATTGTATAGCCCGTGTAAAAGACTCGTGCTAGCATGTGATGTGTCGTTGTACAGAGTCGGGTGTGTATTACAACAAGCTAACATTGCGGGGAAGTTGCAACCTGTCGCCTATGCTTCCAGGAGCTTGTCTAAGGCCGAGAGGGCCTACAGCATGATTGAGAAAGAGGCATTAGCGTGTGTGTTCGGGGTAAAGAAAATGCATCAGTAGCTGTTTGGCCTCAAATTTGAGCTGGAAACCGATCACAAGCCCCTCATATCCCTGTTCGCTGAAAACAAGTGGATAAATACTAATGCCTCAGCCCGCATACAAAGGTGGGCACTCGCGCTATCAGTGTATAACTACACCATCCGCCACAGGCCAGGCACCGAGAACTGTTTGGATGCTCTCAGTCGGCTACCATTGCCCACCACGGGGGTGGAAATGGCGCAGCCTGCAAACTTGTTGATGATGGCGCAGCCCGCAGACTTGTTGATGGTCATGGAAGCGTTTGAAAATGATAAGTCACCTGTCACGGCCCGCCAGATTAGGACATGGACCAGCCAAGATCCTCTGCTGTCCCTAGTAAAAAACTGTGTACTGCTTGGGAGCTGGGCCAGCATCCCCATTGACATACAAGAGCTAATCAAGCCGTTCCAGCGGCGAAAGGACGAGCTGTCCATTCAGGCTGACTGCCTGTTGTGGGGTAACCGCGTAGTGCTACCCAAAAAGGGCAGGGAGACGTTCATCTTGGATCTCCACAGCACACACCTGGGTATAGTAATGATGAAAGCGATAGCCAGATCCCATGTGCGGTGGCCTGGTATCAACTCTGACTTGAGTCCTGTGTACGGCAATGCAGCTTGTGTGCTCAGTTGAGCAACGCACCCAGAGAGGCACCACTAAATTTGCGGGCCCGTTTCTTGGTAAAATATTCCTGGTGGTGGTGGATGCTTTTTCAAAATGGATTGAATGTGAAATAATGTCGGGAAGCACCGCCACCGTCACCATTGAAAGCCTGAGGGCCATGTTTGCCACCCACGGCCTGCCTGACATATTGGTCAGTGACAACAGGCCATGTTTCACCAGTGCCAAATTTAAAGAATTCATGACCAGCAATGGATCAAACATGTCACCTCGGCCCCGTTTAAACCAGCCTCCAATGGGCAGGCAGAGCGGGCAGTACAAACCATCAAACAGAGCCTCAAATGAATCACAGAAGGCTCACTCCAAACCCGCCTGTCCCGAGTACTGCTCAGCTACCGCACGAGACCCCACTCGCTCACAAGGGTGCCCCCAGCTGAGCTACTCATGAAAAGGACACTAAAAACCAGACTCTCGCTGGTTCACCCCAAACTGCATGATCAGGTAGAGAGCAGGCGGCAGCAACAAAATGTAAACGATGGTTGCACCACTGTGTCACGGGAAATTGATCTGAATGACCCTGTGTATGTGCTAAACTATGGACATGGTCCCAAGTGGATCGCAGGCACGGTGATAGCTAAAGAAGGGAGTAGGGTGTTTGTAGTCAAACTAGACAATGGACAAATTTGGAGAAAGCACCCGGACCAAACAAGACTGCGGTTCACAGACTGCCCTGAACAACCCACAGCAGACACCAGCTTTTGAGAGCCCACAACACACACCCAAAGGATCAATGACACCACGCCGGACCAGGAAATCGAACCCATCACGCCCAACAGCCCAGTAAGGCCAGGCTCACCCAGCAGCCCTGCAGGGCCAACAACACGCCAGGCCAGCGAGGGCACAGCTAACACACCAGAACAGACATTTTTACCGAGGCAGTCCACCAGGGAAAGAAAGACTCCCGACCGCCTCACCTTGTAAATAGTTTTCACTTTGACTTTGGGGGGGAGTGATGTTGTGTATCTGTAAAGCATGCACTCCATGTTCCGCCACCAGGGAGCGCATCCCCTGAAGTCCCAAGGGATCCCAGCATCTCTTGGGAGCACTGTACATAAGCCGGCCTCTAAGGCCTGTTCCTCACTCTGGAGTGTCTTAATAAATACTGAGGTTACTGTTACTTTAACCTCCCCCTCTGTGTGCAGTCTCATCTGTGTTAGGAACACAACACCGATGAAGACACCTATTAAATTTCAATCGTTCACAGTATGATAAAGATGTTTGTTCAGAAGTTCACATCACCTCCAAAGACCTCCAGATTACATCCGAACTCCCCCGAGGTTGAAGCAGAGCAGCCTTTTAAATGATGCAACATGTGATTTAGAACATGTCGTCCATAACGCTGTGATTCATTCAGAACAGTTCCACTTTTTCTGAGCATTTTTTGGGGCGAGCGATATTGTAGGCGAGATATGTGCGAGGTGGTGAAAGTGACGCTGGCCAATCTCCTGGCCGTTAGTTTCAGCAAATGTGATCTTTACGACCAGAAAAAGTGGGCGGTCGGTATTATTGAATCTCGGCATTAATTCCGTGCGGAAACTAACGCTGGGTAATATTATGGGCGTTGATTTCACCCATTCTGATGATACCGCCCAAAAAAAGTGGGCGGGCAGTATTATTTTTTCCCGGCGTTACGCACATGGGGAAAGTAACGCTTGCCGACAAGTGTCCGAAAAATGACATCAGTTTCCATTTTGTGACTAAATGGGCGATATATGGGCTTTATACATCATTTCAGCGGTAAAATGAGCTTTATGCCTGCAAAAAAAGTGGTAAATTTAGCCCATAGTCACTAAATATATTTAAGAAGGAGCTAGATGGATTTCAAAGGCATCAAGAGGTATGGGGTTATGGTGTTGAGATAGAAGATCAGCCATGATCATATTGAAAGGCGGTACAGGCTCAAAGGGCCGCTTTCTATGTTTATATGTTCTATGTTTCTATGTTTTAAAAAGTTCTGTTCAAGGTCAGTAGCTTTTCAAAGTTGATTTAAGGTCTTTTCAGAATTTTCAGGTCACTCACCTCTCTGTGTTACTCTGTTAACAAGTTCTGGCATCTATTTTCAGCTTTTTACAGCGTTGTTCGAAATAGCCAAGTTACGGCTATCTCTGGTCACTTTAAATAATCAGGTTTGAGTGCAAACCAATCTGGTGGGTATTATCAGGTGGGTATCTGAGGACCGAAATTCATCAACTCACCGTCTGCTGCCGCCCACTGCTGCCGACATTCCTCATGAAGATCTGCCCAGTGCCACTCTGGAGGTGGGCGGGAGTGGGCGGGAGTGGGCGGGACTTGACGGAAGAACGGGGATGGACCACTGCGAGGAGGCTGCAAATTGCTGGATTTTGTATGAATTGCGAATAGAGTGCGACGTTAACGTGTCGTTCCAGTGTCGTGACATCCCAACAATTTCTGGCCGGTTTTCTCTTTCTTCTATTTCCACTGTCTTTTTTTCTGCTTTGAGCTTCTATCTTCCAAAAACAGTTTTGTTGGTTCTGTTAATAAAGCAGAGCTTTTGTGTTGGGGGTTGGGGGCAGGGTGGTAAGGGGTGATATACATGAGAGAAAGGGACAGGGATAGAAAGGCATGCATACCAGCAGGACATTCTGTACATTTTATATAATAGATTTGATATCACTCTCAGGACTAGTGTGGTAGAGGAGATCTGCAATGATAATAAAATAATAATGGCACACTTATAATCTATTTCTAGGATGAAATTTTAGATTTTCTTCACACAAAACTTAAATGTAAAAGGTTGATGGATGGTATTTGCATGGTGTGGGTTAAAGGCCTGAGGCTCACCCGTGATGTTTATGTTACCTGAGGTATGGCACTTTTGCAGCCTAAATTTGGCAATGAGGATGAACTTTTCAGAGTTCTACTGGTCAGCACAGGCACATCGCCAGCAACACATGCTTCCAAATATGATACAATGATGATAAAAGTCAGTGATGGTTCCAACACACTCTAGCTTTGCTTATCAGTATTTTTACAGTACACTCTTCAAATATTTGTATTCCTGTTTCCTATACGCACTTCCCATGTACTTTTACCCTTGCATCTATTTACTTCTTGAGGTGATGTAAGTTTATAAAATAGTTCACTGTCCTCAGCAGTTGCTGCACTAAGGCATGTCTGTGGGATACAGTCTTCCTACCCGCATCTTCATCATTACGTTTGAAGAAGATACTAGCTGCACAGATGCAAACAAAAACTAGCCACAATAGTAACTGGCCAGGAATGGTTCCCCAGCAGCTAAACATATACGTGCAAAAAAACAAAGAATCTTATTATACAGGTAACTAAAGGCAAGTCAGATAAGAGGAAGTTCCACTTAAGGGTACGTTTGCTACATGCATATTTCCACACCCTCTCTCTATTCATTTCTATGAGAACAATTTGCCATCAAAAAGTAGGTTGGGACATAAGAAACCATGAAATAAGAATCGGCTATTGGGCCCACTGAGCCTAATTATGGAATCATGGGGCTGGATTTTTCACTTTTTTTGCATGCTTAACGCCCACTTAATGCCCATTTTACCGTTGAAATGGAGTATAACACCCATATATCGCCCATTTAGCCACAAACTAGAAACTGACGGGCATTTTTTGGAGACTTATCGTCGAGTGTTACTTTCCCCATGTGCGTAACGCTGGGAAAAATAAACGCTCGCCCACTTTTTTGGGGCGGAATCATCAGAATGGGTGAAATCAACGGCCATAATATCAGCCAACGTTAGCTTACGCACGGAATTAACGGCAAGATTCAATAATACCGACCGCCCACATTTTTTGTCGTAAAGATCACATTTGGTGAAACTAACGCCCAGGAGATCACCCAGTGTCACTTTCACCACCTCGCATACATCTCGCCCATAATATCGCTCACCCAAAAAAACGTACGGAAAAAGTGGAACTGTTCTGAACTAATTCAAGCGGTGTGGGTGCCATTTTTAAAATCGCAGGTCGTTCATTCAAAAGGCTGCTTCAACTTTGGGGGAGTTTGGATTGACTCTGGAGTTCTTCTCAGGTGAAGTGACCATCTCAACAGACATATTTTCTGACTCTGGACTATTGGCGGTTTACTGTAGGTGTATTTTAGTGAGGAAATTATTGCTTCTGATCAATCGCTATTATACTTTCATTGCAATGGGGCCAGCCATTTCTCAGCCTGCATCGATTAATACACAGATGCTGCAGAGTGCAGATGGCTCAATGTGTGATGCACATCATTATGTCCCCAATATAAGACTTGCAAGAATGAGGAGGAGGACCAGACCATACACACCCCGCACGTACAGGGAAAAGAGGTCTTACCTCGATGTGTCCAAGCACACCTGCTTTCGGAGACTGCGCTTCCACAAGGTGGTGATCAATGAAATAGAAACATAGAAACACAGAAAATAGATGCAGGAGTAGGCCATTCAGCCCTTCGAGCCTGCACCGCCATTCAATGAGCTCATGGCTGAACATGCAACTTCAGTACCCATTCCAGCTTTCTCGCCATACCCCTTGATCCCCCTAGTAGTAAGGACTATATCTAACTCCTTTTTGAATATATGTAGTGAATTGGCCTCAACAACATTCTGTGGTAGAGAATTCCACAGGTTGCCTGCAATTTTCTGACAACGTCGCGGCTGCAATCCAAGTCAAATATGTGAGCTCATCAGGCCACATATGCAGCCTGCCATCAGGACATCAGTGTCGGTTGAGGTCAAGGTCACCGCGGCACTGTCTTTCGGGCCTCCGTGGTCGAGATTTCCCCTCTGTCTCACCATGCCACCCATCGCTGCATCAGACAGGTCACGGAGGCCTGTACGCGCAAAGGATGGACTTTATCAGCTTCCCCATGACCACAGAGGCACAGACTGACAGGGCTGGAGCATTCTACCGCATTGCTAAGTTCCCCAGGGTGCAAGCAGCAATAGAGTGCACTCACATCGCCATGTGGGCACCTTCTCAGGACCCAGAGTTTTTTCGTAACAGAAAAGGATTTCACTCCCTGAAGGTCCAACTAGTTGTCGACCACAACCAGATCATAATGGCAGCAAATGCCAAATGTCCGGGCAGCTTCGATGAGGCTCACATCCTGCGTAGGGCGCTGTCTCTGACATGATTAAGAGTTAGCCACAAGGACAATGCTGGATGCTTGGTGATAACCAATATGGCCTAGCCACCTGGCTGATGACCCCCTTGTGTGACATCCACACTGAGGCCGAGAAGTGATACAACCAGAGCCACAGAGACACACGCAATGTGGTCCAGAAAACAATAACTATGCTTAAGCAGCGCTTCAGATGCCTGGAGCACTCAGGAGGGGAGCTACAATACAACTCGGAGCAAGTAGCTAAATTTGTGGTTATGTGCTCCATACTGCACAACCTGGCTATCAGGAGGGGACAAGAATTGCCAGAAGGGACTGATGCTCCACCTCAGGATAGAGAGGAAGAGGATGGCGAGGGGCTGGATGCTTACCTAGGGCCAGACCATCAGGCTAGCGATGCAACCATGCCCACGACCCCCTCCAGACCTCAGGAAAGGGCCCGTTGTGGCTACATAGCTGCAAGACTCTTACGTGAGGAGCTGATATCTGAACGATTTGCCTGAAAGAACGTTGCTGTGAGTGACAACACTGACACACTGCTGTGTGTGTGCAGCTCAGACATCAATGATGCCCATCAACTTGGTGCCAGCTAAAGTTTACGTTGATTGATGTTAAGTTTTATTTAACCCTTTCATGTTAAGGAATCACCAGTGTGTAACGGTCCAGCTATCTGAGACAATGCGCAACAAGGTTATGTTCATAAGTATCACGGGCAAAACACCCTACCCCCGCCCACACCCACTTTTTCCACCATTGACATCAATCAAATGTTTAACATGTCCAGCAACACAGAATGCAAAGGCAAAGCAGGAGGGTGGCCCCCTCCCATCATACATTACAACAAATTGCAGACACCCAGATGGAGATATAACACAGCCATCACCTGCGCACATGCACCTCACTTTCCTTCCCCCCCTCCTTCTTCTCCCCACCTCTACCCCTTCCCATCCTCGCTCCATGGTGCCTGGTCAAGGAGCTCTTCAGGCGGTGCCACATTGGGGAGGGATGAAGGCAGAGGCGGTGGTTGCACGGGCACGGGAGCGGGGGCGGATGCCGAGGCCGAGGGGCGAACATTCTCGGATCTAGAAGCAGGATCTTGGTCCTTGCTCTCATCTTTCGTTCGCAATGGTAGTGCTGAACCTAGGGGTGGAGTGCCACGCACCGGGACCACTGGGAGGCCTGTGCCGGCAGTGTTCCTGGCTATCGCCTCCAGGGCCTCCGGCATCCACGGAACGTACTCAGTCATGGTGGCCAGCTGTCGCGATATGCCCCCCAATGCTTCGAAGAGCTGGTCACCAATATCTACAGTCCTCCTGGACAACTGTACCATCCTGCCGATCTCATGTCACGCTCGTGGACCAGACCTGCCAAGAAACCTCTGTGGGGTTGGCGCCATCCTGGGGACAAATGGGGTGCCCTGTGGCGAGGTGCCTGGGGCCGGTACCTCCAGAGTGGAGGCGGGAATGACCGGAGGAGCACTAGATGGCCTTGAGGTGGAATGCCTTCTGGAGCCTGGCGATGCAGATTCCTCGAAGTCTGCGCTCTCATCCTTAGAGAACAGACCCAGTGGATTGACGGGTGAGAATCGGAACTCCTCAGCACCAGATGTAGGATCGTCCGGCGAGTCCGGCCCCACGCCCCCACCTTCTGGCCTCTGTGGTCTTGCCTGGGGCCGCGCTGCTGGCTGAGCTGCAAGACACAAATGAGGTTATTAGAGGAGAAGGGGGTGCTAGGGTGACAAGGTGAGTCCAGCGCTACACACAGTGTATGCACGACAAAAGCACCACCGCTATCAAGATCATCACAGACATCACATTTCATGACCATCAACACATGGTGCATTGTAATGATTTTCATTAGGCCAGCATTTTTTGTAGGACAATTTTAGAAATCATCTGTCATATATGATTGTTCAGTTATAAGTGGGTATGGCATCTATTGACTTTACATCACGCAATGGTGTAAACCTTACTCACATCGCTTCACTTCAGGGTCTGCAGATGCTTGCATGGCTGTCCAGGTCTGCTTCCCCACGAGTGTGAGCGCCCGCTCCTCCATCTCAGTGATGTCGCTGACAACTGATGTCCCCCCACCCGTTCGCCTCTGCACGGACCTCATCGTTGATAGCTTCTTCTGTAAAAGGTGACAGGACGACATGGCATGAGATCATTGCGTGATATCATTGCTAGGTACTGTCACAGAGACTGATACAACACATAACTGACAGATGTAATCATGATTATTATGATAATTATCATTCATTACCTAAAGGCATGCACCGCGACCGCAGGCTTTGAGTAAAACATGACTGTTAAAAATCAAATTATATAAATACATAAGTACATGTAAATAAATGTAATACTAACTCTTGCGGATCCTACAAGGTCGTTCCATCGTTTGCGGCATTGGTTGCCCTCATGCACCTCGTTGGTCGCCGACGAGACCACCTGTGCTATCTAGGCCCATATCTTCTGGTAGGCCTTTGGGGCGGGCTTCCCACGCTCTCCCTAGATCAAATCACCCCAGCATAACTCGACCTCCTGCAGGAGGGAGGCATTTGCCTCGTCTGAGAACCTCCTTGCTCTTTTGCGCCCTCCCATGTGCTCCTCTCCCAGCTCACTGCTCTCGCCAGCATCAGTCTCCACAGCGTGCTGTGCTGCCCCCTCCTCTCCCTCCATTATAGGCCAAATTCGAGTAAATATGTGGCTGGTAACAGCTAATTTTCCCTATTTGCTCGAAAGCTCTAAACTCTCCCTTCCTCCTCCCAAAGCAGCCACACCACACCCACGCACGCCTTCAGTCCCTCTCAGCTCCCTCTCTCTCTGTCTCCGCTTCTGCGCATGTCATGGTGATCCTTGACCTCCTGAATTGCAGGAATCGAGCATTGTCATGCCGTTGCAAAGGACGGCAACATTTTACGGCAGAAGTTCAGAGATTTAACGCTACCGCCCATTTCATCTCGCTCGCGGTAATGCCCAATTTCAAAAATGGAGACTAGGTGCTTTGAGAATGGGCGACAAGCCGGCGATCTGAAAACCCACGCCGGAAATAATGCCCATTTTTGGCGATCTGCACAAAAGTGTAAAATCCAGCACATAGAATCATAGAAAAATTACGACACAGAAGGAGGCCATTCGACCCATCGTGTCCATGCCGGTCGAAAAAGAGCTCACCAGCCTAATACCACCTTCCAGCACTAGGTCCATACCCCTTTAGATTACGGCTCTTTAAATGCACATCCAAATACTATTTAAATGTGATTAAGGTTTCTGCCTCGACCATACTTTCAGGCAGTGAGTTCCAGACTCCCACCAGACTCTGTGTGGTGTATCTAGCACACAAATCACTGACTCCACACAGTCTGGTGTAAGTCTAACTGCTGTGACCTTCGTCCTTTATTGTTCAGCTCCAGAATGCCTCTCAGATGTGGTGGTCAGCCTTATATAGTGCCTGTTCTCGGTACTTCCAGGTTTCCCACCACAGCGCCCTCTGTGGTGTGGCATAGTGCTTATATTACATTTAAGGTACCAGGATGATACACACATCATTACATAACATCACCTTCCCCCCCCCCCCCCCCACCAGGAGGCAGGACGACGATACATACATCAATACATAACATCACACTTGTCCAACGGAAGTCAGGTAGACATAGACAGTGCGTTAGTATGGTACATATTATCTGGTACATTAACTAGTTATTGATTGGTAATGGATCCCTGATTTCCTTGTTCGCCCTTATCATTAATTGTACTTCATATCCATTATTTTACACAAATACGGTAGCCATTCAGCATTAAAAAATTAATTCTTATTATAAATTCGCCATCTCACATTAACATAGCTCATTTTAGACTCGCTCTGCCTTACAGAAGTCCTTTGTGGGGACCACCTCTTGGTAAGGCCCTTTTAAGACTCCCGGGTGCATTTCCTTTTTAAGGCGCCATCTTTGATGCAGGAGGATTCCACGAGGCTTCTTCTTGGGCACCGCCATCTTTGATGCTCTGCTGCTTGAACACGATGCCGCCGCCATCTTCTTCTCCGGCGCTCCGGATGCCCTCCGCCGTTGCAGCCTCCGCTCCCCTCCGCTGCTATCCGACTTGCCGCCTCTCCTGCGGCCATCATGGCCTCTCCAGTGGCCGCACTTGCCGCCTCCCCCGCGGCCTCTGTAGCGGCCTCCCATGCGGCCTCCGTGGCCGCCGACCTCCAGCTGCTGCCGCCGCCGACGCTAACAGCTCCTCGGCGGGGCTCTTCCAATTTGCCGGCCATCCTGGATCCCTCCCACCCCCCCCCCCCACTAGGCCCCTCTCTGCAGGGCTGCTTGCCTGTGGGTGGATTGAGGCTGCAGGGTCTCTGTGTGAGGTCTGGGGATGGGACTTGCCTGTGGGTGGATTGAGGCTGCAGGGTCTCTGGATGAGGTCCGGGCCTGGGACTTGCCTGTGGGTGGATTGAGGCTGCAGGGTCTCTGGATGAGGTCCGGGCCTGGGGCTTGCCTGTGGGTGGATTGAGGCTGCAGCTCCAGCTCAGTCGGCGCTGCTCTCTGGGGACCCAGGGCACGGCAGCATCCCAGGGAGCAGCAGCCTGTGGAGTGATGAAGCCTTCCCAGCTCCCAAGGACTGTCCCCATCCACCTCTGGCCGAGGAGTGTCGGCCCATCGCCTGCAATGACCCACAAAGGTAAACCGTGCGTCTCGTCCCCGTGGGATACCTGCACCATCGCTCTGCCAAGAACAGATATTAGTTCCCTGGTGTAGGTACACAGCTTCGCCGTGACCGGGACCAGCTTGGGTCATGCAGCTGGGTTAATCCACAGTTTATCAAAAGTTGTCCGACTCATCAACGACAGACCCGAGCCCGTGTCCACTTCCATACTCACAGGGACTCCGTTGATTTTTACTTCCATTATCACTGGGGGCGAATCGTCAGTACACGTCAGTACATCTGTAGTGGGGAAAATGCTGGAAACTATCATTAAGGAAGAAATAGCGGGACATCTGGATAGGAATAGTGCAATCAAGCAGACGCAGCATGGATTCATGAAAGGGAAATCATGTTTAACTAACTTACTGGAATTCTTTGAGGATATAACGAGCATGGTGGATAGAGGTGTACCGATGGATGTGGTGTATTTAGATTTCCAAAAGGCATTCGATAAGGTGCCACACAAAAGGTTACTGCAGAAGATAAAGGTATGCGGAGTCAGAGGAAATGTATTAGCATGGATAGAGAATTGGCTGGCGAACAGAAAGCAGAGAGTCGGGATAAATGGGTCCTTTTCCAGTTGGAAATCAGTGGTTAGTGGTGTGCCACAGGGATCGGTGCTGGGACCACAACTGTTTACAATATACATAGATGACCTAGAGGAGGGGACAGAGTGTAGTGCAACAAAATTTGCAGATGACACTAAGATTAGTGGAAAAGCGGGTTGTGTAGAGGACTCAGAGAGGCTACAAGGAGATTTGGATTTGTTAAGCGAATAGGCTAAGGTTTGGCAGATGGAATACAATGTCGGAAAGTGTGAGGTCATCCACCTTGGGAAAAAAAACAGTAAAAGGGAATATTATTTGAATGGGGAGAAATTACAACATGCTGTGGTGCAGAGGGACCTGGGGGTCCTTGTGCATGAATCCCAAAAGGTTAGTTTGCAGGTGCAGCAGGTAATCAGGAAGGCAAATGGAATGTTGGCCTTCATTGCGAAAGGGATGGAGTACAAAAGCAGGGAGGTGTTGCTGCAACTGTATAAGGTATTGGTAAGGCCGCACCTGGAGTACTGCGTGCAGTTTTGGTCACCTTACTTAAGGAAGGATATACTAGCTTTGGAAGGGGTACAGAGACGATTCACTCGGCTGATTCGAGAAATGAGGGGGTTAACTTATGATGATAGATTGAGTAGACTGGGTCTTTACTCCTTGGAGTTCAGAAGAATGAGGGGTGATCTTATAGAAACATTTAAAATCATGAAAGGGATAGACAAGATAGAGGCAGAGAGGTTGTTTCCATTGGTGGGGGAGACTAGAACTAGGGGGCACAGCCTCAAAATACGGAGGAGCCAATTTAAAACCGAGTTGAGAAAGAATTTCTTCTCCCAGAGGGTTGTGAATCTGTGGAATTCTCTGCCCAAGGAAGCAGTTGAGGCTAGC
Source organism: Pristiophorus japonicus (assembly GCF_044704955.1). Lineage (NCBI taxonomy): Eukaryota > Metazoa > Chordata > Chondrichthyes > Pristiophoridae > Pristiophorus > Pristiophorus japonicus. The sequence goes on from NC_091985.1 coordinate 67,887,143, forward strand.
TCATTGAATGTTTTCAAGTCACAGATAGATTTTTAAGCAATAAGGGAATTAAGGGTTATGCGGAGCGGGCGGGTAAGTGGAGCTGAGTCCACGACCAGATCAGCCATGATCTTGTTGAATGGCGGAGCAGGCTCGAGGGGCTAGATGGCCTACTCCTGTTCCTAATTCTTATGTTCTTATGTTCTTATGTATACAGTCCCAACACCTCATCATCTTCGACCTGCTTCTCGCTGAACAGTAGATCATCCCCCATCTCCTCAGCCACATGGTGAGTCCGATTTCTTTTACACATACGCTGAAGGTGGCCTTTCGTGTGACAGGTATTGCACGTGTACTCCGCAAACCTGCACTGGTGAGCCCCATGGCTTCCTCCACAGCGCCAGCATGGTGCTGCTTGATTGGTCCCCCTCAGCGGACTCTGAGTTCCAGGATCCCGAGGTCCATGCTCTCTGCCCCGGGCAGAGCCACGTTCTGCAGTTCTGACTGTGGTGGGCGCTATCCTGTGGACAGTGCCTGCCGGGTTCGAGACTGTGTGGATTATTTGCTTGGTGCTGCAAGTCGATGTCATATGTGCCCGGCTGATGGCGATGGCCTTTGTCAGGGTGACTGTGGGTTCCGTGGCTAGCAGCTTGTGAAGGAGGCCCTCGTGGCTAATCCCCATAACAAAAACGTCTCGCAAAGCCTCGTCAAGGTGTGCGCCAAAATCACACAGCGCCGTGAGTCTCCTGAGGTCTGCACCATATTTGGTGACATCCTGGCCCTCAGGTCTGCAGTGATGGTAAAATTTGTATCTGGCCGTGAGGATGCTCTTCTTCGGTTTCAACTGGTCACGAATGAGTTCAGTCAGCTCCTCGTATAACTTGTCCCTGGTGCTCCCGGGTGCCAGCAAATTCCTGACGAGACAGTAAACCTCATCTCCACAACTGGAGAGCAATATCGCCTTACGCTTATCTCTCATTGCGTCCATGTCCTCCGTCAGGTCGTTTGCTGTGAAGTAGTACTAGAGCCTTTCCGTAAAGGCCTCCCAATCATTGCCCACGGTAAAATCCTTTAGCGAGCCCAGAGTAGCCATGCGTGGAGTTCGTCCATTTCCTAGTCGCCAATGTGGTGTATGTAGCACACAAATCACTGACTCCACACGGCCTGGTGTTGTAGTAACTGCTGTGACCTTAGTCCTTTATTGTTCAGCTCCAGAGTGCCTCTCAGGTGTGGTGGTCAGTCTTATATATTGCCTGTTCTAGGTACTTCCAGGTGTCCCACCACAGCGCCCTCTGTGGTGTGGCATAGTGCTTACATCACATTTAAGGTACCAGGACGATACACACATCATTACATAACACTCTGGGTGAAGAAATATTTCCTCATCTCCCCTCTAATCCTTCTACCAACTACTTTAAATCTGTGCCCCCTGTTTATTGACCTCTCTGCTAAGGGAAATCGGTCCTTCCTATCCACTCTAACTAGGCCCCTCATAATTTTATACACCTCAATTAAATCTCCAACCCCAGCCTATCCAATCTTTCCTCATAGTCCTGGAAACATCCTCGTAAATCTCCTCTGTATCCTTTCTAATGCAATCACATCTTTCCTGTAATATGATGAACAGAACTGCATGCAGTACTCAAGCTTTGGCCTAACTAATGTTGTATACAGTTCTCGCGTAACTTCCCAGCTCTTGTATTCTATGTCTCGGCTAATAAAAGAAAGCATTCCGTAAGCCTTTTTAACTACCTTATCGACCTGTCCTGCTACCTTTAAGGATCTGTGGACATACACTCCAAGGTCCCTCTGTGCCTCCACCCCTCTCAGTATCCTCCCATTTATTGTGTATTCCCTTACCTTGTTGCCCCTCCCCAAAAGTATTACCTCACACTTTTTTGGATTGAATTCCATCTGCCGCTTTTCTGCCCAACTGTCCAGTTCATCGATATCTTCCTGCAGTCTAAAGCTTTCCTCCTCACTGTTAACCACATGGCCAATTTTTGTATCATCTGCCAATTTATTTATCATGCCCCCTACATTTAAGTCTAAATCATAAATATATACTGCAAAAAGTGAGGGACCGAGTACTGAGCCCTGTGGAACTCCACTGGAAACAGTATCCCAGTCACAAAACCTCCAATGTACGAGGCACAAACACACTGTCATGGCACAAAAACAGATAACATGCTGGAAGCACGCAGCAGGTAAGGCAACATCTGCTGGGAGAACACAAGTCAATGTTTTGGGTATTGCACCCTTCCTGTACATGGTTTCCCTTGGGTGTTTTTGATGCACCCCCACGTTACACTAGTTCTAGACCTGGGAATAATTACTGTACTGAACAGATGAATGAGTCATGGACAAATACCTCGGTCTCAACCGGCAATGCTTTATCAAAGCTAAACACATACCTGCACCCAGTAAAACCACACACACCCTGGTGTGTAAATCAAACAAATGTAGTACAATACACAGTGTGGCCTGTCTAACAAGCCCCGAACGTGAAGTACCCCAATGTCTAAAACATCTCCCCTGTAAACCCCCAAGAATTTGGTTGGGAGAACGCACGATACCCCCTCACACCGTAGCTGTGATCTTAAAAGATGTGTGTGCCGAACTGCTCACCGATTTCACTGGTTTACTCGCTGCTTCTTCTGATGAAAAGGTGCCTCTTCTGGTTTCTTCTCTCCGTCACAATATGGAGCGTTGGTTTCTTGTAGGGGTGAGGCAGCGAGGCAAGAGAGAGAGAGCTGTGTCCACTTGGCATGCTTTTATATCCCAAGTTCGTTTGCCGTTTCAGGCTGAATAAAGTTTGTTTCGAGGCTTCCTTTGGCTGTGTCTTCTGCTTTTACCCAATAAAGTTCCTTGTTTTCGAGGCTTCCTGTGTTTGAGTCCAGTGATGGGTTTTCGCTTCCAGGCAGTCTGGGCTTAATGGCTCTCTATTGACAAGGTCACCTTGCCGAACAATGGACTCCATCAGCCCACCTCCTGCCTTATGTTGTCCAGACTAGATCAACTAGGCTTGTATTCACTGGAGTTCAGAAGAATGAGAGGGGATCTCATCGAAACGTTTAAGATTCTGATGGGTTTAGACAGGTTAGATGCAGGAAGAATGTTCCCAATGTTGGGGAAGTCCAGAACCAGGGGTCACAGTCTAAGGATAAGGGGTAAGCCATTTAGGACCGAGATGAGGAGAAACTTCTTCACCCAGAGAGTGGTGAACCTGTGGAATTCTCTACCACAGAAAGTTGTTGAGGCCAATTCACTAAATATATTCAAAAAGGAGTTAGATGTAGTCCTTACTACTAGGGGGATCAAGTGGTATGGCGAGAAAGCAGGAATGGGGTACTGAAGTTGCATGTTCAGCCATGAACTCATTGAATGGCGGTGCAGGCTCGAAGGGCCGACTGGCCTACTCCTGCACCTATTTTCTATGTTTCTATGTTTCTATTCCAGACTCCCTGCCCATCATTCTAAGTCCAACATGGAGCTGCACCTGGGCCCCTCCCACACACAGCTTCCAGCTTTCTTTCTGTGGTGAGAAAAATTAAACGCAATGTCCAGACAATGTCCAATAAATCCTTGGGGGTTCGATGCTTCTAGTCCTTACATTCCTCAGATATTACAGATGCTTGTATATAATAACTCCCAGTTCTGAGGAAGGGTTTAATACCTTAAACATTGACCTGTGTGCCCTTGACAAATGCTGCCTGACCAGCTGAGTTTTCAATTATTATTTCAGATTTCCAGCATCTGCAGTATTTTGCTTTCTGTTCACAAAGGTCATGACCTCCACCTAACCCAATCCAACATTTCTCAGGAAGCTGATTTAAAACAGGTAAAATTTTCAGAACGTCAAAACTGTGAACTTCCTCCAAATATTCTTGCAATGTACTGAATAACTTGCCATAGTGTTCCAGACTGTTCCATCACCTCTGCCTAAACCGACCCCTACCATCTTTCATTCCCACCGAATTCCAGATAATCATCCAGCTTCTTTGTAAAGGAGCTCAGTGAATGAACATTAAATAACTCTGATGGAAGTCCATTTCACATGTCACTCACTCTGTGAGCAATAAATTCCTGCAAATAAAAAGACTTGCATTTATATAGCACCTTTCACGACCACCGGACATCCCAAAGTGCGGCAGCCAATTCGTGCACAGCAAGCTCCCACAAACAGCAAAGTGATAATTACCAGATAATCTGTTTTTTAGTGATGTTATTTGAGGGATAAATATTGGCCAGAACACTGGGGATAACTCCCCTGCTCTTCTTCAAAATAGTGCTTTGGAATCTTTTACATCCACCTGAGAGGGCCTCAGTCTGAAAGATGGCACATCTGACAGTGCAGCGCTCCCTCAGCATTGCACTGGAGTATCAGCTTAAATTTTCATGCTCAAGTCTCTGGTGTGAGACTTAAACCCACAATCTTCTGACTCAAAGGCAAGAGTGCTACCAACTGAGCCATAGCTGACACTTCTACCGCAAATAATTCTCTAGCATCTCATTGTTATCTTGAATTGCCTATGTCCTCCAGTCTTGCAACCACAGTTGAAGTCATATTGCCTCTCAATATTCTTTTCTCCAGTCAAAACAAATGTATTTTTCTTCACTCCTAATAATTCCAACATGTCCGGTATCATAATACTGATTCTTCTCTGTTTTCTCCAAGACATCCATGGCTTTTGTTTATAAGCGCATTTAAACTTTTCACAGCACTCCAAATGTGGCCTCATGATAATTTAAAGAGAATTGATCTTTCATCAGAACCCTGGTGGAATATAAAGATGTTTGGGCTCTGGAAATCTGCAGGAACAACAGGAACCTCTACCACTGATACTCCCTCCGCCCCCCCCCTCCCCCGCATCGACTGCCCCCCAGAGAATGTAGGGTCAGGGAGAGGTTCCACCTCAAGGTGCATCTTGGTCGACTGTCAAACGTGAGACATCGCAAAACGTGGCATAGGCTTCTTCTTACTCCAGGAAGAGGAGCTGGTGCTACTCCGCTCCCCACCCCCAAAAACATCCCACAATGTCACCCATTGGCTCTCTTTATCAGGTGGCTGAAGAAGTTCGGGACCTGGAACATCAGGACCCTCATGGACAATTCCAACAGTGACAGACCGGAATGCCACACCACCATAGTTGCCCAGGAGCTTAGACGCTTTGATATCGACATCGTCGCCCTCAGCGAGACCCAGCGGGCAGGGGAAGGCCAGCTCAAGGAACAAGGTGGAGGTTACACCTTCTTCTGGAAAGGGAAACCAGATGAAGAACGCTGCCTCCACGGTTGGCTTCGCCATCAAAAATGAGCTGGTCAACCACCTCAAAGACTCCCTCGTGGGGTTAACGAACATCTCATGACTCTCCGATTCACTCTATCCTGGAATCAATAGGCCACAGTCATCAATGTATAGGCCCCAACATTCGATGCGACAGATGAGACTAAAGAGGGTTTTTAATCCAACCTCGAAAAATCACTGTCCCGCGTCCCTGCAAATGACAAACCGATCCTCCTCGGTGACTTCAACGCCAGGGTCGGTAAGGACACAGCCCTCTGGGGAGGTGTGATTGGCAGAGAGGGGTTAGGGAAAGCCAACTCCAGCGGTACCCTACTCCTGACAAAATGTCTAGAACATGAATTTGTCAACACCAACACATTGTTCTGTTAGAGGGACAAATACAAGGCATTGTGGCAACACCCTCACTCCAAACACTGGCACCTGCTTGACTACGTCATCGTCCGAGCCAGGGATCACAAGGATGTGTGCATCACCCGCGCCATGACAGGAACTGACTACTGCTGGATGGACCACCGCCTAATCCGATCCATCATTGACAGCAACACAGACCCAAAGCAGAAGCAATGCCGCAAAAAAGTCAATGCCGGGGCATTTAAAGACCCAGATAAGAGAGCCCTATACAGTCAGTGCCTTACAGCTAACCTGGCGTGCCTTGATGACCCCAAGACGCAGAATGCCCACAGTGTTTGGTCTGCCCTCCAGGCCTCCATAACCAGTGCCTGCGAAGAGATACTCGGTCACTCAACTAGGAACCACCAGGACTGGTTTGATGAGAATGATCAGGAGATCCAGGAGCTAATAGATCACAAGCAAGGGGCATTTCTGAGCCTTAAACAACAACCCAACTCGGGAGCAGCAAGGTAACATTACAGGCGGCTCAAGGCTGAGGTCCAACAAAAAACCCGGGACCTAAAGAACAGGTGGTGGATGGAGAAAGCATGGGAGATACAGCAGCTGGCCGACAGCCATGATGTGTGAGGATTCTTCATCGCAGTCAAGACCACCTACGGCCCAAACACCCAAAGCCCCACCCCACTGCTGACCATGAACGGGGAAACACTCACCAAGGATACTGAGGCAGTCAGGGCCCGCTGGAAGGAGCATTTTGAAGATCTCCTCAATCGAGACTCTGCCTTTGACGCGAGTGTTTTTGACTTCATCCCGCAGCATGCTACCTGTCACCACCTCAGTAAAACCCCAGCACTGCACGAGGTAGAAAAAGCCATAATACAGCTTAAGAACAACAAGGCTACGGGAGCGGATGGAATCCCTGTTGAGGCATTGAAGTATGGCGGAGAGGCACTGTTGGCGCGCATACATGACCTCATCTCTCTCATCTGGAGAGAGGAGAACATGCCGGGAGATCTCAGAGATGCAGTGATCATGACCATCTTTAAAAAAGGGGACACGTCAGACTGTGGCAACTACAGAGGAATCTCCCTGCTATCAGCCACTGGGAAAACTGTCGCTAAATTCCTCCTCAACCGTCTTCTCCCTGTGGCCGAGGAGTTCCTCCTGGAATCACAGTGCGGATTTCGTCCCCTATGGGGCAAACGGACATGATATTTGCAGCGTGACAGCTGCAGGAAAAATGCAGGGAACAGCACCAGCCCTTATACATGACCTTCTTCGATCTTACAAAGGCCTTTGACACTGTCAACCGCGAGGGTCTATGGAGCGTCCTCCTACATTTTGGATGCCCCCAAAAGTTCGTCACCATCCTCCGCCTGCTCCACAACGACATGCAGGCCATGATCCTTACCAACAGATCCATTACAGACCCAATCCACGTCGGGACCAGGGTCCATCAGGGCTGCATCATCGGCCAATCCTCTTCTCAATCTTTCTCGCTCCATCTCACAGTCAACAAGCTCCCCGCTGGAATGGAACTAAACTACAGAACCAGTGGGAACCTGTTCAACCTTTGTCGTCTCCAGGCCAGGTCCAAGACCATCCCAACCTCTGTCGTCGAGCTACAGTACGCGGACGACGCCTGTGTCTGTGCACATACAGAGGCTGAACTCCAAGTCATAGTCAACGTATTTACTGAGCCATACGAAAGCATGGGCCTAACGATAAACATCCATAAGACAAAGGTCCTCCACCAGCCTGCCCTCGCCGCACAGCAATGCCCCCCAGTCATCAAGATCCACGGCGTGGCCTTGGACAACGTGAACCATTTCCCATACCTCGGGAGCCTCTTATCAACAAGAGAAGATATTGACAACGAGATTCAACACCGCCTCCAGTGCACCAGTGCAGCCTTCGGCCGCCTGAGGAAAAGAGTGTTTGAAGACCAGGCCCTCAAATCTGCCACCAAGCTCACTGTCTACAGGGCTGTAGTAATACCCACCCTCCTGTAATGCTCAGAGATATGGACTATGTACAGTAGACACCTCAAGTCGCTGGAGAAATACCACCAATGATGTCTCCGCAAGATCCTACAAATCCCCTGGGAGGACAGGCGCATCAACGTTAGCGTCCTCGACCAGGCCAACATCCCCAGCATTGAAGTACTGACTACACTTGATCAGCTCTGCTGGGCAGGCCGCATTGTTCACATGCCAGACACGAGACTCCAAAAGCAAGTACTCTTTCACGGCAAACGAGCCAAAGGTGGGCAGTGGAAACGTTACAACCCTCAAAGCCTCCTAAAGTGCAACATCCCCACTGACACCTGGGAGTCCATGGCCAAAGACCATCCTAAGTGGAGGAAGTGCATCCGGGAGGGCGCTGAGCACCTCGAGTCTCATACCGAGAGCATGCAGAAACCAAGCGCAGGCAGCGGAAAGAGGGTGTGGCAAACCTGTCCCATCCACTCTTTCCCTCAATGCCTATCAGTCCCACCTGTTACAGGGACTGTGGTTCTCGTATTGGACTGTTCAGTCACCTAAGGACTCATTTTTAGAGTGGAAGCAAGTTTTCCTCGATTGCGAGGGACTGCCTATGATGATGATGATGATGATGAAGTAAAAATCTTTAGCTAAATTTTTGGGGTTCCAGGTTATGACCCAGGCCGGAATCGGTGGTGGGTCCTATTTCACCAGTCAGCAGACCTCTCTTCTGATTGGGTGTATAGACCCAGCAGTGTAATCTCAAGCCAGGGACAATACACTCCTGGTCTGGGAGTCCCTTTGCCTGGTCATGCCCCTTCTGATATGGATGACCTTGTTTGCAGTGAGCAGAGGCTATGCCGGAAACAGGAATACTGCCGAAGAAGACCTGGACCCAATGTATCTAGGTCATGGCTTAATTCCTGATCCTTCCACTGCACTGTTATGTGGAGACGGCCAACTCTGCTGGCCTAGAGGGAGCCATACACCTGCCAGCAGCAGGCCGGAATATTTTTGTGAAGCCAGGGGGAGCTGGAATTACCACAAATCCAGAGCCATGGTCAAGGATGTACAGAACAGGTCCTCCCGAATGGCCCAGGCAGCAGAAGCATTACTTGAGCACACCGACTGTCTGCCTAATTGATGTTTCTGATGCTGGCATGGCTCTCATTGTAGATCAGCTCTGCAGCAATGTCCAGGTTCCTGTCAGGAGTCATGAGCCAATTCTGAAGTGGATAGCCCTCGTCACCCAGTAGCCAGCCTGTCATCTGATGGCCTGGTTGGCATATAGGTGATACAGAAAACATGCGCAGGGAAAATGAATCATGACTGCTGCCAGGAAACCTGGCACAGACCTGCATGATATGTTGCCTGTGGTTGCAAACAAGCTGAATGTCAAGGGAGTGGAATCTCTTTCTATTGAGAAACTTGGTAATGGGGAGCATGCAAGGCAATTTGAATGCAGTCTGCGGCACCTTGTACCCTGGAGAAACTTCCAATGTGGGAGAAGCCTAAAGCTCTCTCTTCCTGCTTTGCTCTGTCCATTGGGAAAGTAATGTAGCTGTTGCTCCTGGCATAGAGAGCCTCGGTCACCTCCCTTATACAACAGTGAACAGCGAACTGGTAGCTGTTGCTGATATCACCTGCTGCAGCATACGATAAAAATGAAGGGCAACAGTGACCTGGAAAGTTACATGCAGTTCTGTTCATGCCCTGGTTTGAGATTCGAGTATTGGTTGCAGTGACTTAGCTTGGTGACAGCTTCCCTGGTGAAGCGAGGTCAGGAGACACACTGAAATTAAGTTGGAGAAGTGATCCCTGAAGGGCCGCTGTGGGTATGGCCTCCTACACAGTGGCCTCCTCTTCCATATTCTCCCAGCTGCTCCTGCTCTTTCCTGCCTTCATTGCTGCTCCCCCTCATCCTCCAGTCCCAAAGGCCGACCTACCAGACCACCCATGACAGCAGCAAAATGGTTTTGAATGCAGACAAAACCAATGCAGCACCAGCAAAAAAGTTGTTAGCAGAAATTGGAAATCGTGTAGAAGGCAGAAAATAAGCAGGAAAATGTCCAGCCTAAATGAACAAACCAGCAATTAACCTGTATGCAATGGATGAGGCCTTTAAATAGCATTGTTGCCTTCCTACCTAGTGCCACGAGTTGCTGGACAAGTTTATCTAGCGTAGGACCATTATTTAAAGATTTTAACCAGTCTTTTTAATACTGTTGGCGTGCCCCCTGTTTGCCTATGGGGGAGCCCAATCAAATATGGCGGGCGGTGCACTTCTGGGGCTGAATGAGTGGTTCCATATTGGAACCTTAGACACCCGTTTTGAGTAATTAAATTTCTAGGCCCATATTGCTGTAGCTATTCCCAGCTATTCTACTTTACGGCGCTTTAACAAATTCCATGGTTTACTATTCCACAGTGTTATGCATTTGCATTTCATGCTTGATTTGTAGGATTTAATAACATAGCCATAAGGTGTACATATGCTAAAGCAATCCTGCAGCTCAGTACCCTTACAAAACTTTTACACTCTTGTCCTCTGGGAATCTCTGGCACTGTCATCAATGTCATTTGAGATTTGCTATATTGATTTATCTGGCATTTCTGTTTTTGCATTCATGCTGGTTTTTGAATGCGATACATATAATGTTTTTTTTACCTTTAATCCTCAATCTCTCATCTCTCCCTATTAAATTTTAAAATTATTTAAGGATTAATTTACAAAACATGCCCTTGAATGTATAAAAGGAATTTACACAGAAGTTGAAGTTTAGCCTCCAGATAAAGCAACATTTACACAGGGTACCTGTAACTTTTCCACAGAGGCTTGTTTTCTGTTGGAAAGAAATGCCTGCCTTTAAAACTCTTTCTGTTACTTTAAGGGAGTTTAGGCCGATGAAAAAGAATGCACTTTGCTTACAGGATGTCATTTTCCCCTCTTTTCACATCTCTGCTTTATGTTGATATGCATGGTTCGGGGAAAAAAGTAACTTGAGCCAAGAATAGAGCTACTTCACAATAAGGCTCCTCTTATTCTACATCCCATGGATTGCTTGGGCACTTACTAAAAGCAGTTTGGCACCAAACTGAGTTATCGTACACCTGGTACAAAGCTTCAGATATTGGAGATTGTTTCACGTCTTGGGCCATAATATGCCTGGTAGTCAGATCAACAATCCAACACCTGAGTTTTATTGTTGACTTTGCGTTTGTGCAAAGCAGACATTGTTACATATCAACACAAGAGTGGTGACAGAACAGCAGCCTTACTTGAAAAGGAAAATCATTTCAGCTGTATTTCAGACTGCAAGTCCAAACTAAACCACCAGATGCCACACTTCTACTAGTTGAGCTGGTTAGAAAAAAAATCTGCTTATCTTCACTCGTTGTTCTTAATTCAATTCACCCAGTAACACCTGTAACAAATCCAAACAATGAATACTGTTCAGGAAATCACAATCTATCAAATAACTGTGATATCATATAGTAGGAGAGTGTAGTTTGAATTGCATCAAAACCCCAACATTCTTTCTATCCCATTACTGCATGTGTGTACCAGAGCGTTTTAGATAGAATTATATACTTTCTCTTGCTTCTTCCTTTCTTTTGACTGCCCCTCCATTGTGAAGCTTTGCCGATGGCTATGGTGAGCAAAATGCTGCACACTAACAATATTCAGAACTTTTAGGGAAGGATATGACAAAATTTCACCTGTGTGATCTGAGCACTGGAAGCATTGCTTGAACACTCCAAATGTTCGCTTGATGAGCACCTTGGTTCTGGCACAGGCATCTTTATGTGTATTCAGTTTTTGTATACAGCTTGAATATGAATGAATCTCCATAGTTCCCTGGATTAACAGGCAGGATTTTGAGTCAGTGGTTACGAGAGTACAGGCTTTTCTGGCCATGTACAACTCGGGATTACCAGAAGGCACACTAATAGTACGTCACCAGTGGGTTCCTGGAAGCCAAAGACTCAAAAGACATTGGTTCTCAGTCAGTTTTAGGTACTTGTTCCTTGCGTGTGTTGTTGGTATGAACAGTGGTAATCCTCTGTTATCCTCAAAGCTCGGATGTTCTCCAGTCTCCATCTGCTCATTAACAACATCATAGCTGGCAATAGCCAGCCAAGTGGCTGCTACCAAGCATACATGGAAAAACAAGAACGCCAATTCACAAAGTCCTCAGCTAGACCTGCTAAATAATATTGCTTACAATCTGTAGAAATAGCCCAAATGTGGTCATACTGCCCAAATGAAGGAAGGGTAATAACTTTCAAGTGCCTATTGCCAGAATCAAATGTTCGACCACTGAGGCTTTATTCAAGTAATTAAGTATTTGATTTACAAAACTGGATTTTATAAATACAATTAATCTTCATTGGACACATAGTAAGATTTGATGCATATCCTTTGATCATAATAAGGTTAAAGGCTTGCCCAAAATGAATGAATGAACAGCAAGTGAACAGTTGAAACCTGATCAGTAATTGTATTAAATTACATTATTCGTTAAAGGGCACATTTAGTGCCAGGCACTCCTTGTGTACAATATATTGTGGAAGTGACCGTTAACAATTTATTCAATCACTGGGTGATTTACAGTGTGTATGCTTCCTGTAGATGTTTGACATATAATTTTGACACACTGAGCATGTAGGTTCCACCCCCTTAAAGGCCCCGCGAATACTGGCAGTGTAGGCTGGGGCCCAGTGTTGCCGGATTCCAGTTTATTTTCCAGCCAATTTGCTGCACTCCCGACGGAAAATGTGGTAGGACTACATCGGAAAAGCTGTAGAATTCCGGGTCCCAACTGTTTCTACACAAACCATTTTGACAAGCACATTCCAAATACTAGCAAGCAGGTAATAAATCCTTAACAAGGGCTAGGTTTCTCACAGCTTTGGTCATTTACATCTCAACACTTTTTGAACAGGAGGAAATCAGCTATAGGTGAGAATAAAACCATTTCCAGAGAATTTGGGAACAATATCAAGCTGGGGATTTCCTTGGAATTGTTCCCACTCTGCTGTCATAACATCGTTGGTAGTGCAACAACGGAAACCCCCATTTATGTCGCACCTCTGACGCCAGAGCGGGAGCAGCTCCGAGGAAATTCCCGGCCTATGGCTCCTCACAAATGTACACAGTTTACGTTTTAGTAACCACTTCCACCATGAGGAAAATATATACCAGTGGGAAGCACTGAAAAGTGTCCTTACTTGTAGATCAAAAACTGGTGACTGCTCCTTGCACATCTGGGACAAATCTAAGAAGATATTACTATATGAGATGAGATTAAAAAGTGCATCAGTGGCAATTTTGGAAATCAGTAGGGTAGTATTTCAGATGCAATCTCAGACCCAGCTTTAAGAAGCTTAAGTGACAGCCAAGTGATTAGAATCTGGAGCCAAAGGATTTGCTAAGATCTCTGTGTCATTCAATTTAAAGGTGATTGTGGAAGGGTTGAAATCTGTTGCCAAGGCGATATTGCCTGATTTATCTGTAAACTCTGCCCAGATGGTCCAGGGAAATCCTTATTGTAATTAATTGATAACCTGCCGAAGGTCAGCCCGGAGGGCGGCAAAAATCTGGAAGCTCCGCTAAGCTTGGCGGAGCTGACCGGCGCCCTCGACCGGCTCTCAAGGGGAAAATCCCCGGGGCTGGACGGGCTGACCGTGGAGTTCCTCAGGGCGTTCTGGGACGTCCTGGTGGGCGACTACGCGCGGATCCTGGGGGAAAGTCTGGCGACCGGGGAGATGCCCTTTTCTTGGCGCAGGGCAGTCATCGTCCTGCTGCCTAAGAAAGGGTGATCTCCGCCTACTTAAGAACTGGTGCCCGGTCTCCCTCCTCAGCACGGACTACAAAATCTTCGCCAGGGTGATGTCTGCTCGCCTTGGCGCCGTGCTGGACCACATGATCCACCCCGACCAGTCCTACACGGTCCCGGGCCGGACAATCCACGATAACATCCATCTGGTCCGGGACCTCATCCATCATTCCCAGGAGGCTGGTCTGTCAGTCGCCTTCCTATCTCTCGACCAAGAGAAGGCGTTCGACAGGGTGGATCACGACTATCTGTTCGGAACTCTGCACGCTTTCGGGTTCGGGTCGCATTTCGATGCCCGGATCCAACTTTTGTATGCCGCCGCGGAGTGTCTGATTAAGGTTAACGGGTCATTGACGGCGCCCCTTCGCTTTAGGAGAGGGGTGCGCCAGGGATGCCCCATGTCCGGCCAGTTATATGCCATCTGCGTGGAGCCTTTCCTGCGTCTCCTGCGGACGAGGTTGACGGGATTGGCTCTGCAAGGGCCGGGCGTGGAGGTCGTCCTCTCGGCTTATGCCGATGACGTGCTCCTCACGGTAGAGGATCCCGTTGACCTGCGGAGGATGCGTGAGTGCCAGGAGATTTACTTGGCCGCATCCTCCGTCCGGATCAACTGGGAGAAATGTTCTGGACTCCTGGTGGGTCAGTGGCGGGTGGACTCCCTGCCGGAGGAGCTCAGGCCTTTTGCCTGGAGCACGACCCATCTCCTCTATCTGGGAGTCTACCTAAGCCCCGACGAGGAAGACTGGCCGGCGAACTGGCAAGAGCTGGAGGCCAAGGTTACCGCTCGCCTAGGGCGCTGGACAGGACTGCTCTGAGTGCTGTCTTACAGGGGTCGAGCGCTAGTCATAAACCAGCTGGTGACCGCTATGCTGTGGTACCGGCTGGTCACTTTGACCCCTCCCCCTGTGTTTGTCGCCAGGATACAGAAGAAGCTGATGAACTTCTTCTGGAACAACAGGAAGCACTGGGTCTCTGCCGCGGTCTTGAGTCTCCCACTTAGGGAGGGCGGTCAGTCGTTGGTGTGCGTCAGCGCCCAGCTAGCGACTTTCCACCTTCAGACCCTGCAGAGATACCTTTACGTTGAGTCCCCTCCTAGGTGGCGTGCTCTGGCGATGTATTTCTTCCGCCAGCAGCATGGCCTCAACTACGACACGCAGCTCCTGTTTGTGAGCTTGGGGGGCGTCAGGACTGCCGTCCAGGAGCTGCCTGTCTTTTACAAGGAATTCACCAGGGTCTGGAACAAAGTCTCCACCAAGCGCAGCTCTCCACCGGCTGGAGTGGCGGCTGTCCTGCAGCAGCCGCTGCTCGGGAATCCGTACCTCCACGACCGAGGTTTTAGGTGGCAGTCGGACGAGAGGGCTGTGGCTGGCAAGGTGACCAGGGTCAGGGACCTGCTCGATGGCGGAGGAGCGGGCTGGATGGCGCCAGACACGCTGGCGTGGCGCCTAAATTCAGCCGACGTCCGCCGCGCGGCCGATGCCATCGCGTCGCTAAAAACAGCTCTGGGCCCTGACTCCGTTAGGTGCATCGAGGAGGCTCAAGCACGTGGGGAGATCCCATCCGAACTGACCCCCGTCCGGACGGAATTCCTCATCGGCGCCAAATCCCGGAACCTCCCTCGGGGGCCGACGCCTCACAACTTGAGCCGCCTCGGGGAAATCCCCTCCGTGCCTTTCAGTTCTGCGCGGAGGGGTTTCCTGTACGGGCTGCTCCTGCACACTCTCAACCTTGCCATCCTCGTCTGCCGTCCGGACACACCATGGCGCAACATCTTGTCGTTCGGAGGAGGCGGGGGTCCCCGATGGAGTGCATTCTACGTGGGAGTCCTCCCACTATTTATTGGGGACTTGGCCTGGAGGGTGGTGCATGGAGTAGTCCCGTGCAATAAATTTTTAAGTCGGTTCACGGGCTCCCAGGCTGCTTGCAATTTCTGCGGTCTGGAGGAGTCCATGTTCCATGTTTTTATTGAATGCACGAGGTTGCAGCCCCTGTTCCATTATTTAAAGGGGCTGCTCCTCAATTTCTGGTTGCACTTCAGTCCCACACTCCTGATCTTTGGGCACCCTGTGCGGAGGGGAGCGGGTAGGTCCGAGGGCCTCCTCGAAGGACTGCTCCTGGGCACAGCCAAGGGGGCCATCAGCCGGTCCAGGCAGCGGGCGGTCGAGGGGGTCGTTCAGCCTGACTGCCTGCCTCTCTTCCGCGCCTACATCCAGGCCAGGGTGTCCCTAGAGATGGAGCACGCGGTGTCCACTGGTACGCTCGCGGCCTTCCGCGAGAGGTGGGCGCAGGAGGGACTGGAGTGCATCATCACGCCCGGCAACCAAATTTTAATTTGATTTTATTTGTTTTAAAGTTTAATTTGTTTTAATTGCCGGGTTTTAGTGTCCCCCTCTCCTTTTATAGGGGGCACTTGTAAATTATATGATTTTAATGCCCCCCCCAAAAAATCACAAAAAAAACCACAAAAAAACAAAAAAAACAAAAAATTTTTAAAAAGGGACAGATGAAAAATGTTTGGAGTGTCCCCCAGATCGGGGGCACTTGATCTAACTGTTAATTTTGTCCCCCCAAAAGAGTTGTAATTAATTGATAAAAAAGACCTTCTCCTGGAAATTACTGTTGGCAATCTTAGTGGCTGAATGCTTAATGCATTCCGATGGTATTCCTCTGCTATTTAAATGCAATTATCAACTTGCTTACTTTAAATGGATTAATGCCTGTGCTAAAATGGGAGTCATGGAACTGCCACTGAATGTATTTCAGGAGTAGTTTTCTGGCCTTACGCTTCCAGTAGAGAGCCTCACTCACCAGCAATGCCTATCGTAAATTCGGACACACGCTGTGTGGTTGGAAAATTATATACAGCGTGCACCCACATTTATAATATATTCTGCTGGTGAGAAAGACTCCCATTGGAAAATTATCCCTTAAACATTTGTTTGCTACTAAAAGCAAGTCATTTTGAGGCTTTTTTGTCTCTGAAGAACTTAACAGCTGCAAAAAATCTGCATGATTGGAATAGGACTACCTTTTACTTAATTACTGAGGAGTGCCATACAAACAAGTCTATTGAATGAACATTTTCTAAGAGCTATCTTCACTTTCTTGAATTCTCATGGATCTCCGATGAATCAGTTTAGTAATTACCATTTATTTCCCTCACGAGGTGAAGAGAGTTTGTTTCCAGGCTTGCTGTAAGGTCTAATAGTTGAAGTGGTGGTCAAACGCTTTCATCGTTAGGATCCATGGGCTTAGTTATAAGCGTTAGGGTATCTGCTTGATGGGGCCAGCCTTTCCCATATTGAAGGATGCTTGAAGCAGATTGTTTTAAAAAAAATAAAGTTGATGTTGTTTCCCATTGTTTGTATGGATATTGCCTGAAATAAACTTAATTTGGATTAATTACAAATTCTCCAGTTTAGGCAATTCAGACTATTTAAGGACCAGAATATCAATTTAAGTTACTTCTAGTGAGCCTTCTTATTTTACTTCCTGTAAATAAAATAACCACATTTTAAAGAGTTGCATGGTGGAGTGGTGTGGTAGAATATGGGTTCCTACCCATGATTTCATTCCATCCTGACCACGCCTTTAAATAGGGAGGCAGCAGATGCTGAACACTTCTTCCAGGTGAGGGAGGAAAAATTATGGATTAAATTATACCAGGCCAGTCTCACATATGTACAAGTAGTTAGAGGCACAGCAGCTATGGCACAGGTTTGGAAGCAGTTGCCTTGTTCTTGAATGGTACATTAAATACGTAGATCTGAGAAAAGGCCGTAAAAATACATCAAAAGCATTATTTCCTCCTCCAAAAAAGGGTGAACAAGGCATCGAGCAAGAAACTGGTGTGACAACAATGAAGCATTTTGTCAGGTTCAGCTTGGTAGTGGTTCCTTTAATTCTGTCACAATACATAAATAGCTAAAATCAGCTGCATTCAGAATCATGTCCCTGGACAAACTGAATATAATGTTGTAGGGATCACTAATCAGTTTATTCTCCTAGACTATAGCTTCAGTGAAGAGTCAAGCTATATAATACAAACATAAACAACTTTATGATTTGTTCAGTTGTGTGTATGTGCTGCTTGCTGCTTTTCAATGACCTGACAGTTATTCAAATAACTATTGTAGAGGGATTTATTTAGTTTGGACTGTTCAAATTTGGAGAGTCAGTCTGGAACTTTAAAAGAGAATAGTCAGACCAGTTATTTCTGATGAAAAAGCAAAATACTGTGGATGCTGGAAATCTAAAATAAAAACAGAAAATGCTGGTAATACTCAACAGGTCAGGCAGCATCTGTGGAGAGAAACATGAGATAAGAAGATAAGAATTAGGAGCAGGAGTAGGCCATTCGGCCCTTCGAGCCTGATCTGCCATTCAATGGGATCATGGCTGATCTTCTACTTCAACTGTACTTTCCTGCACTTTGCCCATATCCCTTGATTCCCTTAATAGTCAAAAATCTATCAATCTCTGTCTTGAATATACTCAAAAACTGATCACCCACAGCCCTCTGGGACAGAGAATTCCAAAGATTCATCACCCTCTGAGTGAAGAAATGTTTTCTCATCTCAGTCCTAAATGGCCGACCCTGGTTCTAGACTCCCCAGCCAAAGGAAACATCTTCCCTGCATCTACCCTGTCAAGCCTGTAAGAATTGTGTATGTTTCAATGAGATCACCTAAACTCTAGAGAATATAGGCCTAGTCTACTCAATCTCTCCTCAGAGGGCAATCCCCATCCCAGGAATCAGTCAGGTGAACCTTAGTTGCACTCCCTCTATGGCAAATTGATCCTTCCTTAGGTAAGGAGACCAAAACTGTGCACAATACTCCAGGTGTGGTCTCACCGGGGCCCTTTATAATTGCAATAAGATGTCTTTACACTTATACTCAAATCCTCTTGTAATAAATGCCAACATACCATTTGCTTTATTAATTGCTTGCTGTACCTGCAGGAGTGGGACCAGTGCCCGAGGCCCAGTGGAGGAGTGGGACCAGAGGGCACTGAGAGCTCGGAGCAGCGCGAGCTGACCTAAGAGAAAGACAAAATCAAAGTGTGATGTCACAGGAAAGCAGGTAAATGATTGGATGTTTGGTTGATGAGTAGTTCTCTTCTTTTTTTTTAAACTTGGGCATTGGTTTAAATTAAGAGCTGGCATTAAAATGTAAACATAGACAATTGATATTTCAAAACTTAAAAACCTAATTAAATAAATAAAATATAATAGAGATGAGAGAGCAGGCAATGTGTTACAGCTGTTGCATGTGGGAGCTGGTGGACACCATTGAAGTCCACGGCGACCACATCTGCAGTAAATATTGGCGGCAGCTCGAGGAACTTCGGCTCAGAGTTGATGAGCTGGAGTCCCAGCTTCAGACACAGCGACACATCAGGGAGGGGGAGAGTTCCCTGGATGCTGTGTTCCAGGAGGCAGTCACACCCCTTAAATAAATAATTCAAATTTGGTCCGTGGACAGGGACAGGAGAGTGTAACTATGAGCGAGGCAGTTATGGGGACCCAGGACGTAGTGATGGAGGAGCCTCGGTCCTTGCTCTTATCCAATAGGTTCGAGGCTCTTACTCCCTGTGTGGACAAGAGCAGGGACTGCAGGGAGGATGAGCAAATTGACCACAGCACCGTGGTACAGGGAGCCGGCCATTCAAGTGAGGAGAGTAAAAGGAAATGTTGTACTGGTAGGGGACAGTATAGTTAGGGGATAGATACTGTTCTCCATAGCCGAGAGCGTGAGTCCGGAAGGCTGTGTTGCCTGCCCGGTGCCAGGGTTAAGGACATCTCCTCTGGGCTGGAGAAGAACTTGGAGCGGGAGGGGGAAATTCCAGTTGTTGTGGTCTACATAGGTACCAACGACATAGGTACATCAAAGAAAGAAGTTCTGCTGAGGGAGTAAGAGCAGCTAGGGGCCAAATTAAATATCAGAACCACAAAGCTATTAATCTCTGGATTACTACCTGAGCCACGAGCAAATTTGCAGAGGGTAAATAAGATCAGCGAGATGAACGCGTGGCTCAAAGACTGGTGTGGGAGAAATGGAGCACTGGCACCAGTACTGGGGTAAGAGGGAGCTGTTCCACCGGGACGGGCTTCACTTGAACCCTGCTGGGACCAGTGTCCTGGTGAATTGAATAACTAGGGCTGTAGATAGGGCTTTAAACTAAATAGTGGGGGGGATGGGGGGGTGGGGAGGGTTCAGGTGAGCAGAAATTTTAAAAGTCAAAGAGAAAGGAGGAGGCAATAGAGCAGAGTAGCGATGGCGGAAATGAAAACCAGAGCGTCATAGGAAGGGACAGAATGTATAAAAATAAGAAAGTGGGGTCAAAACAGTGAAAAATGCTAAAAAGACAACATTAAAAGATCTTTATCTGAATGCACACAGCATTCGTAACAAAATAGATGAGTTGACAGCACAGATAGATAAAAATGGGTATGATCTGACAGCCATTACAGAGACGTGGTTGCAAGGTGACCAAGGCTGGGAACTGAATATTCAGGGTTCTTTGACAATTTGGAAGGATCGACAGAAAGGAAAAGGAGGTAAGGTAGCTCTTTTAATAAAGGATGAGATCAGTGCAGTAGTGAGAAATGACATTGGCTCAGAATAACAGGGTGGAGATAAGAAATAATAAGGGGTAGAAGTCATTGGTGGGCATAGTCTATAGATTCCCTAAAAGTAGCTACACTGTTGGACAGAGTATAAATCAAGAAATAATGGAGGCTTGTAAGAAAGGTATGGCAATAATCATGGGCGATTTTAATCTTCATATTGATTGGACAAATCAAATTGGCCAAGGTAGCCTTGAGGAAGATTTCATATGGTGTATCTGGGATGGTTTCCTTGAACAATACATTGTGGAATCAACCAGGGAGCAGGCTATCTTAGATCTGGTACTGTGTAATGAGACAGGATTAATAAATCATCTCATAGTAAAGGATCTTCTTGGAAAGAGTGATCATAGCATGGTTGAATTTCAAATTAAGTTGGAGGGTGAGAAAGTTGGGTCTCAAACCAGTGTCCTGATCTTAAATAAAGGAGACTACAAAGGTATGAAGACAGAGTTGGCTAAAGTAGACTGGGAAAATAGATTAAAGTGTGGGACAGTTGATGAGCAGTTGCAGACATTTAAGGAGATATTTCATAACTCTCAACAAAAATATATTCCAATGAGAAGGAAAGACTTTAAGAGAAAGGATAACCATCCATGGCTAAATAAGGAAGTAAATGCATGATATCAAATTGAAAACACGGGCATACAATGTTGCCAAGATTAGTGGGAGGCCAGAGAATTGGGAAATTTAAAAAAACAGCAAAGGACAACTAAAAAAATAATGAAGAGAAGATGGATTGAGAATAAACTAGCAAGAAATATAAAAACAGACAGTAAAAGCTTTTACAGGTATATAAAAAGGAAGAGTGTAGCTAAAGTAAACGTTAGTCCCTTAGAGGATGAGACTGGGGAATACATAATGGGGAACAGGGAAATGGCAGAGACTTTGAACAAATATTTTGTATCGGTCGTCACAGTAGAAGACACTAAAAACATTCCAATATTAGATCATTAAGAGGCTATAGGGAAGGGGAACTTAAAACAATTGCTATCATTAAAGAAAATGTATTCGGTAAAATAATGGGATTAAAAGTGGACAAGTCCTCTGGACCTGATGGCTTTCATCCTAGGGTCATAAAAGAACTGGCTGCAGAGATAGTGAATGCATTGTTTGCAATCTATCAAAATTCCTTGGATTCTGGGGAGGAGAACTGCAAATGTAACGCCCTTCTTTAAAAAAGGAAGGAGACCAAAGCAGGAAACTATAGACCAGTTAGCCTAACATCCGTCGTTGGGAAAATGCTGGAGTCCATTTATTAAGGAAGCAGTAGCAAGACATTTAGAAAATCATAATACAGTCAAGCAGAGTCAGCATGGTTTTATGAAAGGGAAATCAAGTTGGACAAATTTGCTGGAATTCTTTCAGGATGCAATGAGCAGGGTGGATAAGGGAGAACCAGTGGATGTGGTATATTTGGTTTCCAGATAGAATTCGATAAGGTGCCACATAAAAGGTTACTGCACAAGCCAAGAGCTCAAAGGGTTGGGGCAATATATTAGTATGGATAGAGGATCGGCTAACTAACAGAAAACAGAGAGTCGGGATAAATGGGTAATTTTCCGGTTGGGAAATGGTAACTAGTGGGGTGCCACAGGAATCGGTGCTGGGGCCTCAACTATTTACAATTTATATTAATGACTTGGATGAAGGGACCGAGTGTAATGTAGCCAAGTTTGCTGATGATACAAAAATGGGTGGGAAAGCAAGTTGTGAGGAGGATGCAAAGGGCCCAAAATTGGTGGACTTACCGTCCGCTACCTCCGAGTTTTCTCAGAGGTCTCCCTGGTTTCTGGGTGGTCTCCCTTCCGAGCAAGTTTGGTGGAGGCTTCCCGCCGGTGTGGAGAGAAGACCGCTGGGTACTGTCCACTGATGTCCGCCTGCATGCAACGTTCAGAAGAGTCCTCCTGCCCGCTGCATCCCCAGTTTGGTCCGGGCGGTCCACCGCTCCAGCAGGGAAAAGACTGCCGTGTGGAGGCAGGTCTGACCTCAACGGTAAGTATGAAGACCTGCAAAAAAAGGTTAGTCCACTTCTTTTCATTATTTTTTTTGCAGGGATTTAGGTGGACGGGGTCTCCTGAAGGATTTTTGGTGTTTTTTTTAATGTTTTGAAAATTTTTAATTTTAGCAGATCCCCCCTCCCTGGGCCTGACTCAATCCTCGGTGGTACTTTGCTGAGGATTGCATTTGCCGCCGAGAATGGGAGCTACCGCCAGTTGCCACTCAGATTCAACGCATAAGTCCCATTTTTGCTGCCGGGAGGTCTTTCCCAGAGTTTATCATGGAACTTCCGCCCAAAGTATCGTCAGGATCTCAGCAGTCCTTTGGTAGGTATTTGGGCGGAACTTAGCATTCACCAATTTCGAGCTCTAAAGAATCTGCAAAGAGATATAGACAGGCTAAGTGAGTGGGCAAACATTTGCCAGACGGTGTATAATGTTGGAAAGTGTGAGGTTATCCACTTTGGCAGGAAAAATAAAAAAGCTAATTATTATTTAACTGGAGAGAGATTACAAAATGCTGCAGTACAGAGGGATCTGGGGGTCCTTGTGCATGAAATTGAAAAAGTTAGTATGCAGGTACAGCAAGTAATCAGGAAGGCAAATGGAATGTTTACCTTTATTGAAAGGGGGATGGAGAATAAAGGCAGTGAAGTCCTGCTACAACTGTACAGGGTATTGGTGAGACTACACTTAGAGTACTGCATACAGTTTTGGTCTCCTTATTTAAGGAGGGATATACTTGCATTGGAGGCAGTTTAGAGAAGATTCACGAGGTTGATTCCTGAGATGAAGGGGTTGACTTATGAAGTAAGGTTGAGCAGGTTGGGCCTATACACATTGAAGTTTAGAAGAATGAGAGGTGATCTTATTGAAACATATAAGATACTGAGGGAACTTGACAAGGTGGATGCAGAGAGGATGTTTCCCCTTGTGAGGGAATCTAGAACTAGGGGGCATAGTTTCAGAATAAGGGGTCGCCCATTTAGAAAGGAGATGAGGAGGAATTTCTTCTCTGAGGGTCGTAAATCTGTGGAATTCTCTGCCCCAGAGAGCTGTGGAGACTGGGTTATTGAATATATTTAAGGTGGAGATAGACAGATTTTTGAATGATAAGGGAGTGAAGGGTGATGGGGAGCGGGCGGGGAACTGGACCTGAGCCCAAGATCAGATCAGCCATGATCTTATTAAATGGTGGAGCAGGCTCGAGGGGCCAAATGGCCTACTCCTGCTCCTATTTCTTCTTATGTGAACTTTCAGTGATTCATGTATGAGGACACCCAGGTCCCTATGAACACCAATATTTCACCATTTAAAAGATACTTTGCTTTTCTATTTTTCCTACCAAAGTGGATAACTTCACATTTCTCCACATTATATTCCATTTGCCATGTTCTTGCCCATTCACTGAGCCTGCCTATATCCCCTTGAAGCCCTTCTGCATCCTGTTCATAACTTACATTCCTACCTAGCGTTGTATGATTAGCGAACTTGGATATACCTGTATTACATTTGGTCCCCTCATCCAAATCATTGATATAGATTATGAATAGCTAGGGCACATGCACCGAACCTTGCGGCACTAGTTACAGCCTGCCAACCCAAAAATAACCTGTTTATTCCTACTCTCTGTTTTCTGTCCATTAAACAATCCTCAATCCACACTAGTATATTACCCATAATCCCATGAGTCCTAATTTTGTTTAATAACCTCTTGTGTGGCATCTTATCGAATATCTTCTGAAAATGCAAATACACCACATCCACTGTTCTCCCCCTTATCTATTCCACTAGTTACAACCACAAAAAATTCTAACAGATTTGTCAAACATGGTTTCCCTTTGATAAATCCGTGTTGACTCTGCCCAATCCTATTATTATTTTCTAAGTGCGAAGTTACCAAGTCCTTAATAATAGATTCCAGCATTTTCCCTATGACTGATGTCAGTCTAACTGGTCTGTAGTTCCCCGTTTTCTCTCTCCCTTCTTTTTTAAATAATGGGGTTACATTAGGAACCTTCCAATCTGCAGGAACCATTATAGAATCTATGGAATTTTGGAAGATGACACCCAATGCATCCACTATCTCTTTCAAAACCCTAGAATGTAAATCATCAGGTAAAGGGGATTTATCAGTTTTCAGTCCCATTAGTTTCTCCAATACTATTTTTTTAACTAATGCTAATTTCTTTCAGTTCCTCATTCTCGCTAGACACTTGATTCTCCACTATTTCCGGGAGGTTTTTTTGTGTCTTCTTCTGTAAAGACAGACTCAAAGTATTTGTTTAATTTCTCTGCCATTTCCTTATTTCCCATTATAATTTCTCCTGCCTCAGCCTGTAAGGGACCCACATTTACTTTTGCTAATCTTTTCCTTTTTACATATCTGTAGAAGCTTTTACCATCTGTTTTTATGTCTCTCACTAGTTTATTCTCATATTCTATTTTCCCTTTCTTTATCAATTTCTTGGTCCTCCTTTGCTGAATTCTAAAATCCTCCCAATCGTCAGGCTTATTGCTCTCTTTGGCAACATTATAAGTCTCTTCCATTGATCTGATATTATCTTTAACTTCTCTTGTTAGCCACGGTTGGACCACTTTTCCTGTGGGGTTTTTGTGTCTTAAAGGAATATATGTGCGTTGTAAATTACATATTAATTCGTACTGCTATCGTTGCCCGAGAGCTCAGACGATTCGACATAGACACCCTAAATGAGACTCAGTGGGCAGGGGAAGGCCAGCTCAAAGAACAAGGTGGTCATTACACCTTCTTCTGGAAGGGCAAATAGGGGTAGGCTTCGCCATAAAAAATTAGCTGGTTGGGTGTCTCAGAGACTCCCCTTCGAGATAAATGAACGCCTCATGACTCTACAGCTCATCCAACCCGGAACCAGTGTGCTATGGCCATCATTGCTTATGCCCCAACACTGGAAGCTACAGATGAGACCCGAGACAAATTCTACTCCAGCCTTGAAGAATCCCTGTCCCGAGTCCCAATGGGTGACAAGCTGATCCTCCTTGGTGACTTTAACACCAGAGTTGGAAAGGACACAGACCTCTGGGAAGGTGTGATCGGCAGAGAAGGGGTAGGGAAAATCAACTCCAATGGTACCCTCCTCCTGATCAAATGCTTAGAACATGGCCTTTTCATAACCAACACCTTGTTCCGTCAGAGAGACAAGTACAAGGCCTTATAGCAACACCCTTGCTCCAAGTACTGGCATCTGCTAGACTACGTCATTATCTGAGCGAGTTCCACAAGTCGTCCACATCACCTGCGCCATGACAGGAGCTGATGATTGCTGGTCGGACCACCGCCTAATCCGTCAATGTAGCCCCAGAACAGCAGCGGCAACAGAAATCAAAGCTGGTGCACTCAAAGACCCTGCTAAGAAAGCCCTATTCAGCCAACGCCTCACAACCAACCTGTAAAGTTCCAGTGAACCGAAGATGCAGAGTGCCTACAGCGCCTGGTCTGCCCTCAAGGTCTCCATAATTAACACCTGTGAAGAGACGCTTGGTCACTCGACCAGGAAACACCAAGACTGGCTCGACGAGAATGACCAGGAGATCCAGGAGCTAATAAGTAGCAAGCGCAAGGCATTCTTGAACTGGAAACAGCAACACGACTCGAGAGCAAGAGAGCAGCTCTACAGATGTCTGAAGGCTGAGGTCCAACATAAAACTCGCGACCTAAAGAACAGATGGTGGGAGGAGAAAGCGTAGGAAATCCAACAATTAGCCGACAATCACGACATGCGTGAATACTTTAGCGCAGCCAAGACCACCTATGGTCCAAGCCCCAAAGGTCCTACCCCACTGAGGGCCAAGAATGGAGAGGTACTCCTCAAGGACAGAGAGGCAGTCAGTGCTGCTGGAAGGAGCACTTCGAAGATCTCCTTAACAGAGACTCTGTTTTCGATGTGAGCATCCTCGACTCCATCCCACAGCATGCTACCTGCCACCACCTCAGCACAATCCCAGCCCAGCATGAGGTTGGAAAGGCCATACGACAACTGAACAACAACAAGGCCTCAGGAGCAGATGGAATCCCCGCCGAAGCACTAAAGCATGGAGGAGAAGCACTATTGGCGTGAATCCATGAACTCATTTCTCTTATTTGAAAGGAGGAGAGCATGCTAGATCATCTCAGAGATGCCATAATCATGACCATCTTCAAGAAAGGTGACAAGTCAGATTGCGATAATTACAGAGGCGTTTCTCTGCTGCCTGCCATAGGGAAAGTCATCGCAAGAATCCTCCTCAATTGCCTCCTCCCAGTGGCTGAAGAGCTCCTCCCGGAGTATCAATGCGGATTCCATCCACTAAGGGGCACAATCGACATGATCTACACCGCATGTCAAATTCAAGAAAAATGCAGGGAGCAGCACCAACCTCTGTACATGGCCTTCTTTGACCTCACAAAGGCCTTCGACACCGTGAGGGATTATGGAGCGTCCTCCTCAAATTCGCCTGCCCTCAAAAGTTTGTCACCATCCTCCGCCTGCTTCATGATGACATGCAAGCCGTGATCCTGACTAATGGATCCACCACAGACCAATACACGTGCGGATCGGGGTCAAGCAAGGCTGTGTCATTGCTCCAACGCTCTTCTCGATCTTCCTTGTTGCAATGCTCCATCTCACCCTCAATAAGCTCCATGCTGAAGTGGAGCTAGTCTACAGAACAAACGGGAAATTGTTCAACCTCCGTCGCCTCCAGTCCAGATCCAAGGTCATCCAATCCTCTGTCATTGAATTACAGTATGCAGATGATGTATGCATCTGTGCACATCGGAGGTCGAACTCCAAACCATCGTCAACACCTTCACTGAAGCGTACGAGAGTATGGGCCTTACACTAAACATCCATAAGGCAAAGGTCCTCTACCAACCTGTCCCTGTCACACAGTACTGCCCCCCGATTATCAAGATCTATGACGAGGTCTTGGACACTGTGGACCATTTTCCATATCTCGGGAGTCTACTGTCAACAAGGGCAGACGTCAATGATAAAGTCCAACACCGCCTTCAGTGTGTCAGTGCAGCCTACAGTTGCCTGAGGAAGAGAGTGTTTGAAGACGAGTACCTCAAACCTGGCACCAAGCTCATGGTCTACAGAGCAATAGTGATACCCGCTCTTCTATCTGCTTCAGTGACATGGACTACGTATAGCAGGCACTGGAGAAGTACCACCAACGCTGCCTCCGCAAGATCCTGCAAATCCATTGGCAGGATAGGCGCACTAATGTCAGTGTTCTCATTCAGGCCAACATCCCCAACATTGAAGCATTGACCACGCTCGATCAGCTCCGATGGACGGTCCACATCGTCCGCATGCCCAATATTAGACTCCCAAAACAAGCGCTCTACTCGGAGCTCCGACACAGCAAGTGAGTCCCAGGTAGGTACAGGAAATGCTTCAAGGACACCCTCAAAGCCTCCTTGAAAAAGTGCAATATTCTCACCAACACTTGGGAATCCCTGACTCAAGACCGCTCAAAGTGGATGAGAATCATCCGGGAAGGCGCCGAACACCTCGGGTCACGCCGAAGCCAAGCGCAAACAGTGGAAGGAGCGCATGGCAACCCAAGCACCCCATCCACCCGTCCCTTCAACCACTGTCTACCTCACCTGTGACAGAGACTGTAGATCCCACATTGGACTTATCAGTCACCCGAGAACTCATAGTGTAGAAGCAAGTCACCCTCGACTCCGAGGAACTGCCTAAGAAGAAGAAGCTTAATTATTTAAATGCTAGCCATTGTTTGTCTACCATCATACCTTTTAATGTAGTTTCCCATTCTACCTCAGCCAATTTGCCCCTCATACCTACACAGTTTGCTTTGTTTAGATTTAAGACCCTAGTTTTGGATTTAACTAAATCACTTTCAAACTGAATATAAAATTCTATCATATTATGGTGACTCTTCCCTAATGGCCCCTTTACTACAAGGTTGTTAAATAACCCTTTCTCATTGCACAATATTAGATCTAAAATAACCTGTTCCCACATTGGTTCTTCAACATACTGATCCCGAAAACCATCTTGTATACAGTCCATGAATTTGTCCTCCATCCTATAACTGCATATTTGGTTTGCCCAGTCTATATGTAGATTAAAGTCCTCCATGATTACTGTATCACCTCTAATTTCAAGATTTATTGTGCCCCACATTACCACTACTGTTTGGGAGCCTATAAGGAACTCTCACCAATGTTTTCTGCTCCTTGCTGTTTCTTAGCTCCATCCAATCGGATTCTACTTCTTGATTTTCCGAGCTAAGATCCTTTCTCTCTACTGTCTTTATCCCATCCTTTATTATCTGGGCTACCCTTCATCCGTTTCCATTTTGCCTATCTCTTCTAAACGTTAAGTAATGTTAAAATGTTAAACTCTGTTTTTCTCGCCACAGATGCTGCCTGACCTGCTGAGTATTTCCAGCATTTTCTGTTTTTATTTCAGTTATAGCTCCTGTATTTGGTAAGAATAACAATGTATATAAAAAGTTAATTACAAACCAGTTCAGTATTAGAGATTACAAGCCATTTATTATTTTTCCTATTCGAGGAGCTAGTATAGTCTAATATTTACTGTCAACAACAACTTGCATTTCTATAGTGTCTTTCACTGAATACAACATCCCAACACGTTTCACAGGAGCTTTATCAAACAAAATTTGACACCGAGCCAAATAAGGAGATATTAGGACAGATGACCATAAGCTTGGTCAAATAGGTAGTTTTAAGGAGTGTCTTAAAGGAGAAAAGAGAGGTTGAATGGCAGAGAGGTTTAGGGAGGGAATTTCAGAACTTAGGGCCTGGGCAGCTGAAGGCATGGCTGCCAATGGTGGAATGATTAAAATCAGGGATGTGCAAGAGGCCAGAATTGGAGGAGCAGAGAGATCATGGAATCTGTATGGGTAGAGCTGCGAAACACCAAAGGGCAGAAAAGGTTAGTGGGAGTTGTGTACAGACCACCAAACAGTGGTAGGGAGGTTGGGGAAGCCATCAGACAGGAAATTAGGGACGCGTGCAATAAGGGTACAGCAGTTATCATGGGTGACTTTAATCTACATATTGATTGGGCTAACCAAACTGGTAGCAATACTGTGGAGGAGGATTTCCTGGAGTGTATAATGGATGGTTTTCTAGACCAATAGAGAGCAGGCCATCCTAGATTGGGTCTTGTGTAACGAGAGAGGATTAATTAGCAATTTGATCGTGCGGGGCCCCTTGGGGAAGAGTGACCATAATATGGTAGAATTCTTCATTAACATGGAGAGTGACGCAGTTAATTCAGAGACTAGGGTCCTGAACTTAAAGAAAGGAAACTTCGACGGTATGAGATGTGAATTGGCTAGGATAGACTGGAGAATGATACTTAAAGGGTTGACGGTGGATGGGCAATGGCAGACATTTAAAGATCACATGGATGAACTACAACAATTGTACATCCCTGTCTGGCGTAAGAATGAAAAAGGAAAGGTGGCTCAACCGTGGCTAACAAGGGAAATTAAGGAAAGTGTTAAATCCAAGGAAGAGGCATATAAAGTGGCCAGAAAAAGCAGCAAACCTGAGGACTGGGAGAAATTTAAAATTTAGCAGAGGAGGAAAAAAGGTTTAACTTGGAGGGGGAAAATAGACTATGAGAGTAAGCTTGCAGGGAACATAAAAACTGACTGCAAAAGCTTTGATAGATAGGTGAAGAGAAAAAGATTAGTGAAGACTAATGTAGGTCCCTTGCAGTCAGAATCAGGTTGAATTCGTAATGGGGAACAAGGAAATGGCAGACTAATTGAACAAATACTTTGGTTCTGTCATCATTAAGGAAGACACGAATAGCCTCCCGAAAATACTAGGGGACCGAAGGTCTAGTGAGAAGGGGGAACTGAGGGAAATCCTTATTAGTCAAGGAAATGGTTTTAGGGAAATTGAAGGGACTGAAGTCCGATAAATCCCCAGGGCCTGATAGTCTGCATCCCAGAGTACTTAAGGAAGTGGCCCTAGAAATAGTGGATGCATTGGTGGTCATTTTCCAACATTCCATGGACTCTGGTTCAGTTCTTATGGATTGGAGGGTAGCTAATGTAACCCCACTTTTTAAAAAAGGAGGGAGAGAGAAAACAGAGAATTATAGACCGGTTAGCCTTAGTGGGGAAAGTGCTGGAATCAATTATCAAAGGTGTAATAGCAGCGCATTTGGAAAGCAGTGACAAGATCAGTCCAAGTCAGCATGGATTTATGAAAGGGAAATCAAGCTTGACAAATCTTCTAGAATTTTTTGAGGATGTAACTAGTAGAGTGGACAAGGGAGAATCAGTGGATGTGGTGTATTTGGACTTTCAAAAGGCTTTTGACAAGGTCCCACACAGGAGAGAAAGCAAAGAGTGAGAATAAACGGGTCCTTTTCAGAATGGCAGGCAGTGACTATTGGGGTGCCGCAGGGTTCAGTGCTCGGACCCCAGCTATTTAAAATATAAATTAATGATTTAGACGAAAAAATTGAATGTAATGTCTCCAAGTTTACAGATGACACTAAGCTGGGTGGCAGTGCGAGCTGTGAGGAGGATGCTAGGAGGCTGCAGGGTGACTTGGACAGGTTAGGTGAATGGGCAAATGCATGGCAGATGCAGTATAATGTGGATAAGTGTGAGGTTATCCACTTCGGTGGCAAAAACAGGAAGGCAGATTATTATCAGAATGGTGACAGATTAGTAAAACGAGAGGTGCAACAAGACCTGGGTGTCATGGTACATCAGTCATTGAAGGTAGGCATGCAGGCACAGCAGGCAGTAAAGAAAGCACATGGCATTTTGGCCTTCATAGCGAGGGGATTTGAGTATAGGAGCAGGGAGGTCTTACTGCAGTTGTACAGGGCCTTGGTGAAACCACACCTTGAGTATTGTGTGCAGTTTTGGTCTCCTAATCTGAGGAAGGACATTCTTGATATTGAGGGAGTGCAGCGAAGATTCACCAGACTGATTCCTGGGATGGCAGGACTGACATATGAAGAAAGGTTGGATCAACTAGGCTTATATTCACTGGAATTTAGAAGAATGAGAGGGGATCTCATAGAAACATATAAAATTCTGATGGGATTGGACAGATTAGATGCAGGAAAAATGTTCCCGATGTTGGGGAAGTCCAGAACCAGGGGTCACAGTCTAAGGATAAGTGGTAAGCCATTTAGGACCGAGATGAGGAGAAACTTCTTCACTCAGAGAATTGTGAACCTGTGGAATTCTCTACCACAGAAAGTTGTTGAGGCCAGTTCGTTAGATATATTCAAAAGGGAGTTAGATGTCGTCCTTATGGCTAAAGGGATCAAGGGGTATGGAGAGAAAGCAGGAATGGGGTACTGAAGTTGCATGATCAGCCATGATCATATTGAATGGTGGTGCAGACTTGAAGGACCAAATGGCCTACTCCTGCACCTATTTTCTATGTTTCGAAGTTTCTCTGGAAGATTATAGGGCTGGAGGAGATTACAGAGATAGGGAGGGGTGAGGCTATAGAAGGATTTGAATACAAGGATGAGAATTTTAAAATCGATGCGTTGCAGGTCCAGGACTCAATGTAGATCAATGGTGATGGATGAACAGTACAAGGTAGGATACAGGCAGCAGAGTTTGCAATGAGCTCAAGTTTATGGAGCATGGAAAGTGGGAGGCCAGCCAGAAGAGCATTGAAATAGTCGAGTCTGGAGGTAACAAAGACTTGGATGAGCTGATGAGCTGAGGCAGGGGCGGTAGATTTATCTTTGCCTTCCTATGGAAATCAGCAAATTCCATCCCGATTTGCAGCCTGGTCTCAGGAACCTGAACGATCACATTGACTCGGTCGGTGACCTCCCTCCATGCAGTTTGAACCTATGTTTATGCTGGAGGGTGTCCATCAGTTTCAAATAGAGCTAATCTTCTTTGATGCACCTCCTGCAATGCAACATCTAACCCTTCAGCAACAAATGGCACAGTTTTATCCGCAATCCTCTTTTGTGCTATTCCGAAAAATTCCTCCATTTTTCTGCCACAATCACAATCTTCCCTTTAATGGTGAGCTTCCTTCTCCAGATTTTGCATCACCCAGCTAAGGCTATAGGCTAGCTTTCTTAGCATGTTTTTCATGTGCTGGGAATCTATTCAAGTTAGGGGAGGATTATCATTATCTAATTAAGACAGGACAGTCCTCCGAGCTATGGGAGGAGGCAAGCATGCCTATGCCATCGTCCAGCTCAATCCTGGTTTTGCCATTCTCACAAAATCTTGGTTATTATTTGAGTCATTAAACTGCAGAAAACAGGCAGCTTGTGTTGGCAGCGTGCCTCGTAATCCTAGCTGCACGGTATATGTGTGACATCAGAAATGTACTTCTGTGCCCTGCAGCAATGTGGCAACCTGCCCAGGTATGTCCTGTCCACAAAAAGCAGGACAAATCCAATCCGGCCAATTATGGTCCCATCAGTCTACTCTCAATCATAATCAAAGTGATCGAAGGTGTTGTTGACAGTGCTATCAAGCGGCACTTACTCACCTATCACCGATGCCCAGTTTGGGTTCCACCAGGACCACTCGGCTCCAGACCTCATTACAGCCTTGGTACAAACATGGACAAAAGAGCTCAATTTCAGAGGTGAGGTGAGAGTGACTGCCCTTGACATCCAGGTAGCATTCAACCGAGTGTGGCATCAAGGAGCCCTTGTAAAAGTGAAGTCAATGGGAATCAGGAAGAAAAATCTCCACTGGATAGAGTCATACCTAGCACAAAGGAAGATGGTTATGTTGGTTGGAGGTAATCATCACAGCCCCAGGGCATTGCTGCAGGAGTTCCTCAGGGCAGTGTCCTAGGCCCAACCATCTTCAGCTACTTCATCAATGACCTTCCCTCCATCATAAGGTCAGAAGTGGGGATGTTTGCTGATGATTGCACAGTGTTCAGTGCCATTCGCAACTCAGATAATGAAGCAGTCCATGCCCGCATGCAGCAAGACCTGGATGGCATGCAGGCTTGGGCTGATAAGTGCCAAGTAACATTTGTGCCACACAAGTGCCAGGCAATGACCATCTCCAACAAGAGAGAGTCTAACCACCAGCCCTTGACATTCAACGGCATTACCATCACCAAATCCCCCATCATCAACATCCTGGGGGTTACCATTGACCAGAAACATAACTGGATCAGCAGCATAACTACTGTGGCTGGAAGAGCAGGTTAGAGGCTGGGTATTCTGCAGCGAGTGTCTTACCTCCTGACTTCCCAAAGCCTTTCCACCATCTACAAGGCACAAGTCAGGATTGTGATGGAATACTCTCTTCTTGCCTATATGAGCGCTGCTTCAACAACGCTCAAGAAGCTCGACACCATCCAGGACAAAGCAGCCCGCTTGTTTGGCACCCCATCAACCACCTTAAACATTCACTCCCTCCGCCATCAGTGCCCCATGGCTGTAGTGTGTACCATCTACAAGATGCACTGCAGCAACTCGCCAAGGCTTCTTCCACAGCACGTCCCAAACCCGTGACCTCTACCACCTAGAAAGACAAGGGAAGCAGGCGCATGGGAATACCATCACCTGCAAGTTCCCCTCCAAGTTACACATCATCCTGACTTGGAAATATATCACTGTTCGCTGGGTAAAAATCCTGGAACTCCGTCCCTAACAGCACTAAACCTTCACCTTCACCACAAGGACTGCAGTGGTTCAACAAGATAGCTCACCTCCACCTTCTCAAGGACAATTAGGGATGGGCAATAAATGCTGGCCTTGCTGGCGGCAACCACATCCTATGAATGATTATGGGTAAATTTGTCAATCAGGTGAATGGTTGTCTGAGTGTTGTGCATGTTACCTCCCTCATGATGCACTGAGGTGAGAGCGACATAGGCTTATGATCCCGATAATGATGCTAGCAACCTCCATTGCTGACCTGGCCAATTTTTCAGGGTTGGAGCAGGTTTCTTGTTTTGCATGATGTTGCTGGGCTCCTAATCCTCCAGTGGCACCTGTTGGATGCCTACCTGCCCCAAATTGCTGGAAACACTGGTGACAGCTGTAGAGTTGGGAATGAGTGTTGGGTCGCCCCAGGAATAACTTTTGTAAAGGGTCACATATAAATAATAAAAAGTACCTCCTTGTTTCTTTAGGGGCCCAGGTCGCAATTTTGGTCTGGGCTCTCCAGTTGCGGCCTACACGTACCTCTTCCCACTCGCCATACTGGCTGTCAATCCTGCCCCTGTCAACTGAGAGGCTGGGAATGCAACATCTCCCGATATTGGGGGTTCCTGCCGCCACCTCCATCCAAATCCACTGATGCTATAGGCTTTGTAGAGAGCAGGCTGAAGTTCTACCTCTGGCAAGGCCAATTAAATCCCTAAAGTCGGGCCATGATACATTTTGGGCCAGATATTCGGGGGCTTAACGGCACCCGTTACCGGCAAAAAGTGGTGAAATAGTATCTGCTCTTTTGTTAGCTGGTGGCGGGTCCCATAGCTCCCATTTTGATCCTCTCTGTAGTGCTACCAGTAAGTATTAGCCCACTGCAAATAAAAATGGTGGATTGGTGATGAGTTAACGCTGAATTCAGCATTAGGTCATAATCATACCAGGCAAACTCAGTGTGTAAAGAGACTGATGGAGGTGCTCTGCACCTCTTAAAGCACACATTTTTCAGGCAAGTTTGCATTTAAGCTTCTGGATTGTTTTTTTAAAAATTTATTGAAGTGATGGCTTGCTGCAATAGATATTAAAAGTTTTTTTTACGTGTGTAGGGAGTGCTGCTGGATGCTTTCAAGACCTCAGATTATAAAGGAAAGCCTCTGAGAAAACAGAAAATGCTGCAAATACTCAACAGATCAGGCAATATCCATGGAGAGTGAAACAGAGATTATGTCTTAGATCGAGATGCTGCCTGAACTGTTGAGTATTTCCAGCATTTTATGCTGGCATTTCAGAATTACAGCATCCTCTCACTGAGGGAAGAGGAAGACACAGAAAAGGAGGAAGCAGGCATCCCAGACAGCCCCTTTGTGGTCAGGATATTTGGGATGGAATCATCCGCCCGTGGTCCCAGGGACCACAACCCCAATTCCCCTTTCAACATTAGTCCTTACCTCTGTTACTGACCATCACAGCATCCTCTTGGGCGCGATCCTTTTTGTTTATTCGTACCACCTTGAATACAACTGAGTGGTTTGCTAAGCCATTTCAAAGGGCAGTTAAGAGTCATGGGTCTGGAGTCACATATATACACCAGACCAGGAAGGTTTCCTTCCCTAAAGGACATTAGTGAACCAAATGGGGTTTTACGACAATCTGGTAGTTTCATGGTCACCATTACTAATACTAGCTTTTTATTCTAGATTTATTTAACTGAATTGAAATTCCACAGCTGCTGTGTTGGGATTTGAACTTATGTCTCCAGATCATCAGGCTAGACCTCTGGATAACTAATACAGTTACATACCACTATGCTACCATATCCATGCTGAAATCAAAGCCACCGCAAAGAAACTTTCCATTCCAACTTTATACATCTATCCATCCAATATGGCATCTTCTCCTTCTTCTTCTTCTTCTTCTTCTTCTTCTTCTTCTTCCATGGTTACATGTTAAATTGTATTTAACAAATTTATTAGAGTTTTTTGAGGATGTAATTAGCAGGGTAGATAAAGGGGAATCAGTGGATGTAGTATATTTGGATTTCTAAAAGGCATTCGATAAGGTGCCACATAAAAGGTTGCTATGCAAGATAAGGGCTCATGGGGTTTGGGGTAATATATTAGCATGAATTGGTTAATGGACAGAAAACAGAGAGTAGAGATAAATGGGTCATTTTCCAGTTGGCAGGCTGTAAATAGTGGGGTGCTGCAAGGATCAGTGCTTGGGCCTCAGCTATTTACAACCTATATTAATAACCTAGATGGAGGGACCAAATGCAATGTATACAAGTTATCTGACGAGGCAAAGCTAGCTGGAAAAGCAAACTGTAAAAAGGACTCAAAGTGGTAAAAATTGTCCCCCCCCCACCCAAAATGGGGCACACTCACCCCATTTTAAAGGTTTTTACCGCACCTGTGGTTGAGGTCGCCTCTTGAGCAAAATTCCGCACTTTGTTGTTTTTTTTTACTTAGATCCGGAAGTCGGTCTTAATGGGGGTGGTGATTACACGAGAGGGGCAGATACATGGCGGAAGTTGGGGGCGGTGAGGAGTGACTGTCGTGATGATGTCATCTCGGCGTCACATCACCACGGCTCTCCCCTTCACTTAAAGGGGAGACCCTTCGTGATTTTAAAACATTCGGCCCACTGGGGCACCGGGGAAGGTTTCGGCCAAGCCAACGGTTATTTTCCCCGTTTCCATTCCCGCTGGTTGTAAAACATCGGTGATTCTCATCGCCCATGATCCCGGCACCAGTTGCCATTTTTTACCGGCTTCCCTGCCGTTCGCCGCCCAATGCCATCGAATTAAGAAACAGAGCCGAATCGCCAAGCCGGAGAAGCCAGAAACAAGGTCGGGGCCCAAGAAAGGTTCACCACAGGCCTGCAACGAGGTTGAGACCCAGAAAAGATTCACCAGGGATCAACAACGAGGTCGGGACCCAGGAAAGGTTCACCACAGGCCAGCAATGAGATCAGAACCCAGGAAAGGTTCAACACAGGCCTGCAACGAGGTCGGGGCCCAGGAAAGGTTCACCACAGACCAGCAATGAGGTCGGGGCCCAGGAAAGGTTCACCATAGACCAGCAATGAGGTCGGGGCCCAGGAAAGGTTCACCATGGACTAGCAGCGAGATCGGGACCCAGGGAAGGTACAGCACGGGCCAGCAAGGAGATCGGAACATGAGGCCAGCAGCGAGGTCGGGACACGAGTACGCGGGTTAACCAACGACCA
Organism: Pristiophorus japonicus; assembly: GCF_044704955.1. Lineage (NCBI taxonomy): Eukaryota > Metazoa > Chordata > Chondrichthyes > Pristiophoridae > Pristiophorus > Pristiophorus japonicus. Next base: position 67,924,122 of record NC_091985.1, read on the forward strand.
AAGTATGAGTGGCTGGAGAGAGAGCGGTAAAAGTGCAGCAGAGCCTGCACATGGAGAGCAGCATGTTGGAGCTGGAGCCGGAGGGCCTGGGGCACAGTGTCAGTATTCAATGGGCAAATACATAAGCCGCTCCAAGATTAATGCACTCACCTACACTGCGATCTCTGAAAACCAGGGAGAGAGGACCTGAGGGAGGGAGGGAAGGGTTCAGGAGGAATATGTGTGTGTGTGTGTGTGTGTTTGTGTGTGTGTACGCTAAGCCTATGCAGCAGAGTCTGGTCTCCAATCGTCTTTGATTTCCTCGCTATTGTCAAGTCCGTGTGGTAGCTGGTGAGCAACGGCCACCCCGCGAGAAAAAAATTTAATCAGAAGGTGAGAGTGAAGAATCATCACCATAAATGGCTAAAGTGGTTACGAGGAAGAATGGTGAAGATATGTGGCCCTCGCACATATTTGGTCAAGATATTTGATCATGGACAGGTTAGGTTTGTTCACATTGATCATATTTTGCCTACAGATGCAGGAGTTGAAAGTTGGAATGATTCGATTATTTCTGATGAGTCAAATAATCTTGTTACAAGTAGAGTACCAATAGCAAATCCTACATCAGACGTACTAGAAACAATTCAAGGAGAAAGTCAGAATTTAAGTCTGAGTCCGAGTCAGGCAGTCAAGCACTCTGAAGTTGTAGATGTAGATCAAATGTAGATCAAGGATTACCCTTGGAGAAAAACTCTCCTCAGGCTCAGTCGAGAATGAGTCTAAGTTTGACACCAAGTTTGGAAAGTTCTGTTCGAGATCAAAACAGAACATCAGTGGTTAAGTTTGATTTGTAAATATGGAAAAATAAATCCATATTTTTTGTTATGTATAACCATGCAAGTTATGTATGATGATTATTTTGTTATGATTACTTTTTCATTAAGGAGAGAGAAGTGTAATATAACTCCACCTGGTCCACTACTGCTCCACCTAGTGGACTGCTGTGGTAATGCAACTGCTGATGTATAATATTAAAAGGGTAATGTGACCAGGTCACCTGACAAGTTTTCTCTCGAGCCATCTTGCAGTCTGTGTGTTTATGATGTCATAAAGAAGATATCATAACACACAGGCATCTTCCACCCTTTAAAATGAAGTTCGCGACCTGACCCGCATTGGTCTCATCAGTCACCTTAGAACTAATTTTATTGTGGAAGCAAGTCATCCTCGACTCTGGGAGACTGTCTAAGAGAGAGCGAGATGGAGTCATCATCATGATAGGCAGTCCCTCGAATGAGGATGACTTGCTTCCACATCAAAAGCGATGAGTTCACAGGTGTTTCTATGAAGGACCCGATATTCCAGTCCTGAACTCCTGGGGTGGAAGATGCCTGTGCGTGGATTTTTTTAACGTGTGGTGACCGTTGCACACCAGCCACCACATGGGCTTGACAGAGCTAGGCCTTTATCCAGTGGCAAGGGTTTATCAAGACGACTGCAGACCTGCTCTACTGCACGGATCTAGTGTGCACACATATCGCAGTATGGGCTGGCTAGTACTGCCCCTGGGCCCTCGACTCTTTTGGGCCCCGTACCCTCATTTGCCACTCCTCCACCACGATCTCTCACTGCTCTTCCGCCACAAACATTCGTCGAACCAACGGCAGGGCCCAGGTACAGCGGAGGAGCGGGAAAGTCGGGGCGGATGAGCAGCGAGAGATCGTGGCGGAGGCGTATCGAGTGATTGAGGCGGAGGAGTGATGTGGGATCGTGGCTGAGATTCGGCGAGTGATTGTGGCAGAGGTTCGGCGAATGTTTGGTGCGGAGGAGCGGTGAGAGCTCGTGAAGGAGATGCGGCGAATGTTTTGTGGCGGAGGAGCGGTGAGAGATCTTGACGGAGGCTCGGCGAGTGTTTTGTGGTGGAGGAGTGATGCGGGATCGTGACTGAGATTCGGCAAGTGATTGTGGCAGAGGTTCGGCGAACATTTGGTGCAGAGGAGCGGCGAGAGATTGTGAAGGAGATGCACTGAATGTTTTGTGGCGGGGGAGCGGCGAGAGATCGTGATGGAAAGATGGAGTATAATGTGAGCAAATGTGAGGTTACTCACTTTGGTAGAAAGAATGACAGAATATCTTTTAAATGGTGAAAAACAATTAAATGTTGGTGTTCAGAGAGATTTAAGTGTCCTCATATAGGAAAGTCAGAAAATTAGCATGCAGTTACACCAAGCAATTTTGAAGGCAAATGACATGTTGGCTTTTAATGCAAGGGGTTTGGATTACAACAGTAAGGAAGTCTTGCTACAATTGTGCAGAACTTTGGTGAGACTACACCTGGAGTACTGTCCACAGTTTTGGTCTCCTTCATCACAGGCAGTCCCTCAAAGTGAGGATGACTTGCTTTCACACCAAAAAGGAATGAGTTCACAGGTGTTTCAATGAAGGACCTAATAGTCCAGATCCTGAACTACATGTTGAAGGGTGGAAGATGCCTGTGCTGTGCACACCAGCCACCACAAGGGCTTGACAGAGCTAGGTCTTGGTCCAGTGGCAAGGATTACCCAAGACGACTGGAGACTTGCTCTGCTGCACGGACGGAGCGCGTACACATATAGCAGTGTGGGCTGGCCCGTGCTGCCGCTGGGCCCTTTGCTCTTCTGGGCCCCAGACTCGAGCCTCTCCTGGGCCGTGGTCACTTCCTTCTACAAACCCTTGCCGCTCCTTCGCCCCTCCTGCTGTGCCTGCCCGCACTGCAATCAGCGACCTGACTTCGCAGCCGTAGCCCTCCTGCAGTGGTAAGCCACCGCATGCTGATCCCTCTGATGGCCCCGGCCTGCTGAGGGTCTTGCAGGCCGGGACTGTGCCGATTTCCGGGCTGGGTCTGGCTGCCGCATGCTGCTCCCTCTAATGCAGCCTTTCAATCACAGTAAATCCTCGTCAATTCACTAGCGTGGGCTTACCTGACAAAGGACATACATGCCTTAGACTCAGTGCAACAAAGGTTTTTTAAAAAATTCACATCTGGGATATGGGCATCGCTGGCAAGGCCAGCACTTTTTTGGCCATGAGAAGGTGGTGGTGAGTCGCCTTCTTGAACGGCTGCAGTCCTTGTGGTGAAGGTACTCCCACAGTGCTGTAAGGGAGGGAGTTCTAGGATTTTGATCCAGTGATGATGAAGGAACAGAGATATATTTCCAAGTCAGGATGGTGTGTGATTTGGAAGGGAATTTTCAGATGATAGTTGTCCCATGTGTTTGCTGCCCTTGTCCTTCTAGGTGGCAGAGGTCACGGGTTTGAGAGGTGCTGCCGAAGAAGCCTTACACATATAGCCACGGTGCGCCGGTGGTGAAGGGAGTGAATGTTGAAAGAGGTGGATGGGGTCTCAAACAAGCGGGATGCTTTGCCCTGTATGGTGTCAAGCTTCTTGAGTGTTGTTGGAGCTGCACTCATCCAGGCAAGTGGAGAGTATTCCATCAAACTCCTGACTTGTGCCTTGTAGATGGTGGAAAGGCTTAGGGAGTCAGGAGGTGAGACACTCACCGAAAAATACCCAGCCTCTGACCTGCTCTTGTTGCCACAGTATTTATGTGGCTGGTCCAGTTAAGTTTCTGGTCTATGGTGATCCCCAAGATGTTGCTGGTGGGCATTCGGCGATGGTAATGCCATTGAATATCAAAGGGTGGTGGTTAGACTCTCGCTTGTTGGAGATGGTCATTGCCTGGCATTTATGTGGTGCAAATGTAACTTGCCACTTATCAGCCCAAGCCTAAATGTCATCCAAGTCTTGTTGCATGCGGGCAGGGACTGCTTCATTTTCTGAGGAGTTGGAAATGGAACTGAACACTGTGCAATCATCAGCGAACATCCGCACTTCTGGTCTTATGATGGAGGGAAGGTCATTGATAAAGCAGCTGAAGATGGTTGGATCTAGGACACTGCCCTGAGGAGCTCCAGCAGTGATACCCTGGGGATGAGATGATTACCTCCAACCATCTTCCTTTGTGTTAGGTATGACTCCAGCCAGTGGAGATTTTTCCCCCAGATTCCCACTGATTTCACGTTTACTAGGGCTCCTTGATGCCACACTCGGTGAAATGCTGCCTCGATGTCAAGAGCAGTCGCTCTCACCTCACTTCTGGAATTCATCTCTTTTATCCATGTTTAGACCAAGGCTGTAATGTGGTCTGGAGCCGAGTGGTCCTGGTGGAACCCAAACTGAGCATCGCTGGCAGGTGAATAAGTGCGGTTTATAGCACTGTCGACAACACCTTCAATCACTTTGCTGATGATTGAGAGTAGACTAATGGGGTAGTAATTGGCCGGATTGGATTTGTCCTGTTTTTTGTGGGCAGGGCATACCTGGGCAGTTTTCACATTTTCGGCTACACGCCAGTGTTGTAGCTGTACCAGAACAGCTTGGCTAGAGGTGCGGCTAGTTCTGGAGTACAATTGTTCAGTACGACAGCTGGGATGTTGTCGGGGCCCATAGCCTTTGCTGCATCCAGTGCACTCAGTCGCTTCTTGATATTACATGGAGTGAATCAAATTGCCGAAAGACTGGCTTCTGCGATGGTGGGGATCTCAGAAAGAGGCTGATAAAGGCAAAAGGCCTTTGACACTGTCAACCGCGAGGGTTTATGGAGCATCCTCCTCCATTTCGGAAGCCCCCAAAAGTTCATCACCATCCTCCGCCTGCTCCACGATGACATGCAGGCCGTGATCCTTACCAACGGATCCATTACAGATCCAATCCACGTCCAGACTGGGGTCAAACATGGCTGCGTTATTGCCCCAATCCTCTTCTCAATCTTCCTCGTTGCCATGCTCCACCTCACATAGAACCATAGAAACATAGAAAATAGGTGCAGGAGTAGGCCATTCGGTCCTTCGAGCCTGCATCACCATTCAATGAATTCATGGCTGAACTTCAGTACCCCATTCCTGCTTTCTTGCCATATCCCTTGATCCCCCAAGTAGTAAGGACTACATCTAACTCCTTTTTGAATATATTTAGTGAATTGGCCTCAACAACCTTCTGTGGTAGAGAATTCCACAGGTTCACCACTCTCTGGGTGAAGAAGTTTCTCCTCATCTCGGTCCTAAATGGCTTACCCCTTATCCTTAGACTGTGACCCCTGGTTCTGGACTTCCCCAACATTGGGAACATTCTTCCTGCATCTAACCTGTCTAAACCCGTCAGAATTTTAAGCGTTTCTATGAGATCCCCTCTCATTCTTCTGAACTCCAGTGAATACAAGCCCAGTTGATCCAGTCTTTCTTGATAGGTCAGTCCCGCCATCCCGGGAATCAGTCTGGTGAACCTTCGCTGCACTTCCTCAATAGCAAGAACGTCCTTCCTCAAGTTAGGAGACCAAAACTGAACACAATACTCCAGGTGTAACACCTCCCTGCCCCTGTACTCAAATCCCCTCGCTATGAAGGCCAACATGCCATTTGCTTTCTTAACCGCCTGCTGTACCTGCATGCCAACCTTCAATGACTGATGTACCATGATATACAGGTCTCATTGCACCTACCCTTTTCCTAATCTGTCACCATTCAGATAATAGTCTGTCTGTCTGTTTTTACCACCAAAGTGGATAATCTCACATTTATCCACATTATACTTCATCTGCCATGCATTTGCCCACTCACCTAACCTATCCAAGTCACTCTGCAGCCTCATAGCATCCTCCTCGCAGCTCACACTGCCACCCAAATTAGTGTCATCTGCAAATTTGGAGCTACTACATTTAATCCCCTCGTCTAAATCATTAATGTACAATGTAAACAGCTGGGGCCCCAGCACAGAACCTTGCGGTACCCCACTAGTCACTGCCTGCCATTCTGAAAAGTACCCACTTACTCCTACTCTTTGCTTCCTGTCTGCCAATCAGTTCTCAATCCACGTCAGCACACTACCCCCAATCCCATGTGCTTGAACTTTGCACATTAATCTCTTGTGTGGGACTTTGTCGAAAGCCTTCTGAAAGTCCAAATAACCACATCAACTGGTTCTCCCTTGTCCACTCTACTGGAAACATCCTCAAAAAATTCCAGAAGATTTGTCAAGCATGATTTCCCTTTCACAAATCCATGCTGACTTGGACCTATCATGTCACCTCTTTCCAAATGCGCTGCTATGACATCCTTAATAATTGATTCCATCATTTTACCCACTACCGATGTCAGGCTGACCGGTCTATAATTCCCTGTTTTCTCTCTCCCTCCTTTTTTAAAAAGTGGGGTTACTTGGCTACCCTCCACTCCATAGGAACTGATCCAGAGTCTATGGAATGTTGGAAAATGACTGTCAATGTATCCGCTATTTCCAAGGCCACCTCCTTAAGTACTCTGGGATGCAGACCATCAGGTCCTGGGGATTTATCGGCCTTCAATCCCATCAATTTCCCCAACACAATTTCCCGACTAATAAGGATTTCCCTCAGTTCCTCCTTCTTACTCGACCCTCTGACCCCTTTTATATCCGGAAGGTTGTTTGTGTCCTCCTTAGTGAATACCAAACCAAAGTACTTGTTCAATTGGTCTACCATTTCTTTGTTCCCAGTTATGACTTCCCCTGATTCTGACTGCAGGGAACCTACGTTTGTCTTTACTAACCTTTTTCTCTTTACATATCTATAGAAGCTTTTGCAGTCCATTTTAATGTTCCCTGCAAACTTCCTCTCGTACTCTATTTTCCCTGCCCTAATCAAACCCTTTGTCCTCCTCTGCTGAGTTCTAAATTCCTCCCAGTTCCCGGGTTCGCTGCTATTTCTGGCCAATTTGTATGCCATTTCCTTGGCTTTCATACTATCCCTGATTTCCCTTGATAGCTACAGTTGAGCCACCTTCCCTTTTTTATTTTTACGCCAGACAGGGATGTACAATTGTTGTAGTTCATCCATGCGGTCTCTAAATGTCTGCCATTGCCCATCCACTGTCAACCCCTTAAGCATCATTCGCCAATCTATCCTAGCCAATTCACGCCTCATACCTTCAAAGTTACCCTTCTTTAAGTTCTGGACCATGGTCTCTGAATTAACTGTTTCATTCTCCATCCTAATGTAGAATTCCACCATATTATGGTCACTCTTCCCCAAGGGGCCTCGCACACCGAGATTGCTAATTAATCCTCTCTCATTACACAACACCCAGTCTAAGATGGCCTCCCCCCTAGTTGGTTCCTCGACATATTGGTCTAGAAAACCATCCCTTATGCACTCCAGGAAATCCTCCTGCACCGTATTTTTCCAGTTTGGTTAGCCCAATCTATATGCATATTAAAGTCACCCATGATAACTGCTGCACCTTTATTGCATACACCCCTAATTTTCTGTTTGATGCCCTCCCCAACATCACTACTACTGTTTGGAGGTCTGTACACAACTCCCACTAGCGTTTTCTGCCCTTTGGTATTCCGTAGCTCCACCCATACCGATTCCACACCATCCAAGCTAATGTCTTTCCTTACAATTACATTAATTTCCTTTTAACCAGCAACGCCACCATGCCTCCTTTTCCTTTCTGTCTATCCTTCCTAAATGTTGAATACCCTTGGATGTTGAGTTCCCAGCCTTGGTCACCCTGGAGTTATGTCTCCGTGATGCCAACCACATCGAATTCGTTAACTGCTATCTGCACAGTTAATTCGTCCACCTTATTCCGAATACTCCTCGCAGTGAGGCACAGAGCCTTCAGGCTTGCCTTTTTAACAACCTTAGATCCTTTAGAATTTTGCTGCAAAGTGGCCCTTTTTGTTTTTTGCCTTCGGTTTCTCTGCCCTCCACTTTTACTCATCTCCTTTCTGTCTTTTGCTTCTGTCTCCATTTTGTTTCCCTCTGTCTCCCTGCATTGGTTCCTATCCCCCTGCCATATTAGGTTAACTCCTCCCCAACAGCACGAGCAAACACTCCCCCTCGGACATTGGTTCCGGTCCTGCCTAGGTGCAGACCATCCAATTTGTACTGGTCCCACCTCCCCCAGTACCAGTTCCAATGTCCCAGGAATTTGAATCCCTCATAGTCAACAAGCTCCCCACTGGAGTGGAACTAAGCTACAGAACCAGTGGAAACCTGTTCAACCTTCGCTGTCTCCAGGCCAGGTCCAAGACCACCCCAACCTCTGTCGTCAAGCTACAGTAGGCGGACGATGCCTGCATCTGCGCACATTCAGAGGCTGAACTCCAGGACACAGTTGACATATTTACTGAAGCGTATGAAAGCATACATAGATGACCTGGAAGAGGGGACAGAGTGTAGTGTAACAAAATTTGCAGCTGACACTAAGATTAGTGGGAAAGCGGGTTGTGTAGAGGATACAGAGAGGCTGCAAAGAGATTTGGATAGGTTAAGCGAATGAGCGAAGGTTTGGCAGATGGAATACAATGTCGGAAAGTGTGAGTGCATCCACCTTGGGAAAAAAAACAGTAAAAGGGAATATTATTTGAATGGGGAGAAATTACAACATGCTGAGATGCAGAGGGACCTGAGGGTCCTTGTGCATGAATCCCAAAAAGTTAGTTTGCAGGTGCAGCAGGTAACCAGGAAGGCGAATGGAATGTTGGCCTTCATTGCGAAAGGGATGGAGTACAAAAGCAGGGAAATCCTGCTGCAACTGTATAGGGTATTGGTAAGGCCACACCTGGAGTACTGCGTGCAGTTTTGGTCATCTTACTTAAGGAAGGATATACTGGCTTTGGAGCTGGTACAGAGACTATTCACTAGGCTGATTCCGGAGATGAGGGGGTTACCTTATGATGATAGATTGAGTAGACTGGGTCTTTACTCCTTGGCGTTCAGAAGGATGAGGGGTGATCTTATAGAAACATTTAAAATCATGAAAGGGATAGACAAGATAGAGGCAGAGAGGTTGTTTCCACTGGTCGAGGAGACTAGAACTAGGGGGCACAGCCTCAAAATACGGGGGAGCCAATTTAAAACCGAGTTGAGAAGGAATTTCTTCTCCCAGAGGGTTGTGAATCTGTGGAATTCTCTGCCCAAGGAAGCAGTTGAGGCTAGCTTATTGAATGTATTCAAGTCACAGATAGATAGATTTTTAACCAATAAGGGAATTAAGGGTTACGGGGAGAGGGCGGGTAAGTGGAGCTGAGTCCACGGCCAGATCAGCCATGATCTTATTGAATGGCGGAGCAGGCTCAAGGGGCTAGATGGCCTACTCTTGTTCCTAATTCTTATGAAAGCATGGGCCTTACGCTAAACATTAGTAAGACAAAGGTCCTCCACCAGCCCTGGACAACGTGGACCATTTCCCATACCTCGGGAACCTTATATCAACAAGAGCAGGTATTGACGACAAGATTCAACACCGCTTCCAGTATGCCAGTGCAGCCTTCGGCCGCCAGCAGAAAAGAGTGTTTGAAGACCAGGCCCTCAAAACTGCCACCAAGCTCATGGTCTACAGGGCTGTAGTAATACCCGCCCTCCTGTATGGCTCAGAGACATGGACCATGTACAGTTGACACCTCAAGTTGCTGGAGGAATACCACCAATGATGCCTCCACAAGATCCTACAAATCCCCTTGGAGGACAGACGCACCAACAATCTCATCTTCGACCAAGTCAACATCCCCAGCATTGAAGCACTGACCACACTTGATCAGCTCCGCTGGGCAGGCCACATCGTTTGCATGCCAGACACGAGATTCCCAAAGCAAGCGCTCTACTCGGAACTCCTTCATGGCAAACGAGTCAAAGGTGAGCAGAGGAAACGTTACAGGGACACCCTGAAAGCCTCCTTGAAAAAGTGCAACATCCCCACTGACATCTGGGAGTCCCTGGCCAAAGATCGCCCTAAGTGGAGGAAGTGCATCTGGGAAGGCGCCGAGCACCTCAAGTCTCATCGCCGAGAGCATGCAGAAATCAAGCGCAGGCAGCGGAAAGAGCATGAGGCAAACCTGTCCCACCCACCCTTTCCCTCAACGACTATCTGTCCCCCTGTGAGACAGGGACTGTGGTTCTCGTATTGGACTGTTCAGCCACCTAAGGACTCATTTTTAAGAGTGGAAGCAAGTCTTCCTCGATTCCGAGGGACTGCCTATGATGATGAGCTGTAACGGAACAGCTTGGCTAGAGGTGCAGCTAATTCTGGAGTACAATTCTTCAGCACGACAGCCGGGATGTTGTTGGGGCCCATTGCCTTTGCTGCATTCAGTGCACTTAGTCACTTCTTGATATCGCGTGAAGACTGGCTTCTGTGATAGTGGGGATCTCAGGAAGAGGCCGATATGGATCATCTACTCGGCAATTCTCACTGAAGATGGTTGCAAACTCTTCAACCTTATCTCTTGCATTTCCATGCTGAACGCCACCATCTTTGAGGATGGGGATATCCATGGAGCCTCCTCCTCCCATTAGTTTGTTTAATTGTCCAGCACCATTCACGACTGGATGTGGCAGGACTACAGAGCTTTGTTCGGATCCGTTGATTGTGGGATCGCTTAGATCTATTTATAGCATGCTGCTTCCGCTGTTTAGAATGTATGTACCCCTATGTTGCAGCTTCCCCAGGTTGGTACCTCATTTTTAGGTATGCCTGGTGCAGCTCCTGGCATGCTTTGATGGTAATGGTAGAGTGAGGGATATGTCAGGCCTTGAGGTTACAGATTGTTGTGGAATACAATTCTGCTGCTGCTGATGGCCCACAGCGCCTCATGGATGCCCAGTTTTGAGCTGCTAAATCGATTCTGAATCTATCCCATTTACAGGCTTCACCAGATTGATCCCTAGGATGAGAGGGTTTTCCTATGAGATCGAGTATATTGGGCCTATCCTCACTGGATTTAGAAGGACAAGAGGTGGTTCAAAGGAACAAATAGGATTCTGAGAATAGATGGTGAGGTTGTTTCCCCAGGCTGGAAAGTCTAGAACTAGAGGGCACAGTCTCAGGGTTAGGGGCCAGCCATTTGAGACTGAGATGAGGAGGAATTTCTTCACTCAGATGATTGCGAATCTTTGGAATTCTCTGCCCCAGAGGGCCGTGGATGCTGAGTCATTGAGTATATTCAAGGCTGAGATAGGTAGATTTTTGGACTCTCGGGGAATCAAGGGATGTGGGGATTGGACGGGAAAGTGGAGGTAAGGTTGAATATCAGCCATGATCTTATTGAATTGCGGATCAGGCTCGAAGGGCCATATGGCCAGACGTGCTCCTAAATCTTATGTTATGTTCTGCTCTCCCTCTTCTTGGCTACCACTGGCTGGGCAGGTTGCATTTGCTGGGTGTGTGAATAAGGTGAGAGGAGGTAGTGAAAGCAAGAGGTGCATGTGAGAAGGAGAATAATGCCTGAGGATACCAGCATCTTGTATCCTTTCAGCCCGGCTACTGGCCATGGGCTTGGTCATGCCCCTGATGAGAATGGCTTGCAACGTCTCCTCCAAGTGGGTGAGGTACGGCTAGGAATGGGAGACATGCCTTGTGATTGGTACAGATTGTTGGTAGGTGAGTGATGGCGTAGTGGGGGGTGGAAGTCGTGCATTGAGCAGTGTGTGAGCCTCCAGTTGATTGGAGACTGCTTTTGAAGATGCATTCACTGACCTTGACCAGTGGTCTGAGGACATGAAGCTTCTTTGTGCACAGGAGCCAGGTGGTGGGGGGTGGCCTCGGTCTTATGGTCCCACATTATTCTTTCTGAAGGGCCTCCTGGTCCATGTGGTGGAGGACCTCATTTGCAATGTTGACCCTGTACAAAGCTGGAGTGCTGCATGCGTGACCCTGGGTGCCCATTCCCTGGCTTATTGAGCCACTTGTGTTAGTGCTGAAGCATTTCTACCATTTCTTTAGGTGTTGAAGACAATTCAGCTTTAAGAGCTGAAGTCTGTCATTTGGAAATTATGTTTAACATACATTTTTTTTTGAAAGGCAGTAATGACTGAAAAATACTCTTGTTCACTTGATTTAAATTTTTATTAGATTTGAATACATAGCCTCTTTAATTCATAGCCCCTTTAATTGCCCACAATGCCTTGCAAAGTACACAGCCTCGCTCCCACAGGCTGTAAGAAGCAACAGCACCGACTGTGGATGGGAACTTTGGGTCCGAGGCCTCCATTAACGCCATCAGGAGGGCGTTGCATGGTAAGTTAGCGCTGCGCTCGACATCGCCATCTCACAGAGTCAATTTTTCTATGGTCGTGCTGCAACCATTTTCGGTGCCTGTTAATTCGAGTTGCTGGTGACACCCACAATTCTGTTGGCATGCACGAATATTGCCCCCAATTGTTTTTGATCCTGGCCTGTTTTCCAGCCCTTCTGCCACATTCCTGCAATTGGCTTGGGCCAGAACGGCCATGGATTTTTGACCCCATTTAATTTTATCGTGGGCTACCCCTGAACTAGAAGCATGCTATCTTCTTTGAAGGTAGCGTTGAGCAAAATGGCCAAACATGCGTCTTTGGCAGGAGCAGTCCTGTTCCTCAGCCTCCTTGCTGCCATGGTCATTTTCAATGTAGAAAATGACTTCCTAAGCAATATGCAGGCCAGCTTTATGAATGTGAGCATTAGCTTTTTGTTATATATGCAGACTATAGATATACTCTCTGTGTAGTCACTGTATAATTGCATAAGATGGAGACTTGATTACCTGATAAGGTTTACACTGTGTATATACATGCTGACACCACTAGAGGGTGCAACTGGTGGAAACCGAGGTTTCCTGTCCTGCCCTGGTGGCAGGGGCTGCATAAAAGAGGAGCCACCATGCGGCTGTCTCACTCTGGAGTTACGAGTATAGGACCAAGGTCACTATAGTTTGAGTACAACACATTGTCTCGTGGAGTCATTCACAAGTATACTACAGACATAATACTTTTTCACAACTGTTCTCACTGGGATATCCTGTCAACTAATCACGAATACGCTCCCTGCTCAGCAGGTGGTCTGAACAAGGTACATACGTAATAATTTCAGCTGAGCTGATCTCGCACAATGATGCTTTCACTGCGAGAGGACTGCCCCTTTAACTTTCTGTTCCTTTTATTTAAAAAGGATAGAAGCAACAGAAATAAATAGAAACGTGTTGACCCAGGACTGAGTACTTTTTTGCAAGTAGAATTGTGTATGAAGGGGAAAGGGAACAGAGAGTGGGAGGAAGCAGAAGGCATTGAGTGGTGTTCTGTTGACACAGGTTGTGTTTACTTTGTTACCTTTAATTGTACCAGTTGTTCCCTTGAATCATCCAGTAATAGTGATGTAACTGCCCCAGAATCTATCCCTGTGACCTGTTAAACTTTGTAATGCATTTCTACCTGGTGCACTGATAGATTAATGGACTACATGTTATGATATAGAGCTATAATTTTATTGTAATTCTTGTCATTTATCACAATCAATCATCATTCAAGTCACTGCACTGCCGCTTAAAGCAATGGTATATGCCTGTCATTTTTGGTTGAAGTAGCTGGAACAAATACAAGGTGCTTTCTTTTATTAGAAATGGGTTATAAGAAATCAGGCATGTCTACTTTTAAGTTATTCTTGAACATATTTGTCTGTATACTCTTGTAATGGTGAAGTAATTACTCACAATCTACCTTGTGACCTGTTGTTGGGGGATTCTTATGTTTTACTTTGTTTAGATTTTTTGCTTTCAGTGTTCAAAATTGCAATAAAGATGAGTGCGAGGAAAGCGCACCATAGATGTACATAAGTATAAAATGAACAGAATGCAGAGAATATATAGGCCTGGATTTTGCTGCAATAATGATGGCGAGGCTATCCACGTTGCCATTATTGCAGGGTAAATCTGACAGCAACTTCTGGTGTCCGCACATGCGCAGATAAATGTGGAAATCCAGAAGTTGCTGTCAGAGATATCCTGCTCCTCCACAGGGTGTGCTGTTGCAGTCCTTGCCGATAGACTGGGCATTGAAATCACTGTGATGGTGGGAACTTAGGGTTCTTGCCCACTAATTCCACACTAAAGACAGCTGAAAAAGATAGGGCTGGTGAATTCAGGGTAAATGAGTATTAATGGCATAATAAATGATAATTACTGCTGAACGTATCTGGCCCTGAAAAATTAATTTTACAATGGGGAGTCTCATTCCCTCAGAAGAAAATTAATGTTTCTGATTTTTAAAATAAAAATTGTCCTTTTTAACTTTTAACATGCAAAATTTGTCCTCACTCCTCATTAAAATGACTGCAGAAACATTATCGAGCAGACCATTGGCTTATAGAAGGAATGGTCCCGCTGCCTTGACCACTGGAGCGGGTGTCCCATTTCGTTGTGGTCTGCTGCATCCTCGGCAATGTGGCCATCATGAAGGCGCAGCCCCTACCAGCAGGGATTGCGGGACCACCTCAGGAGGAGGACGAGGCAGACGAGGATGAGGATGAAGAAGAGGATGAGGAGGTCAAGGAGAAGGAGGACGAGGAGGAACAGGACAGAGGCAGTGAGGCAATCGGCCTTCAGGACGGCCTGTCCGTGACTGCGATTCGAATGAATGAAATCCTAGATCCATGTTGCTTACCACATCCTCATCATACCATCCCTGTCTCACACCATGTCACTGCATCCTCCTGGTCGCAAAGGTGAGATGAGAGAGACCACAAAATATTCCAAACACCATTAATAAATGTATCTATAAACATATCACATGAATTCTAATAACTAATATGTCATATGAGGATAGACTGGATCGACTGGGCCTTTATTCACTGGAGTTTAGAAGGATGAGAGGGGATCTCATAGAAACGTATAAGATTCTGACGGGACTGGACAGGTTAGATGCGGGAAGAATGTTCCCGATGTTGGGGAAGTCCAGAACCAGGGGACATAGTCTTAGGATAAGGGGTAGGCCATTTAGGACTGAGATGAGGAGAAACTTCTTCACTCAGAGAGTTGTTAACCTGTGGAATTCCCTGCCGCAGAGAGTTGTTGATGCCAGTTCATTGGATATATTTAAGAGGGAGTTAGATATGGCCGTTACGGCTAAGGGGATCAAGGGGTATGGAGAGAAAGCAGGAAAGGGGTACTGAGGGATGATCAGCCATGATCTTTTTGAATGGTGGTGCAGGCTCGAAGGGCCGAATGGCCTACTCCTGCACCTATTTTCTATGTTTCTATGTTTCTAATGAGGCTTTTGCCTGCCATAATTGAATAGCTGTCATTGTGGGTGTGAGTGTTGCTAGGTAAATATTGTTGGTGGGTGAGTGTGGGGGTGTGATACATTGAGCAGTGTGTGAAGCTTGTGGTATAGATGGTGGTATGTAGTATTTATTGATGCCTTCCCGACCAACCGTGTGAGCTCGTTAAACCTCCTCCTGCACTGTGTGTGGTCCCGGGGACCACAGTGCTGCCCGTGATGTGGTGTGCCACCTCCCTCCTATTCTGGCAGACTTGTGACAAGGGCCCCCTGCCAGTTGTGGGGTACAGGATCGCCTGCCTTCTCTCCACCACTAAAACCAATGCCACCAAAGCTTCCTCATAAAACCTCCCTGGGGTGGCGAATCTGCCATCAACATTTGTAAATAAGTGTTCCTTTTTCTTTTGGTTGTTGAGGCAGCTGCACACCCAACAATGTTAAGAATGAAGTGCTGCAGTGGAATCATAGGGGCCAAGTTTCGGCCTGAGTTGCTCCTCTTTTTTTTGGAGCAACTGGTTTAGAACGGAGTATCTTAGAAATTTGAATTCTCGGCATTTAGTTTGCTCCAGTTCTAGTCAGTTAGAACAGTTTCACTTTGGAACAGAATTTTTTTTCAAAAGGGGGCGTGTCCGGCCACTTACGCCTGTTTTCAAAGTTTAGGCAGTGAAAACTTAGTCCAAACTAACTTAGAATGGAGTAAGTGAAGATTTTTGTACGTTCGAAAAAACCTTGTCTACACTTTAGAAAATCAGGCGTAGGTTACAAATTAGGCGTAGGGAATTGGGGGGGGGGGTTTAAAGGGAAGTTTACAAACATTAAACACTTCAGTTTTACAAATAAAGAGCCATCATCAATAATAAATGATAAATACATCAATAAATCAACCAATAAATCAATCAAAAAAAATTAATAAAAAATAAAAAAAAATTAAAAAATTAATAAGTAAAACATTTTCTACTTACCGACTGCAGCACCGGGAGTCCTCCAACAGCGTGCTGGGACAGCCCCCCCAGTGTGTCTCTGTCAGTGTCTCTATCTCTCTGTCTGTCTGTGTGTGTGTCTCTCACTCTCTGTCTGTCAGTGTCTGTGTTTCTGACAGCGAGGGGAGGGGGAGAAGGGGGGTGGAAAGGGGAGGGGGAGAAGGGGGTGGGAGGGAGGGAGAAGGGGGTGGGGGGGAGGGGGAGAAGGGGGGTAGGGGGAGGGGGAGAAGGGGTGTGGGGGGGACAGGGGGAAGAAGGAGGAGGGAGGTAGGGTGGGGGGGAGGAGGAGAGGAGGGGTGAGGAGAAGGGGGTGGGAGGAGAAGAGGGAGGAGATGGGGGGAGAAGGGTGGAAGGGGGAGAAGGGGGGAGGGGGCGAAGGGGTGGAGGGGGGAGAAGGAGAAGGGGAGAAGGGGGAGGGGGAGAAGGGGAGAGAAGGGGGAGGGGAGGAGAGGGGGAGAAGGGAGAGTGGATGGAGGGAGGAAAGGAGAGAGGAGGGAGGGAGGGAAGGAGAGAGGAGGGAGGGAGGGAAGGAGAGAGGAGGGAGGGAGTGAAGGAGAGAGGAGGGAGGGAGGGAGGGAAGGAGAGAGGGGGAGGGAGTGATAGTGAGGAGGGAGGGAGGGAGCGAGAGGGAGGCGGGAGGGAGGCGGGAGGGAGGAGGGGGGGAGGGAGTGAGAGTGAGGAGGGAGGGAGAGAGAGGAGGGAGAGAGAGGAGGGAGGGGGGGAGGGAGAGAAGGAGGCTGAATGGCTGAGCCCAAGACTTCAGGCTGGATTTACAGGTAGGTGGCGTCGGGTCTCGGGGGGGGTCGTGGGGTGGGGTCGCGGAGGTCCGGGGGGGGAGAAGAGTCGCGGTGGTCCGGGGGGGGAGAGTCCCAGGGGGGGAAGAGTCGCGGAATGGGGGGAGTCGCGGAGGTCCGGTGGGGGGGGGGAAGAGTCGCGGAGGTCGGGATTGAGCAGGGAGAGTCGCGGAGATCGGGGGGGGGGGCGTGGAGGTCCGGTCGGGTCGAGGGGGGGGAGCGGAGGTCGGGTCGCCGGGGACGGGGGGAGCGGGGGGAAGGTCCGGTCCACGCAGCCCCAGTGAGGCCATTCGGTCAGAGCTAGGGGCTGCGTGCTTCGGGCCCCTCCCACAGTTTTGGGCGCCTGGAGCTACTGCAATTGCACGCCCACTGTAGCGCGCATGTGCAGAGGTCCCGGCACTGTTTTCAGCGCAGGGACCTGGCTCCGCCCCCCCCACAGCTCGTGCTGCGCCGCGCCCAGCTCCAGAGGACCTGCAGGGAGCTGGAGAATAGGTGAGTTTTTTTTAGGCGGACTTTGTGGCGCGAAAAACCGCCGTCCAGGTCCGGGCCGTTGGAACTCCCCTTTAAGTAGTGAAAAAAGCCAGTGGCAAACATGACATGAGCTTAAACTACACCCGACATTGGTCCATATTTTCAGTGTAACACCAATGAGCTTGAGCTTTTACACCAGGTCAGGAAAGGTGAGTACAATTGCAGTCACCTATTTACTGTTGTGCACATCTCTCTCTGCTTCGTTCTGCTTTGTCCAGCCTACTCCATCATATCACTCCTCACACCCACTTACTTTGCAAGCGCATGCATGCTTCTCTTTCTATGCCCTTCCTCATAACCCCATCTCTCCATTCACCACTACCACTCACCCTCAACCTTATTCAATTTCATGCCTCTCCCTGATAGCCATCCTCACTAAATGCACTGCATCAATCAGGTGGATACATGTCATTACAATCACTCATAGGTCTGTTCTTTCCCCCATTGCAGAAGAAGCACAGAACACGAGGGAGAAGGAAAGAACCGGAGGTGGTCCTCCACAGATTTCCCAGCTAAAAGCTGCAGAGGAGGAAACGATGGAAATCCATGGCATTTTGGCATCCCTGGCCATCGGAGACGGGGATTCCCCAGCTACCTGGTAACACAATTAAATATCCACATGTCATTCAACACTGAGTCCTGTTGACTTGATTTCAACAGCGAGTGAAATATGACCATCTTCATAATGGTAATCAACAAATTTACCTTTTCTCGTCGCCAGGGCCTTCAAGCATACAGCAGGAGACCTCACGGATGATGAATCCTCAGAAAAGCTGATCCGTTGTAAGGGTGCATTGTCACAGAACTCATGCAGACCATGCACCAGCTCAGATACTCACACGTCGGTGGGACCAGTTAGATAGATAGTTAGGTTTTCACCAGGTGACTCACACTTTTTAAGTGAGCAAGTGCAGATGGTGGTGGCAGGGACAGCTCTGGAGTGTCCGTGTCGGAGGGCGAACTCTCCCCAGCTCTGCTCAGCTGGACACAGATTCTGTACTCCGGGGGCCGTTGATAAAAAGTAGAATCATTGAGGAGCAGCAGAGAATGTGCGATGTACTGACGGGCCTTCCAAACCCACTGACCATGATTGTAGAGAGAATGGAGGAGTGTGCCTCTAGCATGAGTGGGTTGATGTTGCAGGACATTGCAATGATGTCTTCTTGCATGGATAGGGTGGCCAACTCCATGGAACATCAAACGCGGCAATCAAATAAGTCCATGCACGCCTTGACCATGGCTGTGCACACTCTGGATGTCAACATGTCTACTGCCTTAAAAAGGATGACAGATATCTTAGCCTCGACCTTACAGTGCCATTCTGCACCAAAGTGTTCTCTAGCACAGTGGTAGCAGTGAAATGCAGCTGGCCTATGAAAGCGATGATGGTGAAAGAGGACATGGGCTGCCTCTTCTCACCCATTGCCTCCCCACTCAGTCAGTGCCTGACATGCTGCCTTGAGTCCCGATGGCCGAGGCTGCCCCTGCACAGGTGCAGGTGGAGCAGTCTTTGGACGGACCCTCACGGGCTCCAAAACCCATAGGTCATCAGCCAAGAGCATCTGAGTAGTCAGAGCATGGATCCGAGTAGACTGCCTCTACCCCTGCTGAAGCCACAGCGGTGGCACCACATAGGAGCAGTAGGAAAAGGAAGAGTTTCACAAGGATACGAACATGAGTGTATGAGAAAATGTTATGTTGTTAAGTTTCTGTTCTTTCGTAGAATCACGTAAGTGTTATTCTTATGAACCTCTTTCCTGTCTTGCCCATTCTTGGTTGCTGGGTGGCAAGTTGCTTTTTAACTTGCTTGATGATGAATAGGAAGACCTGAATTGATGGGGACCAATGTGGGATGTCCAAGGGCAGGACTGCTTTCAGTCTGCAGCAGGGGGGCAGTGATGGGAAGAGTGGCCACTGCATGTGATTCTGACATTGGTCCACTGGTGCAACCTAAGTGAACCAGGCAATAATAAGAGCGTCCCTGGCATCTCAGGCCGCAATGTGAGCAGCTGGTGTTGCATTGCTCTCATCACATTCCTGCTCTTCGTCTTCCTCCACGGAATCATCTGCGCCTTGTTCCTCCTGCGGGTCCAAACCTCGCTGCTGCACAATGTTGTACAGACCGCAGCACGCCATGACCATTCTGCACACCCTGGCATACTGAAGGGTACCTCCAGATCTGTCTAGACACCTGAAGCGTATCTTCAGCATGCCGATGGCTTGTTCAATCACACATCTGGTGGTCATATGGCTATCTGTGTAGCGCTGGGCTTCATTGGTCGGGTTTCTGATGGGTGTCATCAGCAAAGTTTGAAGTGGATATCCCTTGTCTCCTAGCAGCCACCCAATAAATGTGTTTCCAAGTGTGAAGACACCAGGGAGCGTGGACTGCTGCAGGACGAAAGCCTCATGACAGCTCCCCGGGAATCCAGCGCACACTTGGAGAAATATCTTTTTGTGGTTGCACACCAGCTGCACATTGATGAAATGGAAGCTCTTGCATTTCACAAATACTCCTGGATGATCTAGGGGTCTGCGGATTGCCACCAGTGGGAAGCCAGCCAGAGATGCAAACCCGAGCGCCCCTTCATTCTGGCTGGTGTCGTCACAGGCGAAATTGCTGGCCCTGGCAAACAACCCATCAGTCACCTTACGCATTTGTGGGCCGCCCGCTGGGCAATCCTGAATATGTCTCCGGCAGAATCCTGTAAGGATCTGGAGGACAGTGATCACTTTGACAGCCATTGGTAACCTGTGGCCACCAGGTCCAGCAAGGAACAGGTTTTCTTCTAGGAAGCTGCAGATGTCTGCCACCACCTGATGCAACAACAACAACGGTAACAACCTAAATCTCCTGAATCACTGCTGCTCTGACATGTCAAGGAAACCTAGTCTCTGCCTCGAGTTAAGCGCGGAAGTTGGTGGGTTGTTGTGGGCTTCCCGACCCACTCACATATTTTCCAGTGGGACGGGTGTGATGGGGAGCGGGCGGGTAAGTGGAGCTGAGTCCACGGCCAGATCAACCATTATCTTGTTGAGTGGCGGAGCAGGCTCGAGGGGCTAGATGGCCTACTCCTGTTCCTAATTCTTATGTTCTTATGTTCTTATGTAGCACTCAAATCACTGACTCCACACAGTCTGGTGTTGTAGTAACTGCTGTGACCTTGGTCCTTTATTGTGTAACTCCAGAATGTCCCTCAGGTGTGGTGGGCAGCCTTTTATATTCTGTCTCGCAGGTATTTTTGGGTCTCCCACCACAGTGCCCTTTGTGGTGCACCATTGTAACTATGCATTTAATGTACATGGACAATACATAACAACGGGCTCCACCTGAACCGGATGGGCCCCGTGTCCTAGCGGAAAGGGTAAATAGGGAGGTGGCAAAGGCTTTAAACTAGTACGAAGGGGGAAGGGATCTACAAGAAATGTAAGTAGCCTAAATGTAAACAAAACAGGAAAAGAGAGCATAGGAACGAATAAAGTAAGGGAGGACATTGACGGTAAGGGAGCAAGTAGAGTTACAGAACAGGAATCTTAAAAGATGGTTAAACATAAAGTGAAAGGAAATCCTATTAAAAATGAGTTAAACTGTCTGTATAGCAATGCACACAGTGTCCATAATAAAACAGGGGAGCTGGAGGCAATCATGCGTTGGGAGAAACCAGACATAGTAGCGATTACTGAGGAATGGCTACAGAAAAATCAGGACTGGGAATTAAACATTGCAGGGTATAACATATTTAGAAAAGATAGAGAGGGAAAAAGGGGAGGTGGAGTAGCTGTACTTATCAGGGATAACAAAATGGCTGTAGAAAAAAGGGACGCAGCTATCAGCAAGACAAAAATAGAATCCATATGGATAGAGATAAAAGAAAATAAAGGATCAATCACACTAATAGGTGTAGTCTACAAACCACCTAATAGTGGAAGGGAGGTGGAGGAAGAAATATGCAGACAAATTAGGGAAATGAGTAAAAAGCATAGAATAATAATCATGGGGGATTTCAACTACCCCAATATTAATTGGACAGAAGAGGTAGGTAAAGGGGATAAGGGAAGAAAGTTTGTACAATGTTTACAGGACTCATTTCTAACCCAATGTGTAAAAAGTCCAACAAGGGAAGATTTGATATTGGATCTAGTAATGGGGAATGAACCAGAGCAGATAAGAGAAGTAACAGGGAAAACATCTAGGCAATAGTGACCATAATGCAATACGCTTTAAAATGATAATAGAGAAGGACATAAGTGTGACGAAAATCAGGTTAATAGATTGGAAAAAAGCTGATTTTGAGGGGCTCAAAATAGAACTTGGGAAGATAAAATGGGCAACAATATTGGCAAACAACGATGTAGAACAATAATGGTAAACATTTAAAGCGGTATTCAACAGAGTGCAGGAAAAAAGTATTTTGTTAAAAGGAAAGAAACTAAACGCTAATGAGACTCCATGGATGAATAACGACATAAGGGAACAACTGAGGGTAAGGAAAGAGGCATACATTAAGTACATCGACAGCAGAGGAGCGCATGTTAAGAGAGAATACGAAGGGATTTGGAGAGAAGTCAAAAAAACAATTAGGAAGGCAAAGAGGAACTATGAAATTAAATTATCAAGGAACATAAAACAAAATAGTAAAATATTTTACAGGCACATCAATAAAAAAAGGAAACAAAAGCAAAATACTGCGGTGCTGGAATCTGAAATAAAAACAGACAATGCTGGAAATCTCAGTGGAAAAAAAGGAAAGTTGGGATGGGAATAGAGCCATTAAAGGATAAACAGGATAATACCACAGGTAACGATAGGGAGATGACAGAAATATTAAATCATTACTTTGCTTCGGTATTTACCAGGGAGATAGAACAGGTGGACATGACATTGGATGATGAGATGAGTAATGAGATAAGTACATTTAAAATAAAAAAGGGGATATATTAAATAAACTCATCAAACTCAAAGAGGATAAAACCCCTGGTCCAGATGGAATACATCCACGCAATTTAAAAGAATCTAGGGAAGAGATTACAGAGGCATTACTACACATATTTAATAATTTGTTCGAAAAAGGTGTAGTGACAGAGGACTGGCAGATAACTAATGTAATACCTATATTTAAGAAGAGGGATAGAACATGACCAGGGAATTATAGACCAGTCAGCTTAACATTGGTGGTAGGAAAAATAATCGAATCCCTCCTAAGGGAGACAATAGAACATCTAGAAACAAAAAGTATAATAATAAATAGTTAGCATGGATTTCAAAAGGAAAACTCTTGCTTGACCAACCTTATAGAATTTTTTGAAGAGGCAACAGAGAGAGTAGACAATGGTAATGCAGTAGATGTAATGTATCTAGATTTTCAATAGGCCTGCGATAAAGTACCCCATAATAGACTAATGAAGAAGGTCAGAGAATGCGGAGTCAGGGGACAAATAGCAGAATGGATAGCTAGCTGGCTTCAAGACAGAAAGCAGAGAGTAGGGGTAAAGGGTAGCTATTCAGAGTGGCAGAAGGTGGGTAGTGGTGTTGCACAAGGATCAGTGCTGGGACCATGGTTGTTCACAATTTGCATCAGACTTTGGAATCAAAAACACAATTTCTAAATTTGCAGATGATACCAAATTAGGGGGTATAGTCAATACTGAGGAAAACTGCAACAAATTACAGGAGGATATTAATAAACTTGCAGAATGGGCAAATAATTGCCAAATGAAGTTCAACAACGATAAATGTGAGATAGTATATTTTGGCAGGAAGAATAGGAAAGTCACTTATTACTTGGAAGATGCGAGTCTAGGTGGGGTAGAGGAACAAAGGGATCTCGGAGTACAAATACACAAATCACTAAAGGTTATGTCACAGGTTAGCAAGGCCATAAAAAGCAAACCAAGCACTGGGGATTATTTCTAGAGGGATAGAATTGAAAAATAGGGAAGTTATGTTAAACCTGTATCGAACCTTGGTTAGACCACACTTAGTACTGCATATAGTTCTGCTCGCCATATTATAAAAAGGATATAGAGGCACTGAGGAGGGTGCAGAGAAGATTACAAGGATGATACAAGAAATGCAAGGGTATACATAACAGGAAAGAATGAATAGGCTGGATCTCTTTCCTTTTGAAAAAAGAAGGCTGAGGGGTGACCCAAAGAGTGATGAGAATGTGGAACTCGCTACCACTGGGAGTGGTTGAAGTGAATAGTATAGATACATTTAAGGGGAGACTGGACAAGCATATGAAGGAGAAGGGTAGAGAGCCGTTAGGGTTAGATGAGGAAAGATGGGAGGAGGCTCGAGTGGAACATTAACACCGACTGGCCTGTTTCTGTGCTGTATATTCTTTGTAATCCTATGTGATCTCATACATGAAGATTTCCCACTGCTGATCTGTCAACCTGTTTGCTAACTTTTCTGCTCAATTTCTTTGAGCCAGGTCCCCTTTTATCTCACTGAACTCTCTTTTTTTTTTGCAGTCCAGTCCAACACCTTTATCTTTGACTGGCTGAAAGCCAACAGCTACCAGAAGGAGCAACTCAGATGCTCGAATTAATAACTGAAGAAAATGATTTCAGATTCGGAGCGGCCAGATCAACAGCAATAGAAAAGCGAACTCCGATAAAAGTATGGACACACTGTCCCTGCAGCCTATATGATGCATACAGCTTGCTGATTCGAATCATGTTTACATTTCTGGCACAAGGCAATGCTTCGAGTAAGTAGCTGAGATGTGATTGATAAACGTAGTTCTTGGATTTGTCCAATGTTGGCAGCTCTGACTCAAGTTTATGTTTGGGCTGAATTATATAGAAAGCATCAGACGCATACAGCACTTCTCAGATGATTAATTCACTGGTACCTACACATTCTCACTCGAGACTGTGTTTATTATGATGTAAGCTTGCAATATGTACTGGTCTCCCACCCTGTGTGTTTGATATAAACATCTTCATGGTGGTCTGTTGGCAAACTTAAGACTTGGAGCTGTATTTTATCTGCACAAAGTACACATTGAAGAATGATATCCTATTCTGGACTATGACCTTAAATGATGGATTATATTATCATCTCTCCATGTGTGCCAAACTGCTAATGTTGCTCTGCCTGGTTTCTCAATGAAGATAAATGTTCAGATGAAATAAAGTAAACTCCTTACAGCATTGTGCAACTAACTTTATTTTTGAGGCAGTGTTAATACAGTATGAAAAGATCTCTTTGTGTATACCATCAAACAGGATACTGTAGCCAGCAAATTCTATGTTGCAACAGGAAAGTGGCTGAGAATGCAAACTAGTTTATTGCTGAAGGCTTGCTGTTTAAAATTGCAAAATGACCTAATTTCTTAGCTAGGAGCTATTCCTTTTAATGAGCACAATTTAGAATAAAATCTGACTTTAAGTAAATATTTGCATTAGAAATCACTTCAGATTTCCCCATCTGCAATCACTCTTACCTTGGTTATTAATGTTGTGTATTTGGCAGTTTAAGTCTATGTCAATGTATATAACTTTCTGGATTACAGTATTAAAAAGCAAGTTCTATACTTTTCTGATGTTTCTTTTGTTATATGTCAGTGACAATAATGACTGAGAAATTGGCCGGGGAATTGAACTTGTTTGCGCCTGCCGTTATGGCCGGTTTGGAAGAAAAAATGGCGGCCGTCTCGCTTCTGCCTGCTTCCGGTTGACCCCACAGCGTCTACCATTTTGGGCAGTGCTGCCGTTGCCTATGCTTGCTGCAAAAATGGAAATGAGGCAGATCGTGATGTCAATGAGTGTGCAACGCTGATTTGACGCACAATCTGCCATTTTGGATGTTGCTGCTTTATTTAACGGCATCTAATAATTACGACCAGCTGACCATGCACTCAGTAGCAGGAGGGAACCCCCCCACCAGCGCTATTTAAATGATCACCACCAACTTGCAGCTGACTTGCCTTTTCATTTCTACTGGCTCTTTATAAGTTTGTGCAATGGTTTGGAGCTTTCTAGAGTAGTTTAAAGTCGGTGAGGTGACAGGGAGTGTTGCTGCAATTTATAGGGTTCTGCTCACATCACTTGCTCCCAGTCATGGGGGCTCTATTTGCAGTCCCCATTGTGCTCGACTACGACAGGGAGATGGAATGGAGGCAGCGAAGAAGAGAATAAGATGTTGGCAGAGGGAGGAGAAGGAGGGCTCTCAGCAGGAGGCCTTACCCACCTCGGGTCTTACGAGGCCACTTCACCTACCTGCACTTAAGCCAAGAGCAGTGTATTAGGAGCCTCCGCTTCACCAAGGAGGTGGTCACAGAATGTTGCCACCTTCTGCAACCAGACCTGGAGCCTCAGAGCAGGGTGACGACGGCGCTGCCAATGGCCCTCAATCTTTTTGCCACCGGATCCCTGAGAGACAGTATAAACCTTCATTTAGAAAGACACAGATTAATCAAGGACAGTCAGCATGGATTGGTTAAGGGAAGGTTGTGTCTGACTAACTTGATAACATTTTTGGGGGAGATAACAAGGAAGGTTGATGAGGACAGTGCGTTTGATGTAGTCTGCATGGATTTTAACAAAGCTTTTGACAAGGTCCCACATGGCAGCCTGATCAAAAAAGTAAAAGCCCATGGGATCCAAGGGAGAGTGGCAAATTGGCTCAGTAGCAGGAAGCAAAGGGGAATGGTTGACGGGTGTTTTTGCGACTGGAAAGCTGTTTCCTGTGGGGTTCCACAGGGCTCAGTACTCAGTCGCTTGCTTTTTGTAGTATATATTAATGATTTAGATTTAAATGTAGGGGCTATGAAAAAGAAATTTGTAGATGATACAAAAGTTGGCCATGTGGTTGACAGTGAGGAGGAAAGCTTTAGACTGTGGGAAGGTATTGAGTTGAGCAGAAAAGTGGAAAATGGAATTCAATCCTGAAAAGTGTGAGGTAATGCATTTGCGGAGGGGCAACAAGGTAAGGGAATACACATTAAATGGAAGGATACTGAGAGGGGTGGAGGAACAGAGGGACTTTAGAGTGTATGTCCACAGATCCTTAAAGGTAGCAGGACAGGTTATTTAAGGCAGTTAAAAAGGCATACGGAATGCTTTCCTTTAATTAGCTGAGGCAAAGAATATAAAAGCAGAGAAGTTATGCTAGAACTGTATGCCATACTAGTTAGGCCGCAGCTTGAGTACTGCGTGCAGTTCTGGTCACCACATTACAGGAAATATGTGATTGCATTAGAGAGGGTGCAGAGGAGATTTACGAGGATGTTGCCAGGACTGGAGAATTTTAGCTATGAGGAAAGATTGGATAGGCTGGGGTTGTTTTCTTTGGAACAGAGGAGGCTGACGGGAGATTTAATTGAGGTGCATACAATTATTAGGGGCCTAGATAGAGTGGATAGGAAGGACCTGTTTCCCTTAGCAGAGAGGTCAATAACCAGGGGGCATAGATTTAAAGTAGTTGGTCGGAGGATTAGAGGGAAGATGAAGAAACATTTCTTCACCCAGAGGGTGGTGGGAGTCTGGAACTCACTGCCTGACAGGGCGGTAGAGGCAGAAACCCTCATCACATTTAAAAAGTATTTGGATGTGCACTCAAAATTGGCCCACCCGTTTTTTCGGCACACTCACGGGAGATGCGCCGACTTTCTGTGTGAAAAACTGCTCAAAAAAAATCGGTCCCCACTTTGGACGCTGTCCGGCCTCTCCTCGGTCTTCGCGCAGCATGGCCAGTCAAGTTGGGTGCAGAGCCAGCGTCCCGTGCTGAAAACAGTGCCGGGACGTCTGCACATGCGTGTTGGAGTGCGCGCGCATGCGCAGTAGTTCCTGCCCCCAGCCTCTCAGTGTGTGCGCTGCAGCGTGGGACCCGATGCTTCCCAACCCTATCCCAGGCCAAGTGGCCTACCGCACAGGCTGACCCGCTGCAGAAAATGCCTCGTTCGGACTGGACATCGAGATCGTGTGGCTGCAATGGCATGTTGTAGTACGTTTATAATTAAGTACATAACTCCATAATTATTGCAGAATACGGGAAGCAGTTAGCTGGTGTTTGGTTATTTTAAAATGCGATTCCAAGTATGACTGGCACTATGCAGCTCTCCACTTTGAAGCCAGCTTAAAAGCTCCAGTTCAGCATTTTATCTCTTGGGTTTTATTTGAATAGCATTGCTGTTTGCTGTGCATTATGTTAATGTTTGCTAAGATTTGTTGTGGTAAATAATAATTTGTTGGCACAAGCAATGATGTGATGTTACCCAGAAACTGTCATATCCTCTCTATTTGGGACTTTTTGCAGAATTATAGTAGTGGGGCAGAAATCACACTGCACACGGTAAGGGCTGAAGTCCATGGGGGTTTGTTGTTGTGCCGAATCACTTTCTTTAATTATCGTGCAGCAGAATCACTGGATTCATTTCGGGGAGGGGGGAGACAACATTACCACTTTGCCAATCCCCAAAAAAGTGGGTCTGAGGCAGTATTTAACGTCAGTGTAGTACAGTATCAATGGACTCAGTTGTAACGTCCCACTCCCCGATGGGCAGGAGAGCATGGGGGAGGGCGGGGGTGGGGTGCGGGGGAGGGGGGGGGGGGGGTTGGTGAAGAACATAAGTGATGGAAGAACACTGAGAGAATATCTTATTTATTGAAGTAGACTTTATTTAGATAATATGGGCTCAATTTTGGCCCAGTATAATCATTGCAAACAAATAGTTGTTTAAATTAATTGTGAGATTGGGGCAATTTAATTCAACTATCTTTTACTTCTTTTATTTTTGTAGTTTAAGCTTCCATGAATGCTTCTGTTGCATAGTAAATTAACTTTGCGAAGTTTGTCATCTGATGTCCTGTATAGCTGTTTGATTCTATTCACATTCTTTAGTCAAGTCATTAAGTTCTGCTGGCCTCCGATGTACCTACCTGCGCTGATTTCTTAACTCTCCGCAAGGGTTTTCACAAGCCGCCACATGTGGCCACATACATTGACCTAAGTTAGTTTGGAGTAACTATTAGCTGGCCAAAGTGGCCTAAATGACCAAAATGGGCATAGATGGCAGGTAACGCCCCCTTTTGAAAAAAAACGAAACGAAAAAAATTCTAACTAACTCACTTACACTGGCGCAAATTGAATGTGCAAAATGTGGATTTTTAAGATACTCCAGAAAAATCAAGTTGCTCCAAAAAAAACGGAGCCACTCCTGGCCAATTTTGAGCCCAAAGAGCCGTAACCTACAGGGCTATGGACATAGTGCTGGAAGGTGGGATTAGGCTGGGTAGCTTTTTTTTGACCGACACGAACACGATGGGCTGAATGGCATCCTTTTGTGTCGTAATCTTCTATGATTCTATACTCCTTGACACTGACAAGAGGCTCTCTGGTAGGCTTGCCATTGCACCTACCATTTACATGTGTCTGCCCATCACCCTTCTTCTGATGGCTGCCACATTGAGGTCATCATCTGAGTCCTAGGCAGTAGAACTCATGTGTGAACTTGCCTTCCGGGGAGCCAGCACCCAAGCTATCCTTCTCCCCTGGCTGCAGTCCGCTCATGCCCAGTGAGTCACCACGTGCAGATCCCGACTCTATAATACCCTCGAAAGTCTGCACGGTGCCATTTTCTGAGCTGGTGCCTGCGAGTATATGATGCAGTGATGGTGTGTCCTCTTCTCCTCCTTCACTGTTCCATCAATTCGGGCATTTGTTGGCCAGATTGGAGTTCTTGGGTATCTGAAAGGAGAACTGCACAAGGGTCATGGTAAGGGGAGGGGCCAATGCAAGATATCCATGCTTATACCATCAGCAGATGGTAAGTGAGAGGAGATTGTGGAATGAGGAGAATGTGAGAAGAAGTATTAGGTATGAGCATACCACCTATATCAGCAATGCTTTCAACTTCCCTGCTTGCCACGGATCCTGTGAATGCTCCTCCAATAATCTCCAGCACTGCTTCCTCCAGCTCCATCAGGTTCTGTAGACGGGCTTCCCTTACACCCGTCTGGGCACAACACTCATCACACTGACGATTTCAGCAATCTCCTCCCACAGCCTTCTGTTGCTCTGCCTTGATGGTCTCCTGCCCCATGGCAGACAGAGGACTAAGGCCTCCAGTGCAGCATCTGAAGATCTCCTCACATTTTCCTTTTTACTGTTGGGCCATGGCTTTCTACATAATGTTAATGAGGTGCTTCTGCAACCAAGCACCTCCCCTTTAAGTCGTGCACAGAGCCTAGACCAAACTTTATTGGCCAGTGTATGACACTTGATATTGGCCCCCTCTTCAGTGCTAAGTCAATCAACAGCATGTTTAGTGCTAAGATTAGAACTGTCATCATTATAATAAGCAGGCAGCATGAATTTTGCTTGTTGCCTGCACCATTTTGAATGGGCGTGGGCACATAGCACTTTGTGGGCACATAGCACTTCGTGGGCACATAGCACTTCGTGCTTTGCACTGCCCATGCCCATTTTTGGGCCTTAATCAGTTTGTAGGTCATTGTGTATCTATTTCTGTTTTAGCAAACTGGCAACGGATTTGCTGCAAAATAAAGCCGAGAGGCCCTGGTAAGCTTTATGCCAGATGAACGCTGTGAATGAAGAAACATGGCCTTGATATGAATTTTAACTGACTGCAGTTAAATTTTCAATATACTATTCAGATTTTTTATAAATGTAGATATTCTACAAGACTCTGCCAGCCAACCCGTAACAACTGAGCCATTACGGAGGAGCTCACTGCTCAATATACATTCCTGGCACTCATTTAAAGGGTGAACAATCAATAAAATAACTTATTTTTTACAAAGCATTAACCTCAATTTTGCCTTTTAAATAAGATTAATGCTAAACAGGAAGAGCTACTTACCTCTTCTTACTAGTTCCTTCAATTGGCTACATGATATACAAGGGTGAACAAACTTGACCGGAGTTACTAAAAGAAGAGGTTATTTTGTAATATTGGTGCTTTTAAAGCTGACTTATTGCCATTTGCTACTTTTTTCTGATATTAATGATAGTTTGCATTAGTCAAACCAGAAATATATTACACTGTTGGACAAAAGATACAAATTGAATCATAAACATAAGAACATAAGAAATAGGAGCAGGAGTAGGCCATTGGCCCCTCGAGCCTGCTCTGCCATGCAATAAGATCATGGCTGATCTGATCTCTGGCTCCGTTCTACTTCCGTGCCCGGTCCCCATAACCCTTCACTCCCTTATTGTTTAAAAATCTCTCTATCTCTGCCTTAAATATATTCAATGACCCAGCCTCCACAGCTCACTGGGGCAGAGAATTCCACAGATTCTGAGAGAAGAAATTTCTCCTCATCTCAGTTCTAAATGGGCGACCCCTTATTCTGAAACTATGCCCCCTAGTTCTGGTTTCTCCCACGAGTGGAAACATCAGGGCCGAAATTCAGCTCCCCTAAAAAGGCCCGTTACCGCCAGAAAGCGGCAGCCAGGTGATGGAGTCGAACGGCCGCCGACTTCTGGTCCAATGGCCATCACGATCGAAATTCAGCTCGGGGGTTTTTCTGGTGGTCCCCACTTCTGCCCTGCTGCTGCCAACCATCTTAAGCGCGTCATCAAAGTGCACACCGCCGATCTCCCACACTGTGAAATTTAGCTGGAAAAATCATAGATCCGTCAGATTTTTCTATTGGTGCACCTTCCTTTCACTGTGTGAATCATGGCAGCACAGCGGCCCCTCAAGGGGAGGGTGCACTGCCATGTTGTTTTTTGCTGGCCAACTTCCCGATCGGCCGGACAATTATGGCCCTGGCTTTGGCTGGGCCACCAACAGGCAGCCTGGCCCCCTCTCTGGCCCGGCCAAAACTCTCCCTGGTGGCCCAGTGGACCGAAGCTAAATGATCGCTGGTTCTCTGCCCTTTAAATGAGGGGAGAGATGTGGTGACGCACACGCGTTCTGACGTCAGCACTGACAGTGGTGGAGACTCCGTCCTGCCCCCACTTCCGCCCCTCTAAATACTTACCGCCACACTTCCCCCTCATTATGACTGACTTCCGGTCCGCTCCAAAAAAATTGCCAAAGAGCTGAAAACGATCAAGAGTCCATCTCATCTGATACGACGGTAAAAACACTTTGAAAACGGTAGGTTCGCCAGGTTTCCAGCAGGGGTGAATTTCTACCCCATCCTTTCTGCCTCTACCTTGTTGAGCCCCCTCGGTATCTTATATGTTTCAATAAGATCACCTCTCATTCTTCTAAACTCCAGTGAGTATAGGCCCAATCAATTATAAGAATGAATCCAATTATTTTTAGTTACACTGCATATTCTGAACTTCACAATGGCATGCTCCACCAGTGCTAAGATACTGCATCTGTGGCAAACTGGAAATGTAAACAAGGCTGTACCATTACCATAATTTGTTTGTCAGAGAGAGTTTTTTTTTTGCTGGCACTACCTGTGGCAGCACTGAGCTGACAGTTTTATTGTCAGATATTTTGGAGCCTTGCTTTTGGTTGCTGGCAGACTGAACCAGTCCACACAGCCTACACGTGTAGATTTACACTGATTGACTTGTAGCGACTTGGGTAAAATTGTCACTATATGAATGTCAGTGTTCCAGGTTTTGTGCAAACTGACATTAATTAGGAAAATCTGTGGGAGATCCCAGTGAATTTAGTGTACAGCTAGTCTCATTAGAAGTTCTGGATTTAAATACATTTTCCGATCAACATGAGCTCCCATCCTCCCAGCTGACAGGAGCACAGTTGTACTGCTGCATCTATTTAAAAAGCTGCCACAGTCATTTCAAGGGCCGCATTGTGGGTTCAAGTTGAAGACTTTGGGAAGTAAAGGTAAGACCAGATTGATTTGGTGCACTCAACAGGTCTATGGCTGTAGGACTTGAGGTGCTGCTGCATGAACTGAGGCAAAGGAGGGCAGCTTTGTTTGATATGTCAGAGCATCCCCAGCAGAGAAGAAC
This sequence comes from Pristiophorus japonicus, assembly GCF_044704955.1. Taxonomy (NCBI): domain Eukaryota; kingdom Metazoa; phylum Chordata; class Chondrichthyes; family Pristiophoridae; genus Pristiophorus; species Pristiophorus japonicus. The sequence continues at coordinate 67,956,436 of NC_091985.1, forward strand.
TGTACAAAATGCCCGGCAGGTGATTGCAGATGTAGTAAATGCTATGTACAATATCTGGAGGACATGCATGACGTTTGCAAGCCCTAAAGTGTTCCCTCAGAGCCCGGTACTTTTTTGTTGCTGCTCCATGCAGAGCAATCAGGGAACCATGTTACTCTGTGAATGCTGATCGTGCATGGCTAACTGCAGCATGGCACAAACTGGAAAGAACTCGGCCATATTGACATTTAAAGGGATTTATATTTAAAGAATATATTTAGCTGCATGATGTATGCCCAATTATTCACACACAATGGACTCTAGAATGGGCACTTAGGTCTTACTTCATGTACTCTTGAAATTAGACTATTCTCCAGTAGCTAAATGAGATAGCTCATAACACGAGGGAGCAGACTGTGATGAATGTAATAACTCAAATGACTTGTTACTGTAAACAGCCTCAGGTGCAAACCTGATCCAACTTTATTCGTGCCCAAAGTAACCCACGTGATATGGTACCCGTGCTTATATACCAGTGTCCGCGCACGCGTGCGTACAGCCCGATAACCTCCGACAGTGGCGCCCCCTAGTGTCTGGGGACCCCAAGTATAAATATATAACAACATCCCCTTTCAAGATCTTAATAGCACTCTTTTTACAAATTAAGACAGTCTGGGACTTTCCGCTCACGAGTTGATCGGCCCAGTTCAACTTCAGTTATAGGTGAGCGTTCTGAGTCAGTTGTGACTGAAGGCTGAGAAACCGATCTGATGGGAGTGGTAATGACCACATCAGAGGCTGGAGGTCCAGTTTCAATAATGACAGCAGAGTCCTCTGATGAATGAACATTGCTTGGTTGGTCACTGACTGCACCTTCCTCAAGCGGTTCCAGTTCATCCGTGTGCCGCTGTTTTATCTGATCAACATGTTTCCTGCATGTTTGCCCATTCTTGAGCATGACAATAAACACTCTGTTACCCTCCTTGGCTGTAACAGTACCAGCGATCCACTTTGGACCTTGACCATAGTTCAGTACATAAACCGGATCGTTGACAGAGATGTCACGTGACACAGCAGCACGATCATGATACCCTTGTTGACTTTGACGTCTGTTTTCAACACGATCATTCAAATCAGGATGAACAAGAGAAAGCTTGGTCTTGAGATTTCTCTTCATCAGTACTTCAGCAGGGGAGACTCCAGTAAGTGTATTAGGTCTGGTCCTGTAACTGAGGACAAGCGAGTCTGCAGTGAGCCCTGAGTTACACGTTTCATACTCTGCTTGATCGTTTGAATAGCACACTTTGCTTGACCATTAGAAGCAGGTTTGAATGGGGCTGACCTCACATGTTTAATACCATTGAGTTTCATGAACTCTTGAAACTCCAGACTTGTGAAGCAAGATCCGTTGTCACTCACAATAATGTCAGGCAAACCATGAGTAGCAAACATGATACGAAGGCTCTCAATAGTAGCTGTAGATGTACTGGATGACGTAATAATACACTTTATCCACTTTGAATATGCATCCACCACAACAAAAAACATCTTTCCCAGGAAAGGGTCCGCAAAGTCGATGTGGATCCTCGACCATGGTTTAGATGGCCACGACCAATGACTCAGCGGAGATTCCGCTGGTACTTTATTTAGCTGCGTGCGAGTATTGCCACCATACATGAGCCCTAGCAATGGCTTTCATCATGACAATACCGAGATGAGTGCTATGTAGTTCACGTACAAATTTTTCTCTACCTTTCTTAGGCATAACAACACGATTACCCCCACAGTAAACAATCTGACTGAATGGACAGTTTATCTTTGCGACGGTCGTAAGGTTTGGTCTCATCACACATTTCCATAGGTATTGCAGACCAATCACCACTGAGGACACAATGTTTCACAACCGATAAAATAGGGTCATGGCTGGTCCAGATCCTAACTTGTTGAGCAGTGACTGGAGTTCCTTCACTCTCAAAAGCATCCATTACTAACAATAGATCTGCAGGTTAAAACGTCTCCACCTCATGTGTGGGAAATGGCAGATGACTCAGTGCATCGGCACAATTCTCAGTGCCAGGTCTATGACGAAAAACATAATCATAGGCAGACAATGTTAATGCCCACCTCTGGATATGGGACGATGTATTGGTATTAATACCTTTGTTTTCCGAAAACCATGAAATGAGTGGCTTGTGATCCGTTTCGAGTTCAAAACGAAGTCCAAACAGGTACTGATGCATCTTTTTGACCCCATACACACAGGCCAAAGCTTCTTTTTCTACCATGCTGTAAGCTCTTTCCGCCTTTGACAAACTTCTCGAAGCATACGCAGTAGGTTGTAGCTTACCTGACTCATTTGCTTGTTGGAGTACACAGCCAAGCCCATATGATAAGGCAATAGTTCGGAAGGACATTAGCTTGGATGATGTGGAATCTATATGGGTAGAGCTGCAGAATACCAAAGGACAAAAAACGTTAGTGGGAGTTGTGTACAGACCTCCAAACAGTAGTAGTGATGTTGGGGAGGGCATCAAACATGAAATTAGGGGTGCGTGCAATAAAGGTGTAGCAGTTATAATGGGTGACTTTAATATGCACATAGATTGGGTTAACCAAACTGGAAGCAATACGGTAGAGGAGGATTTCCTGGAGTGCATAAGGGATGGTTTTTTAGACCAATATGTCGAGGAACCAACTAGGGGGGAGGCCATCTTAGACTGGGTGTTGTGTAATGAGAGAGGAATAATTAGCAATCTCGTTGTGCGAGGCCCCTTGGAGATGAGTGACCATAATATGGTGGAATTCTGCATTAGGATGGAGAATGAAATAGTTAATTCAGAGACCATGGTCCAGAACTTAAAGAAGGGTAACTTTGAAGGTATGAGGCGTGAATTGGCTAGGATAGATTGGCGAATGATACTGAAGGGGTTGACTGTGGATGGGCAATGGCAGACATTTAGAGACCGCATGGATGAACTACAACAATTGTACATTCCTGTCTGGCGTAAAAATAAAAAAGGGAAGGTGGCTCAACCGTGGCTATCAAGGGAAATCAGGGATAGCATTAAAGCCAAGGAAGTGGCATACAAATTGGCCAGAAATAGCAGCGAACTCGGGGACTGGGAGAAATTTAGAACTCAGCAGAGGAGGACAAAGGGTTTGATTAGGGTAGGGAAAATGGAGTACGAGAAGAAACTTGCAGGGAACATTAAGACGGATTGCAAAAGTTTCTATAGATATGTAAAGAGAAAAAGGTTAGTAAAGACAAACGTAGGTCCCCTGCAGTCAGAATCAGGGGAAGTCATAACGGGGAACAAAGAAATGGCGGACCAATTGAACAAGTACTTTGGTTCGGTATTCACTGAGGAGGACACAAACAACCTTCCGGATATAAAAGGGGTCGGAGGGTCTAGTAAGAAGGAGGAACTGAGGGAAATCCTTATTAGTCGGGAAATTGTGTTGGGGAAATTGATGGGATTGAAGGCCGATAAATCCCCAGGGCCTGATGGACTGCATCCCAGAGTACTTAAGGAGGTGGCCTTGGAAATAGTGGATGCATTGACAGTCATTTTCCAACATTCCATTGACTCTGGATCAGTTCCTATGGAGTGGAGGGTAGCCAATGTAACCCCACTTTTTAAAAAAGGAGGGAGAGAGAAAACAGGGAATTACAGACCGGTCAGCCTGACATCGGTAGTGGGTAAAATGATGGAATCAATTATTAAGGATGTCATAGCAGTGCATTTGGAAAGAGGTAATATGATAGGTCCAAGTCAGCATGGATTTGTGAAAGCGAAATCATGCTTGACAAATCTTCTGGAATTTTTTGAGGATGTTTCCAGTAGAGTGGACAAGGGAGAACCAGTTGATGTGGTATATTTGGACTTTCAGAAGGCTTTCGACAAGGTCCCACACAAGAGATTAATGTGCAAAGTTAAAGCACATGGGATTGGGGGTAGTGTGCTGACATGGATTGAGAACTGGTTGTCAGACAGGAAGCAAAGAGTAGGAGTAAATGGGGACTTTTCAGAATGGCAGGCAGTGACTAGTGGGGTACCGCAAGGTTCTGTGCTGGGGCCCCAGCTGTTTACACTGTACATTAATGATTTAGACGAGGGGATTAAATGTAGTATCTCCAAATTTGCGGATGACACTAAGTTGGATGGCAGTGTGAGCTGCAAGGAGGATTCTATGAGGCTGCAGAGCGACTTGGATAGGTTAGGTGAGTGGGCAAATGCATGGCAGATGAAGTATAATGTGGATAAATGTGAGGTTATCCACTTTGGTGGTAAAAATAGAGAGACAGACTATTATCTGAATGGTGACAGATTAGGAAAAGGGGAGGTGCAAAGAGACCTGGGTGTCAAGGTACATCAGTCATTGAAGGTTGGCATGCAGGTACAGCAGGCGGTTAAGAAAGCAAATGGCATGTTGGCCTTCATAGCGAGGGGATTTGAGTACAAGGGCAGGGAGGTGTTGCTACAATTGTACAGGGCCTTGGTGAGGCCACACCTGGAGTATTGTGTACAGTTTTGGTCTCCTAACCTGAGGAAGGACATTCTTGCTATTGAGGGAGTGAAGCGAAGGTTCACCAGACTGATTCCCGGGATGGCGGGACTGACCTATCAAGAAAGACTGGATCAACTGGGCTTGTATTCACTGGAGTTCAGAAGAATGAGAGGGCACCTCATAGAAACGTTTAAAATTCTGACGGGGTTAGACAGGTTAGATGCAGGAAGAATGTTCCCAATGTTGGGGAAGTCCAGAACCAGGGGACACAGTCTAAGGATAAGGGGGAAGCCATTTAGGACCGAGATGAGGAGGAATTTCTTCACCCAGAGAGTGGTGAACCTGTGGAATTCTCTACCACAGAACTTTGTTGAGGCCAATTCACTAAATATATTCAAAAAGGAGTTAGATGAAGTCCTTACTACTAGGGGAATCAAGGGGTATGGTGAGAAAGCAGGAATGGGGTACTGAAGTTGCATGTTCAGCCATGAACTCATTGAATGGCGGTGCAGGCTAGAAGGGCCGAATGGCCTACTCCTGCACCTATTTTCTATGTTTCTATGTTTCTATGTTTCTATGAAGCATCATAGGCCAATACAAGACGTTTACACGGATCATAATGAACAAGCAACTTGTTTGAACAGAGCAGATTCTTAGCTTTCTCAAAGGCTCTATCTTGAGACACACCCCAGACCCAGTTTTCGCCTTTTCTGAGTAGCACGTGCCGTGGCTCTAACAAAGTGCTCAATCTGGATAAGAAATGACCAAAGTAGCTGAGTAGCCCAAGGAATGAACGCAGCTCCATCACATCCTGAGGTCTAGGTGCATTTTCGATGGCCTTGGTTTTCGAATCAGTAGGCCTGATGCCATCAGAAGCAATCTTCCTCCCCAGGAATTCAACTTCAGGTGCTATGAAGACACACTTAGAACATTTCAGCCTGAGTCTCACTTTGTCCAGACGATGTATGATTTCTTCAAGATTGTTCAGATGTTCGGTAGTGTCGCGACCTGTGACCAAAATATCATCTTGAAACACGACAGTTCTTGGAACAGACTTCAGTAGACTCTCCATATTCCTCTGAAATATGGCTGCAGCCATACAAATTCCAAAAGGACACCTGTTGTAGTGGACAAACAGTCCTTTATGGGTGTTGATGCAGGTGAGTTTCTTCAAAGTGTTGACAAGCTCCTGTGTCATATAGGCCAACATCAGATGCAGTTTAGTGAATGACTTTCCACCACCAAGCATCGCGAATAGGTCATCAGCCTTCGGTAACGGGTACTGATCCTGTTTTGAAAATCGGTTAATCGTAACCTTGTAGTCTCCACAAATCCTGACCCAGTGCCATCACTCTTCAATACAGTGATTGGCTGGTGATTGGTGAGTAGTTTTTCTTTTTTCTCTTCTATAACAGTGAGTAAACTTTAGCATTGTTGTTGCTTATCTAAGGGTTAAGTCATGGCAGGACAGCTCGGTCACGTGTTATGCTCCTCCTGTACCATGTGGGACCTCAGGGACAACACCAGTGTTCCTGACGACTACGTGTGCGGGAAGCGTATCCGCCTCCAGCTCCTGACGGACCGTGTTGTGGAGTTGGAGCTGAGGGTGGATTCACTCTGGAGCATCCACGATGTTGAGAATGACGTGAGTAGCACGTGTAGCGAGTTGGTCGTACCGCAGTGAAAGGGTCCACAGCCAGATAGGGAATGGAAAACCAGCAGGAAGAGCAGTGCAAAGAAGGTAGTGCAGGGGTCCCCTGTTGTCATCCCCCTGCAAAACAGATACACTGCTTTGGGTACTGTTGGGGGGGATGACTCATCAGGGGAGGGCAGCAGTAGCCAAGTTCATGACACCATGGCTGGCTCTGTTGCACAGGAGGGCAGGAAAAAGAGTGGGAGAGCAATAGTGATAGGGGATTCAATTGTAAGGGGAATAGATAGGTGTTTCTGCGGCCGCAACCGAGACTCCAGGATGGTATGTTGCCTCCCTGGTGCAAAGGTCAAGGATGTCTCGGAGCGGGTGCAGGACATTCTAAAAAGGGAGGGAGAACAGCCAGTTGTCGTGGTGCACATTGGTACCAACGACATAGGTAAAAAAAGGGATGAGGTCCTACAAAACGAATTTAAGGAGCTAGGAGCTAAATTAAAAAGTAGGACCTCAAAAGTAGTAATCTCGGGATTGCTACCAGTGCCACGTGCTAGTCAGATTAGGAATCGCAGGATAGCGCAGATGAATACGTGGCTTGAGCAGTGGTGGAGCAGGGAGGGATTCAAATTCCTGGGACATTGGAACCGGTTCTGGGGGAGGTGGGACCAGTACAAACTGGACGGTCTGCACCTGGGCAGGACCGGAACCAATGTCCTAGGGGGAGTGTTTGCTAGTGCTGTTGGGGAGGAGTTAAACTAATATGACAGGGGGATGGGAACCAATGCAGGGAGACAGAGGGAAACAAAAAGGAGACAAAAGCAAAAGACAGAAAGGAGATGAGGAAAAGTGGAGGGCAGAGAAACCCAAGGCAAAGAACAAAAAGGGCCACTGTACAGCAAAATTCTAAAAGGACAAAGGGTGTTAAAAAAACAAGCTTGAAGACTTTGTATCTTAATGCAAGGAGTATCTGTAATAAGGTGGATGAATTAAGTGTGCAAATAGATGTTAACAAATATGATGTGATTGGGATTACAGAGACATGGCTCCAGGATGATCAGGGCTGGGAACTCAACATCCAGGGGTATTCAACATTCAGGAAGGATAGAATAAAAGAAAAAGGAGGTGGGTAGCATTGCTGGTTAAGGAGGAGATTAATGCAATAGTTAGGAAGGACATTTGCTTGGATGATGTGGAATCTATATGGGTAGAGCTGCAGAACACCAAAGGGCAAAAAACGTTAGTGGGAGTTGTGTACAGACCTCCAAACAGTAGTAGTGATGTTGGGGAGGGCATCAAACAGGAAATTAGGGTGCATGCAATAAAGGTGCAGCAGTTATAATGGGTGACTTTAATATGCACATAGATTGGGCTAACCAAACTGGAAGCAATACGGTGGAGGAGGATTTCCTGGAGTGCATAAGGGATGGTTTACTAGACCAATATGTCAAGGAACCAACTAGGGGGGAGGCCATCTTAGACTGGGTGTTATGTAATGAGAGAGGATTAATTAACAATCTCGTTGTGCGAGGCCCCTTGGGGAAGAGTGACCATAAAATGGTGGAATTCTGCATTAGGATGGAGAATGAAACAGTTAATTCAGAGACCATGGTCCAGAACTTAAAGAAGGCTAACTTTGAAGGTATGAGGCGTGAAATGGCTAGGATAGATTGGCGAATGATACTTAAGGGGTTGACTGTGGATGGGCAATGGCAGACATTTAGAGACCGCATGGATGAACTACAACAATTGTACATTCCTGTCTGGCGTAAAAATAAAAAAGGGAAGGTGGCTCAACCGTGGCTATCAAGGGAAATCAGGGATAGTATTAAAGCCAAGGAAGTGGCATACAAATTGGCCAGAAATAGCAGCGAACCCCGGGACTGGGAGAAATTTAGAACTCAGCAGAGGAGGACAAAGGGTTTGATTAGGGCAGGGAAAATGGAGTACGAGAAGAAGCTTGCAGGGAACATTAAGACGGATTGCAAAAGTTTCTATAGCTATCTAAAGAGAAAAAGGTTAGTAAAGACAAACGTAGAGTCCCCTGCAGTCAGAATCAGGGGAAGTCATAACGGGGAACAAAGAAATGGCGGACTAATTGAACTAGTACTTTGGTTCGGTATTCACTAAGGAGGACATAAACAACCTTCCGGATATAAAAGGGGTCATAGGGTCTAGTAAGGAGGAGGAACTGAGGGAAATCCTTATTAGTCGGGAAATTGTGTTGGGGAAATTGATGGGATTGAAGGCCGATAAATCCCCAGGGCCTGATGGACTGCATCCCAGAGTACTTAAGGAGGTGGCCTTGGAAATAGCGGATGCATTGACAGTCATTTTCCAACATTCCATTGACTCTGGATCAGTTCCTATGGAGTGGAGGGTAGCCAATGTAACCCCACTTTTTAAAAAAGGAGGGAGAGAGAAAACAGGGAATTATAGACCGGTCAGCCTGACATCGGTAGTGGGTAAAATAATGGAATCAATTATTAAGGATGTCATAGCAGTGCATTTGGAAAGAGGTGACATGATAGGTCCAAGTCAGCATGGATTTGTGAAAGGGAAATTATGCTTGACAAATCTTCTGGAATTTTTTAAGGATGTTTCCAGTAGAGTGGACAAGGGAGAACCAGTTGATGTGGTATATTTGAACTTTCAGAAGGCTTTCGACAAGGTCCCACACAAGAGATTAATATGCAAAGTTAAAGCACATGGGATTGGGGGTAGTGTGCTGACATGGATTGAGAACTGGTTGTCAGACAGGAAGCAAGGAATAGGAGTAAATGGGGACTTTTCAGAACGGCAGGCAGTGACTAGTGGGGTACCGCAAGGTTCTGTGCTGGGGTCCCAGCTGTTTACACTGTACATTCATGATTTAGACGATGGGATTAAATGTAGTATCTCCAAATTTGCGGATGACACTAAGTTGGGTTGCAGTGTGAACTGCGAGGAGGATGCTATGAGGCTGCAGAGCGACTTGGATAGGTTAGGTGAGTGGGCAAATGCATGGCAGATGAAGTATAATGTGGATAAATGTGAGGTTATTTATTTTGGTGGTAAAAACAGAGAGACAGACTATTATCTGAATGGTGACAGATTAGGAAAAGGGGAGATGCAACGAGACCTGGGTGTCATGGTACATCAGTCATTGAAGGTTGGCATGCAGGTACAGCAGGCGGTTAAGAAAGCAAATGGCATGTTGGCCTTCATAGCGAGGGGATTTGAGTACAGGGGCAGGGAGGTGTTGCTACAGTTGTACAGGGCCTTGGTGAGGCCACACCTGGAGTATTGTGTACAGTTTTGGTCTGCTAACCTGAGGAAGGACATTCTTGCTATTGAGGGAGTGAAGCGAAGGTTCACCAGACTGATTCCAAGGTGGCGGGACTGACCTATCAAGAAAGACTGGATCAACTGGGCTTGTATTCACTGGAGTTCAGAAGAATGAGAGGGGACCTCATAGAAACGTTTAAAATTCTGACGGGGTTCGACAGGTTAGCTGCAGGAAGAATGTTCCCAATGTTGGGGAAGTCCAGAACCAGGGGACACAGTCTAAGGATAAGGGGGAAGCCATTTAGGACCGAGATGAGGAGAAACATCTTCACCCAGAGAGTGGTGAACCTGTGGAATTCTCTACCACAGAACTTTGTTGAGGCCAATTCACTAAATATATTCAAAAAGGAATTAGATGAAGTCCTTACTACTAGGGGGATCAAGGGGTATGGTGAAAAAGCAGGAATGAGGTACTGAAGTTGCATGTTCAGCCATGAACTCATTGAATGGCGGTGCAGGCTAGAAGGGCCGAATGGCCTACTCCTTCACCTATTTTCTATGTTTCTATGTTTCTAGGAACAATGGGACTGGCCCACTCATTAAACTCGTCCGGTGATATGACCCCTTCACGTTGGAGTCTGTCAAGCTCAATTTCATCCTTCACCCTCATCATGTAAGGAACAGATCAAGCTTTATGATAGACAGAATCCAGGTGAATCTGCACCTTGGCTCCAGTAAAATTACCAATGCCCGGTTCAAACAAAGAAGGAAACTTCTTCAACACTTGAACACACGAAGTGTCATCCACCGAGGACAACGCTTTGATATCCTTCCAATTCCACTTGATTTTCTCGAGCCAATTCCTGCCAAACAGCGTTGGACCATTACCTGGGATGATCCATAATGGTAGATTATGAACCGCACCATCATATGACACCTTGACTGCTGCACTGCCAATCACCGGTATGAGTTCCTTAGTGTAAGTACGCAACTTGGCATTGACTGGACATAGCTTAGGCTTCACAGGCTCAGTGTCCCACAGCTTCTCGAATGTCCTTTGGCTTATTATCGACTGACTCGCACCAGTGTTCAGCTCCATTGATACTGGCACGCCATTCAGCTTCACATTAAACATTATCAGCTGGTTCTTTCCCAAGAACGAATACAAACCATACACTTCCTCCTCAGGTTGTGTATCCAGGCCAGCATTGGACTGGTCATCATCAGCAATGTGATGAGCGGCAGCACGCTTGCTCAGTTGTGGGCACATTCTCTGAAGATGCCCCACTTTCGAACAGCTATTACAGGCGTATTGTTTAAACCGACACTGATGAGGCCGATGATTGCCCCCACAACGCCAACAGGGGGAAATTGGATTCATACCAGTTGGCAGACTTTGAGCAGCTACAGGTTTCACATAAGCAGTTGAGTAGGCCCTGCCATGAGCAGCTCTGCCAGACGACGACACAATCTTGTTTACAGTACCTGCCGTGGAACTCCGACTCTTCGATGATATCTGCCTCAAATTATCATCAGTCGTCATGCGTGCCTGGGCAGTCGTGATGGCCTTGCTCAAATCCAGCTTCTCTTCGGCCAAGAACTTCCGAAGAATCACATCATGGTTGACGCCTATCACGAAAAAATCTTGCAGCATGTCTTCCAACACGTTCCCAAAGTTACACGGCTCAGCAAAACGTCACAGGTCGGCGACAAAGCCTGACACATCCTGGCCCTCAGCACGAACATGCGTGTAGAAGCGATAGCGTGAGATGATGATCCCTTCATTTAGCTTAAGATGGTCACGCATCAAAACACACAAATCCCCATATTCTCTGTCCATTGGACGTAAAGACGAGAGAAGATTCTTCATGAGGCCATAAAATTTTGGACCACAAACTATGAGGAAAACCGTCCTGCGCCGAACTACGTCAGCATCTCCCTCCATTTTGTTGGCCACAAAATACTTATCCAGGCCATCGATAAAATCCACCCAATCCTCACCCTCCGCGAATCTCTCCAGAATTCCAATAATGCTCATTGTACATACAAAGGTTCTTAAGTTACCTCGTCGCCAAATGTAATGAATGTAATGACTCAAAAGACTTGTTACTGTAAACTGCCTCAGGTGTAAACCTGATCCAACTTTATTTACATCCAAAGTAACCCGCGTGACATGGTACCCGTGCTTATATACCAGTGCCCGCGCATGCGCGCGTACAGCCTGATGACCTCCGACAGTGGCGCTCCCTGGTGTCTGGTGACCCGAAGCATAAATACATAACACAGACATGCATGGAAGGAGAGCCCCATAGCTCATTTACACACTCTCACAGGCACATGCGTACATGGCATATCATTTGGAAGAACTGGTTAAAAGTTCTCTTGTAAGATATGGTTCTCTTCTTTGACCCTGGTCTCCCTGCTATTGTATCTCATTAACTACTGCATTTAAACAAGCCTGTGTAATCTGAGCTTTTCCTCTGTCCATTTGCATACATACTTTGGCTGCCGCTCCGGACCCGAGCCATTCAATACTTTTCCGCCTTTCCAACGCTTTCCTTTTCTCTTTCTCCCTCCCTGACCGTTCTGCCCTGTCATCATGCGTCCGTTCATCTCACCTCTCTAGGTATTCTGCCCTCCCAAATCCCTACACCAATCCTTCATTACTCTTTGACGTTCCTACTCTCCTGCCATCCTAGGCTTGATTCCCTCCTAGATAAGCCTACAGCATTACTCTGTGCTTCTCTTGACATCGTATGAAGGATCTATTGAGGCACTCGCTTGCTGCCTCCTTACAAGCAGCTCCAACTGACCAATCCTACTATCTCACCGATGTTCCTGCCCATTGCACCCACTGGGGGCTAATCTTGCCAATCTTCTCCCCATCCAACTCACCCCCACAGCGCTGACCCTGTGGACACAGACAGTGGGACAGCCATCACCGACCCTCTCCGCAACTCCCTCTAGAACGTCAATTCGAGTGCAAATAAGGCCCTTCCCATCCATGAGCTTATCGTGGATGATGGCTTCGACATCATGGCCCTGACGGAAACCTGGTTGAGGGGCGATAAAACCTTACCCTTAAATGAAACTTCCCTGCCTGGCTATACCTTCTACCACTTGCCCTGCTCAGATCGCCGTGGTGGCGGTGTGTCTCTCATCAACAAATCACACCTTGGTCAGTCCCACTACTCCTCCAGCACTTTCTCCTCCTTTGAGCATCTCACCCTATTCCAACCCTCTTACCTCTCATTTAAAATTCTCATTCTCGACCGCCCACCCAAGTACCATAACCATTTTATTACCGATACTTCTTCACTACTTTCCTCCCTCTGCCTCTGCACCGAACGACTTCTCATCCTCGGTGATTTTAACCTCCATCTCAATTCATTACGCTCTCTCTCCTCTGAGTTCACTAGTCTCCTATCCTCCCTTAATCTCTCCCTCCAAGTAAACTCCCCAACTCATATTCACGGCCAGCCCTTCGACCATGCCATCTCTCGTGGCCTCGCTAATCCCATCGTGTCAATCGCTGATAAAGCCATCTCTGACTACTTCCTCGTATCGCTCTCCACCCACATCCGCTCTTCACCCACATCCCCTTTCCACACCTCCCCCCCCCCTGCCCCCAGCCCACAACCCTACCTCCTTCTGTGTCCGCCCCTGGAAAATTCTCCCGACTCTCTTACAACTGCACTTATCAACTCCCAACTGACTAGCCTCTGGCCCTTCATTCACCATAACATTTCTTCAGCTACCGATCTGCTCAATCACAGCATCACCACCGCCTTTGATGCCCTAGTCCCTGTTAAAACAATTATTCTCTCTCACTCGGGCCATTCCCCCTGGTACAGCCCTGATCTTGAACAGATATGGTGGACAATTGATTTAGCCATTCACCACCAGATCTGGCTGGACCACATAAAGCACTATCGGGTCCTACTCTCGTCTGCCAAAATCGTTCACTATTCCAGAATCATTCTGGAAAGTAAAGATAAACCCCGGCTTCTATTCTCCACTGCTAACCATCTTTTTAAAGCCCTCTCTCCAGACTCCACCCTCACCTTCGACAATAAGAGTGAGGAGCTCATGGACTTCTTTATCTCTAAGATTGAGACCATCCGTTCGGCTGCCTCTGCCTCTTCCCTTCCTTCCTCTAGCCCACCGGGCCAAACTTCCTCTATGGATCCCCCCTGCCCTAGCCCTGACCTCACATCTTTCTCCAGTTTCTCTCCGATCTCCCCTCATGACCTTTCCGAGCTCATCCTGTCCATGTGACCCACTTCCTGCTCCCTTGGCCCTATTCCCACAAAACTACTGACCACCCAACTTCCTTTTCTGGCTCCCATGTTAGCTGACATTGTTAACGGTTCTCTCTCCTCAGGTACCGTCCCCCTCTTCCTCAAATCTGCCATCATCACCCCCTCCTCAAGAAAACAACCCTCAACCCCTCTGTCCTTGCAAACTACGGCTCCATCTCCAACCCCAATTTGATCTCCAAAGTCCTTAAATGTGTTGTCACCTCCCAAATCCGGGCCCATCTTTCCCACAATTCCATGTTTGAATCCCTCCAATCCGCTTTCTACGCCTGCCACAGCACTGAAACAGAACGCATCAAAATCACAATTTACATCCTTTGTGACTGTGTCAAAGGCAAATTATCCCTACTCGTCCTTCTTGACTTGTCTGCAGCCTTTCATATGGCTGGCCACTTCTCCAATACCTCTCCACAATCATTCAGTTGGGTGAGACTGCAATTGCCTGGTTCCATTCTTATCTATCTAATCATATCCAGAGAATCACCTGGAATGGCTTCTCGTCCCGCCCTCGTATCGTTGCTTCTGGTGTCCCCCAAGGATCTATCCTTGGCCCCTTCCTATTTCTCATCTACATGTTGCCCCTTGGCGACATCATTTGAAAACACAGCGTCAGTTTCCACATGACACCCCAGCTTTACCTCAATACCACTTTTCTCGACTTCTCCATGGTCTCTAAATTGTCCGACATCCAATTCTGGATGAGCAGAAATTTTCTCCAATTGGATATTGGGAAGACCAAAGCCATTGTTTTCAGTCCCCGCTGCAAACTCCATTCCCTAGCCACTGACTCCATCCCTCTCTCCAACTTCTGTCTGAGGCTGAACCAGACTGTTCGCAACCATGGTGTCATATTTGACCCTGAAATGTGCTTTCGACCACATATCCACAGCATAACTAAGACCGCCTATTTCCACCTCTGTAACATTGCCCGTTTCCGCCCTTGCCTCAGCTCATCCGCTGCTGAAGCCCTCATCCATGCCTTTGTTACCTATAGATTTGATTATTCCAATGCACTCCTGGCTGACCTCCCACAGTCTTCTCTACGTAAACTAGAGGTGATCCTAAAACTCGACTGCCCGTGTTCTAACTTGCATCAAGTCACGCTCACCCATCACCCCTGTGCTCACTGATCCACATTGGCTTCCGGTTAAGCAACGCCTCGATTTCAAAATTCTCATCTGTTATATCTTCAGTACAACTCACAAACACACACAAACTGTAAGATGGCTGCTAACATCAGGAACCTAGTCAGGTGACGTGTTCCCTCTTTATTGTTGTGAACAGCACTGGCTGCAATGCCACAGTAGTCCACCAGATGGAGCTATATATATTATACTTTTCTCCCTCCTTAATGAAGAAGTAATCAGAACAAACTAATCATCATACAGAACTTGTATGGTTATACATAACAAAAGATATGGACTTATTTTGACATATTTACAAATCAAGCTTAACCACTTGTTTTCTGTTTCAAAGAGGATACCTTCGCTCTCGAACAGAAACTTCCAAACATGGTGTTGAACTTAATTGAGGCTGATCCTCCAATTGATTTCCTTTGATTTCCATTTGAACTCTCTCTAACTTTAGACTGTTTGTCTGCCTGACTCGGACTCGGACTTAAATTCTGACATTCTCCTGGATTTGTTTCCAGTACATTGGATGGAGGATATGTTACTGGTGTATCAAAACTCTCGGATGAGTCAGAAATAATCGAATCATTCCCATCTTCAACTACTTTCACGTCTGTAGGTAAAATATGATCAATGTGAACAAACCTAACCTGTCCATGAGCAAACATCTTGACCAAATATGTGTGAGGACCACATATCCTCACCACTCTTCCTGGTAACCACTTTAACCATTTTTGGTGATGGTTCTTCACTCTCACCTTCTGATTTAATTTCACACTTCTCTCTTTTACTCTACCTCTATCAAGATTCTCTTTTTGTCTTAATTGTTTCTCTTCTACAAACTCTGCCAAGTTTGGTTTTAACAACGAGAATCTGGTTCATGGCTGTTGTTTGAGAAACAACTCTGCTGGTGTTCTACCAGTAGTTGAATGAGGAGTATTATGATATGTAATTAGCAAATTAGCCAATTTATGTTCCAATGCCAACTGTAATTTCTTTGGATTTGGATCCAACATCTGTTTGATGAAGACACGTTTTACAATTTGTACTTTGCACTCTGCTGCACCATTTGAAGCAGGGTGGTAGGGTGCAACCTTGATATGTTTCACACCATTTGTGCCCATGAACTGTGCAAATTCTTCTGAACAAAATTGTGGTCCATTATCAGAAACAATTTCTTCTGAGAGGCCAAATGAAGAAAATAATCTTCGTAAAATGTCTAATGTTTTACTTGTTATTTTCCACATTGGAAACACCTCGACCCACTTCAAATGGCTATCAATCACAATGAACAATTGTTGTCCTTCTAGCTCAGCAAAATCAATATGTAGCCTTTGCCACTTTAAGTGGTTTTGCCCCTGATGGTTTCGAATCACCGCTCTTACAATAGTTCTAGACACCGAAATTATAGTTGTTTACAGTAATATACAGTCATAGACAGATCTTTTCGGTCTCCATCGTCACAATGCTTTTATTCAAGTTAAAGCACACCTGCACCCAGTAAAAACACACCCTGGTAGTGTAATACAAACAAACACAGTACAACACACAGTCTGGCGTGTCTAAACAGGGCCCTAACACGAAGTACCCATATCTAAAACACCATTGCTCGGATTCAAAATTACACCACTGAAATCTATATGTACGCTTATGATCCTTGCAAAACTTCCCCACTAAAACCCCTAAGGCTTGGTTGGAACACACAACACCCTTTCATACTATGCGGTGGTCTTAAAGATGTGTGGGCTGGGATAAATGCTCACCAATTATCCCTCTGGCTTACTCATTGCTTCTCCCGATGAGGCGTATCTTCTGCATCTCCAAGTCCAGTCTCAAGGTCAGCTTCCCAGTCGAAGTAGCAAGGCTCTCTGGTGTTTCTTCTCTCCGTCCCAGATGGAGTGCTCAGTCCTTGTGCGTTGCAAGCAGGCGTAGAAGAGTGGAGAGAGAGAGATGGCAGCAAAAACTGCCTCTCTTATACTTGCAAAAAAATTGCTCCTTTTCATGCCAAAAATCCAACTGTCCTTCCCCTAAAAAGCAAACTCAAGTCTGTGCCTGTTCCTTTGTCAACTGGGATGTACCTCGATGTGTGGCTTCAATGAGTCTGTGGTCAAATAGCTTTCCTTTATCTTTAAATGGCCTGAAACCCTGGCCATTTTACTTAATTTCTCACTGATGGGTTCCCATTCCATGACAAAAGGTGCCCATCAACCATGATGTTCCTGCTTTCAACCATTCTCATTCCCGCCCAGCTGATGTGTATTCAAGTTAAACATGTTTGGACCTGCCCCAGGTCAGTGCTGTCTGCTCTCTGCAGTAACAGAAAATGTGTCCAAGCAATGTCAAAAAGTTTAAGCTTTTGCTGTCGATGTTTTCGCCGAATCTTGGGAGGCCATTTCCATGGCTGTAATGGTACTGATGGTGGTTTCTTGCTTACCAATTGACATGTCGGACACTGACTGATGATGTACTCTATATTTTTATCTAGATCTGGCCACTATAAGTAACTGCGTGCAAGATTCTTGGTCAAGCACATTCCCAGGTGCTGGTCATGGAGGTCTCCTAATAATTTGGACCTGAATTTATTTGGTATAACCACTCTTGCACCCCATATGATACAATCTTTATTGACAGATAATTCATTCCTACGAATGAAGAATGGATGTGTATCTTTGTCTGTTACCTGGTTTGTCCAGCCATTTGCAATATACTCATACACCTTTGACATCACTGGGTCACGTTTAGTTGCTCCAACAATCTCTTCAGCTGTGATTGGTAGTTCATCAATGTATAAAAAATAGAACACTTCTTCCCTATCGGGTGTAACTTTTGATGGGGAAGGCAATCTAGATATAGCATCAGCATTACAGTGATCAGCTTATCATCTGTATTCAATATCATATGGTTATGTTGACAAAATCAAAGCCCATCTCTGCATTCGGGCTGCAGCTAATGTTGGAACTGGGAACTTTGGATGGAGGATTGCTGTCAGGGGCTTATGGTCCATAACGATGGTAAACTTATGACCATACAAGCATTTGTGGAACTTCTTGATCCCAAAAATTAATGCCAAAGCTTCCCTTTCGATTTGTGCATTATTGAGCTCACTGGCACTGAGAGTGCATGAAGCAAAAGCAATTGGTTTCTCCTCCCTACACCGTAATACATGAGAGATCACTGCCCCAACTCCATACGGAGAAGCATCACATACTAGCTTGATCTCCTTAGATACGTCATAGTGAACTAACATGGTGTTCTCTACCAATTTGCTTTTACACTCCTTGAATGCTGTATCGCATTCTTCTGACCACTTCCAATGGACTTGTTTTTTCAATAGTTCATTCAGTGGATGTAATACTGTAGCCAAATTTAGTAGGAACTTCCCATAATAATTCAAAAGACTCTTGGGAGTGGGTGCATTTCTGATTGCATCCAGCTTTCCCTTGATTGGATGTAAACCATCTTTGTCTGTACTCTGTACCCTAAGTACTCCACTAAGTTTTGAAATAACTCACAATTGCGAGCAGACACTCGTACTCTGTGCTTCTCCAGCCGTTTGAGGACTTCATTCAATATATTATTATAAATTTGCCTATTTGGTGCTGAAATTAGTATGTCATCTAAATAACATACTATCCCTTCAATACCTTGCAAAATCTGGTTCATCACCCCTTGGAATATGGCAGGGGCGAAAGACACTCCAAATGGTAGCCTATTAAATTGATATAGGCCTAGATGAGTATTTATAGTCAAACATGACTTGGACTTCTCATCTAGTTCAAGTTGTAAGTAAGCATTTGTGAGATCTAACTTTGAGAGGATCTGACCAACTGTCAGTGTTGCGAACAAATCTTCTACATTTGGCAATGTATTGGGGAGATTACCCTCTAGAACCTGGTTTACGGTTACTTTATAGTCATCACACAATCTTACCTTACCATCGGACTTAGGTACAACAACCATGGGTGTAGTCCAATTACATAGATCTATCTTAGAAATAATGGGCTAGCCTTTCCACTTTGTTCGCTAGGGCCCAAAAAATGGGCGATGTTTCAGCCTTAGTGATGTTGCAGCCTCCATGATCGCTGGAACATCGGCCATTTTTTGGATCGCGATTTTCAGCTCGGCGATAGCCCAGTGATGTGAAATGGGCGAAGTGATAGCCCAGTGATGTCACATCGCCCAGCGATAGCCCAGTGATGTCACATCGCCCAGCGATAGCCCAGTGATGTCACATTGCCCAGCGATAGCCCAGTGATGTCACATTGCCCAGCGATAGCCCAGTGATGTCACATCGCCCAGCGATAGCCCAGTGATGTCACATCGCCCAGCGATAGCCCAGTGATGGCGAAGGGTACGCATTTTTTATTTGTTATTGGTAGGCCATGTTTTCCCGCGTTTCGGGAGGTCAGGGATCATCCACACATGTGCAGAAGAGGGAGAGAGATCGAGAGAGGAGAGAGAGAGAGAGATAGAGAGAGAGGAGGAAGGCAGAGACAGAGAGGTGAGAGAAAAGAGAGAGAGAGAGAAAGAAAGACAGATAAATATGTCTGACAGCGATGAAAGTGGGAGAGATGTGGAGACGGGGAGGAAGAGGGTCAAACCCTTCTCCGAGAAGGCCAACGAGGCCCTCATGGCGGAGGTGCACTCTTGCTGGGCCCAATTGACTGGCGGGGAGCATGGTGGGAAACCAGCACTACGGTCATACCGCAGGTTATGGGGCGAAATAGCTGAGGTCATCTCTTCTGGGTCCCACAAGCCCAGGGTCTCAGACCAGTGCCGTAAATGCTGGAATAGCCTCGTTGCTTTAGCAAGAGTAAGGATGACTTCATATTTTAATGATGCACATTCTAAGTATAATAATCATTAATAATGGTAATTCTCCTGGATTGAATGTAAGCTTGTTATACTAACTTATGTAACATATATCATCCCCGCTAAGAACTGGACAGGGCCATGAACCGGTGCCCGTTTTCAGTCTCTCTGGCTGCTGTCACTTACACAGGGACCCAGCATGGACTGGGGGAGAACTGCCTTTGCTCACTGTCTGGCCTGGGACACTTTTGGACATCATCTATTGTCATTGAATTGTGGACACAACCCCTATTAGCATATAAGGTTTGGAGCTGTTGTGTATAAATGATATAACCTAGTCAAGTAGTTTATGCCATGCTCTATTCAAGTTCACAGAGGAAGATATCTCATAATCGGGCTCAGCAGAGATGCACCGGGGGAGGCCCTGCTGTAATACAGACCCTCACTGACCTGGAGGAACGTGCTGCAGCACTAGTGGGGGCCCACAGTCGAGCGGTCACCACCCGTGGTGTTGCTGGACCATCACATGCGCCACATGAGTAATGTGTCAAACAGTGTAAGAGCTATGTGACATCATTTCATTCTCATATTGTTATATATGCAGACTATTGATATATTCTCTTTGTAGTCACTGTATAATTGCATAAGATGGAAACTCGTTTACCTGATGTACTATCAATAAGGTTTACACTGTCTAGATACTATGCTGGCACCACTAGAGGGTGCAACTGGTGGTGACCGGGGTTTTCTGCCCTGGTGGCAGAGGCTGTTTCAAAGGGGAGCCACTATGCGGCTGAATCACTCTGGAGTTACGAATAAAGGACCAAGGTCACTACAATCTGAGTACAACACATTGCCTCGTGGAGTCATTCATAAGTACATTACAGACATAACAACTGGCGATGAGTATACGGACTTTCACACGATTATGGCTACCTTTGGCACACTAAAAGACTTCGCAGAGGGTGATGATTGGGATGCCTTCACGGAAAGACTTGAGCAATATTTTGTGGCAAACAACCTGGCAGGGGAGACGGACGCATTGGCGGAGAAGCGCAAGGCTATACTGCTGACCAGTTGTGGGCCCGAGGTCTACCGCCTCGTCAGGGACTTGCTGACACCCACGAAGGCCAAGGATAAGACATATGATGAGCTGACTGAATTAATTCGCGACCAACTAAAACCAAAAGAGAGCATCCCCACGGCCAGGCTCAGATTCTACACTCACCGCAGATCTGAGGGCCAGGAGATTGCAAAATATGCTGCCGACCTCAGGAGACTTGCGGCACTGTGTGATTTTGGCATGCACCTCAACGAAGCATTGCGAGACATCTTCGTTATAGGAATTGGCCATGAGGGCCTCCTTCACAAACTATTATCTGCCGACACCACAGTCAACCTGCAGAAGGCCATCAGCATCAGTCAGACGTTCATGACCTCGACCTGCAGCACCAAGCAAATTATTCATCCTGTAGACTCAAACCCGGCAAGTACTGTACACAGAATGGTGCCTTTCACAGGCAAGACTGTAGAACATGGCTCTGCCCAAGGCAGAGAGCACAGACCTCAGGGTTCCTGAACTCAGAGTCCTCCGAGGGGTGCTAATCGAGTAGCAGAGGAAACCATAGGGCTCATCAGTGTCCAGTACAGGAAAAGTTGCGCACCTACACCAAGGAGCTGATCCCAGTCCTTGGTACTGCGGATGTAAGTGTAATCCATAATGGCGTGGTGCAGAAGTTACCCCTGTGGATTGTTGCAGATGATGGTCCAGCTCTACTCGGATGAAGGTGGATGGGGAAGATCCAGTGGAAATGGGAAGACCTCTTCACTCCAGCAATCGATGTCCTCTGTGCTCAGAGGCAGAGCAAAACCTCACCTTTGCTTGGGCCAGGCACCAGAGAACAGACTAGCGCAGCACCTGAGGCACAGATCGTCCATCACGACTGCGTGACAATGATCCGACAGGAACGACCTAAAAGTACCTTCCCGGCTCCAGTGGCAGGACTCCTGGGGAGGAAGATCAGATTCACAGGCACTCTTCCAGCTTTTGTGGCAGAATCACGGCAGAGAAGGATCAAGGCAGGCGACCTCGAGGACAGAGGCAAGATGGCGTCCCTGCTGCAGGGAGGTGCAACGTGGCTGAAAAGAAAGATGGCCGCGGCCATACCATGAGGTGCAATGCTGAGGCACCAACACGTGGTGTCGAACAAAGGATTTGATTGGGGCAAAGCCAGCAGGATTCTCTTAAAGGAGACCTGCAACCAACTGAACTTAAAGAGACATTGTATGCATGGCAATCAATGTAACAAACCGACTAAGAATGTGAACAAAATGTTGTTGCGAGATGTTGGTACTATTCCTAAAGTAAAGAACAAAATGTTGTTGTGAAATGTCAGTACTATTCCTGATGTAAAGAACAAAATGTTGTTGCGAGATGTTGGGAATAGAGTATCCCCAAAAGTAGCGAATTCGGGAGGGTAAAGGCGCTGATCCTGATGCCCAGCCCCAGGTGTCCCGACATGTTATAGGCCAGCAACCTCAGGAGGGTGAAGGCTCTGATCCTGATACCCTGCCCCAGGTCTATCCCACGCTGCAGGCACCCGATGGCACTATTTGCCACGGACCTGGAAACGAAAACGGCACCAATACACGCAATCGGCCGCCGTTGCCCACCACCCGGGTGGAGACAGTGCAGCCCCCAGACCCTGTCATTACCTCGGTCATGTCCAGGAGCAAAAGGTCAGAACCAATGAGTTCCCCAAACGGGACCTGGAACAGCCAGGTTCCCAACACCATTAGAGAGCAGGCAGAAGATTCTGCAGCCCTCAAAGGAGGACAGGGAAGCCACACACATCTGTGGATCTGCCCACCACTAGGCAATGGCAAAGGCCCTGAGTCCTGGCAAGGTGAGCGAACCAAGCCCACCCCGCTAGCAGGGGGCGCAGCGCCGCTATCAGACAACTAGCACCCCATCCGGTTGGTCTGGAACTAGCGTCCTCGCATTCCTGTACTGCTACCTCAGTACTGACCATGACTAAACCATGAATGCAATCTACCCAATCCTGGCGCACGACCGTAAAATGTAACAAATGTAAGTCACTGAACCAAGGTGTCATGATACAAACTTTGTACTTGCACTATGTCTGATCCTGTATGTTAATGTAATGGGCCTGCTGCATGATCTCGCTGTGGGGGGAGGGAAATGGATGTATGTAGCCATGGACACACACATGGATCAAACCCAGAACCCACTGGAACCTCCACTGCATCATCGAACCATCCAAACTGGTAACCACTACCCAACGTTGTGGCAAAAGGACTTGGGGGTTAACAGAGAGAGAGCCAAGCCAAAGCACAGTCAAGGTGCAAGGGCTATTGGCAAGTCTGGGGAGAGCTAAGCCAGAGCACATTGTGCAAAAGTAATTGGCACAAAGG
Source organism: Pristiophorus japonicus (assembly GCF_044704955.1). Lineage (NCBI taxonomy): Eukaryota > Metazoa > Chordata > Chondrichthyes > Pristiophoridae > Pristiophorus > Pristiophorus japonicus. The sequence goes on from NC_091985.1 coordinate 67,979,532, forward strand.
ACTTGGGGGAGAGTGATGTTATATATGCAGACTATAGATATATTCCCTGTGTAGTCACTGTATAGTTGCATAAGTAGGAGGTTTGTTTACCTGATATACTATCAATAAGGTTTACATTGTGTATATACTATGCTGGCACCACTAGAGGGTGCAACTGGTGGAGACCGGGGTTTCTTGCCCTGGTGGCAGAGGCTGTATAAAAGGGTAGCCACCATGCAGCTGACTCAATCTGGAGTTACGAATAAAGGACCAAGGTCACTGCAGTCTGAGTACAACACATTGCCTCGTGGAGTCATTCATAAGTACATTACAGACATAATACATATCATAGACGAATGATGTAATGTTATGCATGCAATCTCTGTGCGATTCTCTGCCATGCTCAGGTCGACAACATAAGAACATAAGAGAAGTCCATCTGGCCATCTATCCCCTTCATTGTCCGCACCCCATAAACCCTCGCTCCCTTATCATTCAGTCTATCTGCGACTGATCCAGCCTCCACAGCTCTCTGGCGCAGTGATTTCCACATAGATGTACTGCCATAGATACCACCATATGATGCATTAATATGTAACGTTTCTCTGTCACATTTATGGGATTAGTGCTGTTCATCCTACCTATGCCAGCGCAGCGCAACAATGCTTCTACTCTAATAATCTCAATTGTGTCGTGCAGCTTTACCAGCTCCAGAGGCTCAACGGGATGACAGACGCTCACATGGACCTGACCCACTACATGTGTCATTCACCACGGGTGGTGAAGAGGAGGAGACCACCGAGCCTGAGGAGGAGGAGGAATACCTGGAGACAGAGGAGGATGTCCCTTGCATCCCTCTGTCTGGGGAACCTGCGGCCATGATGGGGATCCCAACTGAGGAGGTATCGGAACCAAGTGGCATGCAGTTGGCGACACCAAGGCGCACGGAGGCTGGGTCTGCAGCTTGAGCAAAGGCCTACCCTGGACCACCATGTGGAGCGCCTGGCGCGATTGTGCGAGGAATCTGTCGCGATCCAGCACGAGCAGCTCCAGGTGTTTGTGGGGTGCACGCAGGAATTCGCCCGGGTTTCTGCTAGCCAAGCGGAGGCAACGCAGCAGATAATCCTGGAGTTGCGTGAAGGCTCCATCTCCAACCATGCAATGCAACATGCGTTCTTGGCGGTACATGGCACTGCACCCTGAGCTCCCGTCACAACAAGCACCGGCACACAGGCGGGTCAGGCGGATGCACCACCTCCTGACTCGGAAGGCGATCCCCCTGTTTTGCCTTCCCCACCAACAGCCCCCCAACAGGCGATCGTCCCAGCATGTCCCTCACCACAGCAGCAAGTCTTGCCATCGCCCACTGCACGCTGACTTTGCAGCAATATCCGGGGACCAAAATGGGTAGGTGAGGGTGGGTGCAGGATCTGGAGGGAAACGTGCCCTGAGGTAGGGAGGGGGTTGCACTCTTTTTAATATTGTTCCTATTGTTCATGTTTATTGTTGGTGTTGTCGTTTCACTGTTAGGGTGTGGGTGGAGGTTTGGGGGGGGGGGTGGTTGGGGCGGGGGTGAGGGGTGGGAGGGTGTTTTGGTGTTTGTAATTGAAAAATTACGTTCAAAAGTTGCCATTTTATTTCACTTTACATTTGTTGTGCAGTGTCTTCTAATAACGTAAGTTAAAATAGAACATTAGTACAACTGTTGTTAAACAATGTCCAGGCCAGACCTAGTAAGCATGAAACTCACTTATTTATATAAGTATAAGAAAATGTCTAATTGTGAGTGTATCTATCTTTAAAAGGCCCTTAAATAATTCACAAACTATCTAAGCCCCTGTTTAAGAGGCCTCCTGTCTTCCTCCGTTCAAAATGGCATCCGTAGTGCCGAGGTCTGTGAGGAAGGCCAGGCAATAGCAACTATTCTGCAGTGATGTTCTCGGCGAGCGATCAGCCCGGCGATGTGCTGGCGATGTGCCGAGTGTTGGCCTCGGCGATGTGAGCCGAAAGTTGCGCCGGGTGATGTGTCCGCGATAAGCTCGGCGATGTGTCCCAACTTTCCATTTTTGGGCGACATCAGTCCTTTTTTGGGCAATATATGGGCACTAGCACAGTGATGTGAAGTGGAAAGTCGAGCCCAATGTTCTCAGTCTCTAGTCTTTTGAGTTCTTTCTCAACTTTCTCCTTGAGTGCATATGGTACGGGACGTGACTTGCAGTAAACCGATCTAGCATCCTTCTGTACCCTGACACTCGCCTTGAAGCCTTGGAACGGACTGCCTGTTTCGCAGAACACCTTTGGATAATTCTTGATGACATCATCCTTTGATGCAAATCTCATTTCAACACGAAAAATCTCATTCCAATCCAGCTTCAGTGATCCCAACTAATTTCTTCCTAATAAGGCAGGCTTGACTCCTGCCACTACTAATAGAGGCAAGCTCTGAAATTGATCCTTGTAATTCACCGGTACGGTGATACGACCTACCACAGGAATGTTCTTTCTCCAGTAGCCTCGCAGTTCTATCTTGGATTTCTCCAATGGGAAATCACGCAATTTGTCGAGGTTTAGTGACTCCGGTACTACACTCACCGATGCACCAGTGTTGATTTCCATGGACATCTTGAATCCTGCAACATTTATGTAGATGATGATACATTTCGAATCGCTGTTAGTTAACCTCGTGCTCCTGATGATGTGTAGCTCTAAAACCTCCTTGTCCTGTTGTTTTTCTTCCACGCTATTTAGTTTCTGGGGATTTCTACTTATAGCTTTGAAAATTGGTTTACCCTTCAGTCGGCATGCCTTCGCAAGATGCCCAGTTTTCCTGCAGAAGAAATACTCTGCCTTCATATATGGACAACTTTGAGCAATGTGTTGTCCCAGGCACAGATAGCAGGACGTCAATGCTCTGTTACGATTGCCAGTTTCTGAGACTTTGGGGCCCAACTGCCTTTTACTTTTAACCTGCAGGCGATTCACCTCAGTTGTCTGATGACTGGAAATAGCATGAAATTCTCAGGAATATTGGTCAGCCATGTCCATTGACATAACTGTCTGACACGCTAAATCAAAAGTCAAGTTAGGAATTGTTAATAACTTTCTTCTGATCGCATCATTTTTCATCCCACAAACAAAGTGGTCATGCAATGCTCAGTCCTGAAAGTTCCGAAATTACAGTGAATAGATAGCTGTTTTAATGCTACAATGTACTCACTGATAGTTTCTTCGGTTAACGGATCTCGTATTCCGAAACAATAACTTTCAGCAATTTCTAGGGGCTCAGGACTGTAGTGCTGAGAATCTGCTTAACAGTTGTGTCCTTTGGCTTGACAGGCACAGGCACATTTATCAGTGTTTCATACACCTCGGGCCCTGCTTCAGTTAAGAAAATAGCCTGTTGTCTTTCCAGCACCACCTGGTTATGGTTTTCATCATTGGGGACTTCAATGATATTATTTGCGGTAAAAAACATTTCTAGCCACTCCACATATGCTCCAAAACTTTCACGGTTGCATTGAAACTCCCCAAGCACCCTATTATTCCCATAGGCATGGCCATCTGGACTCTGACAGTTCAGACAAGTGTGCTTGTAATTTACCTTGGATTTGTAGCTGTTAATCAAAACTGAGAAGCTCTCAAAGTCTCTCTGTCAGTTGGCTGAATCATCCAACAACAAAAATTGCAGCTTTGTTTTCTGATTATCCCATTCTCATCACCATTTGTTATATCTTCAGTACAACTCACAAACACACACAAGCTGTAAGATGGCTTCTAACATCGGGAACCTAGTCAGGTGACCTGTTCCCTTTTTATTGTTGTAAACAGCACTGGCTGCAGTGCCACAGTAGTCCACCAGATGGAGCTATATATATTACATCATCCTTATTTTCAAATCCCTCCATGGCCTCGCCCCTCCCTATCACTGTAATCTCTTCCAGCCCCACAACACCAGCCAAGATGTCTGCGCTCCTCTAATTCTGCCCTCTTGAGCATTGATGATTATAATCGCTCAATCATTGGTGGCCGTGCCTTCTGTTGCCTAGGTCTCAAGCTCTGGAACTCTCTGCCTAAGCCTCTCCGCCTCCCTACCTCTCTTTCCTCGTTCAAGACACTCCTTAAAACATACCTCTTTGACCAAACTTTTGGTCACCTGCCCTAATTTCTACTTGTGCGACTCAGTGTCATATTTTTAATCTCATAATACTCCTGTGAAGCGCCTTGGGTCTTTTCACTATGTTAAAGGTGTTACATAAATATAAGTTTTTGTTCTGTTTTTTGTAGGCTGGCAAACAGACAGCCAGCACTGCTAAAGGCCTACAACAAGCCAGCAATTTGCAGCACACTATTTCACCAAATGTCGCCAGCACCAGCGCAACTACATCCACCTCAGAGGGTTTAGGTAGTAATCTTCAGGAGGCAGCACTGAAGTGGTGGTGGCAGGGCAAATAATGGAAAGCAAGGGCAAATAATGATGAAGCATGTAACCAGATTCAAGATTATTTTTTTCAACAAATGTTCCGTTAAAGGTTTTTTGCATTTCTTGAATGTTCATACATTAATAATGTTAATATTAATTTTCCTAAATTCTTTGTGAAGAGGAATTGTATTTAAGGATGGGACTGATGAATTTTATGCACCTCTTCAAAAAAAAAAGAAAGGGATTTAGGTAAATGGAGGCTAGTTAGCCTCACGCCAGTAAAGACTGCAATAAGGCATAACATTAGTAGAAAGGTATGGGCTAATCAGCCAATGGGGATTTGTAAAGGGCAGAACATGCTTGATTAATTTAATCACATTCTTTAAGGTAATTAAAGAAGCATTTGAGAATTTGGTTGCAAACAGTAAGGCCCCTGATAAAGGGTAATGTTGCACAGGTAGAGGGCTGGCTGAAGGACAGAAAGCACAGTGTAGGAATAAATGTACCCAAATTAATAGCAACATTCTCAATGGAATGGACAAATAGGCATCATAGACATCCAGGGACAGTGATGCACAGATCATTAAAAGCACAAGTACAGGTAAAAAGGTCATAAAAAGCGCAATTAGGATTCTAGGTTTTATATATTTAAGTTATTGAACGCAAAAGCAATAAGATGGTGCTGAAAATGTACATGAAGCGTGCAACCATTTTAAAAAGGCCATTGAAATGTCGGGAAAGATACAATGTCACTAAGATGATATCAGGAATAAGAGCTTATAATGATGAAAATGTTAAAGAAAATGTTAATCTTGCTGGAGAAGGGAATTAATCTTCTCTGCTCCAACAAATATAGCCCTATTTTTTAAATTTCTAGTCTTTGCATATCGTCTAGTTATGAATCCAATAAAAGTGTTTAAAGGTGTGTAAAACTTTGAAAGTTTATTTCCAACATTCTGTGAATAAGTAATGCAGAGACAAAATGAAGGATTAACATGAGAAACATAAATAGAAGGTTGGAAAAACATATTTCACTCAGAGTTACCAGAATATGGAATGCATTAGTGTAAGTAATTACTGAAGCCAGGTCAATCGTGACATTTAAGGTGAATTAAATAACACTGAAGAAGAAATATATTACAGGGTATAGGGAAAGAGCAGGTAAGTGAGATTAGAGTGGATAGCTCTGATGTGGAGCTGGAATAGCCACAGGCACGATAGGTGGAATGGCTAGCACCTGTTTTGAAATGTCTTTCATTCTGTGATTTTGCATTTGTGCAGCATATTTTTGAAGATCTGGGACTGGAATTTGCAAAGGCTTACCGCCCGATTTCTGTGGGGTATTCGCCATTGTGGATGGGAATCAGGTAAGTGAGTTAGGCCGGCGGTTTCGAGGTACCACTGAGGAGCGGACTACCAGCGTGCACCATCCTGAGATCACCCTGTGTGATATTTGGGTCAGCGGTGACCCGTAGCTGAGTTTTTTTTTAAATGCCAACGAGGATCAGCGGAGCTGAGCGGTAGATGAGTAGCTCTTCAAGGAAAAGGTTAGTGATTGGTTTTTTACCAATTATTTAAAACATCTGTTGTGGTTATTTAGTTTAAAAGGGTCTTGGGAATGATTTTTTGATTTTTTTAGGTGAGTTTTTTGAAAAATTATTTTTATTGTTTTTCTGCTGTTCAGCCCAACCCGCAGCCTCGGGGTAAATTGTTATTGATTTTTTTATTTATCGCCCATTTTGTTTACGAACTGCCCAATGGACCCTAAATTGCACCTTTTCGCCCAGAATGGGGGTGCAAAGCCTATGTTTTTCGCTCGGCGTATTTTTTTATATTTTGGGGGAAGTTTTCACCAGCAAAAATCTTCCCAGTCTCAGCGGTCTTTTGGGCGGCAATCGGGCGCTGGCGGGCACTTCGGAAATTCTAGCCCCTGGAAACTGTGTTTGATATTTAAGCATTCAAATATAACTCTCAGCATAAAATGTGTAATATCTTGGTAACAAAACTGTTACCAAGAAAATTCCACTTTGTGGACAAAATAATTAGAGGAGGTTTCAGGTTTGGTCGTTCTTGACAAACTTTATAAACATCTCAATACTTTGCCTTTGAGTTTTTTTTCTGTGAAGATAGCTTTGAATACTAATAAACAGTATGTACCATGCTTTGATTATTCCATATGTTGGACTTCTGGAGATTCAGGACATAAGTAACTGTTACAAGGGTCTGCTCCAGATATTCTCTTGGGTTCAGTGTCACTGGTCTCTCATGCCCCTACAATTAAGGGGACGAATTTGGTCAAAGCTTCTGCCCGCCCAAGTGCCACCCAAAGTGCCGCCGATGGCCGCCGAGGTACTGGACGGTACTTTCAGTGGGTTTTCATCACTAAAGTTCCTCGAAGGTCGCTGGGCGGCAAATGAGGGACTTACGCCGCTAATCTGGGCGGCAGCCGGCGGGAGCTCTCATTCTCGGCGGCAGAGGCGCTTGCCGCCCAAGTACCGCCGAAGGTGGAGTCTGGCCCAATGAAGGTCAAAGACCTAAAAATAAAAATCATTAACAAAAAATAAAAAAACTATCAGAAGACCTTCAGGGGACCCCATCAAGGTAAGTCGCTGTGGAAAAAAACAAATAAAAAATGTTCACTAACCTTTTTTCCACGATTTTCCTACTGACCGGCAGGGACAGACCAGCCTCCAGCCCGAGGTCCACTTCCGTTCTGCCGTCGACTCCCGCCGACTCCCGCCCGCACCAATCTGGCATCTCGGTGGGCGGGAGTCTACTTACGCCATTCGGCCGTCCGTTGATGTCGGCGGGTGCTTTCCGGCGGCTCTCCCCTCCAGCCCGCTCCAGACCCCATCGAAAGTGACACTGAGCAGATGTTGCAGAGGAACATCGGCGGCAGTGGGCGGTAAGTTGATCAATTTCGGCCCCTAGAACTTTACCATTACCTCCCAATATCTAGTCATATGATAGCACGTCCTGGGGTTATTACATTGAAAGTCCCTTGTTATATGAACTGAATACTATTATCTTGAAGTCAATGGAAAGCAAATTTGGGCGGGGTGTGCAATGGGTGTCCAATCCAGTCTGGCAGGCTTCCACCCTTGCTGAATGTGAAAATCTACCTGATTGAGTGGAGGCCCAGCGGAAGGATCAATGACCTTCATTGTCTCAATCTGTAACAATATGTGAGAAGTATCAATTCACAAACTGGTTTGTCTAGTTTTAATACTCTGGCTGCTGTTAAGAGCTTAACCCCTTATGAGTTAAATTGCATTGAACATCATGACTGTACCATAAAATACATTAAACTCCTTCCATAGCCAAATGGCCAAAAATCCCAAATCTTCTTGGATCAGTCAGGCAGCTTGATAATACAGAACCACAAGTTAAACAAGCAGGCAGGGCTGGACCTATATGCAGTATCTGACAATTCTGCATGTTAAGGCCATTATTGTATTGGAGGTTTATGCTTGTGGTGCTTTCCAATGCCTTATAAGTGATTTTTTTATTTGTTCATGGGATGCGGACGTCACTGGCAAGGCCAGCATTTATTGCCCATCCCTAATTGTCCATGAGAAAGTGGTGGTGAGCCACTTTCTTGAATCGTTGCAGTCCTTGTGGTGAAGGTGCTCCCAGAGTGCTGTTAGGGAGGGAGTTCCAGGATTTTGACCCAGCGATGATGAAGGAATGGCGATATATTTCCAGGTCAGGATGGTGTGTAACTTGGAGGGGAACTTACATGTGATGGTGTTCCCATGTGCCTGCTGCCCTTGTCCTTCTAGGTGGTAGAGGTCGCAGGTTTTGGAGGTGCTGCTGAAGAAGTCATGGCGAGTTGCTGCAGTGAATCTCGTAGACGGTACACACTGCAGCCACGGTGCACCAGTGGTGGAGGGAGTGACTGTTTAAGGTGGTGGATGGGGTGCCAATCAAGCGCATTGCTTTGTGGATGGTGCCAAGCTTCTTGATTGTTGTTGGAGCTGCACTCATCCAGGCAGATGGAGAGTATTCCATCACACTCCTGACTTGTGCCTTGTAGATGGTGGAAAGGCTTTGTGGAGTCAGGAGGTGAGACACTCGGCGCAGAATACCCAACCTCTGACCTGCTCTTGTTGCCATAGTATTTATATCACTGGTCCAGTTCAGTTTCTGGTCAATGATGACCCGCAGAATGTTGAGGTTAGATGATTCAGTGATGGTAATGCCATTGAATGTCAAGGGGAGGTGGTTAGACTCTTGCTTATTGGAGGTAGTCATTGCCTGGCACTTGTGTGGCGTGAATGTTACTTGCCACTTATCAGCCCAAGCGTGAATGTCATCCAGGCCTTGCTGCATGTGGGCATGGACTGCTTCATATTTGAGGAGTTGCGAATGGCACTGAACACTGTGCAGTCAACAGCAAACATCCCCATCTTACGTTATGATGGAGGGAAGGTCATTGATGAAGCAGCTGAAAATGGTTGGGCCTAGGACACTGCCTTGAGAAACTCCTGCAGCAATGTCCTGGGGCTATAATGATTGACCTCCAACCACCACAACCATCTTCCTTTGCGCTAGGTATGACTCCAGCCAGTGAAGAGTTTTCCCCCTGAATCACATTGGCTTCAATTTTATTAGGGCTCTTTGATGCCACACTCAGTCAAATGCTGCCTTGATGTCAAGCGCAGTCACTCTCACCTCACCTCTGGAATTCAGCTCTTATGTCCATGTATGGAACAAGATTATAATGAGGTCTAGAGCCGAGTGGTCCTGGCAGAACTCAAACTGGTGAGCAGGTTATTGCTGAGTAAGTACCGTTTGATAGCATTGTCGATGATACCTTCCATCACTTTGCTGATGTTTGAGAGTAGGCTGATGGGGCGGTAATTGCTTGGTTTGGATTTGTCCTGATTTTTGTGGACAGGACATACCAGGGCAGTTTTCCACATTGTTGGATAGATGCTAGTGTTGTAGCTGTATTGGAACAGCTTGGCTAGAGGCATGGCTAGTTCTGGAACACAAGTCTTTAGCACGACAACCAGGATGTTGTTGGAGCCCATAGCCTTTGCTGTATCCAGTGTGCTCTGCCGTTTCTTGATATCACGTGAAGTGAAACGAATTGGCTGAAGACTGGCTTCTGTGATGGTGTGGACATCAGGAGGAGACCGATATAGATAATCCACATGGCACTTCTGGCTGAAGATGGTTACAAACGCTTCAGTGTCGTCTTTTACACTCGTGCTGGGCTCTGCCATCATTGCGGATGGGGATATTCATGGAGCCTCCTCTTCCCGTTAGTTGTTTAATGGTCCACCACCATTCACGACTGGATGTGGCAGGACTGCAGAGCTTTGATCTGGTCCGTTGATTATGGGATCACACAGCTCTCTCTTTAGCATGCTGCTTCCGTTTTTTAGCATGCATGTAGTCCTATGTTGCAGTTTCCCCAGGTTGGCACCTCATTTTTAGGTATGCCTGGTGCTGCTCCTGGCATGCTGTTCTACACTCCTAATTGAGCCAGGGTTGGTCCCCTGGTTTGATGGTAATGGTAAAGTGTGGGATATGCCGGGTGTTATGTATGCAATAAAGGTTCAAACTGAGTACTGTTTAACTAAGCAAGGTACAACCTTGGCTCTGCTTTATTTAGGCCCAAAGTGCCTGACTCTCAAAATGGCTGGCCTTTTATACCTGAGCAGCACCATCTGTGTGCTGCTCAGTGGCCTCCAACAATGACGCCATCTGGTGGCTACAAACAGAATGTACATATATGACAATATCCCCCTCTGCGATCTTATCACAGTCTTTCACAGGTTGAGATGGTCCAGTGCTTTGCGCTCCTGGGTTGACCGTCTCAGTTCGATTCCAGCCTTGGGTGAGTGTGCGGGGTATGTTGTGGCTGATGACTTGATGACTGACTTGTTGGGAGTGGCAGTGGCCATGTCAGGAGTTGCAAGTCCATTTTTATGGAACAGGTTTGAGATGGAAATTCCGGGTTCACTGATGAACCTTGAGTTCTCTGAAGACTGCTGGTAGGTTGGTTGGTCGTCAATGGTTTCTTCGTCCGGCTGTTCTGGCTCATCTGTGTGGCTCAGCTTTGTCTGAACCTTGTTTTTCCAGCAAGTTTGCCCATTCTTGAGCTTAATAACAAATACTCTGTTGCCCTCCTTGGCCATGACTGTACCAGCAATCCATTTGGGACCCTGACCATAGTTCAACACATATACAGGATCATTAACAGAAATCTCGCGTGACACAGTTGCGCGATCATGGTACTCTTGTTGACTTTGTCTTTTGTATTCAACATGGTTATTTAAATCCGGGCGTACCAGAGATAGCTTGGTCTTAAGACGTCTTTTCATCATGAGTTCAGCAGGCGAGACCCCTGTGAGTATGTAGGGTCTTGTCCTGTAACTCAGCAGTAAGCAGGACAAGCGAATCTGTAGTAACCCTTGGATTACTCTCCTCATGCTTTGCTTGATAATTTGTACTGCACGTTCAGCTTGCCCATTGGATGCAGGCTTGAACGGTGCTGACCTTACATGTTTTATGCCATTAAGTTTCACAAACTCCTGAAACTCCTGACTGGTGAAGCACGACTCAATGTCACTCACCACTATGTCAGACAGACCATGTGTCGCGAAAATGACATTGAGATTCTCTATAGTTGTCGTGGACGTGCTGGATGACATGATTATGCATTCTATCCATTCGAATAAGCGTCCACCATTACTAAAAACATCTTGCCCAGGAAAGACCTGCAAAATCTACATGGATCCTGGACCAAGGTTTGGATGGCCACGACCACAGACTCAGCGGCGATTACGTTGGTGCTTTGCTGAGCTGCATGCAGGTGTTGCATGATGCACGCATGCTTCCAGCTCAGAATCAATTCGTGGCCACCATACATGGTACCTGGCGATGGCCTTCATCATCACTGTACCAGGATGTGTGCTGTGTAACTCACGCACAAACTTCTCTCTCCCTTTCTTGGGCATTACAATGCGACTGCCCCACAATATGCAATCTGCTTGAATAGACAGTTCGTCCTTTCGACGAATGTACAGTTTGGCCTCCTTGCAAATTTGCTTAGGTATAACAGACCAATCCCCTTTGAGGATACAACCCTTTACCACTGATAAAATCCGGGCCTGGCTTGTTGAGCTGTGACAGGGGTTCCTTCACTCTCAAAAGCATCCATGATTAACATTAGATCCGCCGGTTGTGGCGTTTCCATCTCCCATGTGAGTAACGGCAACCGGCTCAAAGCATCGGAACAATTCTCTGTGCCAGGACTGTGGCGAATGATATAATCATCATCATCAACATAGGCGGTTCCTCGAAAGAGGATGACTTGCTTCCACGAGTTCACAGATGTTTCAATGAAGGACCCGATGTTCCAGTCCTAACTCCAATTGAGGGGGTGGAAGATGCCTGTGCGTGAATTTTTTTAACGTGTGGTGACTGTTGCACATCAGCCAACACACGGGCTTGACCGAGCTAGGCCTTTATCCAGTGGCAAGGGTAAAGCAGGATGACTGGAGACCTGCTCTGCTTACTGCACTGAGAGTGTCAGCCTAGAGTTTGTGCTGGAGCCAGACTTGAACCCACAACCTTTTAACCCAAAGGCAAGTGCTATGCACTGAGCCACAGCTGACACCCTTGACATAATCATAGGCTGATAATATCAGCGTCCACCTTTGGATGCGGGATGAAGCATTGGTATTGATACCTTTGCTCTCGGAAAACAATGAAATGAGCGGCTTGTGATCAGTCTCTAATTCGAATCTCAGACCGAACAGGTATTGATGCATCTTTTTAACACTGTATATATGCGCTAAAGCTTCTTTTTCTACCATGCTGTAGGCTCTTTCTGCTTTCGACAAACTTTTGGATGCATACGCGGCAAGTTGAAGTTTCCCCGACCCATTTTGTTGCAACCAATTCCATATGACGATCCATCACAGGCCAAAACTAAACGTTTACATGGGTCATAATGTACCAGCAGCTTGTTTGAGCAAAGCAGATTGGTGGCTTTCTTGAAAGCTCTGTCTTGCAATGCGCCCTACACCCAGTTCTACCTTTTCTCAATAGCATGTGAAGTGGCTCTAGTAAAGTGTTTAATTTAGGTAGGAAGTTACCAAAGTAGTTGAGTAGACCCAGGAACAAATGCAGCTCCGTCACATTCTGCAGCTTGAATGCATTCTTGATGGCCTTGGTTTCCACGTCAGTAGATCTGATGCCATCAGCGCCGATTTTCCTCACGAGGAATTCGACCTCCGGTGTCGTGAAGACGCACTTCGAGCGTTTCAGTCTGAGTCGCACTCTATCCAGATGTAGTAGAACCTCTTCCAGGTTGTTCAGGTGTTCCTAGGAGTCACGACCGGTGATCAGGATGTCATCTTGGAACACGACGGTTCTGGGAACGGACTTCAGGAGACTTTCCACATTCCTCTGGAATATTGCTGCAGCCGAGCAAATTCCGAAAGGGCACCTGGGGTAAATAAACAGTGCTTTGTGCGTGTTAATACACATAAATCTCTTCGACATCTCGACCAACTCCAGTGTCATATAGGCAGATGTCAGGTCCAGTATTGTGAATAACTTCCCTCCGGCTAGCATTGCAAACAAATCATCAGCCTTCGGTAATGGGTACTGATCTTGTTTCGAAACCCTGTTGAGCGTAGCCTTGTAGTCTCCACAGATTCTGACTGTGCCATCATTTTTCAGCACAGGAACAATGGGGCTGGCCCATTCATTAAATTCGACCGGTGATATGATCCCTTCATGCTGGAGTCTGTCCAGTTCAATTTTGACCTTCTCCCTCATCATATACGGCACTGCCCGAGCTTTATGATGGACGGGTCTTGCATCTGAGTCCACGTGGATCTGCACCTTGGCTCCTGTGAAGTTGCTGATATCCGGTTCGAACAGCGAGGGGAACTTGCTCAAAACTTCGGCACATGTATCTTCCTCCAATTACAATGCCTTGATGTCGTTCCAGTCGCATCTGATTTTCTCCAACCAGCTCCTGCCGAGCAGCGTTGGGCCATTGCCTGGAACAATCCACAGCGGTAACTCGTGAACCGCACCATTATACGACACAATAATTTGTGCACTGCCAATCACCTTTATCAGTTCTTTGGTGTACGTGCATAGCTTGGCGTTAACAGGGCTCAGCCTGGGCCTCAGAGTCTTAGTATCCCATAGCTTATGTAACCAGCTGTGGATAACCAAGGAAATAAAGGAGAGTATCAAATTAAAAACCAATGCGTATAAGGTGGCCAAGGTTAGTGGGAAACTAGAAGATTGGGAAAATTTTAAATGACAGCAAAGAATGACTAAGAAAGCAATAAAGAAAGGAAAGACAGATTACGAAAGTAAACTTGCACAAAACATAAAAACAGATAGTAAAAGCTTTTACCGATATATAAAACGGAAAAGAGTGACTAAAGTAAATGTTGGTCCCTTAGAAGATGAAAATGGGGATATAATAATGGGAAATGTGTAAATGGCTGAGACCTTAAACAATCACGGGAATGTGGGAAGGGAGGACCTTGAGACAATCACTATCACTACGGGGGTAGTGCTGGACAGGCTAATGGATCTCAAGGTAGATATGTCCCCTGGTCCTGATGAAATGCATCCCAGGGTATTAAAAGAGATGGCAGAAGTTATAGCAGATGCATTCGTTATAATCTACCAAAATTCTCTGGACTCTGGGGAGGTACCATCGGATTGGAAGGCAGCTAATGTAACACCTCTGTTTAAAAAAGGGAGCAGACAAAAGGCAGGTAACTATAGGCCGGTTAGTTTAACATCTGTAGTGGGGCAAATGCTTGAAGCTATCATTAAGGAAGAAATAGCGGGACATCTAGATAGGAATAGTGCAATCAAGCAGACGCAACATGGATTCATGAAGGGGAAATCATGTTTAACTAATTTACTGGAATTCTTTGAGGATATAATGAGCATGGTGGATAGAGGTGTACCGATGGATGTGGTGTACTTAGATTTCCAAAAGGCATTTGATAAGGTGCCACACAAAAGGTTACTGCAGAAGATAAAGGTGCGAGGAGTGAGAGGAAATGTATTAGCATGGAGCGAGAATTGGCTGGCTAACAGAAAGCAGAGAGTTGGGATAAATGGGTCCTTTTCGGGTTGGAAATCGGTGGTTAGTGGTGTGCCACAGGAATCAGTGCTGGGACCACAACTGTTTACAATATACATAGATGACCTGGAAGAGGGGACAGAGTGTAGTGTAACAAAATTTGCAGATGATACAAAGATTAGTGGGAAAGCGGGTTGTGTAGAGGACACAGAGAGGCTGCAAAGAGATTTAGATAGGTTAAGCGAATGGGCTAAGGTTTGGCAGATGGAATACAATGTCGGAAAATGTGAGGTCATCCACCTTGGAAAAAAAAACAGTAAAAGGGAATATTATTTGAATGGGGAGAAATTACAACATGTTGCAGTGCAGAGGGAATCCCAAAAAGTTAGTTTGCAGGTGCAGCAGGTAATCAGGAAGGCGAATGGAATGTTGGCCTTCATTGCGAGAGGGATGGAGTACAAAAGCAGGGAGGTTCTGCTGCAACTGTACAGGGTATTGGTGAGGCCGCAACTGGAGTACTGCGTGCAGTTTTTGTCACCTTACTTAAGGAAGGATATACTAGCTTTGGAGGGGGTACAGAGATGATTCACTAGGCTGATTCCAAAGGTGAGGGGGTTACCTTATGATGATAGATTGAGTAGACTGGGTCTCTACTCGTTGGAGTTCAGAAGGATGAGGGGTGATCTTATAGAAACCTTTTAAATAATGAAAGGGATAGACAAGATGGAGGCAGAGAGGTTGTTTTCACTGGTCGGGGAGACTAGAACTAGGGTGCACAGCCTCAAAATACGGGGGAGCCAATTTAAAACTGAGTTGAGAAGGAATTTCTTCTCCCAGAGGGTTGTGAATCTGTGGAATTCTCTGCTCAGGGAAGCAGTTGAAGCTATCTCATTGAATGTATTCAAATCACAGATAGATAGATTTTTAACCAAGGGAATTAAGGGTTATGGGAGCGGGCGGGTAAGTGGAGCTGAGTCCACAACCAGATCAGCCATGATCTTGTTGAGTGGCGGAGCAGGCTCGAGGGGCTAGATGGCCTACTCCTGTTCCTAATTCTTATGTTCTATGTTCTTATTAAATGCCCTCTCATTCATGATCGATTGACTCGCCCCGCCGTGTCCAGTTCCATCGATACCGGTATCCCGTTAAACTTCACATTAATCAAAATTGGTTTACTCTTGGTTATGAAGGAGTACAGTCCATACACTTCCTCCTCTGGCATCTCGGATTGCGTATCCGGATCAGTGCAAGTCTGACTCTCATCCTCCACGTGGTGTGTCGTAGCTCGCTTCCTCAGCTGTGGACACTTGCACTGGAGATGCCCCACTCTCAGATTGCCTTTGCAACTATATTGCTTAAATCGGTGCTGCTGGTGCCGATGATTTCCCCTGCAACGCCAACACGGAGAAGTCGGATACATTCCCACCGGCGGCCTTTGGGCAGCCACAGGTTTCGCGAACGCAGCTGGATAGGCCCTGCCATGTGCCGCTCTGCCGAACACCGAATCAATCGCATTTACAGTACTTGCCAAGGTTCGGTTCTTCACCGATATTTGCTTTAGACTCCTGTCCGTCATAGAAACATAGAAACATAGAAAATAGGTGCAGGAGTAGGCCATTCGGCCCTTCAAGCCTGCACCACCATTCAATGAGTTCATGGCTGAACATGCAACTTCAGTACCCCATTCCTGCTTTCTCGCCATACCCCTTGATCCCCCTAGTAGTAAGGACTTCATCTAACTCCTTTTTGAATATATTTAGTGAATTGGCCTCAACAACTTTCTGTGGTAGAGAATTCCACAGGTTCACCACTCTCTGGGTGAAGAAGTTTCTCTTCATCTCGGTCCTAAATGGCTTCCCCCTTATCCTTAGACTGTGACCCCTGGTTCTGGACTTCCCCAACATTGGGAACATTCTTCCTGCATCTAACCTGTCTAAACCCGTCAGAATTTTAAACGTTTCTATGAGATCCCCTCTCATTCTTCTGAACTCCAGTAAATACAAGCCCAGTTGATTCAATCTTTCTTGATATGTCAGTCCTGTCATCCCGGGAATCAGTCTGGTGAACCTTCGCTGCACTTCCTCAATAGCAAGAATGTCCTTCCTCAAGTTAGGAGACCAAAACTGTACACAATACTCCAGGTGTGGCCTCACCAAGGCGCTGTACAACTGTAGTAACACCTCCCTGTCCCTGTACTCAAATCCCCTTGCTATGAAGGCCAACATGCCATTTGCTTTCTTAACCGCCTGCTGTACCTGCATGCCAACCTTCAATGACTGATGGTCTCGTTGTACCTCCCCTTTTCCTAATCTGTCACCATTCAGATAATAGTCTGTCTCTCTGTTTTTACCACCAAAGTAGATAACCTCACATTTATCCACATTATACTTCATCTGCCATGCATTTGCCCACTCACCTAACCTATCCAAATCACTCTGCAGTCTCATAGCATCCTCCTCGCAGCTCACACTGCCACCCAACTTAGTGTCATCCGCAAATTTGGAAATACTACATTTAATCCCCTCATCTAAATCATTAATGTACAATGTAAACAGCTGGGGCCCCAGCACAGAACCTTGCGGTACCCCATTAGTCACTGCCTGCCATTCTGAAAAGTACCCATTTACTCCTACTCTTTGCTTCCTGTCTGACAACCAGTTCTCAATCCACGTCAGCACACTACCCCCAATCCCATGTGCTTTAACTTTGCACATTAATCTCTTGTGTGGGACCTTGTCGAAAGCCTTCTGAAAGTCCAAATGCACCACATCAACTGGTTCTCCCTTGTCCACTCTACTGAAAACATCCTCAAAAAATTCCAGAAGATTTGTCAAGCATGATTTCCCTTTCACAAATCCATGCTGACTTGGACCTATCATGTCACCTCTTTCCAAATGCACTGCTATGATATCCTTAATAATTGATTCCATCATTTTACCCACTACCGATGCCAGGCTGACCAGCCTACAATTCCCTGTTTTCTCGCTCCCTCCTTTTTTAAAAAGTGGGGTTACATTGGCTACCCTCCACTCGATAGGAACTGATCCAGAGTCTATGGAATGTTGGAAAATAACTGTCAATGCATCCGCTATTTCCAAGGCTACCCTCTTTAAGTACTCTGGGATGCAGACCATCAGGCCCTGGGGACTTATCGGCCTTCAGTCCAATCAATTTCCCCAACACAATTTCCTGACTAATAAGGATTTCTCTCAGTTCCTCCTTCTTACTAGACCCTCTGACCCCTTTTATATCCGGAAGGTTGTTCGTGTCCTCCTTAGTGAATACCGAACCAAAGTACTTGTTCAATTGGTCTGCCATTTCTTTGTTCCCCGTTATGACTTTCCCTGATTCTGACTACAGGGGACCTACGTTTGTCTTTACTAACCTTTTTCTCTTTACATATCTATAAAAGCTTTTGCAATCCATCTTAATGCTCACTGCAACCTGCTTCTCGTACTCTATTTTCCCTGCCCTAATCAAACCCTTTGTCCTCCTCTGCTGAGTTCTAAATTTCTCCCAGTCCCCGGGTTCGCTGCTATTTCTGGCCAATTTGTATGCCACTTCCTTGGCTTTAATACTATCACTGATTTCCCTTGATAGCCACGGTTGAGCTACCTTCCCTTTTTTATTTTTACGCCAGACAGGAATGTACAATTGTTGTAGTTCATCCATGTGGTCTCTAAATGTCTGCCATTGCCCATCCACTGTCAACCCGTTAAGTATCATTCCCCAATCTATCCTAGCCAATTCACGCCTCATACCTTCAAAGTTACCCTTCTTTAAGTTCTGGACCATGGTCTCTGAATTAACTGTTTCATTCTCCATCCTAATGTAGAATTCCACCATATTATGGTCACTCATCTCCAAGGGGCCTCGCACAACGAGATTGCTAATTAATTCTCTCTCATTACACAACACCCAGTCTAGGATGGCCTCCCCCCTACTTGGTTCCTCGACATATTGGTCTAGAAAACCATCCTTTATGCACTCCAAGAAATCCTCCTCCACCATATTGCTTCCAGTTTGGTTAGCCCAATCTACATGCATATTAAAGTCACCCATGATAACTGCTGCACCTTCATTGCATGCACCCCTAATTTCCTGTTTGATGCTCTCCCCAACATCACTAATACTGTTTGGAGGTCTGTACACAACTCCCACTAACGTTTTTTGCCCTTTGGTGTTCTGCAGCTCTAACCATATAGATTCCACATCATCCAAGCTAATGTCCTTCCTAACTGTTGCATTAATCTCCTCTTTAACCAGCAATGCTACCCCACCTCCTTTTCCTTTTATTCTATCCTTCCTGAATGTTGAATGCCCTTGGATGTTGAGTTCCCAGCCCTGATCATCCTGGAGCCAAGTCTCTGTAATCCCAATCACATCATATCTGTTAACATCTATTTG
Source organism: Pristiophorus japonicus (assembly GCF_044704955.1). Lineage (NCBI taxonomy): Eukaryota > Metazoa > Chordata > Chondrichthyes > Pristiophoridae > Pristiophorus > Pristiophorus japonicus. Next base: position 67,998,422 of record NC_091985.1, read on the forward strand.
CACAGTTAATTCATCCACCTTATTACGGATACTCCTTGCATTAAGACACAAAGCCTTCAGGCTTGTTTTTTTAACACCCTTTGTCCTTTTAGAATTATGATGTCGTGTGGCCATTTTTGTTTCTTGCCTTTGTTTACTCGGCCTTCCACTATTGCTTTTTACCTTTCTACCATCTGTTTCTGACTCCATATTACTTTGCCCTGTCTTGCTGCATAGGTTCCCATCCCCCTGCCCTATCAGTTTAAACACTCCCGAACTGCATTAGCAAATGTTACCCCCACGACATCAGTTCCAGTCCTGCCCAAGTGCAGACTGTCCCTTTTGTACAGGTCCCACTTCCCCCAGAACTGGTTCCAATGTCCCAGGAATTTGAATCCCTCTCTCTTGCACCATCATACATGATTGAATGTTCTGGATGGCCCTTTTTAAATCCAACTCCTCCACCACCAGAAGTTTGCGCAGGATCACCTCGTGGTTGATACCGACAAGTCCTGCAGCATGTCTGCCAACACCGTCCCGAATTTGCACGGTCCCGCTAGACGCCTCAGGTCAGCAACGAATTCCACTGCGCTTAGGCCCTCCGGTCAAATGTGTGTATAAAACCTATCTCTCGAGATGATGATGCTGTCATCTGGCTTGAGGTGCTCCCGTACCAACATACACAACTCCTTGTACATTTTCTCTGTTGGATCAGTAGGCATGAGTAGATTCTTTATCAGACCGTAGATCTTTGAACCGCACACAGTGAGGAACACGGCCCGGCGTCGATCTGCATCGTCAACCCCCTTCATTTTGTTGGCCACAAAGTACTGGTTCAAACGGCTCACAAAGTCTGCCCAATCTTCTCCCTCCACGAATCACACTAAAAATCCAATCGTGCTCATTTTGCGTCAAAGGTTCTTGTATTCTCGTCGCCAAATGTTATGTATGCAATAAAGGTCAAACTGAGCACTGTTTAACTAAGCAAGGTACAACCTGGCTCTGCTTTATTTAGGCCCAAAATGCCTGACTCTCAAAATGGCTGGCCTTTTATACTTGCTAGCACCATGTGCGTGCTGCTCAGTGGCCTCCAACAATGACGCCATCTGGTGGCTACAAACAGAATATACATACATGACACTGGGCCGTGAGGTTACAGATTGTGGGAATACAATTCTTCTGCTGCTGATGGCCCACAGTGCCTCATGGCTGCCCAGTTTTGAGCTGCTTGATCTGTTCTGAATCTATCCCATTTAGCATGGTGGTAATGCAACACGATGGCAGTGTCCTCAGTGTGAAGATGGGACTTTGTCTCCACAATGATTGTGCGGTGGTCGCTGCTACCAATGCTGTCATGGACCGATGCATCTGTGACAGGTAGATTGGTGAGGACAAGGTCAAGTAGGCTTTTCCTTCATGTTGCCTCTTCCGGGAGATCACATGGCTCCGGTTGGGGTGTAGTGTAGAATGTTTCAGTGTAAGGGGTGTCACAGTTGTGCGAGGTGGACTGTTTGGTCTGGGTGCTCTTTGCCTTTCTGTCATTGTTCATAGGTTTATATGTAACCTTTAGGGCTGCTGACCAAGGGCCGTGCGGCTCTTTATCAGCCGGTGTGGACATGATGGGCTGAAATGGCTTTCTTCTGCTCTGTAAATTTCTATGTTTCTATGTTGGTTCTCTCACCACCTGCCGCAGGCCCAGTCTGGCAGCTATATCCTTCAGGACTCGGCCAGCTTGGTCAGTAGTGGTGCTACCGAGCCACTCTTGGTGATGGACATTGAGGTCCCCCACCCAGAGTACATTCTGTGCTCTTGCTACTCTCAGTGCTTCTTTCAACTAGTGTTCAACATGGAGGAGTACTAATTCATCAGCTGAGAGAGGGCGGTAGGTGGTAATCAGCAGGAGATATCCTTGCGCATGCTTGACCTGAAGCCAGGAGACTTTATGGGGTCCAGAGTCAATGTTGAGGGCTCCCAGGACCACTCCCTCCTGACTGTGTACTACTGTGCTGCCATCTCTAGTGGGTCTGTCCTACTGGCGGGACAGGACATACCATGGGACGGTGATGGAGGATTTTGGGACATTGGCTGAAAGATATGATTTTCTGAGTATGACTATGTCAGGCTATTGCTTGACTAGTCTGAGGGACAGCTCTCCCAATTGTTGTCACAAGTCCCCAGATGTTCGTGAGGAGGACTTTGCAGCATCAACTGGAGTGGGAGTCCCATTGTCATGTCCAAAGCTGGTGCCAAGGTTGATGCCGGGTTGTCCGTTCAGTTTTATTCTTACTATTGTCATTTGTAGCGTTATTTTTACAACTGACTGGCTTTTCTGAGGGCAGTTAAGCATCAACCACATATCCAAGGATAGTTAAGAGTCAACCAGATTGCACATATAGACCAGACCAGGTAAGAGCGGCAGATTTGCTTCCCTAAAGGACATTAGTGAACCAGATGGTTTTCTACGACAATCCTATAGTTTCATGGCCATTATTAATGATACTAGCTTTATATTCCAGATTTATTCAATTTACTGAATTTAAATTCCCCAGCTGCCGAGGATCATTAGTCCAGGTCTCTGGCTTACTAATCCAGTAACGTAACCACTATGCTACCGTTCCCAAGACTACAATAAAGAAATGTAATCATTCCCCTAATCCAAAACACAAGTAAGTGCAGCTTACATTTATTTTCCACGAATCACAACAATAACATGGAGTCAATTGTGAATCTTTTCAAGGAACTGATTTTGAAATGTTCAATTGCATGCATGTGGCTCTTTGATCACTTGCCCACCATGAAACCTAGCAAAAGCATTTCTGTTCCATGACAATGCAGACAGTCTGTGAAGCCAAGACTACAATCACCATTGTGGTTGCCAAACTTCCCAAGGTCCTTTTGTGACTCAGAGATTCTGGCCAACTCTGGAGTGACTGAAAAAATCTGAATTATAACAAATTATGGACAAGATTGGTACAGGAGGTTGTACATTTCATACGATTTCACTTAATTTTCAAGAGGATGCGTTCCTACGCATTAGGCAATTAACATGATTGCTGTGTCCTGTACTTTTATGGGGGAAATTAATGGAGCCTTAAGCTATGGCAACTAATCTGGAATTAGCCGCACACAAACTTCCATAGAGAAAAATCAGACTACTACACGCTGCTTTACTTGCAGTTAGAAAGAATTTAATATTTTAAAGGTATTGATAAGTCTGGTGGTTCACGACAACAGAAATTATAGACTACATTTAAAACATGTGCGTCTGTAGATGTGGTAACCCCTGTGAACACAAGGTGATGAATGATTCTTGGATATTAAAGGCTGTCATCGAATCATAGAATGGTACAGCACAGAAGGAGACCAGTCAGCATATTATGCCTGTGCTGGCTCTTTGGTAGAGCTAATGGGCTAGACTTTCCACTATGATTGCTAACGCCTAGAAATGGGCGATATTTCCAGCCTTAGTGCTTTTTTAATTTTTCAGGATCGCTGGAATATCGCCCATTTTAAAAACCGCAAGTTTCACCTTTTTAATTTGGGTGATAGCCTTAGTGATGTGAAATGGGCCTTAGCGATGTATTCAGTCGTGCAAGGCTGGCATCCATAGCAACGACCGTTCAATGCATGCGCGTTTTTTTTTTAACAAAGAACTTTTCCCGTGATTCGGGAGTTCAGGGGTCATCTGCGCATGCTCAAAAGACTGAAAGGGAGGGAGAGAGAGAAGGAGAGAGAAGGAAGCTGTCTGTTAAGGTAGTAAATGTCCAGCGATAGCAGCACGCAGCAGGAGGAGCTGTCAGGGAGAAGGAGGGTGAAAGCCTTCTCTGATGAGGCCAATGAGGCCCTCGTTAATGAGGTTGAGAATAGGTGGGGACAATTAACCTGGGGTGGGCGTGGGAAACCTCCCCTCCAGACAAAAATATGGGGCGATATCACCACCGTAGTATCATCAGTGGCCCATGATTGTCGTGAGGCAGATCAGTGCCGCAAGAGGTGGAACAGCCTGGTTGCTTTAGCAAGAGTAAATATTAAATGATTACATTTTAAATTGTAATGATGCACTGACTCATTAACTAGAATGTAAATCTGCCAGATTGTAATTAAGCTGGGTAATCTTAGGTAGCTTCCCTGTTAAGATTTGGACTGGGGTTGGAACCTGCGCCATTTAATTCTAATTTTGCTGAGATGCCTTACATTTAATCAACAGTATTAATTATTATTATTTAACGGAATGACTGGAAACAGACAGACGGCAAACATTCGGCATTTCTACCACTTTAGTTTAGAAGGAGAATTTATGTGTGCTGTGAGCAAGTCTTTAACTTGGGCACCATCTGCTTTTTGGTTACGGTGATGGATGGGGCACGACTGAGCACTGAGGGGTCCGGTCACCTTTACCCAGACTGTGTCAGTCTCTCCGGCTGCTGTCATTCACACAGTGACCCAGCCTAGACTGGGGGAGAGCTGCACTGGCTCATTGTCTGCCCTGGGACACTTTGGGACATTAGTTCCGGCCACATGGAGGTCTCCGAGCACAGCCCATGGACACGGTGCCCCCTCCCGTTACACTCCTGTCATTGCTGAGCTCACCAGCGGTCCTGATTCCCCCCTCTGGGGGACTTCCATTGATTCAAATAAACCGCCTACCTCCCCTCAGGCACTGAATGGCACGGCCCATGGATGGGGTCTTTCATGGAGATTGTACGCGAGTTGTTTGGTGTCAAGCATTAGTTCATAAACACAATCTTATTAATTATTTTCTCTGCACGTAGATGTTATAACCATGCATCCATTGTGGATACAAACCGTATTAGCATATAACGTTAAAGTTATGGATGAATAGAATGTGGGGTGACTAATTGTGGATTACAATATCTGTTGTGTTTCCGTAATAGTACCTAGTCAATTAGTTTATACTATGCTCTTGTCACGTTTGCAGTGGAAGATATCTAAGAATCATGCTGAGCAGAGGCGCACCGGAGGAGACCCTGCTGAGCTCCACCCTCTCTCCGACCTAGAAGAATGTGCCACAGCACCAGTGGGCACCCACAATCGTTCTGCCACCCGTGATGTGCAGATCCCGTTGTTGCGCCACATGAGTAATGTGTAAAGCAGTGGTAAACCAGTGGTAATTTAAAGTAATTTAATGACATTTCATTATAATATATGAATGATGTAATGTTATGCATGCAGCTTCTGTCCTCTCATGTTAATCATATGTAATGTCTCTCATTCACATTTATTGCAGTAGTGTTGCTCCTCGTACATATGCCAGCGAAGCGCAAGCATTTTCGTGTCTCCCCTTCTCTTCTAATAACCTCAATTATATTTTGCAGCTCCCCAGGTGCAAAGGGAGACTCCTGCACCAACACCTTTACCACTGCAGATCGTCATCACCACGGGTGACAAACACGAAACTGAGCCAGAGTTGTCATCTGTGGTACTTGTGGCCACGTCATCCTCAACGGATGAAGTAGCGGGGCCAAGCGGCTGGCAGCAGGCATCCAGTGCCCACGCCGAACCCGCGGAGGTTGCGTCAGCGAGGTAGGCACAGCTGCGATGGGCAGATGCAAATGAGGACATGGTCTCACTGTCAAGGGTGAGCGTGGACATAAGTTGAGAGCTCCTCCAGGCGATTGGTGGGTTGACCGGCAACATTACCACACTGTCTGCGCGAATAATGGAGGGTATGAAGCGGATAGTTGTGGCAATGGGGAGAATGAACGACTCTGTCGATGTCTTGCGGCACGTGATAGTTTCGGGATACAGCACTGCACCCCAAGGTGCCATACCACCAGCCACCACGACAGATGCGAGACAGGAGGAAGAACTTCCTTTTGACTTGGAAAACGTTTCTTCGCAAACATCTTCTCCTCCAGCCACTGAGGTCATTCGGCTGACATCACCCACCCCCCCCCCCACCCCCACACCCCCACACCCACAGCAGCAGGCCTTGAGGTGCTCTGCTGCAAGACGTCTTGGTCCCATTACTCGGGGAGCACGTGGGGGGTTATGACAAGAGGCAGTCAAGGTACAGGCTGTATATTGTTGTTATTTTTTTTAAATTGTTGAATGTTCACTGTTTGGGATGGTGGGAGGGTGTTGTTATATTGTTCTGTTAAAAATGTTGTTGACTGTTGGGGATTGGAGGAGGGGTGTTATATATGTTTGTTAAAAAATTTTTTTAATTAAGTGTTCAATTATTAAACATTTTTATTTAAGTTTACAATTGTTGTGAAATCTCTTCTAATAACATAAGGTAAAACATCAATACAATGGTTGGAAACAATAGCCATGGCCAGGCCAGGCAAGGATGAAACGTAACGCAACTGTAACTGTCACCAACGTAACTTCACGCAAAACGTTCATTTATGGGCTGCTGAAGCAAGAGTTTTGCAGCTGCATAATTACCACAGGGCTTTTCCAGTGTTCTGGGGGAGCATGGGGGCATGGATTCATCACCAGGCTGATTGTCCTCCCTGAGGTCCTCGTCCTCCTCCTCATCCTCCTCTTCTGCCTCCCCTCTCTCCTGAGGTGGATCGGGGCTCCCATCTGGCATTTGTTGTCCTCTCCTGGTAGCTAGGTTATGCAACATTCAGCACACCACAATGACCTCAGCAATCTGCTCAGAGTGGTATTGTAGATTGCATCCTGAGTGGTCCAGGCATCTGAAGCACTGCTTCAGAATTCCAATTGTCTTTGCAACGATATTGCGTGTAGCTATATGGCTTCCATTGTAGCGCTTCTTGGCTTCTGTCTGGGGCTTACGCAAGGGGGGTCATGAGCCAGCTGGCAAGACCATCTCCTTTATCCCCTAACATCCAACCGCGACCTTGTAGCTGACTCTTAAACAGGTCGGAGACAGTGCTCTCACGCAAGATGTGCGCATCATGGATGCTCCCTGGAAATTTTACATTTACTGCCATGATTATTTGCTAGTGGTCAACAACTAGCTGCACATTCAGGGAGTGGAATCCCTTTTGGTTCCGAAACATCTCTGCATCCTGTAAAGATACTCGCAGGGTGATGTGCGTGCAGTCTATTGCTCCCTACATCTTGGGGACGTTTGCTATTCTCGAGAAACCCAAAGCCCTCTTAGTCTGTGCCTCCCTGGTCATAGGGAAATTTATAAAGTCCATCCTGCGTGTGTAAAGGGCTTCAGTCACCTGTTGAATGCAGCAATGTATGACGTGCTGAGAGATACAACAAATGTTGCCAGCTAACACCTGAAAGGAACCGGATGCATAGAAGGAAATGCCACAGTAACCGTAACCTCAACAGGTAGTGCGGTTCTGATGGTGCTGATAGGTTGCAGATCTCCCTTAATTAGCTGGCATATCTCACTGATGACCTCCTTTCGGAAGCGCAGCCTTCTAATGTACGTGTTATCGTACAAGTCCAGGTATGATCGCTTATCCCTGTAAATGCGTTGGGTGTAACATCTCCTCCTTTTCAGCAGCCTGCCACCTACTTGATTGGGCACAGAATGCTCTTCAATAAACCTTCTCACATCTCTATTCTGCAGCATGTGATTAGTCATTAATACTGGTTGAAAACTTACAGGCCCCATCACTATAAATCACTATAAATGTCCTTAAGTTGTCCTCAACAAATACAAATGTGATTAGATGATTGGCAAGAGTCAAAAACGCCCTTAAAATCACTCACAAATTGCTTCTCCTGACAAGCACGTCAAGCAACCTTTTGTTAAAGATCCTCCATGTTACAATATGGTATCTGTAGTGCCGAGTTAAGGTCAGGTGTATGCAGCTTTTCATCAGTGTCTTTTTGGGCCAGCGCTCATTTGGGTGAATTATGGGCGAAATGCCAAATGTAGTGCTCGGTGATAATCTGGGCCATAATCGGGCTCTAGTTTCCATTATAAACAGTATTCTCGGCTTTGCATGAGGATGACATCATATATATATATTTTTTTAAATAGGCCGGGAAATGCAGTTCCTTCCTGTATGCCGAAAGTTGCGCTGGCGATAAATGGGCGATAATCGGGCGCTAGTTTCCACTTTTCAGCAAATATGAGAGATAGCCTGAATCTCAATGCTTATATGGGCACTAAATGGGCGAGGATATGTCGAAAGTCTAGCCCAATATCCCTATTATACTACATTTTTAAGAGAACTGAGGTTTTAATGAAGAAAATATGTGTACATTATATTCTATACATATAACTGTGCATAATTATTGCAAAATAGCACTGCATTGCATATTTCTAGCAGCAGGAGAATGACTCATTGCACTATCCCCTGATTCTTCCTTTTGTGTATCCCTCCCTCCCTCCCTTATCCTCATCATTGTCAGACATGCCTTCAGCAGTGTTGGACTCATTCTTTCGAATTCACTCCACCTCTCCACCACGCTCTTTTCCTTTAAGAGCCTCCTTGCTGGAGTTCTTTGAGGATGTAATGAACAGGGTGGATAAAGGGGAACCAGTGGATGTGGTGTATTTCGACTTCCAGAAGGCATTTGACAAGGTGCCACATAAAAGGTTACTGCACAAGATAAAAGTTCATGGGGTTGGAGGTAATATATTAGCATGGATAGAGGATTGGCTAACTAACAGAGAACAGAGAGTCAGGATAAATGGTTCATTCTCTGGTTGGCAACCAGTTAACTAGTGGGGTGCTGCAGGGATCAGTGCTGGGACTCCAACTATTTACAATCTATATTCACAACTTGGAAGAAGGGATTGAGTGTAACGTAGCCAAGTTTGCTGATGATACAAAGATGGGAGGAAAAACAATGTGTGAGGAGGACACAAAAAATCTGCAAAAGGACATAGACAGGCAAAGTGAGTGGGCAAAAATTTGGCAGATGGAGTATAATGTTGGAAAGTGTGAGGTCATGGCAGAAAAAAAAAATCAAAGAGCAAGTTATTATTTAAATGGAGAAAGATTACAAAGTGCCGCATTACAGTGGGACCTGGGGGTACTTATGCATGAAAAACTAAAGGATGGTATGCAGGTACAGCAAGTGATCCGGAAGGCCAATGGTATCTTGGCCTTTATTACAAAGAGGATGGAGTATAAAAGCAGGGAAGTCTTGCTACAGCTATACAAGGTATTGGTGAGACCACACATGGAATACTGCATGCAGTTTTGATTTCCATATTTACGAAAGGATATACTTGCTTTGGATGCAGTTCAGAGAAGGTTCACTAGGTTGATTCCGGGGATGAGGGGGTTGACTTATGAGGAAAGGTTGAGTAGGTTGGGCCTCTACTCATTGGAATTGAGAAGAATGAGAGATGATCTTATCGAAACGTATAAGATTATGAGGGGGCTTGACAAAGTGGATGCAGAGAGGATATTTCCACTGATGGGGGAGACTAGAACTAGAGGGCATAATCTTAGAATAAGGGGCTGCCCCTTTAAAACAGAGATAAGGAGGAATTTCTTCTTTCAGAGGGTTGTAAATCTATGGAATTCACTGCCTCAGAGAGCTGTTGGACATGGAATAAATTTAAGACAGAAATAGACAGTTTCTTAAACAATAAGGGGATAAGGGGTAGAAACATAGAAACATAGAAAATAGGTGCAGGAGTAGGCCATTCGGCCCTTCGAGCCTGCACTACCATTCAATAAGATCATGGCTGATCATTCCTTCAGTACCCCTTTCCTGCTTTCTCTCCATACCCCTTGATCCCTTGAGCAGTAAGGGCCATATCTAACTCCCTCTTGAATATATCCAGTGAACTGGCATCAACAACTCTCTGCGGCAGAGAGGTTAACAACTCTCTAAGTGAAGAAGTTTCTCCTCATCTCAGTCCTAAATGGCCTGCCCCTTATCCTAAGACTATGTCCCCTGGTTCTGGACTTCCCCAACATCGGGAACATTCTTCCCACATCTAACCTGTCCAATCCCGTCAGAATTTTATATGTTTCTATGAGATCCCCTCTCATCCTTCTAAACTCCAGTGTATAAAGGCCCAGTTAATCCAGTCTCTCCTCATATGTCAGTCCAGCCATCCCTGGAATCAGTCTAGTGAACCTTCGCTGCACTCCCTCAATAGCAAGAATGTCCTTCCTCAGATTAGGAGATCAAAACTGAACACAATATTCCAGGTGGGGCCTCACCAAGGCCCTGTACAACCGCAGTAAGACTTCCCTGCTCATATACTCAAATCCCCTTGCTATGAAGGCCAACATACCATTTGCCTTCTTCACCGCCTGCTGTACCTGCATGCCAACTTTCAAGGACTGATGAACCATGACACCCAGGTCTCGCTGCACCTCCCCTTTTCCTAATCTGCTGCCATTCAGATAGTATTCTGCCTTCGTGTTTTTGCCCCCAAAGTGGATAACCTCACATTTATCCACATTATACTGCATCTGCCATGTATTTGCCCATTCGCTTAACCTGTCCAAGTCACCCTGCAGCCTCTTAGCGTCCTCCTCACAGCTCACACCGCCACCCAGTTTAGTGTCATCTGCAAACTTGGAGTTATTACACTCAGTTCCTTCATCTAAATCATTACAATATACATCAAAGAGCTGGGGTCCCAGCACTGAGCCCTGCGGCACTCCACTAGTCACTGTCTGTCATTCTGAAAAGAACCCATTTATCCCGACTCTCTGCTTCCTGTCTGCCAATCAGTTCTCTATCCACGTCAGTATATTACCCCCAATACCATGTGCTTTGATTTTGCACACCAATCTCTTGTGTGGGACCTTGTCAAAAGCCTTTTGAAATTCCAAATACACCACATCCACTGGTTCGCCCTTCACCACTCTACTAATTACATCCTCAAAAAATTGCAGAAGATTTGTCAAGCATGATTTCCCTTTCATAAATCCATGCTGACTTGGACCAATCCTATCACTGCTTTCCAAATGTGCTGCTATTTCATCCTTAATGATTGATTCCAACATTTTCCCCACTACTGATGTAAGGCTAACCGGTCTATAATTACCCGTTTTCTCTCTCCCTCCTTTTTTAAAAAGTGGTGTGACATTAGCAACCCTCCAGTCCATAGGAACTGATCCAGAATTGATAGACTGCTGGAAAATTACCACCAATGCATCCACTATTTCTAGGGCCACTTCTTTAAGTACTCTGCGATGTAGACTATCAGACCCTGGGGATTTATCGGCCTTCAATCCCGTCAATTTCCCTAACACAATTTCCTGCCTAATAAGGATTTCTTTCAGTTCCTCCTTCTCACTAGACCCTCGGTCCCCTAGTACATCCGGAAGGTTATTTGTGTCTTCCTTTGTGAAGACAGAACCAAAGTACTTGTTCAATTGGTCTGCCATTTCTTTGTTCCCCCTTATAAATTCACCCGAATTCGACTGCAAGGGACCTACGTTTGTCTTCACTAATCTTTTTCTCTTCACATATCTATAGAAGCTTTTGCAGTCAGTTTTTATGTTTTCGGCAAGCTTCCTCTTGTACTCTATTTTCCGCTTCTTAATTAAACCCTTTGTCTTCCTCTGCTGAATTCTAAATTTCTCCCAGTCCTCTGGTTTGCTGCTTTTTCTGGCTAATTTGTATGCCTCTTCCTTGGATTTAACACTATCCTTAATTTCCCTTGTTAGCCACGGTTGAGCCACCTTCCCTGTTTTATTTTTACTCCAGACAGGGATGTACAATTGTTGAAGTTCGTCCATATGATCTTTAAAGGTTTGCCATTGCCTATCCACCGTCAACACTTTAAGTGTAATTTGCCAGTCTAATCTAGCCAATTCGCGCCTCATACCGTCAAAGTTACCTTTCCTTCAGTTCAGGACCCTAGTTTCTGAATTAACTTTGTCACTCTCCATCTTATTAAAGAATTCTACCATATTATGGTCACTCTTCCCCAAGGAGCCTCGCACAAGATTGCTAATTAGCCCCTTCTCATTACACATCACCCAGTCTAGGATGGCCAGCTCGCTGGTTGATTCCTCGACATATTGGTCTAGAAAACCATCCCTAATACAGTCTAGGAAATCCTCCTCCACTGCATTGCTACCAGTTAGATTAGCCCAATCAATATGTAGATTAAAGTCGCCCATGATTACTGCTGTACCTTTATTGCACACATCCCTTATTTCTTGTTTGATGCTGTCCCCAACCTCACTACTACTATTTGGTGGCCTGTACACAACTCTCACTAGTGTTTTCTGCCCTTTGGAATTCCTTAGCTCCACCCATACCAATTCCACATCATTCAAGCTAATGTCCTTCCTTACAATTGCTTTAATTTCCTCTTTAACCAGCAACGCCACCCAGCCTCCTTTTCCTTTCTGTCGATCCTTCCTAACTGCTGAATACCATTGGCTGTTGAGTTCCCTGCCTTGATCACCCTAGAGCCATGTCTCCGTGATGCCAATCACATCGTATCCGTTAACTGCTATCTGCGCAGTTAATTTGTCCACCTTATTCCAAATACTCCTCGCATTGAGGCACAGAGCCTTCAGGCTTGTCTTTTTAACTCACTTTGACCCTTGAGAATTTTGCTGCAAAGTGGCCCTTTTTGTTTTTTGCCTTGGGTTTCTCAGCCCTCCACTTTTACTTTTCTCCTTTCTATCTTTTGCTTCTGTCTCCATTTTGTTTCCCTCTGTCTCCATGCATAGGTTCCCATCCCACTGCCATATTAGTTCAACTCCTCCTAAACAGCACTAGCAAACACTCCCCCTCGGGCATTAGTTCCGGTCCTGCCCAGGTGCAGACTGTCTGGTTTGTACTGGTCCCACCTCCCCCAGAACTGGTTCCAATGCCCCAGGAATTTGAATCCCTCCCTGCTGCACCACTGCTCAAGCCACAAATTCACCTGAGCTATCCTGTGGTTCCTACTCTGACTAGCACGTGGCACTGGTAGCAATCCTGAGATTACTACTTTTGAGGTCCTACTTTTTAAATTTAACTCCTAGCTCCCAAAATTCGTCTCGTAGGACCTCATCCCATTTTTTACCTATGTCGTTGGTACCTTTATGTATAACGACAACTGGCTGTTCACCCTCCCTTTTTCGAATGTCTTGCACCCGCTCCGAGACATCCTTGACCCTTGCACCAGGGAGGCAACATACCATCCTGGAGTCTCGGTTGCGGCCGCAGAAATGTCTATCTGTTCCCCTTACAATTGAATCCCCTATCATTATAGATCTACCACTCTTTTTCCTGCCCTCCTGTGCAGCAGAACCACCTACGGTGCCATGAACTTGGCTGCTGCTGCTCTCTCTTGATGAGTCATCCCCCTCAACAGTACCCAAAGTGGTGCATCTGTTTTGCAGGGGGATGACCGCAGGGGACCCCTGCACTACCTTCCTTGCACTGCTCTTCTTGTTGGTCTTCCATTCCCTATCTGGCTGTGTACTCTTTACCTGCGGTAAGACCAACTCACTAAACATGCTATTCACGTCATTCTCAGCATCGTGGATGCTCCAAAGTGAATACACCCGCAGCTCCAGTTCCGCAATGCGGTCTGTTAGCATCTGCAGGTGGATACACTTCCCGCACACGTAGTCATCAGGGACACCGGAAGCGTCCCTGACTTCCCACATATTACAGGAGGAGCATAACACATGTCCGAGCTGTCCTGCCATTGACTTAACCCTTAGATAAACTTAATTTGGCAACAACAGTGCTAAAGGTTACTTACTGGTAAAGAAAAAAAACAAAAAACTACTTACCGATCACTAGCCAATCACTTACCCCCTTGGCTGTGACGTCACCTTTCGATTTCTTTCTACTTCTTTTTTGCCTCCCTGCTGCAGCTGCACCGGCTGGGCCTATATCGGCCTCTCGACTCTCTGACTCCCCGAGCTCCTGGTCTCACTGGCCTATATCGGCCTCTCCACTCTCTGCTGCCGGAACTCCCGCCTCTCCGACTCCGGTTATGGGGAGCGGGCAGGGAAGTGGAGCTGAGTCCATGATCAGATCAGCCATGATCATATTGAATGGCGGAGCAGGCTCGAGGGGCCGTATGGCCTACTCCTGTTCCTCTTTCTTATGTTCTTATGTTCTTAAAACTCATCTCTCATGTCTTTGATCTAGATTTTGGTCACCCCTCCCAGTATCTCCTTGGGTGGCTTGGCATCCATTTTTATATGATTATGACTCTGTGAAGTTCCTTGGGATTTTTTTTTTTTACATTAAAGGCGCTATATAAATACAAGTTCTTGTTGCTAAAGCATGCAGTATAGGCCCATTGCTTCTTAAGAGGTGGGTGAACCATACTGTTGGGCTTACAAATTGCACATGTAATGTGTTCTTTCCAACCATATAATTTAGGCATTGACAGCTTATGTATCCTCTCAAGCATTGAGGAGTCCTGATAAATCAGGTATTTCTGACAGCTTTCATCATTGTGGGCCCCATTGCAGTGTTCATGGAGCTGACCACTCGCTCTGTGGTTAACTGCATAGCCTGAATGTCTTGCTGGACCACGCCACAGTAGCTAGAGCTGGGCTCCTCCAAACTCTGTGCCATCATGCGCAAGCTCTCTGGAAGGCTGCCGAATGCACTTAAAATGTCCTGTTATATGGAGATCAGTCCTCCTGACCATGCTCCTTCGCACTGGAGCTCTTTGCATCTCCCAGACCCCTTTAGCTGATCCTCTAACGTGTATGTAGTGCCAGTCTCTGAGCTGGTGCTTGCTAAAGTGACATCGAGCGATGCAGTGCCATCTTGGGTGATGCTTTCTGTCAGCTCCTTGACTTTCTGGGCATTCTACATTTTGTTGACCTGAATGGGAAGAAAGGGACATGGATTAGGCTTTAGTGTGGAAGAAAAACAGATAGACTTTGTCATGTTTGGTGATTGAGGGTGAGATTTCAGTGAGAAGGGAAAGAGTGAATGATAGCCAAGAATCCTGCAGGATGCATCCTCCAGCTTGGCCACTCGCAATGCACCTGACACAACCCATCTATACGATTTCTAAGACTTGCTCATTGAATGGGTAGTACATCTGAATTGATGCTCTGCCTCCTCTTGTCCTCACCGCTTCTCTACTATCGATTGCCAACTTTGCTTTCGAGAAAGAAGGGAGCGTGTTTGTGATCCCCTCGTGAGATGGTTTGTGAATGTGCACATTAAGGGTGGCAGAGGTGTGATCGGTGAAGGCAGTATTAGTGAGGAAAGTAGGGGGTGCAGAGTGTGACATTAAGAGCAGAAATAGGCGGAGCGAAGTGTGCTTCAGTGAATGAAGAAGGTGCTGGTAATCACGGGAGGGAAGGGTATTGAGTGCTGGGATATTAGGTGGTGCAGGGTTATGCAGAGAATGATGCGAGATTGAAGTTAGGACTCTTAATTTAGCAACCCTGGACAGATCATTAAACTTCTTCCTATATTGGTGCCAGGTCCAACCTTTCCCCTACTGAAATCTCATCTTTAATTTTCAGTGCTGAAACTCTCCAATTTCAATATCTTTGTTTATTTTTATTTTTATGCAACCTTTTAAATATCTGTTCGTGCATTTGTGTTGCACAATGTATAACCAAGATAAAGAAAGAGGATTAACAGTATTTTCCTCAGATTTACAAAGCATTAATTAAAAGAAGAAATTGATGAAAAATCTGCTGTAAATTCAGTGAGGTAAAACCTATAGGGGAAGCAATTGGCCCGCACCCCATTTGGGACGCCCAATTCGAATTCAAATATTTGTGACAGTAAACTGCTGCTAGGAGGTTGGGGTAGTCTATAGCAATCCAGTCATGCTACTTTCTACCCTTGCTGATATGAGGGTAAATATACTACTTTTGTTTAAAACAAAGTTACCATCATTAGAACCAACTAAGCTCAAACTCTGCTTTGCAACCCAGTGTAATACCAGTCATTTCCCCCTCTGCATGGGTTGGAGCCCTGCTTACTCCCTGTGTTCTATTTCACTCCTGACTGGTAAAACTTCCCATTTTGTTTTAGTTAGCTGCAGACAACAACAAAAAATGTTGTTAGAAAGTACAAGCCAAGAGCAGAGTTTTGCTTTCATTTTATGTTTCCTTATCAGGTATTTAGTACAAAAATAAATACATTGGAACCCATTAAGTGCTTTAAGCACAAGTATGCCGATTTCTTCAGGATAAGTGTTCACGCAGAGTTTGGTGCAGGATGGGACGATTACAAATCAAGTCATGTTTTGGGGATGGCGCTGGAAGCAATATACATGCAAAAACAGATGATTGGCATCTATCTGAATCTGTGGTTAGATGTGCTTGAGATTGTTAAGTATCCAACGGAATCTAAATATGATACAAAAATTGGCTGTGTGATTGATAATGAAGAAGAAAACTGCAGACTGCAGAAAGATATCAATGGACTGGTCAGGTGGGCAGAACAGTGGCAATCCAGCGAAGTGTGAGGTAATGCATTTGAGGAGGGCTAACAAGGCAAGCGAATATACATTAAATGGTAGGACACTGAGAAGTGTAGAGGAACAGAGGGACCTTGAACTGCATGTCCACAGATCCCTGAAGGTAGCAGGACAGGTAGATAAGGTGGTTAAGAAGGCATACGGGATACTTGACTTTATTAGCCGAGGCATAGAATATAAGAGCAGGGAGGTTATGCTTGAGCTGTATAAAATATTAGTTAAGCCACAACCAGAGTACTGCGTGCAATTCTGGTCACCACATTACAGAAAAGATGTGTTTGCATTAGAGAGAGTACAAAGGAGATTTACGAGGATGTTGCCTGGACTGGAGAATTTTAGCTATGAGGAAAGATTGGATAGGCTGGGGTTGTTTTCCTTTAAGAGAGGAGCCTCATAGGAGACCTAATTGAGGTGCATAAAATTATGAGGGGCCTAGATAAAGTGGATAGGAAGGACCTATTCCCCTTAGCAGAGGGGTCAATAAGAACATAAAAAATAGAAGCAGGAGTAGGTCATTTGGCCCTCGAGCCTGCTCTGTCATTCAATACAATCATGGTTGATCTGATCTTGGCCTCAACTCCATTTTCCTGCAATAACCAGGGGGCATACACTTAAAGTAAATGGTGCGAGGTTTAGAGGGGATTTGAGGAGACATTTTTTCACCCAGATGGTGGTGGGGTTTGAAACTCATTGCCAGAAAGAGAGGCAGAGGCAGAAACCCTCATATCATTTAAAAAGTACTTGGATATGCACTTGATTTGTGCTGTAACCTACAAGGCTCTGGACCAAGAGCTAGAATTAGGCTGGATAGCTCATTGTTGGCCTGCATGGACACGAAGGGGTGAATAGCCTCCTTCTGTGCTGTAAATTTCTACGATTCTAAGTATTTTAATAATAAATACTATATGTTGCAAATAAATTGAAGCAGACATTACATACAAATGTCACATAAAAACATTGCTCCTTATTTTAAAATGCTTTTAAAATAAGGATGCTTAATAAGAACACCTACCAGAACATGCCTGCAATGAGCTGCTCGCAGACTATGCCCTGTGTCTTCCTCATTCATGTATAAAGCACGGCATTGCCTCCCTATTCTGTTCCATATAAATCTGTCCTTTTGGAACCATGTCCCTTATTTTCTGCAGCTCTTTCTGTTCTACTGATGGCTTGTAAATGCGTCCCTTGCAGTCATTTTTCTTTGAATTAGCAGACAATTTAGCTATTTTAGGTTCCGCATAATGGGGCATTAGGGACTAATTGTGCATCTAGGGCACGACAATTGACGTCGTGATCTCAGTGAAATTAGAGGGCGGGATAGGAAGTTTTTGCACTGAGTCGAATTTGCCGACTGGGCGGTAAAAGCTGGACGGCCACCGTAACGCTTAACAACACCTTTTGCTGCCTCTGCAGGGTGCTACCAGAGACGCAAAGGGAGCCAAAAATACAGCCTCATATTAGCAAAGGTCTCCAGTGCCTGTGCCCATTGAAAAATGCAATTTTCTTGGAGCATCTGAATCAAGGGCAAGTCTCACATCATATCCAAAGTTTGCTGGTCGAATTGACACATCAGCTGCCTGACCTCTGGTAAAAAGAGAAGTTGGAGTGATGCCGCCATCACTCCCAGTAAATGTAGGGAGAAAAAAAAGACAGCAGAACACCTGGGGCCGAAATTACCACTCTCCTTAAGGCCTGTTACCACCTCAAATCGGCGGCCACGCTGCAGAGTGGAGTGGCTGCCGACTTTCCATGGAATGGCCGCTGCGGGTCCAATTGCCCTCCGAGTTTTCCAGTGGTGCTTCGATTCCCCTCCCCACCGCTATGCTGCTGCCGATCCGTGGTAAGCGCGTCATCACCGTGCACACCACCGATCTACCCCCCCCCCGCCCCCCCCCCCCCAACGACGATATTCCCCTCTGAAAATCTTCGGCCCGCCCAGTGGTGCCAGAACCTGTTTTTTCCCGGTGGTCCAGTGAGGTTGTGGCCTTCTGCAACGGCAGTGCGGCTTCCCTTAAAGGGATGTTTTTTCCCGTCGGCCAACTGCCATATTGGCCAGACAATTATGCCCCCGGGTTCAGCCGGGCTGCCAACAGGCAGCCTGGCACCTCCTCTTGGGTGCCAGGCCGCTGGCCCAGCCGAAACCCTCCCTTTGGCCCCAGTGGCCCAAGTTCAAAAATTGCAGAGGCTCTCCCCTGCAAGTGAAGCTACCACCCCATATCCGCCCCTCAAGTGTTGTCACTGCCCCCATTAAGAGCGACTTCCAGATCCAAGGTTAAAAAAAAGCAACAAAGAACCGAATGTCGCTCAAGCGGCGACCTGAACCGCAGCTGCGGCAAAAACGATTGAAATGGGGGGGAGCACCCTGTTTCGGGCAGGGGGAAATTTCTACCCCAGGGGGTTTAGTCGGCCAGGATGGGGTGCCGAGAGAAAGGCAAGGAAAGTTTAAAAGGTTTATTGTAAGACTACTGCCAACTGAGCCCACAATTTTGTCTCTTTCAATTCTAATACAAACTAAACACAAATGTATTTAGTCCAATAAATATAGAAACATAGAAAATAGGTGCAGGAGTAGGCCATTCGGCCCTTCGCGCCTGCACCACCATTCAATAAGATCATGGCTGATCATTCCCTCAATACGCCTTTCCTGCTTTCTCTCCATACCCCTTGATCCCCTTAGCCATAACGGCCATATCTAACTCCCTCTTGAATATATCCAATGAACTGGCATCAACAACTCTCTGCGGCAGGGAATTCCACAGATTAACAACTCTCTGAGTGAAGAAGTTTCTCCTCATCTCAGTCCTAAATGTCCTACCCCTTATCCTAAGACTGTGTCACCTGGTTCTGGACTTCCCCAACATCGGGAACAATCTATCCGCATCTAACCTGTCCAGTCCCGTCAGAATCTTGTATGTTTCTATGAGATCCCTTCTCATCTTTCTAAACTCCAATGTATAAAGGCCCAGTTGATCCAGTCTCTCCTCATATGTCAGTCCAACCATCCCTGGAATCAGTCTGGTGAACCTTCGCTGCACTCCCTCAATAGCAGGAACATCCTTCCTCAGATTAGAAGACCAAAACTGAACACAATATTTCAGGTGAGGCCTCACCAAGACCCTGTACAACTGCAGTAAGACCTCCCTGCTCCGATACTCAAATCCCCTAGCTATGAAGGCCAACATACCATTTGCCTTCTTTACCACCTGCTGTACCTGTATGCCAATTTTAAATGACTGATGAACCATGACACCCAGGTCTCTTTGCACCTCCCCTTTTCCTAAACCGCCACCATTCAGATAATATTCTGTCTTTGCGTTTTTGCCCCCAAAGTGGATAACCTCACATTTATCCACATTATACTGCATCTGCCATGCATTTGCCCACTCACCTAACCTGTCCAAGTTAGCCTGCAACCTCTTAGCGTCCCCCTCACAGCTCACACCGCCACCCAGTTTAGTGTCATCTGCAAACTTGGAGATATTACACTCAATTCCTTCATCCAAATCATTGATGTATATTGTAAAGAGCTGGGGTCCCAGCACTGAGCCCTGCGGCACTCCACTAGTCACTGCCTGCCACACTGAAAAGGACCCGTTAATCCCGACTCTCTGCTTCCTGTCTGCCAACCAGTTCTCTATCCACGTCAGTATATTACCCCCAATACCATGATTTTGCACACCAATCTCTTGTGTGGGACCTTGTCAAAAGCCTTTTGAAAGTCCAAATACACCACATCCACTGGTTCTCCCTTGTCCACTCTTCGAGTTACATCCTCAAAAAATTCCAGAAGATTTGTCAAGCATGATTTCCCCTTCATAAATCCATGCTGACTTGGACCAATCCTGTCACTTCTTTCCATCTGCGCTGCTATTTCATCCTTAATAATTGATTCCAACAATTTCCCCACTACTGATGTCAGGCTAACCGGTCTATAATTACCCGCTTTCTCTCTCCCTCCCTTTTTAAAAAGTGGTGTTACATTAGCTACCCTCCAGTCCATAGAAACTGATCCAGAGTAGATAGACTGTTGGAAAATGATCACCAATGCATTCACTATTTCTAGGGCCACTTCCTTAAGTACTCTGCAGGCTATCAGGCCCCGGGGATTTATCGGCCTTCAATCCCATCAATTTCCCTAACACAATTTCCCGTCTAATAAGGATATCCTTCAGTTCCTCCTTCTCACTAGACCCTTGGTCCCCTAGTTTGGTTAGTCCAATCAATATGTAAATTAAAGTCACCTATGATAACTGCTGTACCTTTATTGCATGTATCCCTAATTTCTTGTTTGATGCTGTCCCAACCTTACTACTACTGTTTGGTGGTCTGTACACAACTCCCACTAGCGTTTTCTGCCCCATACCAATTCCACATCATCTAAGCTAATGTCCTTTCTTACTATTGCTTTAATTTCCTCTTTAACCAGCAATGCCACCCCGCTTCCTTTTCCTTTCTGTCTATCCTTCCTAAATGTTGAATACCCCTGGATGTTGAGTTCCCAGCCTTGTTCACCCTGGAGCCATGTCTCCGTGATGCCAATTACATCATACCCGTTAACTGCTATCTGCGCAGTTAATTCGTCCACCTTATTCCAAATACTCCTCGCATTGAGGCACAGAGCCTTAAGACTTGTCTTTCTAACACACTTTGCCCCTTTAGAATTTTGCTGTAATGTGGCCCTTTTTGTTTTTTGCCTTGGGTTTCTCTGCCCTCCAGTTTTACTTTTCTTCTTTCTATCTTTTGCTTCTGCCCCCATTCTACTTCCCTCTGTCTCCCTGCATAGGTTCCCATCCCCCTGCCATATTAGTTTAAGTCCTACCCAACAGCACTAGCAAACACTCCCTCTTGGACATTGGTTCCGGTCCTGCCCAGGTGCAGACTGTCCGGTTTGTACTGGTCCCACCTTCCCCCAGAACCGGTTCCAATGCCCCAGGAATTTGAATCCCTCCCTTCTGCACCACTCTGCGAGCCACGTATTCATCTGAGCTATCCTGAGATTCCTACTCTGACTAGCACGTGGTACTGGTAGCAATCCTGAGATTACTACTTTTGAGGTCCTACTTTTTAATTTAGCTCCGAGCTCCCTAAATTCGTCTTGTAGAACCTCATCATGTTTTTTACCTATATTGTTGGTACCTATATGCACCACGACAACTGGCTGTTCACCCTCCCTTTTCAGAATGCCCTGCATCCGCTCCGAGACATCCTTGACCCTTGCACCAGGGAGGCAACATACCATCCTGGAGTCTCGGTTGCGGCCGCAGAAACGTCTATCTATTCCCCTTACAATTGAATCCCCTATCACTATAGGTCTCCCATTCTTTTTCCTGCCCTCCTGTGTAGCAGAGCCATCCATGGTGCCATGGACTTGGCTGCTGCTGCCCTCCCCTGGTGAGTCATCCCCCCCAACAGTACCCAAAGCGGTGTATCTGTTTTGAGGGGGATGACCGCAGGGGACCCCTGCACTACCTTCCTTGCACTGCTCTTCCTATTGGTCACCCATTTCCTATCTGGCTGTGTATCCTTTACCTGCGGTAAGACCAACTCAGTAAATGTGCTATTCACGTCATTCTCAGCATCATGCATGCTCCAGAGTGAATCCACCCGCAGCTCCAGTGCTGCAATGTGGTCCGTCAGGAGCTGCAGCTGGATACACTTCCCGCACAAGTAATCATCAGGAACACCGGAAGCGTCCCTGACTGCCCACATAGTACAGGAGGAGCATATCACGTGTCCGAGCTCTCCTGCCATGACTTAACCTCTAGATAAACTTAATTTGGCAACAACAATGCTAAAGGTTACTGATAAAGAAAAAAAAAGAAAAACTACTTACCAATCACTTATCCCCTTGGCTGTGATGTCACCTTTTGATTTCTTTCTACTTCTTTTTTGCCTTCTCTCCCTGCTGCAGCTGCACCCGCTGGCCTCTTGTAGGCCTCCCGACTCGAGGCTGTTCCTCCTCCTCGCTCTCCTGCTCCCCGACTGTGACTAATGGGCCTCTTGTAGGCCTCCCGACTCGAGGCTGTTCCCCCTCCTCGCTCTCCTGCTCCCCGACTGTGACTAATGGGCCTCTTGTAGGCCTCCCGACTCGAGGCTGCTCCCCCTCCTCGCTCTCCCGCTCCCCGGCTGCACCCGCTGGCCTCTTGTAGGCCTCCCGACTCGAGGCTGTTCCTCCTCCTCGCTCTCCCGCTCCCCGACTGTGACTAATGGGCCTCTTGTAGGCCTCCCGACTCGAGGCTGCTCCTCCTCCTCGCTCTCCCGCTCCCCGACTGTGACTAATGGGCCTCTTGTAGGCCTCCCGACTCGAGGCTGTTCCTCCTCCTCGCTCTCCCGCTCCCCGACTGTGACTAATGGGCCTCTTGTAGGCCTCCCGACTCGAGGCTGCTCCTCCTCCTTGCTCTCCCGTTCCCCGACTGCACCCGCTGGCCTCTTGTAGGCCTCCCGACTCGAGGCTGCTCCCCCTCCTCGCTCTCCCGCTCCCCGACTATGACTAATGGGCCTCTTGTAGGCCTCCCGACTCGAGGCTGCTCCCCCTCCTCGCTCTCTGCTCCCCGACTGCACCGGCTGGCCTCTTGTAGGCCTCCCGACTCGAGGCTGCTCCCCCTCCTCGCTCTCCCGCTCCCCGACTGTGACTAATGGGCCTCTTGTAGGCCTCCCGACTCGAGGCTGCTCCCCCTCCTCGCTCTCCCGCTCCCCGACTGTGACTAATGGGCCTCTTGTCGGCCTCCCGACTCGAGGCTGTTCCCCCTCCTCGCTCTCCCGCTCCCCGACTGCGACTGATGGGCCTCTTGTCTGCCTCCCGACTCGAGGCTGTTCCTCCTCCTCGCTCTCCTGTTCTTGACTGCGACTGATGGGCCTCTTGTAGGCCTCCCGACTCGAGGCTGCTCCTCCTCTTTGCTGGGTTAGGGGAGCATAGTTTATCACTTTTCTTATTCAGAAGGAGAGTTTTGAAGTAAAATGAAGTAAGTAAGTTTTATTTTTCAACAGTTTCATTGTAGATTTACTTGCTATATGTATAATAATGCAGCTTAACGATTCGTATCTGGCCTTGTCTCACTGATGTGTTTTCAGTCCACCTACTGATAAATAGGAGAAGAGAGCCTGTGTGAAAGACATGCCTCCTGTTCAAATCAGAAGGTAGTGCAATTGTTATGCCCCCAGTCTGTGCTATCATATGATTCAATATTGGACAGTAAAAGGTGCTTTCCTGAACATAAGGTATGTGAGCCACTTATGGGTGACCAACTGCTCCAAACCCAAGAGAATATCTAACTCAAATCTGAAATAAGGCACCTTGTATTACATCTCTCAGAAATGTCCTATTATAATTCATACGTAATGAATTACTTTGAAATGTAGTCAGTATTGTTATACATAGAAACATAGAAAATAGGTGCAGGAGTAGGCCATTCGGCCCTTCGAGCCTGCACCACCATTCAATAAGATCATGGCTGATCATTCACCTCAGTACCCCTTTCCTGCTTTCTCTCCATACGCCTTGATCCCTTTAGCGGTAAGGACCATATCTAACTCCCTCTTGAATATATCTAATGAACTGGCATCAACAACTCTCTGCAGTCGAGAATTCCACAGGTTAACAACTCTCTGAGTGAAGAAGTTTCTCTTCATCTCGGCCCTAAATGGCTTAACCCTTATCCTTAGACTGTGACCCCTGGTTCTGGACTTCCCCAACATTGGGAACATTCTTCCTGCATCTAACTTGTCCAGTCCCGTCAGAATTTTATATGTTTCTATGAGATCCCCTCTCATCCTTCTAAACTCCAGTGAATACAGGCCCAGTTGATCCAGTCTCTCCTCATACGTCAGTCCTCCCATCCCGGGAATCAGTCTGGTGAACCTTCATTGCACTCCCTCAATAGCAAGAATGTCCTTCCTCTGATTAGGAGATCAAAACTGAACACAATATTCCAGGTGAGGTCTCACCAAGGCCCTGAATAACTGCAGTAAGACCTCCCTGCTCCTAGACTCAAATCCATTAATTATGAAGGCCAACATGCCACTTGCCTTCTTCACCGCCTGCTGTAATGCATGACAACTTTCAATGTACCATGACACCCAGGTCTCGTTGCACCTCCCCTTTTCCTAATCTGCCGCCATTCAGATAATATTCTGCCTTCATGTTTTTGCCACCAAAGTGGATCACCTCACAACTATCCACATTATACTGCATCTGCCATGCATTTGCCCACTCACCTAACCTGTCCAAGTCACCCTGCAGCCTTTTAGCATCCTCCTGACAGCTCACACCGCCACCCAGTTTAGTGTCATCTGCAAACTTGAAGATATTACACTCAATTCCTTCATCTAAATCATTGATGTATATTGTAAATAGCTGGGATCCCAGCACTGAGCCCCGCGGCACCCCACTAGTCACTGCCTGCCATTCTGAAAAAGACCCGTTTATCCCAACTCTTTGCTTCCTGTCTGCCAACCAGTTCTCTATCCACGTCAGTACATTACCCCCAATAACATGTGCCTTAATTTGGCATACTAACCTCTTGTGTGGGACCTTGTCAAAAGCCTTTTCAAAGTCCAAATACACCACATCCACTGGTTCTCCCTTGTCCACCCTACTAGTTACATCCTCAAAAAATTCTAGAAGATTTGTCAAGCATGATTACCCTTTCATAAATCCATGCTGACTTGGAGCGATCCTGTCACTGCTTTCCAAATGCGCTGCTATTTCATCCTTAATAATTGATTCCAACATTTTCCTCACTACTAATGTCAGGCTAACCGGTCTATAATTCCCCGTTTTCTCTCCCCCTCCTTTTTTAAAAAGTGGTAGTATGTAAGAAAGCTATACATATTCCAAAGCTATGTAAAAAAATATGGTCGTGATCTTGCACAAAAAAATTACAGCTTATCATAGATTTTTTTCAAAGTATGGCTTAGTTAACTTTGAAAATCTACAGAAAATGGATTATTCCTGATTTTAGAATTGTTTTAAACCTTTTTTTGTAAATTTCCACAGCTAAGTATTGTTATTCCATATAATTAGAGATGTACACCAAGTCATTAACTTTTTAATATGATTTACCATGTAATAAATATACTGTAAACTTATTTTATCTTGTTGCAAGAATCTTATTACAGTCCTTAGGAGTTAAATGCTACAGTTTTAACAAGGCAGCTGCAATACCCAGGAAGCACCCTCCTGGAGTTGTTATTGTGTTTGAATTCCAGATGATTTTTGTCAGACCAAACCCAATTTTAAAATGAAGCAACAAATGCTCAGTGATGTTTGCCCACAAAACTGGTGACACTCAATAAATTATTATCTGGTAGTTTTATTCCATTACATTGCATGTAACATGGAGAACCAACAAACTGATAGGAATTCCATTATATTCCCACTCCCCATATAGTATTAAAAAAAAAGAAAAACTAATCACAATGAAACATTCCAGGATTAAACTTTAGTTGCAAGATCCATGCCATTCCCCAAATAAACAGTAAGTATGAAACAGGAATATTCAGTGTTTTGAATAGGATATTTTGTTGAAGTTAAACTGACACGTTCCTACTGCTTTTCATTGACTTTAAGATTTCTTATTAAATGTGTAAAGCTAGGTTTAGTTTTAACCCTCCCTATTAATTTTCTGGAATGTTGTACTGGGTGCTCTGCACTAAGTAAGAGGAGCCATCAATGTGCCTATTCTGAATTTTAAAACTTTTTTAGAGATTTATTTCACAAACATTATTAACAGAGTTATGATGTTGACTCATGAACTGGCAATAGCTATTCATCAAAAACGATTACTATGACCTTATTGCCATAAAGTGTCAGCTTACATCTCACAGGCTTTGCATGAGCCAGTATATGTCAACATTGTAAAAGTATTTAATGTTCAAAGAGTCACTTTAAAGGTAGAGTATTCCTATCACTTCTCTTTGAAATACATTTTGATTGATATCTGTTGCAAAAACAATGAGATAGTAGCAGCTCTTTTCATTCTTCTTTGAGAGCTCTCCTACTCACACTTGTTACCATCCAAACTAAACAGTTTGAAGTTTTCATTTCTTCCCTACTTTATTTAAATAAGAATGTAATGTGGAATTGGGTTGTAGTCAGCAATTCTCTGCTTTCAACTGAGTAGTACACAATGAACAGAAAGGGAAATCTGTAGCAGAGAAGGGAGATTATTGTTGATCAGTTGTTATGTAAGGGGCATGTGGACTGACAAGAGTTGCCCTAAGCACATAAGCAGTGAGGTAGGTGGACAAGCCATTTGTGTAGACTGTTGTCCACCTTAACCAACTGGGTGAAGGGCCAGCACTCACCATTCTTTACAGTCACTCGGGCATTGGAGGGAAAAAGCAAAGATACTCAGCACATGAAAGGTCCATTTAATTTGTCGCCACCAGAAGTTGTAACATAGATGAGGAGATCTTTTTAAATGCTGTCTTTTAAGGCATTACTCTCCCTGCCTTAAAAGGACAGATGAGGTGTTGTATGTGAATCAAAACTTTCAAATAATATATGTTGCATCTTTCACTCAAACTTCCATGCTGTGCTTTACAATCTATAATTGTAACAAACATTCTGGTAAAATCTTTATCCTGCCAAATGCTTCCTGTATTTTTGAGGTCTCATAATTTTAGTTATTGATTAAAAATTCTAAATTCATATGAGTTCAGCTATTTTGAATACAGAATGCTAGTGACTGCAACAGAAAGTTAAATAACCACATGTTTGCGATCAGTTATTAGAGTAGAACAAAGCTCGGTTCCAACATTTTCAAACTACAAATGACTGTTGCATCATTACTGGCAACTGGATACAACAAGCATCATTTTGTTGGTATCAATTTAATCCAAAACATAAGTGAATAGAGTATACTCAATGCAGGCAAATCCAATTCTCTCTGGCACTGTCTCCCACAAAGAAATCTCCAGTCCCTAATTTCTAGGGAAGGTCTACAATAATGTTTCATTAGATGGGAGGTGGCTCTATTGAATTTGTCAACACCGGAAGTTGTAACATAGATCTTAGAATGATTAAACTTATAACAATATCACTGGTGCCAGACGTTGGGTGCAACACACATTGGCCCCTTTATTTAGCACATTGGAGTTCAGGCACATATAGTTAACCGAAGGCCACATCTCACTATCATGTGGAGGGAGTGAAGGTTGAGTTACGGGAAAGATGGGCACAGATTTAGGAGGTGACAACATGTTCTAGGACTTTGGAGAGGAAAGGGTGGTTGAAGATGGGGTGCTATTTTGCAAGGACAGAGCCGTCAATGGTGGGTTTTTTGAGAATGGGGTGATGCTGGCGGATTTGAAAGGGAGGAGACAGTACCTGAGGTGAGGAAACCATTTACAATATCAGCAAGCATAGGGGCCAGAATGGGAAATAGGGTGATCAGTGGTTTAGTGGGAAAAAGTTCTAAAGAGCAGTAGGAGGGTCTCATGGACAAGTTGAGATCAGAGAGGGCATGAGGTGAGATAGGAGAGAAACTAGAGAAAGATATAAGTTCAGGGCTAGGGCACGGGTGAACTTTGCGAAAAATTTGGCTTGGGGTGGGGTGGGGGGGTGGGCGCAAGATGAAGGGAGGTATACAGCAGAGGCAGCCGAAGGCATGGTCTTAATCTTAGCACCAAAGAAGTCCATGAGCTTCTCTGTTTATTTAGACTGCTTTTTCGACATCCAGTCCTAGATGTGCCGCAATTTCCTCCAATTGAACACTGGGAAGACCAAAGCAATTGCTCACGCCACAAACTCAGTTCCTTTGCCACCAATTTCATCGCCCTTCTGGCCACTGTCTCAGGCTGAACCAGACTGTTCTCAACTTCAGCATCATGTTTGTTCCTGAGCTAAGCTTCTGACCCCGTATACTCTCCATCAAAAAAATTGTCTACTTCCACCTCAGTAACATCGCCCGTCTCTGCCCTGCCTCAGATCTTCTGCTGCTGAAACCCTCATCCATGTCTTTGTTACCTTCAGACTCAACTATTCTAATGGTTCCCTGGCTGGACCTCCCACCTTTCACCCTGCATAAAATTTAAGTTATTCAAAACTCTGCTGCCCAAATCCTAACCTAAACCAAGTCCCGCTCACCTATCACCCCTGTGCTCGCTGACTTACATTGGATTTTGGTCCACCAATGCCTTGATTTTAAAATTCTCAACCTTGTGTTCAAATCTTTCCATAACTTTGCACCTCCCTATCTCTGTACCTTTTGTGCCCTCCCGCAGCCCTATAGTCCTCAAAGAATTCACCATTAGTGACCATGCCTTCAGTCATATAAGTCCTAAGCTCTGGAGTACCCTCCCTAAATATTTCCACCTCTCCACCTCTGGCTCCTCCTTAAAAACGCTCCTTAAAACTAACTCTTTAACCATGCTGTTAGTCGCTTATCTGACTATCTCCTTCTTTGATTTGATGTCATTTTTTATCTGATTATGCTCCTATGAAGTACCTACATTAAATTTATACTTTGGAATCAAAAACAAAATTTTGCAGACAACACCAAATTGGGGGGAGATAGTCAGCACTGAGGAGGAGTGTAACAAATTACAAGAAGACATGAATAAACTTGAAGAATGAGCATATAATTGCAAATGAATTTCAACATAGATATGTGTGAGTGAGGTATTACATTTTGGTAACAAAAATTAGGAGGTTACATAGTACTTAGAAAATAGGAATGTAAATGGGGTAGAGGAGCAAAGGGATTTGGAAGCACAAATACGCAAATCACAAAGTTGCGACGCAGGTCACAAAAGCAAACCAAGCACTAGGGTTTATTTCTAGACGGATAGAATTGAAAAGTAGAGAAGTTATGCTAAACTTGTATCGAACCTTTGTTAGACCACACTTAACATAAAAACATAAGACATAGGAACAGGAGTAGGCCATACGGCCCCTCGAGCCTGGTCCGCCATTTAATACGATTAAGGCTGATCCGATCATGGACTCAGGTCCACTTCCCTGCCCGTTCCCCATAACCCCTTATTCCCTTATCATTTAAGAAACTGTCTATTTTTGACTTAAATTTATTCAATGTCCCAGCTTCCACAGCTCTCTGAGGCAGCGAATTCCACAGATCCACAACCCTCTGAGAGAAGAAATTTCACCTTATCTCAGTTTTAATAGGGCGACCCCTTATTCTAAGATTATGCCCTCTAGTTCTAGTCTTCCCTATTAGTCGAAACATCCTCTCTGCATCCACCTTGTCAAGCCCCCTCATAATCTTATATCTTTCGATAAGATCACCTCTCATTCTTCTGAATTCCAATGAGTAGAGGCCCAACTTACTCAACCTTTCCGCATAAGTCAACCTCCTCATCCCCGGAATCAACCTAGTGTACCTTCTCTAAACTGCCTCGAAAGCAAGTATACCCTTTCGTACATATGGAAACCAAAACTGCACACAGTATTCCAGGTGTGGCCTCACCAATACCCTGTACAACTGTAGCAAGACTGCCCTGCTTTTATACTCCATCCCCTTTCCAATAAAGGCCAAGATTCCATTGGCCTTCCTGATCACCTGCTGTACCCACATACTAACCTTTTGTATTTCATGCACAAGTACCCCCAGGTCCCGCTGTACTGCAGCACTTTGCAATCTTTCTCCATTTAAATAATAAATTGCTCTTTGATTTTTTTTCTGCTAAAGTGCATGACCTCACACTTTCCAACATTATACTCCATCTGCCAAATTTTTGCCCACTCACTTGGAGTACTGTGTACAGTTCTGGTCACCATATTATAAAAAGGATATAGAGACACTGGAGAGGGTGCCAGAAAGATTTACAAGGATGATACCATCATCATCATAGGCAGTCCTTCGGAATCGAGGAAGACTTGCTTTCACTCTAAAAATGAGTTCTTAGGTGGCTGAACAGTCCAATACGTGAACCACAGTCCCTGTCACAGGTTAGACAGATAGTTGTTGGGTGGCTGGGACTGGTTTGCCGTACGCTTTGTCCACTTCCTGCGCTTGATTTCTGCATGCTCTCGGTGATGAGACTCGAGGTGCTCAGTTCCCTCCCGGATGTGCTTCCTCCACTTAGGGTGGTCTTCGGCCAGGGACTCCCAGGTGTCAGTGGGGATGTTGCACTTTATCAGGGAGCTTTGAGGGTGTCCTTGTAACGTTTCCTCTGCCCACCTTTGGCTCATTTGTCATGAAGGAGTTCTGAGTAGAGTGCTTGCTTTGGGAGTCTCATGTCTGGCATGCAAACAATGTGGCCTGCCCAGCGGAGCTGATCAAGTGTGGTCAGTGCTTCAATGCTGGGGATGTTGGCCTAGTCGAGGACGCTAATGTTGGTGCGTCTGTCCTCCCAGGGGATTTGCAGGATCTTGTGGAGACATCGTTGGTGGTATTTCTCCAGTGACTTGAGGTGTCTGCTGTACATGGTCCATGTCTCTGAGCTGTACAGGAGTCGCTAGAGTCCTCCTCAACCATCTTCTCCCTATGGCTGAGGAGCTCCTCCCAGAGTCACAGTGCGGATGATACGAGAACTGCGAGGTTATAACTATCAGCAAATGATGAACAGGCTGGGTCTCTTTTCTCTTGAAAAAAGAAGGCTGAGGGGAGACCTAACAGAAGTCTTTAAAATTATGAAAGGTTTGATAGAGACACAGAGAGAATGTTTCCACTTGTGGGGAAGAGCAAAACTAAAAGCCATCAAAATAAGATAGTCACCAAGAAATCAAATAGGGAATTCAAAAGAAACTTCTTTACCCAGAGAGTGGTGAGAATGTAGAACTCACTACCACAGGGAATGGTTAAAGCAGATAGTATAGATGCATTTAAGGGGAGGCTAGATAAACATATGAGGGAGAAGGGAATAGAGGGTTATGCTGATAGGGTTAGATGAGGAAGGATGGGAGGAGGCTTGAGTGGAGCATAAACGGCAGCATGGACTGGTTGAACCCTGTGGCCTGTTTCTGTGCTGTACATTCCATGTAAATCTATATAAATGCAAGTTGTTGTTATTTTTGTCTATTATATTGTTTTATTGCAACAATATAAAACTTTATTTTTGTTAAGTGAATTCGTTAGCCTCGAGAGTACACTTGGATTGTGCTTTATGCAAAATGTTGTGTATAGTTTTCACTTGATGAAGGTAAATATTTTTTGGCCACCTTTTAAAAAAAAGTTAATAGTGAAATAAGCGATTAAGCATTTAATTACTCTCTTATTGCCATGAAGTGACCAATATACTAATTAGATCAATGCTAATGCTTCAATGTGGATTCCCATATTAGGTAAATATTCTGAAAAGCGAATAACATTGTGTGGAGAAAAAGTTATTCACGTACAAGAAGTCAAATGTAAGAAGACTTCAAATTCATACTTCAAAAATAATGCAGTCTATGACAGACACCGTTTGGGTGTGTACAGGCTTTGAGTAATTCTGCACAGCTTGTCTTCCTTTTAGTAATTAACCTTCCCAGGTGAGAGGTCAAAGTTTACTTGGCACACAGCCATTAATTATGACAAACTCTTAAACACACAATTGTTCCAGAAAATCTTTCTGTCAAAATCAAGTTAATGGAATAAATGTTTAAAAGTTGTTTTAAAATTGCTTAAGTGTCATGTGAGCCATTCAATCATGATAATGTCAAGAACTCGGGAAACCAATTGGCAGTGCCTCCTAAAGGACTATGATAACATTTTTCACCATGTTCAAGGTTAGAATTTTCCAATGTCATTTAGACCACATTTGCGTCAGTGTCAGATATGTAAGAGTTTAAACTGTGCTACACCCACTCTGAATTTCAAGGATTATTTTGATTAAAGCATACAATGACCTTGTTACCTTCACATTCAACAAAACCTACATCATAAATTAAGTTTAATGGGTAAAACACACAGATCCTTTCATTCTCAGCCCTAGGAGTTTGGTACTGCATATTCTCCTCTCGGCAGGCCTGAAATTAGTGATATTAGTGCAAGGGTTCCACTCTGGAATATCCATATCTCAGACTGGATGATTACGCTTGAGAATGCCTCCCATGCTAATTCTATTCGGCAAAGCGAATTTATGTGTAAAATAGACACTTTTTGCAGCATGTTGAGTGTGTATGTGGGTAGAGAAGGGAGATAAGAATTCTTCTGTGAATATAAACTTGAACCAAAGAGATATTTTCCCTAATCAGATGGGACTGAAAGATCAGTGAAACTATACTCATGGATTGGTTTACCATGTCTGTGAGCATTTTTGGAGTCAGCATTTGAACTTAACTGCTGGGGTAGGGGTTATTATACAATATTTGTTAGCTTTGCCCATTGCCTCTACGAATCGCTTTAGCAGCCATACGACAAAAGCTTAAATTTTATGTAGCACAGCTCAAATAAAGGAATGTCACTTTTAGCAGCATGCCTGTGAAAGCAGCGAGGGAGGTAGTAAGTGAAAATAGGTTCAGAAGGATTGGCCAGGAGCAGCAGGTTAAGGCTTGAGATTTTAGTCTTGTATTCTATGTGACATCTAGTTTTGGAAACACAGTGACGCTGTCCCACTTGATATTCTGGAGACAAGGGGTGTGGAAATATATTTGTTGGCCGAGAAATCCCGGTCCTCTGCTTCCCGCGGCCGCTCGACAGGAAATGGTAAAAAAGATGTGCACCTACCTGTTCCTGCTGCGCCCACCTGGTCCCAGTCCTGAGGCCTCCTCTCCCTGCACTTCGGAGCGCGTGCACATCTGGACGGACGTACGCTGGAGCTGAAGTCACATGGCACTGGGCAGCCAATCCAGGTACAGTGTTTTCTCATTCATAATAATGGGAACTCTGTAAGTAGGAGTTCTCATTATTATGATTGAGAAACACCCCTCCAAACACCCAAACACAAATAAAAAATAGAAAAAATACAACACATATTTAATATTAATTTAAATTAAAGTTAATAAATGTCCTATTTTTCAGATTTTTAAAAAAGTTTTTTAATTATGGTTTAAAATAAACTTAACTTAATGGGAAGGGTTTTTAACATTAAAATGTGTTTTTAAAATTTTATTTTTATATGTTTTTGTATGTTTTAAAACTCTTACATTGGTAAAAGTAGGCTATGCATCTGCTTTTATCAGGCGCAAGAGTTTTCAGGATATTTGCTGGACAAGAGATGGGTAAATACTGCAATCTTGTCCATGCGAATGTCCTGGCTGTGGGGATACGGAGGATCTGTCAAGCCACAGTATGACAGACCGGAAAAGCTGGTTTTTGGCGCATGCACATTGCACGCCAAAAACCGGCTTTTGCGATGCCTTCCCAGGTCCGTGCACACTCCGTACAGACCCAGGGAAGCCGGTATTTCTGCCCCGTTATCTCTCATGTATGCTATAGGTGGCTCAGGTCTGACTATCATACAGCAGTGTGTTCAGGTCCACATTTGGTAGACCCGTAACTTGTTATTCAATGTTAATTTCCTATTAGTTCACACACACTTAGTCAATTGGCCTGAATGTGGTTACTATCTTTCTGATGCGAGAGTTTGGCTCATCAAGATAAGTGAGAGATAAGTTGTCCAATACTGTTGATCCTAAATAGTAGAACTTGTGTAAAGTTTCTGGCATAGTGTTTGCTATTGAAACTTCTGCTGCAGTCAACACATCCTATGCTATGATCACTGTCTTCTTTAAACTGATAGCCCAAATTCATCACAAGCTTGTTCTTAGAAACTTAGAATATATGGATGCAATCAAGCCATAGGACAAGGTAATCTCACCCACAAAAAGGGCTATTTTAGGAGACCTTAGAAATCGAGTTTTGACCAATGAAACAGAACCCAGACGAAAAGGCAAACCAGGCAACAATTTTTAAAATAAATGTTAAATTTATGGATAAAATAGAATACTTGCCCCCTCACACACCATGGCTCAGTTTGTAAAGGCAGTGTGTAGTTGGGCCATAATACCAATAGGACCCAGTTTTGAATCCTGGTCTGACTGAGTTAGCTGAGATAGCAATAGGGAGGCTACAATCAGCCTCAGCACTCCTGGGAGTAAGGAGGGAGACAGATTAGTTTGATTCCCTGCTCCTCACTGCCAGCCATTGATTCCTGCAGGATGGTACATTTGCATGCATCTTGGGCGAGGAAATAATTAGGGCCAGCCGGGTTTACCACCCATTGTCGATTAGGCGGCCAAGTATCAAACTCAAGGCTCATACAACTTTCACTGGGGTGAGGTACCATACCCTAGTAAGATCACAGTAGAAGGAAAGAAAAGTGGCAACAGAAAAAAAATACTTAGTAGGTAATTGTAGAACAGTGTTGTTTTCTCCAACTTAGAACCATAGAGGTTTACAATCCATCATGTGTGCCGGTTCTATGTTAGAGCAATCCAAAACAAATTTCACTGCCATGCTCTCTACTATTAGCCATGTGGGGTACTGTAGTGAGAGCATGCAGAAATCAAGCGCAGGCAGCAGAAGGAGCGTGCGGCAAACCAGGCTCCCTGCCCACCCTTTCCCCCAACGACTATCTGTCCCACCTGTGACAGAGACTGTGGTTCTCGTATTAGACTGTTCAGCCACCTAAGAACTCATGATAAGAGTGGAAACAAGTCTTCCTCGATTCCGAGGGTCTGCCTATTATGATGATGTTACTGGACTAGTAATCTTGAGGCCTGGACTAATAAACCAGTGTATGTGAGTTCAAATCCCATCATGGCAACTTGAGATTTTGAATTCGGTTTTAAAAAATTCTGGAAATGATTTTTTTAAAACTGGTACCAGTAAAAATGTACATAAAGCTAATGAATTTTCATTAATAAAAAAACAACTGGTTCACTAATGGCCTTTAGAGAAAGAAACCTGCTGTTCTTACCTGGTCTAGGGTATATGTGACTCCAGTCCCACACTAACATTATTGACTCTTAACTGCCCCCTGAAGTGGCCTAGCAATCCAATCAACTGCAACTAGGAATGGGTAATAAATGCTGGGCTTGCCAGCGACTCCCACAACCTGAGAATGAATAAAAGAAAATATATTTTCCTCTGCTTCAAATATTTATCCACTTTTCCCTCTGTGACAAAGTACTCCATACTCTAACATAGAAACAT
Organism: Pristiophorus japonicus; assembly: GCF_044704955.1. NCBI lineage: Eukaryota > Metazoa > Chordata > Chondrichthyes > Pristiophoridae > Pristiophorus > Pristiophorus japonicus. The sequence goes on from NC_091985.1 coordinate 68,033,747, forward strand.
AGAAACATAGAAAATAGGTGCAGGAGCAGGCCATTCAGCCCTTCTAGCCTGCACCGCCATTCAATGAGTTCATGGCTGAACATGAAACTTCAGTACCCCCTTCCTGCTTTCTCGCCATAACCCTTGATCCCCCGAGTAGTAAGGACTTCATCTAACTCCCTTTTGAATATATTTAGTGAATTGGCCTCAACTACTTTCTGTGGTAGAGAATTCCACAGGTTCACCACTCTCTGGGTGAAGAAGTTTCTCCTCATCTCGGTCCTAAATGGCTTACCCCTTATCCTCAGACTGTGACCCCTGGTTCTGGACTTCCCCAACATTGGGAACATTCTTTCTGCATCTAACCTGTCTAAACCCGTCAGAATTTTAAACGTTTCTATGAGGTCCCCTCTCATTCTTCTGAACTCCAGTGAATACAAGCCCAATTGATCCAATCTTTCTTGATAGGTCAGTCCCGCTCTAAACAAATTTCCCCTAATCTTTCCCCTCATTCTCTAAGTGGTAATTTTAAATTGATGACTGCCTCGTCACTGACTCATCAATCAGAGGATAATCGTCTTTATTTGCCCGACCAATAATTTAAAAATCTCTATTAAATCTTCTCCTCGCCTTCACTGATCCAGTGTAAATAGATCTAACCCAGCAACTTGCTGCTCAGAAAGCTACAGTATATTCATAGGAACAAATGAAGGTTGTATAGATACCTCATCAGAGATGGTTCACACATGGCATTGTCCTTATCATAATTATACTCACACCCATAGGGTTAACTGTAATGCATTCAAGTAACAATTTGGATCTTCATCCAATGTATACAATCCATAATGTATATTTAATATTAACATATCATTTCAAATATTCTTTCTCCTTAAAAAGTTAATTTTATCTAAAATAAAATAGCAGGATATTGTAGCATAATTTAAGAATAGATTCTTTTGCCTTTTTTAATCAATCATTTCCTTTCTCTTTGAACCCACTAGTTACTTTTGGCCTTTAACAGTGACTGATTAGAATTGAACCATATCACTGGGGCTGCATCCTCGTTACAGTATTACTTCATTTTCTTCATTGTTGGTAACTACAAATGTACAGAACCCTGAGAAGGTTGATACTGATGATAAATGTTTTGTTTTCTTGCCTGCTGTTATGTGGTTTGTCCTATCTCCTGAACCACAGGCTAAGATAACATTTATAGCAACTGTTTCCTGACAGGAAGTGTTGTTTTGACTAATCTATTGCCCTCTTTCTTTTATGCGTTTAGGCCAAATTAGAAGGAATAACAATTAACTTGATGGTATGCGCCATGTAAGCAATTGTAAGGCTTTCATCCAAATAATTTCAGCAAGATGACAGGAACAAAATCACTGCATTTCAGATTATGCCTGTGGCCTATAGAAAAGAAGCCATTTACACAACCATGAGTAAATCTCGGTGATTCACAGCTTTTTGAAATTGGCTTTGAATACCTGAGTGTTTTCTGAATACGAATTGCTAGAATCCAATTATTTGCAACATAAGAAGAATCTTCTCCTTCTAGAGATTTGAAGAGGGACTGCAGCAACTCACTGTTAAACGACAAATGTATGGAGTGTATAAATATTGAATGCCAAGGTCAACTTTAGGGTTCTCCCCTTTAGTTAGGTAAGCTATACGTTATGCCTAATTTATTAGGATTTACTGATCACATATATTCATTTGTCAGTTTCAAGTATATTCTGAATCCGGAGGTGCAAGGTATTAATTTCTAAACTTATTTGTCATAATGGGATTTCACATTGCTTTTATAGGTTGAACCTCCCTTATCCAGAATTCCCTTATCTGGAACCACTCCTCGTCCAAAACCATTCCTGGCTACCGGGTGGCATATGTGCATGGCATATGCGCAGAACTCCGACCTAAACAAATTGAAGTCTTTCCTTGCTGCTGACTACTGCAATCGCTGGCCTGACCCCGCGATCCACCGCTACTGCCCCCCCCCCCACAATGATCTCTCTGCCGCATTCCCAGTCCCAAGCCAGCGAGCCCCGATATCCCCTTGCTCAGTATATGTACCATCCAATTTAACGTGACCACCCCTCATCCAGAAAAATTCTTTACCCAGAACAGGCCAGGTCTCGAGGGTTCCGGATAAGGGAGGTTCAAACTGTATTTGTAAAATGTGTCCGGTTTGGACCACTATTAAATCCCTTTGGGATTGCTCATGGATTTTTATGGATGGGTTCTTACCTTATTCCACTGCTATTGGAGGTTGGTATATACTGTATTATCAGAACTTCCATAGCCGTGGGCTGAGATGCTGGAATTTTTTGTGTTTATCATCCAGTAAGATGCAGTGTGATATTATATAATATAGTTGATGCCCTGTGACAAAGCTAACAGAACAAAATAAGGATTTCTCTTACTCTTCCTGTAACACTGCTTATGCTCCTCTCCCACCTGTGTAATTATGTATTTACTCCTAGTGAGGTGGATAAGAGAAACTGGAACATTGTTAGGCTTCTTAGCAACATTATTCCCTGGATTCTGGGGCGGTCCCAGCAGATTGGAAAACTGCAAATGTAACGCCCCATTTAAAAAAGGAGGCAGACAAAAAGCAGGAAACTATAGATCAGTTAGGCTAACAGCTGTCATTGGGAAAATGCTGGAGTCCATTATTAATGAAGCAGTAGCAGGACATTTGGAATCAGGCAGAGTCAGCATGGATTTATGAAAGGGAAATCATGTTTGACAAATTTGCTGGAGTTCTTTGATGATGTAACGAGCAGGATGGATAAGGGGGAACCAGTGGATGTGGTGTATTTAGATTTCCAGAAGGCATTCGATAAGGTGCCACATAAGAGGTTACTGCACAAGATAAAAGCTCACGAGGTTGGGGGTAATATATTAGCATGGATAGAGGATTGGCTAACGAACAGAAAACAGAGAGTCGGGATAAATGGGTCATTTTCCGGGTTGGCAAATAGTGACTAGTGGGGTGCCGCAGGGATCAGTGCTGGGTCCTCAACTATTTACAATATATATTAATGACTTGGATGAAGGGACTGAGTGTAATGTAGCCAAGTTTGCTGATGATACAAAGATGGGTGGGAAAGCAAATTGTGAGGAGGGTACAAAAAATCTGCAAAGGGATAGAGACAGGCTAAGTGAGTGGGCAAAAATTTGGCAGATGGAGTATAATGTGGGAAAATGTGAAGATATCCACTTTGGCAGAAAAAATAGAAAAACAAATTATAATTTAAATGGAGAAAAATTGCAAATTGCTGCAATACACAGAGATCTGGGGGTCCTTGTGCAGGAAACACAAAAAGTTAGTATGCAGGTACAGCAAATAATCAGGAAGGCAAATGGAATGTTGACCTTTATTGTAAGGGCGATAGAGTATAAATCCTGCTACAACTGTACAGGGTATTGGTGATGCCACACCTGGAGTACTGCGTACAGTTTTGGTCTCCGTATTTAATGAAGGGTATAATTGCACTGGAGGCTGTTCAGAGAAGGTTCACTCGGTTGAATCCAGAGATGAGGGGATTGACTTATGAGGATAGGTTGAGTAGGTTGGGCCTATACACATTGGAATTCAGAAGAATGAGAGGTGATCTTATTGAAACATATAAGATAATGAAGGGGCTTGACAAGGTGAATGCAGAAAGGATATTTTCACCCATAGCGGAAACTAAAACTAGGGGACATAGTCTTAGAATAAGGGACCGGCCATTTAAAACTGAGATGAGGAGAAATTTCTTCTCTCAAAGGGTTGTAAATCTATGGAATTCTCTGCCCCAGAGAGCTGTGGAGGCTGGATCATTGAACATATTTAAGACGGAGATAGACAGATTTTTGAGCGATAAGGGAGTAAAGGGTTATGGGGAGCGGGCAGGGAAGTGGAGCTGAGTCCATGATCAGATCAACCATGATCTTATTGAATGGCGGAGCAGGCTCAAGGGGCCAAACGGCCTACTACTGCTCCTATTTCTTATGTTCTTATGACACTTGGATCAGTTTTCTAGATCTTCCAACTTTGAAGTAAGGAAGCACTTACAGTGGCAGAGCGGTGGGGTGGGAGGTAGGGGGTGGGGGACAGTGGACGAGGAGAAGAGGTGGTGCTTTAATTTCTAGTTCGTGCAAAGCACTAATCATTTTCTTCATTGATACAACCCTCCGCTACTTTGATATGTCTTAATATTGTTGCCTGAACATTAATCTGAGAAAGTTCTGCTAATATAGCAGTGATTTCAGGTTGGAATTTTCATAACTGATGAAGTATAGTCATTGTCCAAGTCAGGACTGGACTCAGGATTACACCACAATTAAGTTAGGGGCTAGGCCAAAGAGTGGACTCGATGTGACATTCACATTCATGTTGTATCAATTGGTGGAATGTTGTATAATCCTGAATCCCCCTGCACATTAAATTAACAGAATATGAGTACATGGAGAATAGCTAATTGATAGACGGCAGTGGATTCGCTGCAAAAATGATGGAGAGGTACAGAAACAGAGCCACTATTCTCAGTAACATACCTGTAGTGTTGTTACCTGAAGTTTCAATACAGTTTATTTTAAAATTCTCTGAAACTCAAACAAGGACCAGGTTGGAAATAATCCGAATAGATGCAGGCCACCCTACTTGGTTAGAAAGATCTTTCATGTTTGTGGTTTATACCAGCTACAAGCAGTAGAGCTACAGCATGATTACATAGAGCAGAGCACTCATGCCCTGTCATTACAAATATACAGTGTATATGGAAAAGGCACACAGTAATTACAGATAAAAATAACATACTGTTTATTCTGTTCGACATTCAAAACAATACAAGTGAATTTAATTCCAACTGACCATTCATTTCAATAATTCAGTAAGACATTTAGCAGACCACTTTATTTTCACAGAGATTTTTCCTTATTAGTGATAGTCCACTTTGGAATAAATGGTGAATTCCTTTCTTACTGTGTGCTACATTCCAACATTACAACGGTGACTGCGCTTCAAAAGTACTTCATTGGTTGTAAAGTGTTTTGGGATGTCCTGAGGTTGTGAAAAGTGTATACAAGTGACGTTCCTTCTTTCTTGCTAGTTGTGCTGCAAATCAATATAGAAAATATTGCAGCTGATTTACAGTAAATTAATAAAATAACTTACAGAAAGTACCTTTTGGGCTGGATTTTCATCTCTTTTGCGCCGCGTATGCCCACAAAATGGACCATAAAGTTCCCCATGAGTCAGAATGAGAAGGCTTTAGAATTTGGCAGAATTGCAGGCTTCCTGAGGGTTCAAGGAGTCATTGATTGCACATACGTCGCCTTGCAAGCACCAATTCACAATGCACAGGTATTCAGAAACTGAAAGGGATACCACTCCTTAAATGTGCAGCTGATAGCGACCACATGCAATGCATTCTGGCAGTGAATGCCTGCTATCCAGGGAGCGCACATGGTGCTTTCATCTTGCGTAAGAGTAGTGTCTCACGAATGTTTCAGCGACAAAGGCAAGGGCAGGGCTGACTGATTGTGGACAACGAATACGGCCTAGCCACCTGGCTCATGACCCTCTCCACAACCCCACCACAGAAGTCAAACAGCGCTACAATGACAGCCATTCAGTCACCCGCAACATCATCAAACTGACAATTGGCGTGTTCAAGCAATGCTTCCGATGCCTGGACCGCTCTGGAGGCAGGTCTCCGAATTCATTGTGGTGTGCTGCATGCAACACAACTGAGCCATCATGAGGGGCCAGGCATTACCAGTGGGGATTGCAAGCTCACCTCAGGAGGAGGAGGACAATGAAGAGGAGCCTGGCAAGGCACTGATTGCAGAGCCACCCCATCCTCGGGGGAGGCAGCGTGGAGATGCTGCCGCAGCAAGAGCTGCAAGTTGCCAACTCATAATGGACTGGTTTGCTCGAATGGGGGGGGGGGGGGAGATGCAGCTCGGACTCGCAACTCTGTGCCAGCTTAATTCTGGAATGAGACACACGACATCAATGGCAAAGGGTCAAGGTAAGATTTTTATTAAAACTAGTAAGAAACAATACCCCCCAACATCACCAAATGATACAATGAACAAAAAAAACCAAACTAAACAATAAACTGTGTTGTGCATCAAGTAATTGAACAACAAGCACATTTTTTAAATATATTATTTACAGATCTCCTCATTCTTGTGCCATGCATCTGCACAAGGTTGTGCCACCCCTTAATAGGACGTTCCCTGACATTTCCCCCCCTCCCTTTGCGCTCATCCCCCTCCCATACTTGCTGCTGCTCCTCAATGAGGTCTCAGTGCCTACAGCAAGGCTGTTAGAAGGCTGCTGTCTTAGGGGTCAGATAGTACAGATGGCATATGATGATGCCCTGGACCAGCTCTTGGCGTGAAAGGCCCGGCTGCAGACTGCTGCACCTCATCATCGGCGAAAGCAGTCAAAGGTGGCTGTGTTGTGTACTGTGTATGGTGCATGGTTGGAGAGTCAGTGGTGGGAGCCAGAATGCTGTCATCCTGAGGAAGTACAGCACCTTCAATTTCCTGGGAGCTTGAAGCTGACACTCCGACGGAGCTGGGCCTCAACATCCAGAGCACGATGTGTCTCCACAACCTGCTGGTCTGCTTCGGCACCGTCCCTTCCCCGTTGGACAGTGGGGAACGCAGAGAGCATGGCACTAGTCATCGACGGCATCACATCACCAAGCTGCAGTGTACCTTGTGCCTGCGATGCGCTCGATGCTGCGACATGATCAATGGCAGGCACCACACACTCTGGAATGCCGTTGTTGCTCTGTGAGTGGGCAATGATGGCCTCGCTGGAGTCCTGAGTTTCACCGACAATTCGTGATGCTGCCTCCGCAACAGTCACAGAAAGTTTGTCGATGCTCTCTGGGATCCGTCCCAATACATACATGAGCTCACGGTGCATGTCTCTGGCCATTTCCACCAAGTCCAGTTCCATGTCTGCCTGTCGTTGAGCAGACCTACATTACTGTCTCACCCTCCAGAGAGCTGGCCTGTGAGATTCCCCTCTTGCACTGCGTTGCTGTAGGCGACTGGGGCCAGGAGCTCCGACGACTCGAACCCTGCAAAATTGTTCTCGGCCCCAGATGAGATGCTTGCATCGGTGGGTTTGGCGGCTCAACCATCTGAGTTTCCACACCAGCCTCGTCATCACCGCCATGGCCAGATGTCGCTGCGTCACGGGAAGCCAGTCGCGATTGTGGCGGTTCTTCTGCAAGCACAAAAAAACATTTGTGTGGTTAGCAGCAGGGGAGGGGGCAGGGTGACAGGTGGAAGGTGGCATTGCACATGTTCATTTGAAGGCCCACCGCCACTTCATTATACGTCTCAATGCAGTCTCTTCATTTGCATCCATTTACATACCCTCACTATCCGAAGGGGGCTCACCATCGCCCCCGGCAACTGCCCGACCCTGGTGCTCCTATAAGTGCTGACATCCGTTCCTCGACATCAGTGAGTGGCAGAATTTGAGGCGGACCCCCGCCTGTGCGCAGCTGCTTTCTCCTGTTGTGAGAGTGCTTCGACTGTAAAGAGAAAAATAGTAGGGGTTCAGAAAGGATTCCTCTCCTGTGTGCCACATATGCCTACCATACTTCAATAGGTGAGACTGTGTGGATGTTCTCATGACTTCACTTCAATCTGTGTGGATGCTGGATGAGCTTTGTGAGTGATTGTTAGGAGGTGAGCGGGATGTAACATAGGGGCTGCAGGTGACCTTTATGAAACCCATAGCAGCAGTGGGAGTGTATTGTGAGGAAGGTTCTTCATGGTTAGGGACCAAAGGTTTATGTGCATCGTTCATTAAGAGGCAACGGGTAGAGAAGTCATCCTTCATCCAGTTGAGGGTGCACGCTTTTTTCAGGTGGTATCTTTACCGCCCCGCCGTGATTACTGCCCCGAAATCGGAAAAGCTGAAAATCCACACATGTGTTTATTTTCTAACATAAGAGTACCAAAATTAGTGATGACAGAGAGAAGTCTCATATTCATATGTGTACACAGTTGAATAATTACATTGTAGATTTGATATAATTAATGCCTGTGGAAAGTTACTATGGGCTAGAATTTCCCCAAAGCCCGCCAGCGTCTGATTGCCGCCCAAAAAACCACTGCGGCTGGGAAGATTACCGCCAGCGAAAACTTTCCGAAAAAAAAAATTCGCCCAGCAAAAAATATGGGCCTTGCACCCCCAATCTGGGTGAAAAAGTGCAATTTAGGCTAGATTGGGCGGTGCCTAAAGAAAATGGGCGCTAAATTAAAAAATCTTAAAAGGTTGGGCCGAACACAAGAAAAAGAATAAAAGTAATTTAAAAAAAAACCTAACTAAAAAATCAAAAAAACATTCCCAACACACTTTTAAATTAAATCACCCCAACAAATTTTGAAAATAAATAGTAAAAAAACAATCACTTACCTTTTTCTTACAGACCTACTTACCTACCGCCCAGCTCTGCTGATTCTTGTGGGCGGTTTAAAAATGTTTTTTTCATACTTAAATACGGGTCACCGCTCAGCCAAAGATCGCGCCAGGGCGATCTGTGGATGGTGCACGCTGGCGGGCCGCTCCCCAGCGGTACTTCGAAACCGCCGGCGTGCCTCAGGTAGAAAATTACCGCTCACCTCATTACCGTCCACAATGGCCAATACCGCCCAGAAACCGGGCGGTAAACCATCGGAAATTCCAGCTCTAAGATATATATACTTCGCATTTATGCATGGGTGGATTTTCGGTTCTTCTGTGCTCCGTTTTTCGCTCTGGAGCGGCGTCAATGGCGGCGGTAAGGTCTTCTGGGCGGGCGGTCAGCCTCCAGCGCCCCGCAGGGATCCTCAGGTCCGGTTTTGTGGCGGCCTGGAGCAGCACCGCCCCGAAGAGCTGTGCTGGTGTGCAACACCCCTGGTTGTGACACCAGAGCGAGTTTTGACTTCAGCCCGACCCGTACACCTTGCAACGTGCCCGGCAGTGAACGCCTGGGAAATCAGGTGGTCCAACAATACCGACAGTGGAGAGGTAAGTAATGGACTCCTACAGTAAGTGTGATTGTTTTTTCTTTTCATTTTTTTGGTGATTTATGTTGTGATGGCATGGGCAATGTTTTGGGAATGTTTTTGTGGGGTTTTTTTCGTTTTTTTTTTCCTCCCCAGGCGTCTCTCGGAGCGCTCCCGGCACGGATCTTTAGCTCGGGATTTTCCCATGCTAATGCCCAAGAGAGGTGTACAATACCTCCCTTAAATCTGCGCCCCCTGACTCAGGGTCCAGCTGCCCAATTTTACTTACTGAGGCGCAAACTGTCCCTGGGCGCAAACTTTATCGCCCCACCGCCATTATCGCCCCGAAATCATCAAAGCCGATGGTGCTTCCCTAATGTATGGCATTGCTTTGGTATACACTTTCTTGCACGAGTCAGTGGCATGAAGAACAAGAAAGAAAGAACTTGCATTTATATAGCGCCTTTTGTGACCTCAGAACGTCCTAACGTGCTTTTCAGCCAATCCAGTACTTTTGAAGTGTAGTCATTGTTGTAATGCAGGAATCGCAACAGCCAATTTGCACACAGCAATGAGATAATGAGCAGATAATTTGGTTGAAGGATAAATATTGGTCAGGACACTGGGGAGAACTCCCCTGCTCTTTTTCTAATAGTGCCATGATATATTTTACGTCCACCTGAGAGGGAAGATGAGGCCTTGGTTTAACATCTCATCTAGAAGATGGCACCTCTGACAGTGCAGTACTCCCTCAATATCCGCATTTACCTTTTTCGAGAATCTACTAGGCTACAAACATGAAGTAATTGAGTCAGCAGAGGCACAGGCTAATTCCTAAGTAAACCTAGTTTTTGGGCGGGATTCAACAATGCATTTACTGAGAGCCAGCTGTGATTTCTCATCTACTGAAGAGCATAACTGACATCTGAAGCACAACACCATTCTATTAGGAGCTCCATAAACATCTCCACTATTTCCTCTGTGATAAATGTCTGTGTGATTAATAAAACTGATATTACAACCTGCCAGAGGCAGGAGGTTTTGTTGATACAGAATCCCTGGAGACATCACTATGTTTGCCTTTTTATATTTCAGTACAACTGCAACTAGAACCTCCAAGTCATCAGCTTATGTGTCAGGTCAAACAAAATGATGTAGAACTCAGTTCCAAAGACTTTCTCTTAAATGTTTCCATTTTCCAAAATGCATACTCATAAATATTTTATAATAAGACAGTAAAAATAATATTAATTATTTTGTAATTTTTCTTTATATATAAATAAATATATAGATAGATAAGTAGATAGCTTGTAGCCCTATAAATGAACAATTTTAGGCTATTTGGGATATTGGGTGTTAAGGAAAATAAGTAATTAACAATGAACCCCTTATTTGAACAGTTGTAGTGAATGTTGTGATAATAATGATAAATAAATATAATAACTTTTAAGGTCTGTGTAGGAACAGTCTGATCAATAGGGCTGTCAAGCGTTGATCACCCAAGACCAACTCAGAATGTAGAGTCTAATTTGTCATAAAATAGTAACAAGTTAATGAACAGACACAGTCAGCCTAGACTTTTTGATTGGGTTTGAGCCTGACCAGAAATGGAGTCGAGTGTGATTTGTGGCTACTCTACGTAATGTGTGATTACCCGTTGTAATTTCTGGGGTCAGCTTCACTTTAATCATTTGGATGAACTCCAGGCCATAGAAATGCCTCTAATTGGGTGCTTGCCAATTGCAGGATGGGAAATAGTGTGCAGGACTATAGGGGTAGAAATTCGGGCATGAACATTCCTAGGCATGGAGCTCAGGGTATACTCCCTGAGCCTGAATGGTGAGGCTCGAGGCGCTGCCGATATTGGACCTCAGGCCTGAGTTCAATGGAGTCAGTGCAGCATCAACAGTCAGCTAACAAAGAGGAGACCATTGCAAGCATTGCGGCACAGTGTGGTATAGCACAGGGTTTGGATTTGGTGCAACAGTTCAAGGTGATCCGGATACAAGGATACTTGTGTTCGGAAGAGGCTGGCAATTCCTCAGATTTGCTCTTGTCTTCTCCTGGTCTTCTTGATCCTGCTGTTGAACCTCCTGCATGGTTATTCCTCTTCTGCTAAAATAATCAGGCAGCATACAGCACACCACTATTATTTTGGCAACCTGGTCAGGGCTGCACTGTGGCATTTCCCTAGATCCCTCCAGCCATGTTTTAGCATGCTTATTGTATGCTCCATATATGTCGTTGTGCAGATTTATGCCTCATTTTCTTTCCGTTGCAGTTTTTGGATTCTGCACCAGTGTCATCGACCACAACTTGAGGCTGTATCACTTGATTGGCCAAAATCCATCCATCTCAGCCTTGAAATAAAGGTAGACAGTATAGAATAAAAGTATCGTGGAAGGTTCCAGGGCAACTGCCAACCACTTGTATGACGTGTGTTGTGATGGTCACACACAACATAGGCATGGATGGAATGGAAGCCCTTCCTATTCATCAAGACCCATCATCATAGGCAGTCCTTCGGAATCGAGGAAGACTTGCTTCCACTCTAAAAATGAGTCCTTAGGTGGCTGAACAGTTCAATACGACAACCACAGTCCCTATCATAGGTGGGACAGATAGTCGTTGAGGGAAAGGGTGGGTGGGACTGGTTTGTCGCACGCTCCTTCCGCTGCCTGTGCTTGATTTCGGTGATGAGACTCCCAGATGCCCTTCCTCCACTTCGGGCAGTCTTTGGCCAGGGATTCCCAGGTGGGGATGGGGATGTTGCATTTTATCAGGCAGGCTTTGAGGGTGTCCTTGTAAGGTTTCCTTTGTCCACCTTTGGCTCGCTTTCCGTAAAGGTGTTCCGAGTAGAGCACTTGCTTTGGGAGCCTCGTGTCTGGCATGCGAACGATGTGGCCTGCCCAGCGGAGCTGATCAAGTGTGGTCAGTGCTTCAATGCTGGGGATGTTGGCCTGGTTGAGGATGCTAATATTGGTGTGTCTGTCCTCCCAGGGGATTTGTAAGATCTTGTGGAGACACCGTTGGTGGTATTTCTCCAGCGACTTGAGGTGTCTACTGTACATGGTCCATGTCTCTGTGCCATACAGGAGGGCGGGTATTACTACAGCCCTGTAGACCATGAGCTTGGTGGCGGATTTGAGGCCCTGGTCTTCAAACATTCTTGATCATCAAGACCAATGTATTGCCATATGAGGCTCTCCACTCTTTGGAAGCTAGCCACTTTGAAAACGGGAAGATCTTGCTGCTGGTTCTTATGCTTATGAACAGTGAAGAAGTCCTGACAAACAATACATCAGTGACTTGATGTGTGCAGTGGCTGATCTGACAAATATGACCTGCAGCCATTTGTAAGGAGCCTGAGATGTAAAAATTCAAGGCAGTTGGGACTTTTACTGCTACGGGCAGAGCCGTCTCAGTCATGGAGGAGGCTTGGAGGTTTGGCTACAGGAGATAGCAAAGTTCCATGACTTCTACCATGGTGAGGCATAAGTGGTGGAGATAAAACAACCCAGATATGTCCAACTAATTGCTGCATTCACCTGTCATCACACCCATTATGGTCCACGTACTGACAACAGGTTTTTGCTGCATGTCATAGGAACGAAAGGTAATTCACATTTTGCATTTTTTTTTCCCCGAGAAGATAACCGATAATAGTTGAGATGGAGAGTGGTGTCACAAGGGACAGCCCCCACACCTCAGACCTCCAGTTCAATATTAGTTAGAAGAATTGCAAATCATGGGGAAGGATTTCATTGAGGTTGTCAGAGATGAGAAAATCTGCACGTTCCAATAAAAGGGGAGTCACGATGTTCAGTTTCTTTTCCTATTGTGCTCTACGTTCATTGTCCATGAATCATGAAGTCCTCATGTCTCTCCTGCTGAACGTGACGTGAACTTTGCTCCTCATGAAACCATTCTAACCTCTCTTCCTTTTCTAGAAGTGCCGCTGTAAGAAGATAGCAGTACTTTGCAGTACATATTGTCATGTGATCTCTCCCAAATTACAGCTCAGATATGTGCACCCCAGTGAGTTAGAGAATGAGGAAGAGTGGACTGCAGTGGGTAACAGATAGAGCAGAAATGAGCAAGAAAAGTTGATCGTGGCACATAAGAAGGAAGATGTTGCTGGCCAAATGGTCAAGATGCATTGTCTCTTCACTGGCAAGCCTAGGGATCTGGAGGCTATAGGTCCCAAATTTAAAAGAATGCTGCCAAAGAGCATTAACCTTTGGTGCAAACACTGGGACCATATCTGACAGTTTGCTGTACATGGCAGAAAATGGTGTGGGGTGCTAAAGTGGATAGAGTTTCAGAGTTCCTGCTCATTTTCTGCTCCCTGTTCCCCAAGTTGTACCAGTGCAAAGAACTGCCCGTCTTGTGAAATCCAAGCTACTTAGTTCGAATAAATCAGAAAAGACTGTACATTAAACAGATACATTATGCTTAACACAAGACACTCTGAAGAATGACAAAGAGCTAATATGAGCCCCAAGGGTGACTCTGCAGTTTAGATATGACTGTTACATGTTACCTTTTTTGAAAGTAGTGACCACAGTACATAACCCAACTTTGAACTGACCACTGTGGTAGCTGTGGAGATTAAATACTGAAGTGAGAAGCAGGGTGTGTACGGGACACATGTCCAGTTTGTAGAAATCTCAGTTCCGTTCCGAATGCCATAGGCTCATTTGGATTGTAAAAACGTACAAGTATGACCTGTTTGTCCATGTTTTTATAAGATTCCAGTGACTGAAAATGCATTCAGTTTTAATTTATTATGTACTATATTTTTTGAAAACTTTTTTATGTGCAAATGAACTTGAATATTAATAGACTTGTAAAATAAGTATTTCTGGGATTCACATTGAGATTCTTGGTATTGCCACTTAGTTTAACGGACAATCATAATTTTTCTTTGTTAGTATAAACTATTTGTTGGCAAAAAAAAGTATTAAAGAATCTTTTGGTGATGCTTCTGTGACATATTTGTGTTTCAGTTAAACAGCGCTACTGTTTATGTTTCTGTAAAATGTTTAAACAAAGCTTTGTACTTCAGGGTGGCCAACTTGATCATATTACCAAGCGGGCATGGTAGTTTCCCTACAGCCTTAACGTTTCCAGCAAGACTTTTGGCAGTTATATGTTTGCCACTAGCTTGCAGAATCAGCAAGCATCAACATAACAAATGATTACAAAGGTGACTTTTGCATTCTACTTACAGAACCACCATTGGCCTCTGAGAACACCACTTTCCGCCAGTCCTGAGGCTCTAGTTAACGTATTTCCAGCACTTTCTAAATGGGTGTGAGAAAATCTCGCCCTGCAGTGCCGCCCAGTGGTGCCACCCTGTGGTGCCCCCCTGTGGTGCCCGCCCACCTCCTCTTTTGGGCCGTATCGAGTTTCGCAGCCTATGATTTTAAGGAAGAAAGAAGTGATTTGTATTTATATGACACCCTATCCCGTCTTTCCGTTCTTCACATAAAACGATTTACTTTGAAGTATGCAATTCCATGTGGTAACATAGAAAAATGTTGCACCTACTTTATACATAGTCAGATCTGATAAACATCAATGAGGTGAATGGCCAATGAATCTGTTTTTGGTGGTTTTGGAAGGAGTGATTTGATCAGGACAGCAAGAGAACAGCTGCCCATCTTTGAAAAGTGGCATGGGATTTTGTATTGTGGAACGGGCAAAGAGAGCTTTAATTTAACATCTGTAATTTTTTTCTGAGCTCGGGGCAGAATTTGCATGCCAGCAGCACATATTGGGAACTTGAGTATGCGCCCACCCCTGTCCCCCATGATCTTCTGATCATAAATTAAAATTAATGGATGGAAATCATGGGGAGCGTGGCTGCAATTTCTTAATATGTTCCCCTGGCAGCTGAGGCTCCGTCCCTTCAGAAAATCAGTCCCGAATTCGCTACGTGTCATTGATAGAATTGAGAACCCAATTTGAAAGTTCCCCTGTATCTGAGCTAGAAGATTCTTAAGCAAAAGCAGCTTTGTGTTCCAAATGGAGATCTGGTGGCAGGCCATAGCATCAGATTTTGGTGGGCATCCAGCAAACATTGCCAGAGGAAATGGGAGAACAAGATTGCCTCCTCTGCCTCATTAAAATAACTAAAATAACAGGCCCAGTTGAATCCGTATTGGAATTGTAGGATGGTTGTTATGTTTGATAGTTAGGTAGTTGACATCAAGTAAGCAGAGGATTGTTATTAATGGCAATGTATCTGATTCAGGCCCAGTTATGGGCAAAGCTCCTCAAGGCTCTGTACTGAGCCTGGTGCTTAATTCACAGACCTTACAAGAATGGAAGTTAGTAATACAGAACAAATAGATAAGTGGATTGAATCGACCCATGTAAGCACATGTCATTTAATGTGGACCGATGCAATCTCATGCACTTTGGGTTCGGAAACTTTAGACATCTTTATACAATACAGAGACACTTATTAAAGGTAACAGGTCAGGGAAGAGATCAAGCGCTAGTAATTTATACTCAGAAAAGATGCCCAAGCTAAAGGGAAATCAAATCAGGTTTTAGGTTGTAATACTAGGACCATTAAGAGTACAATTGACCCAGATTTTGTGGTCAGTGGCGAAGGAATGGCACTCGACGTTCACGACACTTACAGCTGCCCACAGCCTTTTCCCGGGCTTTTGAGCAGCAACTTACTGCCTTCAGGAGTCTGATCTAGCACAGCGCCCTCTACAGGGGATCTGTGGCATGTGAGAGCAGAACAAGAAACAGTGAGGCTCTTCAACCAACCACAATAAGGAATCCTCACTGAGACACACAGTTTAATCAAGGAAGTATAAATTAGAATATTTAATTCAATGTAAAATCATGTACAGAAAGCAAAATAAAGGGAGGGAAAGAATGACGGGAGGAAAAAGTTTAAAAAAAATGAAATTTAACATTTAAAAAAATCTCCAACAATAATTAAATTCTGAAGGAATGAGACTTCACACGTTTAAAATTAAATTTTCAGTGCCAGAGAGGTTGGTTGGCAGTAATTAAGATTTATCTTGCCGTTAAAAGTTCACTTACACCTGAATGCACCAGCCCAAACCTTTTCTGGTGTGTTTAGTGGGTAAAGAGTGGGTAAGTGCTGCAACTACATGCCATTACAGCGATTTCAATGCCGAGTCTCTTGGCAAGGTATTGTTACAGCGCAGCTTGTGGAGTAGCAGGGCAAATCGCACAGCAACTTATGGATTTCCATGTTTAACTATGCATGTGCAGGCACTGGGAGCTGTTGTCTGATTCACTCCGTAATAATGGTGAGCGTTCTTAGCCTCACGGTTATTCTTAATGCAAAATCCAGGCCATTATTTATCCTATATAAGATGCTGATATTTTCGTCCTTGGGGTCAAAACAATCCTGTAAAAAAGTTTAAACATGCAGTGTTAAAATTTGGAAGTGCAGAGACAATTATCCAAATGTCCAGCATACATGTAACCCATGTGAGTCCAAGAACATGCACTATGCAAATACCTTGTGTTTACAGCATGTTGGTTGGTCCCATCTGACAAGATTTATGTACAGTATTAGAACTGGCAGCAACAAAATCTCTGTGCAACACTATGGGCATAGGCATGTACATGCCAAAAAGCTGAAAGGCTGCTTGAGTGCTTTGCATGATGCCTCACGGAAGCTGCATTACAACAACAACTTGTATTTATATAGTGCCTTTAACATAGTGAAACGTCCCAAGGCGCTTCACAGGAGTATTATGCGATAAAGTTAAGTTAATATTCTGGGTGAGTGACAGCGAAATAGGAGTGCATCTCCAATGCCTGTCTTCCCCAGGAGTCCTGGTGGAGTTCGCTAGCTCGGATTTCCCCCTAACCCTCGCCCCCCCCCCCCCCAGAAAAAGGAGCCAAACTTTGTCTGGAGAATTCTTCGGTCTTTGCCTGCAGGCCCGGACCTCCAGGTTGGGCCCAATTTCTGCTGTTGGATTGATTAGTATGCCCGCTTCCACTCGGCATATTGTCCTGCCGATATCCCACCAGGCTGGCGACAGGGGATCTCCCGATTTGGAAGACCCCAACTCTGGCTACACCACCTCCTGTGCTGTTCACCTCGTTTGTCGCACGCAAAAGCTCCACCCTTTGCAGGGCCCCATGGACCTTCCTCCGTACTCCCAGTTGTGGTGGGCATGCACCAGAAAGGCCCAGAATTTCATCCCCTTTCTCTTCTTTAATGCCACATTTTTCCAGCCAATCCCCAAATAGTAGGCAAGCGAGGGACAAATTACTGAAGACGTGCCTAAACTACTTATGTAAGAGATTGTGAGTGGTCAGAATAGACAGCGACTATTCTTCCCCTATCAAAATATAACTTCTAAACAGGTTAAATGTGATTTTCAACCACTGGCCACCTGTGACTTGCCTGAAAAACAAGCAACCGGCAGTTGAAAATTGGAAGAGACAACGACTGCCCCATTGACACCCAAGGCCTGCCTGATACCATTTTTCGACGGGCCTATAAATGGCCAAGCTTCTGAGTGGCTTGACCAGTGGTCCTCAAAGAGATCTCTCGTGGCTGTTGAAAAAAACACGAAAAACATTTTTACATTGTATTTATGTGGGGCCAGGAGGAGCAGGAGTGCCGCTATTGGCGTGAGAAAAAGTTCCTTCCAGATATATTGCAATACTAACCAACGGGGAGGATGCTCTGGAGTGACAAACAAGACCACCTTGTTCACCACCACCTCATTCAGTACCAGCTCGACTTTGCCAGCCCTCAACCAGGGGTTTTAAATATGGAGCTGCTCCAGCACTTGACAATAGACTCTAGTTCCTGCCTGCACATTTATTGTGCCAACAACAGTTTTTCGTCGGCCAGTTTTGTTGCTTGAAACAAGCTTTTCCAAGGCTGAAATATACATTGAAATACATTGTAAAGGCTGCCAACATTTCCATATGCAGCTACTCACTTTTAAATGGCCACAGCCTCTTAAGATTACCCAGGCTGCTTTCCCTCCTTCCCACCACCCCCTGCCGCCCACCCGGCCCAGTTCCCAATGCCAGGCCCAATATAGGTTGAGAGTTTTCCCACACTATGTAAATGAAGCTGACCCAGCAAAATCTGACTCAGCACATTAAGGCCGTGATTCTGCCTACCGAGGTGGGTCCAGTGCGGCCGGGGTAGGTGGTGAGTTGCAGCCCCACTCCTGGCTCCATCCCACTTTGTGAAAAGAATTTTACATTGATGGAGCTTGTTAAGCCTGCCCTGCGAGGTACCCAGCCAATTAAAAGGAAATGGGCCTGATGACATCATTGGATGACTCGTGATCAGACGGTTTTCTTAAAGGGACCATGTTCATATTGATTTTGACATTTGTGCTGTCAGTGTTCTACAGCATTGAGGTGCTGCAAACACTGACAAGCACTGCACAGAGGTGCAGGGCTGCACCCAGGCTCTCCCATGCTTATGGAGGGAGTCACAACATGCAGGGAGGTCCTCTTCCCTTCCAATGTGCAGTATAGATCTCCCCAGTAGATCAACGCAGCCTGATTGCACATTGCACAGGAAGGCACAAGCAGGGATGTCGTCAGGAGGACCAGGCTGCAGTGGCGCAAACCTTTCAATGATCTCAGTAGATCATGAAACGTTACTGCAAAGCCACACTCAATCTCATCCTGCTGTGCTGCTCATCACATACCCATCACTCTTCCCTACCCTACTCCTGCACATCCATACTCACACCAACTTACCTTGCACCTCCACCCATCCCTCTCTCTCTAGCTACATTATCACTGTTATGTATAAATAAAGAGTCTGACTGGATACTGTGAGCTCAAAGTAAAGTGTGAACTTAGTCTTTTATTGCAGGTCTCCAGAGTGCTTCTCCATCCTGTGAGGCCTCCTTAAGCACCTGTGCTCCCAAGGGATTATGGGATCCCTTGGGACTCCAGGGGATGAGCCCTCTGGTGGCTATACAAGGTATATACAGGTTTACATATATAACAACACTCACCCCCCAATGTCAAGAGTGTAACTATTTACAATGTGAGTCGATCTGGGGCCTTCCTTTCCCTGGTTGATCGTCTCGGTGCAAATGCTGGTTTTGGTGAATTGTTTGTTGGGCCCTCGTTGGGCTGCTGTGCAGCTGGCCTTGCTGGGCTGCTTGGTGTGGTGAGTCCTGCTGGGCTGCTGCAGGTGATGGGTTCAGCTTCGTGGCCAACCGCGGTGTTGGTTGCCACAGGTGTGTATGTTGGGGGTCAAAGAAGGTAGGGTCCAAAGTGGGTTGCTCAGGATAGTCCGTGAATATGAGTTTGATTTGGTCCAAGTGTTTCCGGTGAATGAGTGCATTTGAAAATTTGACTCGAAACACCCTGCTCTCCTCTTTGGCCACAATAGTGCCAATAGAAGCCACTTGGGACCTTGTCCATAGTTCAACACAAATACAGGATCATTGATTTCAATTTCGCGTAACACATTTGCGCTATCATGATATGTACTTTGTTGAAGCCGCCTGCTCTCTACCTGTTCATGTAGACCAGGGTGAACTCACGAGAGCCTTGTCTTAAGTGCCCTTTTTATGATCAGTTCAGCGAGTGGAATCCCAGTGAGCGAGTGGGGTCTCGTGCGGTAGCTAAACAGGACTCGTGATAGGCGAGTCTGCAGTGAGCCTTCAGTTACCCTCTTCAAGCCCTACTTGATTGTTTGGACTGCTCATTCTGCCCGACCGTTGGACGCTGGTTTAAATGGGGCAGATGTAACATGTTTGATCCCATTACATGTCATGAACTCTTTGAACTCGGAACTGGTAAAACATGGCCGTTGTCACTCACAAGGACATCAGGCATTCCGTGCGTGGCAAATATGGCCCGCAGGCTTTCAGTGGTGGCAGCGGACGTGCTTGCCGACATTATCTCACATTCAATCCATTTGTAGTACGCATTTACAACACAAGGAACATTTTACCCAAAAACGGGCCTGCATAGTTAATATGGACCCTGGACAACGATTTTGAGGGCCAAGACCATAAACTTAGCGACGCTTCCCTGGGTGCATTGCTTAACTGTGAGCATGTGTTACATTTGTGCATGCAGGACTCTAAGTCCGCATCGATACCGGCCACCACACATGGGATTTGGCTATCACTTTCATCATTACTATTGTGTTCCAAACACAGATGAGACTGCACACAGGGAGGTTAAAGTAACAGTGACCTCAATCTTTATTAAGACACTCCAGAGTCTGAAACAGGCTTTAGGGGCCAGCTTATATACAGTGCTCCCAAGGGATGCTGGGACCCCTTGGAACTTCAGGGGATGCGCTCCCTGGTGGTGGAACATGGGAGTGCATGCTTTACAGATACACAACATCACTCCCCGCCACAGTCAAAGTGAAAACTATTTACAAGGTGAGGCGGTCGGGAGCCTTTCTTTCCCTGGTGGACCGCCTCGGTACAAATGTCTGTTCTGGTGTGTTGACTGTGCCCTCACTGGGCTGGCGTGTTGTTGGCCCTGTAGGGCTGCTGGGTGTGATGGGTTCGATATCCTGGTCTGGGGTGGTGTCGTTGATCCTTTGGGTGTGTGTTGTGGGCTCGAAAAAGATGGTGTCTGCTGTGGGTTGTTCAGGGCAGTCTGTGAACCGCAGTCTCGTTTGGTCCAGGTGCTTTCTGCAAATTTGTCCATTGTCTAGTTTGACAACAAACACCCTATTCCCTTCTTTAGCTATCACCGTGCCCACGATCCACTTGGGACCATGTCCGTAGTTTAGCACATACACAGGGTCATTCAGATCAATTTCCCGTGACACAGTGGTGCGATCAACGTTTACATTTTGTTGCTGTCACCTGCTCTCTACCTGATCATGCAGGTTGGGGTGAACCAGCGATGTGGGTAGTTGTGGGGTGGTGGGCAGGGCCACAAGACTGGGTGGGTTCCTTGTCCACCAATGGGGATGAGGGTCAGGTCATCCCAGGGTTTGCCAGGGAAGCTGGAGGGTATTGGCTTCATGCTCCTGGTGTTGGCCCTGGTGGCCAGGGGCTGTAGGGCTGGTCTTGTGCCGGTTGCCATTGGTGGTGGCTGGGCTGCCCACTGACCACTGTCCCTGTAGTGCGTCTGCTCCCACTGCCTGTGTGTGTGTCCTGCAAGGGGCATCACATTCATTCCAAAGGTCCAGGCTACATGGTCAGGTAGCCTGCTGGACCTGGGGGTCTCCTACAGGGGGATTCCATTGGCATCAGCATGGTCCATGTAGGATCCAATGTCCTTTGGCAGTGTCCTACCGGTGTACATGACACATTGGCTCTGATCACACATAGTCGAGCCTGCATTATACATTCTAGCACTTGCATCACTTTTGGGTGTCCTGGTTTCAACAGACATGGTTACGTTAGGCATTTCACAATCTCTATCATTATTGTTAAGCATAATAAACTTGTTTTTAACCTTGCTGACACCTGCATTCATCTCATTAGTCACATTAGTTAAACCAGCATCACAATCCATAATTACATTGTATACATTTTCATACTTGCACCCTTTAATTGCATCTTTAGCTTTAAAGTCCGTGTACTCAAATGGTTGGAACTTCCCTTTAAATTTTTTTGGTTACCGGTCTCCTTTAAGGGAACTTTCAAATCCGTTTGGCCACTCGATGGCACATGATGCTCCTCCATGTTGACTCACATTTTGAATGCAGGTCTGCTGCTTAGTGTGCTGCAGCCATTTTGTGGTGCTCATTTCTTCCACGTTCTTGTGGTGCTGCAGCCATTCTGTGGTCTTGCTGCAGGTAGGCTGTGGTGGTCTTTTCTTCCACAGGGCCACTTTGCCTGATGTGGACCCGGTTCATCCAATTTCTGCCCAGCAGTGTGGGACCGTCGGCGGTTACAATCCACAGGGGGAGTTTGTGCAACACGCCGCCCTGGAGACCTGGACGTCTACACTGCCAACAATTTGGATTTTACCTTTGGTATAGGTGAGCAGCTTTGCCTGGACAGGAGACAGTTTTGGTCGAGTGGCAGGATTCCTCCAAATTCTTTCAAAGGTCTTTTGGCTCATCACAGACTGGCTCACCCCTGTGTCGATCTCCATGGAGATTGGCACCCCGTCGATGTCCACTTCCATCATCCACGGAGAACTTCCGGTGGAGCAGGTAAAGATTCCATACTCTTCTCCCTGGGTTAGAGCAGCTTCATCTTCATCTGTGTCGGAGCCCCGGTGATTAGCCAACTCATCAGAGACACAGTGAGTACAGCCTTTTCTGCACATTCTATGAAGGTGCCTTTTTTCTTTGCAGCCTTTGCATGCATAGTCTTTGTAGCGACAATGGTGGTCCCTGTGGTTTCCTCCACAGCGCCAGCACGGGGGCCATCCGATTTGCCCCATGTGGTGGACTCAAGGTTGCGGGACTCGGGGCAGCATTTTTGCCTTTAGAATTGTCCATGCGGTGCACTGCTCTCGTCGGTTTAGACTCCTGGGTCAGTAATTGCCTGGAGTTGCTGGCCGAAACCATGTAGGCCTGGCGCACTTGAATTACTTTCTGCAAGGTGACCGTGATGTCAGCCGAGAGCAATTTGTGTAGGAGGCCTTCGTGGCCGATTCCAATGACAAATATGTCTCTTAGTGCTTCATTAAGGTGGTCGCCAAACTCACACGGTGCAGCTAGTCTTCTTAAGTGTGCAGCATACTTGGCAATTTCTTGGCCCTCAGGTCGCCGGTAAGTGTAGAACCGGTGTCTGGCTGTGAGGATGCTTTCTTTCGGTTTTAGTTGTTCCTGTATGATTGTTACAAGTTCCTCATAGCTCTTGGTGGTTGTCTTCTCCGGGGCTAGTAAGTCCCTGAC
This sequence comes from Pristiophorus japonicus, assembly GCF_044704955.1. Classification (NCBI taxonomy): domain Eukaryota; kingdom Metazoa; phylum Chordata; class Chondrichthyes; family Pristiophoridae; genus Pristiophorus; species Pristiophorus japonicus. The sequence goes on from NC_091985.1 coordinate 68,056,566, forward strand.
GAGACCGTAGATGGTGGGCCCTGCGTTTGTTCGGTAGTGTAGCTGGTGTGTCCTCGTCCAGGTCGTTGGCTATAAAGAAGTGTTTCAATCTTTCCACAAAGGCATCCCAATCTTCCCCCTCTGTAAAATGCTGAACGTTGCTGAGGTTAGACATGTTGAGCGTGTAGTTTGTGATCCCGTATTCCCGTCGCCAGTTGTCGGTAGTGTGGCCGGTGTGTCCCCGTCCAGGTCGTTAAAAACATAAGGACATAATGAATAGGAGCAGGAGTAGGCCATTTGGCCCCTCGAGCCTGTTCCCCCATTTATTAAGATCATGGCTGAGCTGATCATGGACTCAGTTCCACTTCCCTGCCCACTCCACATAACCCTTTATTCGCTTATCACTCAAAAATCTGTCTATTCTGGAATGTAAAGATAAATCCCGGTTTCTATTCTCCACTGCTTACAGACATCACACAAACTTAGTGGTGCCTCTCTGGGCGCATTGCTCAACTGAGCACACACGCGGCATTGCTGTACACGGGACACTAAGTCAGAGTCGATAGCGTGCCACCACATGTGGGATCTGGCTATCGCTTTCATCATTACTATACCCAGGTGTGTGCTGTGGAGATCCGAGATGAACGTCTCCCTGCCCTTTTTGGGTAGCACTACGCGGTTACCCCACAACAGGCAGTCTGCTGGAATGGACAGCTCATCCTTTCGCCGTTGGAACGGCTTGATTAGCTCTTGTATTTCAACGGGAATGCTGGTCCAGCTCCCATGCAGTACAGTTTTTTACTAGGGACAGCAGAGGATCTTGGCTGGTCCAAGTCCTAATCTGGCGGGCTGTGACAGGTGATTTATCATTTTCAAATGCTTCCATGACCATCAACAAGTCTGCGGGCTGCGCCACCATCAACAAGTTTGCAGGCTGCGCCATTTCCACCCCCGTGGTGGGCAATGGTAGCCAACTGAGAGCATCCGCACAGTTCTTGGTGCCTGGCCTGTGGCGGATGGTATAGTTATACACTGATGGCGTGAGTGTCCACCTTTGTATGCAGGCTGAGGCATTAGTATTTATCCCCTTGTTTTCAGCGAACAGGGATATGAGGGGCTTGTGATCGGTTTCCAGCTCAAATTTGAGGGCAAACAGGTACTGATGCATTTTTTTTACCCCGAACACACCCGCTAATGCCTCTTTCTCAATCATGCTGTAGGCCCTTTTGGCCTTAGACAAGCTGCTGGAAGCATAGGCGACAGGTTGCAACTTCCCCGCAACGTTAGCTTATTGTAATACACACCCGACTCCGTACGACGACACGGCACATGCTAGCACAAGTCTTTTACACGGGTTATACAATACAAGCAGCTTGTTGGAGCATAAAATGTTTCTGGCTTTTTCAAAAGCAATTACTTTGGTTTTTTCCTCATACCCAGTTCTCACCTTTGCGCAATAACACATGTAGGGGCTCTAAGAGGGTGCTTAACCCCGGTAGGAAGTTCCCAAAATAGTTGAGGAGTCCCAGGAATGACCGCAGCTCCGTGACGTTCTGTGGCCTGGGTGCATTTCTGATAGCCTCTGTCTTGGCGTCTGTGAACCAAATGCCACCCACCGCGATCTTTCTCCCCAAAAACTCCACTTCTGTTGCCATGAAGACGCATTTCGGCCTCTTCAGCCACAGCCCTACGCGATCCAGTTGCTGGAGGTCCTCCTCCAGGTTTTGTAGGTGCTCGACGGTGTCCCGACCCGTGACCAATATGTCGTCCTGAAAAACCACTGTGCGTGGTATCGATTTGAGTAGGCTCTCCATGTTTCTCTGGAAGATCGCTGCAGCCGACCAAATTCCAAACGGGCATCTGTTGTAGATGAACAGTCCCTTGTGCTTGTTGATGCAGGTGAAGCCCTTCGAAGACTCCTCCAGCTCCTGCGTCATGGAGGCCGAAGTCAGGTCGAGGTTGGTGAACGTCTTGCCTCCTGCCAGCTTCGCAAATAAATTGTCTGTCTTAGGTAGTGGGTATTGGTCCTGTAGCGAGAAACGATTAATAGTTACTTTATAATCGCCGCAAATCCTGACCATGTCATCACTTTTGAGTACTGGAACAATCGGGCTGGCCCACTCGCTGAATTTCACTGGGGAGATGACGCCCTCGCATTGCAGCCTGTCCAGCTCGATTTCCACTCTCTCCCTCGTCATGTGAGTTACCGCTCGCGCCTTGTGGTGAATGGGTCATGCCTCTGGGACCAAGTGGATCCGCACCTTCGCCCGGAAAAGTTTCCAATGGCTCAAAAAGGGAAGGAAATTTGTTAAGAACCTGGGTACATGAGGCCTCATCGACATGTGATAGCGCTCGGACGTCATCCGAGTTCCAGCGGATTTTGCCCAGCCAGCTCCTTCCAAGCAGTGTGGGGCCATCGCCCGGGATAATCCAGAGTGGCAATTCATGCACCGTTCATGCAAGGTAGGTGACCTTGACCATGGCGCTGCCCAGGACAGTGATAAGTTCTTTGCTGTATGCTCTCAGTTTCGTGTGGATGAGGCTCAGGGCTGGTCTGAGTGCCTTGTTGCACTACAGTCTCTCAAACATCTTTTTACTCATGATGGATTGGCTAGCGCCAGTGTCCAGTTCCATGGCTATGGGTAAGCCATTCAATTTTACATTTAGCATTATAGGTGCACATTTCTTCGAAAATATGTGCACCCCATGTACTTCAGCATCTGCCTCCCCTCTCTGAGGCTCGAAATAGCTTTGATCCACCATGGACCAATCTTCTTCTGCCACGTGGTGGTTAGCAGGTTTTGCAGAGCTTGCAGCTCGACTGCAAGCTCGTTGGAAGTGCCCCATTCTTCCACAGTTCTTGCAAACATACCCTTTTGAAGCGGCATGAATAGGCTGAATAGAAGCCTCCACAATGCCAACAAGGTGTGAATTACCTTGCATTCATCCTTTGTTGCGGACTCTGAGTCATCTGGGTCACCTGAGGCCTCCTGGCAGTTGCAGACTCGTGGTCTCTGCCCTGTACATTTCTGCTCGCAACAGAGTTCCAGTTAATTTATGAACATTGCTAGCACTTGTGTGCTGAGAGATTTGTTTGGTGTTATCACTGGTGGACATAAACGCCTGTGCTATCGCAATGGCCTTGCTGAGGGTTGGTGTCTCTACAGTTAAAAGCTTTCGTACGATGGTCTTGTGGCCAATGCCCAGTACAAAAAAGTCTCAGCATTTGCTCCAGGTAGCCATCAAACTCACATTGTCCTGCAAGTCGCCTTAGCTTGGCGACGTAGCTCGCCATTTCCTGACCTTCAGATCGGTGGCACGTGTAGAACCGATACCTTGCCATCAGCACGCTCTTCCTCGGGTTAAGATGCTTCCGAACCAGTGTATGCTGCTCCTCATATGACTTATCTGTGGGTTTCACCGGAGCCAGAAGATTCTTCATGAGGCTGTAGGTTGGTGTCCCGCAGATCGTGAGGAGGACCGCGCTCCTTTTTGCAGCGCTTCCATATCCGTCCAGCTCGTTGGCTACAAAGTACTGGTCTAGCCGTTCAACATAGGCTTCCCAGTCCTCATCCTCCGAGAACTTCTCCAGGATGCCCACAGTTTGCTGCATCTTTGCGTTGGATTCGTATACTCGTCGCCAGTTAGTGTTCCTAACACAGATGAGACTGCACACAGGGAGGTTAAAGTAACAGTGACCTCAGTCTTTTTTAAGACACTCCAGAGTCTGGAACAGGTCTTTGGGGCCAGCTTATATACAGTGCTCCCAAGGGATGCTGGGATCCCTTGGGACTTCAGGGGATGCGCTCCCTGGTGGCGAAACATGGGAGTGCATGCTTTACAACTACACAACAATTACAATGCCTGGCTAAGTACTGTGAAGATCACTGATGAAAGTGTCCCTGCCCTTCTTGGGGACCACTACCTGATTACCCCACAGAAGGCAGTCTGCCTGTTTAGACATTTTATCTTTGCGCCGCTGTTACAGCTTTATCTCTTCCTGCATTTCCACTGGGACACTGGACCAGCTCCCGTGAAGCACACAATTTTTTACTAGGGACAGTAAGGGGTCCTGGCTCGTCCAGGTTCTAATCTGTTGGGCTATGACGGGTGATTGCTCACTCTCGAATGCTTCCATAACCGTGACTAAATCTGCGGGCTGTGCCATTTCCACCCTTGTGCTGGGCAATGGCAACCTACTGAAAGCATCGGCACAGTTTTCTGTGCCTGGCCTGTGGCAGATGGTGTAGTTGTATGCGGACAACACGAGCGCCCATCTCTGGATGCGGGCCGATGCATTCATATTTTTCCCCTTACTTTTGGAAAAAAGGAATATCAGTGGCTTATGGTCAGTTTCCAATTCAAATTTGAGCCCAAACAGATATTGATGCATTTTCTTTACCCCATAAACACACGCAAATGCTTCTTTTTCAATCATGCTGTAGGCTCTCTCAGCCTTAGACAGACTTCTGGATGCATAAGCAACCGATTGCAATTTCCCAGATTTATTAGCTTGTTGCCATACACATCCGATGCCATACGATGACGCATCACATGCTAGTACCAAACGCTTACATGGATCATGCAACACAAGCAATTTGTTTGAGCATAACAATTTTCTAGCTCTTACAAAGGCATTTTCTTGGCTTTTGCCCCAAACCCATTCATCTCCTTTACGCAGTAAGGCGTGCAGTGGTTCTAACAGTGTGCTAAGAAGTTACCAAAGTAGTTCAGGAGTCCTAGAAATGACCGCAGCTCCGTCACGTTCTGTGGCCTCGGTGCATTCTCGATTGCCTCCATCTTCGAATCGGTGGGTCTGATGCCATCCGCTGCAATCCTCCTTTCCAAGAACTCCACTTCAGGTGCCAGGAAAACGCACTTCGAGCATTTTAACCTGAGCTCCACGCGGTTGAGTCGACCAAGAACCTCCTCCAGGTTCTGTAGATCTCAACTGTGTCCCGACCTGTAACCAAGATGTCGTCTTGGAAGACCACTGTGCGCAGGACCGACTTGAGTAATTTTCCATGTTTCTCTGGAATATCGCCGCAGCTGATCGAATTCCAAATGGGCATCTGTTGTAGATAAAGAGACCTTTGTGCGTGATGATGCAGGTGAGGCCCTTCAATGATTCCTCCAACTCCTGAGTCATATAGGCCGAAGTCAAGTCCAGCTTCGTGAACGTCTTTCGTCCCGCCAGCATAGCAAAAAGGTCGTCAGCCTTTGGTAGTGAGTATTGATCCTGCAGCGAGAAACGATTGATAGTTACTTTGTAATCACCACAGATTCTGACGGTGCCGTCTCCATTGAGGACTGGAACAATCGGACTGACCCACTCATTGAATTTGATTGGCAAAATGATGCCCTCTTGTTGCAGCCGATCTAGTTCGATCTCTACCCTTTCCTCTCATCATGTACGGTACTGCTCTCGCCTTGTGATGGATGGGTCGCGCCCCCGGAATTAGGTGGATCTGCACTTTTGCTCCTTGGAACTTCCCGATTCGAACAGCGAAGGGAACTTGTTTAAGACCTGGGCGCATGAAGTGCCGTCAGCGGACGAGAGCACTCGGACGTCGTCCCAGTTCCAGCGTATCTTTCCCAGCCAGCTCCTGCCGAGCAATGTGGGACCATCGCCTGGTACCACCCACAGTGGTAACTTGTGCACTGCTCCATCGTAGGAGACCTTTACAGTAGCACTGCCGATTATGGGAATCAGTTCATTTGTGTAAGTTCTCAGTTTCGTGCGAATGGGAGTCAAGTCTGGCTTTGAGGCCTTGCTGCATCACAATTTATCAAAAGTCTTTTTGCTCATAATGGACTGGCTCACGCCTGTGTCCAGCTCCATTGACACTAGGAGTCCATTTAATTCAACCTTCAGCTTTATCGGGGGACACTTTGTGGTAAATGTGTGCACCCCATATACCTCTGCCTCCTCTATCTGAGGCTCTGGTTCGTCGTGATCCGCCGTGGATCTGTCCTCCTCTGCAACATGGTGGTTTGCAGGATTAAGAGGGTTTGCAGCTCGCACATACGTTAGAGGTGTCCCATTGTTCCACAGCCCTTGCAAATGTACCCTTTGAAGCGGCATGAATGGAAACAATGATCACCCCCGCAGCGCCAACAAGGTGTTAATGGCCTTGCATTCATCACCCTTGATGGTGTACTCTGAGACATCTGCGGACGTGCAGCTGCAGGCATGTGGGGCCTGCCCTGTACATTGTGATTTGAAGACAACATCACTTTGTTCACAGTACTTGTAGCAACACTCATGTGCTGAGAGATTTGTTTAGTATTGTCACTGGTGGCAATGAACGCCTGGGCTACCGTTATGGCTTTACTCAAGGTTGGGGTCTCTACAGTCAAAAGTTTGCGAAATATCGCTTCATGGCCAATGCCAAGTATGAAAAGGCCTCTGACTATGTGCTCCAAATGACCTTCAAATTCACAATGTCCTGCAAGGCATCTTAGCTCGGTGACATAACTCTCCACTTTCTGGCCTTCAGACCTTTTGTAGGTGTAGTACCGGTACCTTGCCATCAGAATGCTTTCCTTCGGGTTCAGATGCTCCCGGACCAGTGTGCACAAATTATTGTACGATTTCTCTGTGGGTTTCGCTGGAGCAAGCAGACTTTTCATGAGGCCATATGTTGTGCCCCGCAGACGGTGAGGAGAATCGCTCTTCGTTTGGCAGCGTTCGCTTCTCCTTCCAGCTAGTTGGCCATGCACGAAGTATTGGTCGAGTCGCTCCACGAAGGTTTCCCAATCATCTCCCTCTGAGAATTTATCCAGGATGCCCACTGTTCTATGCATCATTGGGTTTGTCATTTGTATCTTGTCGTCAGTTGTTATGTATGAATAAAGAGTCTGACTGGATACCGTGAGCTCAAAGTAAAGTGTGACCGTAGTCTTTTATTGCAGGTCTCCAGAGTGCCTCTCCAGCCTGTGAGGCCTCCTTAAGTACCTGTGCTTCCAAGGGATTGTAGGATCCCTTGGGACTCCAGGGGATGAGCCCACTGGTGGCTATACAAGGTATATACAGATTTACATATATAACAACCACATCCCCATCTTACCAGCCACCCTTCGCACTCATGCTCATCCTTGTCCAGTCGTACCAACTAACAACACACAAGGGTAGGCACTTGAGATTTTTAGCCAATGTTCATATAAAGTTTCTGTTAATGTGCTGTCCAACATTGAAATCTTTATTTTCAAGACTTTGCCTTATTAGACAGATTTATGTGCACCTTTGGAAGTGGTTTAGTGAGTTGTAGTGAATGGTGAGTCATAACAGTACCTCCCCAATGGTTATGAGTGTGAAAGGAATGGCTTGGGCATTATTGGGATGCTTTATAGTATTGGTGTGGGGTGGTGCCAAGAAGTAAATCTGGCCTTGCTGAGGCCATCCCTGGCCTCCCAGGCAGCAATGTGGTCGGGTGCTGATGCCCTGTGTCCTGCGCCGCATCATGTGATTGCGGACAAGGTTGCTGTTGTTGTTGGTGCTGCTGGTGTGCCTGGTGATGTTGATGTTGGGTCTGATTGTGCTGGGATTCTGAGAATCAAAGTGAGATTTTTTCAAGGGCACCGATGCTGATGGAATAGATGGCAACTGAAGTTGATATGACAGAAGCAATCTGTCAATGGTGAGAGAGGTTGCTCCAAGGAGGTGACAGTGGATAGAGAGTTTACTCCAAACACTTCCAACCTGCATAAAGCTCAAAAGTGTATTCCAAATCCTGAAGACTCCAGCTCCAGATTAGAAAGTGCACAGCTGTGAAATGGTAGCATTTATACTACTTTTGCAGCTGTCAACTATTCAGAAGAATGTACACTCATTGAAAACCCGACCTACTTACCTGACATGATCCCCGAGCAGTGCGAACCTTGTCAAAAAGCTGGAAAAATGCTAAGTACATAGTAAAATGTTGTTTAAGTATCTTTTAAATAGCTGTTAATGATGTCAGTTGTCTACCCCACTGTTTGAAGTTGGGTCTGTTAAGCACAGATAGTGTGTCATCATAGGCAGTCCCTCCAAATCGAGGAAGACTTGCTTCCACTAAAAGTGTCAGCACAGACAGACCCGACACTTGGGAGACTAGCGGGGAGGCAGGTTGACAGTGGGCTCCTGACCCACTGTCAATCTTTCTATTTTGTCAGTGGACCCACCTCTAAACCCGCTCTCTCAGCGCTAGCAAAATTCCGGCTGATATAAATAAAGCTGACCCAGGTGGGCGCAGCACATTATCCGTTGGGCAGCTGCTAACAATGCACTGCTCAACTTAAGCCTGATTGGAAAATTCATGACAATGAATCTGCCCACCTAGATCTCTGTGCCTTAGAGCAAATTAAATCAAGACAATTCAATGCAACCATGCAGTCATGTGCTGTGAAAAGTTTTGAATACAAGGAGGTTAAATATTTATACTGAAAGTCTGAGTTAAGTAATTGCTGCATTTTCATACATCCGATTTATCTTTCATTTCTTAATCCTTTGACTTTACGTTTAGAATGTAGACAGGGCCCTTATTTTGTCATTTCAAGTGTGCCTGTCCATGGCGTGGGTGAACCTATGCTGGTTATGTGGAGGGCTGGCCTCATCAAATTGTGCGAGGCGAGTCTCTTCTAATGTTAATAGGTTCCCTGCTGATGGATAGTGGTACAGAGAGCCTGTCCAGAAGTATGATTGTTTGGTGTTACGTAGGCAAGAAATCTTGCATGGCATTGGCTCTCAATGGGCTATTGCTTTTCATTAAATGGGAGAGGAGTTTTCGTTGCGGTAAACCTTATGCTTGCAGAAGAACAGTAATCTGTTATCGGAAAATGGCCAGCGCTGAATGCCACAGGAGATGTAAGTAGCTGCCTTCGACATTAAGGAAGTATTCAATGCAGTGTGGCACCAAGGAGCCCTGGCTAAGCAAGTCAAAGGGAAAACCCTCCAGTTGCTGGAGTCATATCTGACACAAAGGAAGCTAATCATGGCTGATGGAGGCCATTCATCACAGACTCAAGACTTTGCTGCAGGAGTTTTGTAGGAATGAGACCTTAGCCCAAGCATCTTCAGCTATTCTATAAATTACATTCCATCCGTCATAAAGTCAGGAGTGGCGCTGTTCTCTGACATTCAAGTGATCAGCTCCATTCACAACTTTTTGACCTGGCACAAATATTACCTTCCACTTGTAAGCCCATGTCAACTTATAGTAGGAGTTGGAGCTCTGACGGCAGTACATACTATCTACAGGATTCACTACAACAACTCATCGAAGTTATTCTTACAGCATCCCTCTTTCCCACAACCTCTAACACTGAGAAAGAAAAAAACATTATCATGGGGACACCATCACCTCTGAGTTTTCCTCCAAATCACACACTGTCCCGACTTTGTACATATATTGTCATTCCTTCGCCATTGCTGTGATAATATCCTGTAATCCTACTTAACACCATGTGGGAGCATAATGTCCACGAGGACGACAGTGGTTCAAGGAACAGCCCCACCACCACCTTCCGAGGGCAATAACTACAACCTTTTCAATGTTGTCCACATCTGAAGAATAAGAAAAATTCTACTTGCATCTAAAAATGTTTTGAAGCTGGAATGTGGGAAACATCTCCCTTTTATTTTGGTGACCCTGCTGCAGAGGAGGGTAATCCTTTTTGGAGCATGAAACTACCCTCCTTTCAAATCCAAGTTGAAAGCTTGGGTGAAAGTCATGAAGAGAGTGAATTAAATCCCCCAATTTCATAGGACCTGGAAACAAATGAAAAAGAAATCTGGAATGTTTTGCAGCATTTTATAATGCACTCCGGGGCCGAAATTCAGGGTCTCAAAGAGACCCGTTAATGCCTGTTTGCAGCGGTCATTCTTAAAAATTGAATGGCCACCGCTTTGGGGTCAACTGGCCGACACGAGGAGGTTTTTCAGCTTAGACCCGATCCCGCCCGATTCTGATGACCGCCGAAAGCAAGTCATCAGGGATTGCACCACTAATTTTATTAACCAAAAATACTTGCCTTCTGATATTCAGCTCCATTTGTCGATCCCCCGCCATGCGGTGTCCCTGACAGGTTTTTCTGCCAGGGTGAGTGCGGCCTGGCAGTGCAGCGGCTCTTAAAGGGGAGGGCCCACTGCCGCGGCTGCAATGTAAACATTTTTGACTGCCGACTTCCCGATCGGCCGGCAAAATACTGCCTCTGGGTTCGGCTGGGCCGCCAACGGGAAGCCTGCCCACCTCCCCGCACCCCCCCCCCACCCCCCGACTCTTGGCTGGCCCAGCCAAAACCCTCCCTGGTGGCCCAGTGGCCGAAGGTTTAAAATATCAGAATCTCTCCCATTTAACGGAGGGGAGAGTGTGTGGTGATGCGCACGCGCTGTGATGTCACCACCGCTGATTGACAGCGGCGGAGTTCCTGTCCGACCGATTTTCAGCCAGTCAACCTGGCTTTAAGTCTACGGTCTGCCCCCATTACGAGTTTTTTTGCTGTGGGACTTTTATTTCAAAGTCCTGAAAATGGCTCTTCCGACCGCATCGGAGCTCCCAGCAGTAAATACCACTCTAAAAAGCATAGGTGCACCAGCTTTCTGCCGCACCTGAATTTCGGCTCATCTGTCTCTTAGGATAATGTAATGGCAAAACAATGACCTCTGTTGTGTAATCTCCTGATAAACTACAAAGGCTGACACTGTGGCTCTGTGTGTTGCATATACAAAAATCTGTTTTTCCTTTTTTTTAATGATAATAGTCATTACTCATGCTTTCAGTTGTAGGCTTATAGCCATTCTACTGAAGTAAATAAATAGTACTGGACTGAAACTATAAACAAGGAATGAGCAGAAGCTTGGTTGAGTGCTTGCAGAAAGCTGTTTTTATTGTGTGACATAAAAGTAAACCAAAGTAACAAGGGAACATATTTTCCTCTGTTTGAGCCATAATAAATGTCCATATAATCTGCTAACACAGCCATGGGTTTGAAACATGCCAAACCTGAGAATGTGATATTGTTAACAGAAGCTAAAAAAAGAATCAATCACGAGACATTGGGGGCAAAATTGGGCCTCGCTTTGTATGGTTTTCGGGCACTGAATGTATCCATTTGTTACAAAAGCAAAATACTGCGGATGTTGGAAATGTGAAATAAAAACAGAAAATGCTAGGAATAGTCAGCAAATCAGGCAGCATCAGAGAGAGAAACAGAGTTAAAGTTTCAAGTTGATGACCTTTCACCAGACTTCTCAACAGACCATTTGCTTAGTGGGCTGTATTTGATTGTTTTGCGTGCAATAACTGTGCTTTAAAACGTCTTTCACCTACTCTTTGGAGATGCAGGAGGTATTCTGTCATTATAATTCTGCACAGTAGCTGCTGTCAGAGGTGTTCTGCTGGATCTGCCATTGAAACCGGAGAGTGGTCATTTATAAACTCAAAGATCTCATATCCTTATTTTACAGCTTTATCGACTTGTCTTCCCACCTTTAAATATTTGTGTATCCAACTGTCTAAGTCTCTCTGTTCCTCTACTCCATTTACAATTTTAGAATTTAGCGAATACTTTCTCTGCTGTGTTTTTTGCATAAATTGTGCATTAATTTTTTTAATGTGTAAAAATTGAAAAATTGTATAAATGTATTTACCACTCAATATATAGCAATTCTACTTTTAATTTGGATTCATATTTTCTCAATTTTGTCCATTTAAACTGGATTAGCATGCCGTGTCCTGAACTGTTATTACAAGGAAATGCAATCCACATAGGAAGAAGTTTCGCTGAATTCATGCTGAAACAAGAGGTGACACTCAGCACTTTGAAGAGTTATCAGTCTGAATCATTTCCTTTGCTTCTGTAGGTCTCTCAGTTATTTCATCTATTTCCACCCCAGTTAAACTATATACAGGAACTAGGACATTCACTCCTCCATTCCAGATGGCCACCAATTCACCTCTGAGGCTCTAACTGACGAAGCTTATAGGAGGTGAGGAGGTGCCCCGTTCCTCACTCATCCATCGTTTTTTTTTTGTATAAAAGAAATGCTGTATCGAGAATACATACATCACAGGTAAAACTGACTAGAATTCGATATCTCAATGTCTGGATTAAGAATTTAACCACATATTTAAATAATGAGAACAGTTTTGTGATTCAGCAGAACAGTTGTGAATACAGCTCATTTTATTAGGCTTATAAAATGTAAGCAGACTACATAATGACACGTGAAACCATAGAACTTCATAATGTATATCTTTTTCAGGGATCATTTGGGTTTTGATGTCAAACTCATAAAGCCAGGCTGATGAACTGTCAAAACTCTGCAGGATAAGGAATTTAGAGCCTGGGAAACTATTGCTGGAAAGAATAAAATTTCAACTCTGTGGCTATTTCATGTAATACAAAAGCACCCTTTAATCTTTTTTGTAGTTCTGATTACCAGATATGCAAGCACCTGCTTGGAGCCCAGAAGCAGATGTAAGCCGACTGATCTACACATGGGGCTAACTCTGCTTCATATTTTATATATTTTCTGTTTTAATGTTTTATCACTCTTTCATATTTCTACAACATTCTAATTTAGATAATGCTGTTAAATAATTAAATATTTGATGTACTGTCTGCTGCAGTGAGAAGTTAATTTATTGCAGTAACTTGTGTAGTATTGATCTTGAAAATGAGTAAATGGCCACTTATGCATGCTGAACATAAATTAAAAAATTTCTGTTGCACCTAATTGGCAAATGTACTTCTGGGATGTCTTGAAATGCCCAGCCATCATACTGAAACAATACAGTGCCCTGGTCAGGTCGCACCTGATGTGCTGTGTGGAGTCCTGGCCACTGTGACATACCTGCTGGAGAGATGCTATAGAGGAGAGCAACAAGCTTGATGCCTGTTGTTACAAGGATGAGATATGAGCAATATTATGATAAGCTACGCCCTTCATTCTTGAGAAGAGATGTTTTATCATCATCATAGGCAGTCCCTCGGAATCGAGGAAGATTTACTTCCACTCTAAAAATGAGTCCTTAGGTGGCTGAACAGTCCAATACGAGAACCACAGTCCCTGTAACAGATGGGACTGATAGGCGTTGAGGGAAAGGGTGGGTGGGACAGGTTTGCCACACCCTCTTTCCGCTGCCTGCGCTTGGTTTCTGCATGCTCTCGGTGATGAGACTCGAGGTGTTCAGCGCCCTCCCGGATGCACTTCCTCCACTTAGGATGGTCTTTGGCCATGGACTCCCAGGTGTCAGTGGGGATGTTGCACTTTAGGAGGCTTTGAGGGTTGTAACGTTTCCTCTGCCCACCTTTGGCTCATTTGCCATGAAAGAGTGCTTGCTTTGGGAGTCTCGTGCCTGGCATGTGAACAATGCGGCCTGCCCAGCAGAGCTGATCAAGTGTAGTCAGTACTTCAATGCTGGGGATGTTGGCCTGGTCGAGGATGCTAACGTTGGTGCGCCTGTCCTCCCAGGGGATTTGTAGGATCTTGCGGAGACATCGTTGGTGGTATTTCTTCAGCGACTTGAGGTGTCTACTGTACATGGTCCATGTTTCTGAGCATTACAGGAGGGCGGTTATTACTACAGCCCTGTAGACAGTGAGCTTGGTGGCAGATTTGAGGGCCTGGTCTTCAAACGCTCTTTTCCTCAGGCGGCCGAAGGCTGCACTAGTGCACTGGAGGCGGTGTTGAATCTCGTTGTCAATATCTTCTCTTGTTGATAAGAAGCTCCCGAGGTATGGGAAATGGTTCACGTTGTCCAGGGCTGCGCCATGGATCTTGATGACTGGGGGGCAGTGTTGTGCGGCGAGGACAGGCTGGTGGAGGCCCTTTGTCTTACAGATGTTTAGCATAAGGCCCATGCTTTCGTATGCCTCAGTAAATACATTGACTATGACTTGGCATTCAGCCTCTGTATGTGCACAGATGCAGGTGTCGTCCGCATACTGTAGCTCGATGACAGAGGTTGGGGTGGTCCTGGACCTGGTCTGGAAACGACGAAGGTTGACCAGGTTCCCACTGGTTCTGTAGTTTAGTTCCACTCCAGCGGGGAGCTTGTTGACTGTGAGGTGGAGCATGGCAGCGAGGAAAATTGAGAAGAAGGTTGGGGCGATGACGCAGCCCAGTTTGACCCCGGTCCGGACATGGATTGGGTCTGTGATGGATCCGTTGGTAAGGATCATGGCCTACATGTCGTCGTGGAGCAGGTGGAGGACGGTGATGAACTTTTGGGGGCATCCGAAACGGAGGAGGACGCTCCATAGACCCTCGTGGTTGAGAGTGACAAAGGCCTTTGTAAGGTTGAAGAAGGCCATGTATAAGGGCTGGCGCTGTTCCCTGCATTTTTCCTGCAGCTGTTGTGCTGCAAAAATCACATCCGTTGTGCCCCGTACGGGACGAAATCCGCACTGTGACTCCGGGAGGAGCTCCTCAGCCACAGGGAGAGGACGGTTGAGGAAGACTCTAGCGAATACTTTCCCAGTGGCTGATAACAGGGAGATTCCTCTGTAATTGCCGCAGTCGGACTTATCCCCTTTTTTAAAGATGGTCACAATCATTGCATCTTTGAGATCTTCCGGCATGCTCTGCTCCCTGCAGATGCGAGAGGTGAGGTCATGAAGTTTTATAGAGTTACATAAGATAGCTAATGGGATACAAAAATGAAACTTGTTACAATAGATTCAGATAGGACAAGCAGCAGGACAAGGTGGCATGGGTTCAGGATTGTGAAGGGAAAACTTAGGGTAGACAGCAGGAAGTGTTTCTTGACCCAGGAGCAATCAATCGCTGGAATTTATTGCTAGAGAAGGTGGTTAGGCCAGAACGCTGGGCTCATTTATGAAAAAGCAAGAATCTATAATGGGTATAAGAACATAAGAATTTGGAACAGGAGTAGGCCATCTAGCCCCTCGAGCCTGCTCCGCCATTCAACAAGATCATGGCTGATCTGGCCGTGGACTCAGCTCCACTTACCCGCCCGCTCCCATAACCCTTAATTCCCTTATTGGTTAAAAATCTATCTATCTGTGATTTGAATACATTCAATGAGCTAGCCTCAACTGCTTCCTTGGGCAGAGAATTCCACAGATTCACAACCCTCTGGGAGAAGAAATTCCTTCTCAACTCGGTTTTAAATTGGCTCCCCTGTATTTTGAGGCTGTGCCCCCTAGTTCTAGTCTCCCCGACCAGTGGAAACAACCTCTCTGCCTCTATCTTGTCTATCCCTTTCATTATTTTAAATGTTTCTATAAGATCACCCCTCATCCTTCTGAACTCCAATGAGTAAAGACCCAGTCTACTCAATCTATCATCATAAGGTAACCCCCTCATCTCCGGAATCAGCCGAGTGAATCGTCTCTGTACCCCCTCCAAAGCTAGTATATATCCTTCCTTAAGTAAGGTGACCAAAACTGCACGCAGTACTCCAGGTGTGGACTCACCAATACCCTGTACAGTTGCAGCAGGACCTCCCTGCTTTTGTATTCCATCCCTCTCGCAATGAAGGCCAACATTCCATTCGCCTTCCTGATTACCTGCTGCACCTGCAAACTAACTTTTTGGGATTCATGCACAAGGACCCCCAGGTCCCTCTGCACTGCAGCATGTTGTAATTTCTCCCCATTCAAATAATATTCCCTTCTACTGTTTTTTTTTCCCAAGGTGGATGACCTCACATTTTCCGACATTGTATTCCATCTGCCAAACCTTAGCCCATTCGCTTAACCTATCTAAGTCTCTTTGCAGCCTCTCAGTGTCCTCTACACAACCCTCTTACCCACTAATCTTTGTGTCATCTGCAAATTTTGTTACACTACACTCTGTCCCCTCTTCCAGGTCATCTATGTATATTGTGAACAGTTGTGGTCCCAGCACCGATCCCTGTGGCACACCACTAACCACTGATTTCCAACCTGAAAAGGATCCATTTATCCCAACTCTCTGCTTTCTGTTAGCTAGCCAATTCTCTATCCATGCTAATACATTTCCTCGGACTCCGCGTACCTTTATCTTCTGCAGTAACCTATTGTGTGGCACCTTATCGAATGCCTTTTGGAAATCTAAATACACCACATCCATCGGTACACCTCTATCCACCATGCTCGTTATATCCTCAAAGAATTCCAGTAAATTAGTTAAACATGCTTTCCCCTTCATGAATGCATGTTGCGTCTGCTTGATTACACTATTCCTATCTAGATGTCCCGCTATTTCTTCCTTAATGATAGCTTCAAGCATTTTCCCCACTACAGATGTTAAACTAACTGGCCTATAGTTACCTGCCTTTTGTCTGTCCCCTTTTTTAAACAGAGACGTTACATTAGCTGCTTTCCAATCCGATGGTACCTCCCCAGAGTCTAGAGAATTTTGGTAGATTATAACAAATGCATCTGCTATAACTTCCGCCATATCTTTTAATATCCTGGGATGCATTTCATCAGGACCAGGGGACTTGTCTCCCTTGAGTGCCATTAGCCTGTCCAGCACTACCCACCTAGTGATAGTGATTATCTCAAGGTCCTCCCTTCCCACGTTCCCGTGACCAGCAATTTTTGGCATGGTTTTTGTGTCTTCCACTGTGAAGACCGAAGCAAAATAATTGTTTAAGGTCTCAGCCATTTCCACATTTCCCATTATTAAATCCCCCTTCTCATCTTCGAAGGGACCAACATTTACTTTAGTCACTCTTTTCCGTTTTATATATTGGTAAAAGCTTTTACTATCTGTTTTTATGTTTTGTGCAAGTTTACTTTCGTAATCTATCTTTCCTTTCTTTATTGCTTTCTTAGTCATTCTTTGCTGTCGTTTAAAATTTTCCCAATCTTCTAGTTTCCCACAAACCTTGGCCACCTTATACGCATTGGTTTTTAATTTGATACTCTCCTTTATTTCCTTGGTTATCCACGGCTGGTTATCACTTCTCGTACCGCCCTTCTTTTTCACGGGAATATATTTTTGTTGAGCACTATGAAAGAGCTCCTTAAAAGTCCTCCACTGTTCCTCAATTGTGCCACCATTTAGTCTGTGTTTCCAGTCTACTTCAGCCAACTCTGCCCTCATCCCACTGTAGTCCCCTTTGTTTAAGCATAGTATGCTCGTTTGAGACACTACTTCCTCACCCTCCATCTGTATTACAAGTTCAACCATACTGTGATCACTCATTCCTAAAGGATCTTTTACTTTGAGATCCTGTGTCTCATTACACCAGATCTAAGATAGCTTGCTCCCTTGTAGGTTCTGTAATATACTGTTCTGAGAAACAATCCCGTATGCATTCTATGAATTCCTCCTCAAGGCTACCCCGTGCGATTTGATTTCACTAATCGATATGTAGGTTAAAATCCCCCATGATTACTGCCGTTCCTTTTTCACATGCCTCATTATTCCCTTGATTATTGCCCGCCCCGCCGTGAAGTTATTATGTGGGGGCCTATAAACTACGCCCACCAGTGACTTTTTCCCCTTACTATCTCTAATCTCCACCCACAATGATTCAACACTTTGTTCATTAGAGCCAATATCGTCTCTCACAACTGCCCTGATATCATCCTTTATTAACAGAGCTACCCCACCTCCTTTTCCTTCTTGTCTATCTTTCCGAATTGTCAGATACCCCTATATGTTTAATTCCCAGTCTTGGCCACCCTGCAACCATGTTTCTGTAATGGCCACCAAATCATACCCATTTGTAATGATTTGTGCCGTCAACTCATTTACTTTATTTCGAATGCTGCGTGCGTTTAGGTAGAGTGTTTTAATACTAGTTTTTAAACCATGATTTTTAATTTTGACCCCCCCTGCAGCCCCTTTATATTCATATATATTGTCCCTTCATATCACCTTGTGGTTTACACTTACCCCAGTGCTACCCTGCTCTGTTGCCTCCTGCCTTTTGCTTGCTTTCTTGGGGTCCTGTTCATCTGAGCTCTCACCCACTCTAACTAGCTCAGAGCCCTCTCCTGGGTTCCGAATACTCCTTGCATTGAGGCACCGAGCTTTCATGCTTGCCTTTTTATTACACTTTGACCCTTTAGAATTTTGCTGTACAGTGGCCCTTTTTGTTTTTTGCCTTGGGTTTCTCTGCCCTCCACTTTTACTCATCTCCTTTCTGTCTTTTGCTTTTGTTTCCCTCTGTCTCCCTGCATTGGTTCCCATCCCCCTGCCATATTAGTTTAACTCCTCCCCAACAGCACTAGCAAACACTCCCCCTAGGACATTGGTTCCGGTCCTGCCCAGGTGCAGACCGTCCGGATTGTACTGGTCCCATCTCCCCCAGAACCGGTTCCAATGCCCCAGGAATTTGAATCCCTTCCTGCTGCACCACTGCTCAAGCCACGTATTCATCTGAGCTATCCTGCGATTCCTACTCTGACTAGCATGTGGCACTGGTAGAAATCCCGAGATTACTACTTTTGAGGTCCTACTTTTTAATTTAGCTCCTAGCTCCTTAAATTCGTCTCGTAAGACCTCATCCCTTTTTTTACCTATATCGTTGGTACCAATGTGCACCACGACAACTGGCTGTTCACCCTCCCTTTTCAGAATGTCCTGCACCTGCTTCGAGACATCCTTGACCCTTGCACCAGGGAGGCAACATACCATCCTGGAGTCTCGGTTGCGGCCGCAGAAACGCCTATCTATTCCCCTTACAACTGAATCCCCTATCACTATCGCTCTCCCACTCTTTTTCCTGCCCTCCTGTGCAGCAGAGCCAGCCACGGTGCCATGAACTTGGCTGCTGCTGCCCTCCCCTGATGAATCATCCCCCTCAACAGTACTCAAAGCGGTGTATCTGTTTTGCAGGGGGATGACCGCAGGGGACCCCTGCACTACCTTCCTTGCCCTGCTCTTCCTGCTGGTCTTCCATTCCCTAACTGGCTGTAGACCCTTCACCTGCGGTACGACCAACTCGCTACACGTGCTACTCACGTCATTCTCAGCATCGTGGATGCTCCAGAGTAAATCCACCCTCAGCTCCAATTCCGCAACGCGGACCGTCAGGAGCTGGAGGCGGATACACTTCCCGCACACATCGTCGTCAGGAACACCAGAGGCATCCCTGATTTCCCACATAGTACAGGAGGAGCATAACACTTGTCCGAGCTCGCCTGCCATGACTTAACCCTAAGATTAACTTAAATTGGCAACAACAGTGCTAAATGTTACTTACTGATATAGAAGAGAAAAAAGAAAAATTACTTACCAATCACCAGCCAATCATTTACCCCCTTGGCTGTGATGCCACCTTTCTATTTCTTTCTACTTCTTTTTTGCCTTCTCCCTGTAGCTGCACAAGCTCGCCTCTCGCCGAACTCACGGACTCCCGACTCAGCGACGCACCTCCCGACCTCGCGGCCTTTTGTAGGCCTCTCGCCGAACTCACGGACTCCCGACTCAGCGACGCACCTCCCGACCTCGCGGCCTTTTGTAGGCCTCTCGCCGAACTCACGGATTCCCGACTCAGCGACGCACCTCCCGACCTCGCGGCCTTTTGTAGGCCTCTCGCCGAACTCACGGACTCCCGACTCAGCGACGCACCTCCCGACCTCGCGGCCTTTTGTAGGCCTCTCGCCGAACTCACGGACTCCCGACTCAGCGACGCACCTCCCGACCTCGCGGCCTTTTGTAGGCCTCTCGCCGAACTCACGGACTCCAGACTCAGCGACGCACCTCCCGACCTCGCGGCCTTTTGTAGGCCTCTCGCCGAACTCACGGATTCCCGACTCAGCGACGCACCTCCCGACCTCGCGGCCTTTTGTAGGCCTCTCGCCGAACTCACGGACTCCCGACTCAGCGACGCACCTCCCGACCTCGCGGCCTTTTGTAGGCCTCTCGCCGAACTCACGGACTCCCGACTCAGCGACGCACCTCCCGACCTCGCGGCCTTTTGTAGGCCTCTCGCCGAACTCACGGACTCCCGACTCAGCGACGCACCTCCCGACCTCGCGGCCTTTTGTAGGCCTCTCGCCGAACTCACGGATTCCCGACTCAGCGATGCACCTCCCGACCTCGCGGCCTTTTGTAGACCGCTCGCCGAACTCACGGACTCCAGACTCAGCGACGCACCTCCCGACCTCGCGGCCTTTTGTAGGCCTCTCTGACTCACGGACTCCAGACTCAGCGTCGCACCTCCCGACCTCGCGGCCTTTTGTAGGCCTCTCGCCGAACTCACGGACTCCCGACTCAGCGACGCACCTCCCGACCTCGCGGCCTTTTGTAGGCCTCTCGCCGAACTCACGGACTCCCGACTCAGCGACGCACCTCCCGACCTCGCGGCCTTTTGTAGGCCTCTCGCCGAACTCACGGACTCCCGACTCAGCGACGCACCTCCCGACCTCGCGGCCTTTTGTAGGCCTCTCGCCGAACTCACGGACTCCCGACTCAGCGACGCACCTCCCGACCTCGCGGCCTTTTGTAGGCCTCTCGCCGAACTCACGGACTCCAGACTCAGCGACGCACCTCCCGACCTCGCGGCCTTTTGTAGGCCTCTCGCCGAACTCACGGATTCCCGACTCAGCGACGCACCTCCCGACCTCGCGGCCTTTTGTAGGCCTCTCGCCGAACTCACGGACTCCCGACTCAGCGTCGCACCTCCCGACCTCGCGGCCTTTTGTAGGCCTCTCGCCGAACTCACGGACTCCCGACTCAGCGACGCACCTCCCGACCTCGCGGCCTTTTGTAGGCCTCTCGCCGAACTCACGGACTCCCGACTCAGCGACGCACATCCCGACCTCGCGGCCTTTTGTAGACCGCTCGCCGAACCCACGGACTCCCGACTCAGCGACGCACATCCCGACCTCGCGGCCTTTTGTAGGCCTCTCGCCGAACTCACGGACTCCCGACTCAGCGACGCACATCCCGACCTCGCGGCCTTTTGTAGGCCTCTCGCCGAACCCACGTACTCCCGACTCAGCGACGCACCTCCCGACCTCGCGGCCTTTTGTAGACCGCTCGCCGAACTCACGGACTCCCGACTCAGCGACGCACCTCCCGACCTCGCGGCCTTTTGTAGACCTCTCGCCGAACTCACGGACTCCCGACTCAGCGACGCACCTCCCGACCTCGCGGCCTTTTGTAGGCCTCTCTGACTCACGGACTCCAGACTCAGCGATGCACCTCCCGACCTCGCAGCCTTTTGTAGGCCTCTCTGACTCACGGACTCCAGACTCAGCGACGCACCTCCCGACCTCGCGGCCTTTTGTAGGCCTCTCGCCGAACTCATGGACTCCAGACTCAGCGATGCACCTCCCGACCTCGCGGCCTTTTGTAGACCGCTCGCCGAACTCACGGACTCCAGACTCAGCGACGCACCTCCCGACCTCGCGGCCTTTTGTAGGCCTCTCTGACTCACGGACTCCAGACTCAGCGACGCACCTCCCGACCTCGCGGCCTTTTGTAGGCCTCTCGCCGAACTCACGGACTCCAGACTCAGCGACGCACCTCCCGACCTCGCGGCCTTTTGTAGGCCTCTCGCCGAACTCACGGACTCCCGACTCAGCGACGCACCTCCCGACCTCGCGGCCTTTTGTAGGCCTCTCGCCGAACTCACGGATTCCCGACTCAGCGACGCACCTCCCGACCTCGCGGCCTTTTGTAGGCCTCTCTGACTCACGGACTCCATGGGGTTCTCCCACTCATCCACTGGAACTTTGATGGATGCGCTATGGGAAGCCCAGAAATACGTTGTAAACACCATTGTAGCCCAAAAGTATTATTCATCAAAAGCAGCACATATCACAGGTTTGTAAGGAAAGAAAGTATTTACTGGTTCATATAATCACTCTGTCGTGTTAGCGATTTTCAAATATCTTAATGACTTTTTGCAAAGTAATCAACAAAAATGTATTTTCACTAAAACAGATAGGATAGCCTTCAGAAAGAAATGAGCAAAAGCACAATAAAACCCAATCAAATTACTCGAATGTTTTTCAAAGCTAGCAGTCTGAAATCAAAAACTACCATAAAATGAACTTGCTCAAATAATTTGTTCACAATATTTAGGGCTGTCGTTTAACTTATTCAGTCAGATCAGTTAGCAATAACACTTCTAACATAGCAAGCAGATAAAAAATACACAATTCTTAACAAAGTCACTAAGCTAAACTAATGTTAGAAATGCCTGAAGAAGTTTCCCTTGGCCAGACCTGTTCTTTCATTTGGAGCCTGGAACTTGAGTTGGAAATTTTACCTCAGTTATTGAAAGTTGGGGATTTCTAGCTGCTGTGAACAGAGCTGTGTGTATACCTAGAGCGGACCACGACAGCTGATGTTACTTGACAAACAGGTAGGAATGCAATGCAGAGTTATAGCTGCCGTTGACAAATTCCTTGTGTGTTTGAGAGAAAGATGCATCATGGGAGTCCTGTGCACTGAAATTCCCCAGACTTAAGGACGTAGAAACTCTTGATGTAAGCAATTTAGTTTGTTGTGCTGAGGAACCTGATGGCCACAGGGGTGCCAATTTTAATGCCCTGAACTCTTGGAAAGCCTGCCTGTCTGTGCCCTCTCAAGTTTCTTTCTCCATTTCCCTGGAAAAATGATGAATTTGCTTCCATGGGAAAACAGGACATCAGTGAATTGTCTGATGCAGGAGTAAACTGCAAATGGACCCATTTGACTGATGTCCCTTGCAGTGGCCTGGATGGATACTGCAGCATAGAAGCTTAATGAAGCAGATGTCATTGTTCTGTGAATCAGATTCACTAAATACAGATCTCATCAGGTATACCTAGGTAGGTGTTGTGTGGACTGTACGCTGGGGCCCTGGGCATACAAGGTGCTTGAGATGTCTTTGTCTATGCAGATAATGTCCTATCATGAAGTGGCCCTCATGCAGATCATGCAGGAGAATGGGAATTGACAGAGTCATGTCGAACCACCCAACCTTCCGCAATGATACTTGGAGAGCAGCAGCTATTTGGCGCTTTAAAGAGAAGTGCAGCAAAGCAAAAATTAGGATTATGCAAAATGTCAGCACCAGGGAGCAAAAACGATGTAGGCACAATAATTAATGTACAACCTTATAAATGCTAATCACAAAAAAAAATCCAATTTTACAATGCTGCCAAAAGTACAATAAATCTGTTTTAAGCAGGATTTGCTTGCTGAAGCACTGATGCCCCTAGCTTTTTATGGGCGAGGTTAACTCTGTGCACAGAGCCTATGCCAATCTTGTGAAATGTGGAGAGGAACCTGAAAACCTACATTTAAATATCCAAAAGGAGCCCATGCGAGCCATTGCACTGACTCTTCGAACTTCCCCAAATCACTCCTTGCAAAATTGGGCATGGAACATTTTTTTTCAGCACTTTAGACTGTTCTAACCATAGTGAAACAATGCTAAACTAATGGCGTTGCTTAGGATATGTCTTTTGGTGTCAATTAAGGGAAATAATGCTTGTATTCGAGCAAGAGATGGTTATTTATGAGACATTTTAAGGAAGGAATAACAGAGTTACTTGTATGTTAAGCAGGTTTCTGTAACATAGGTAAATAGTATAACAAATATTATAACTGCGAGGCCTTGCATTTTCAGAATCAATAAAATATGTAATATTTTTACCTCATCAGCCAAGTTATGTTGCTTCAGTAAATTTGCTGCATAACAATGATGTGAGAAATTCTGTTGCATTTAGACTGAAGTGGGACCATGGTAAGCATTAGAAATTATACTCCAGATCTTGGACTCCTTGTGAGTAACAATATTGGTAGATTTAATAATATGTGATAATTTGGTGGAGCTTAAACAGTTGCCTTGACATTGAGATGATATCATATAAACTGCAGAGACGCAAGTGATAAATTTGTCAGAACTCCCAGATTGTGTTGTCACCGATATACAAGGTACTTCCATGGATCTTTGAAGTTTAATGTTTAAATGGTTACTGATTCAAAAGAAAAGGGATGAACTTCAACGTTGGCGGAGCGTAAACAGGTGGCAGAGGACTGGCCACCGCTTACACACCCTGCCTGATTCTCCTGTCCATTGAACTCAATGGATGAATTGTGGTCCTCCTCCTGTGGCTGTTTGCTCCCTGTTAATGTGTGACGGCTCGGCATGCAAGAAGGAAATGTGCCCATGCTACAGTCACGGGAACTTTTTGAGGATGTGCATATGATGGTGGTATAGTGTTGCTGATGTGTAAAGTTTGGCAGAGGTGTAAGGAGGTGAAGGAAGTAATAGTGAGGAGAGTAGCAGGCAGAGTGCTGAAATAGGAGCAGAGGAGGTGGAGTGAAGCATGGTGCAGTGATTACAGGAGAGTATGGGTAATCATGGGAGGGAAGGATACTGACTGCTGGGGCAACAGGTAGAGGCTAATCAAAGAGTAATGAGAGATATGAGTTAGGAGGCTCACCTTGACTGTCCTTCTGAGGTCATTAAACTTTTTCAGCATTGTAGCCATGTCCTGGGGGTCGGTTGTGGCCCTCATAGACTCTGCTATTTCTGCCCACTCATGCCAGGCAGCTTGCCTGGATATCTTCCTACCTGGTGGATAGAACATCTTGCTCCTCATGCTGACCTCCTCCACCAAAACCTCCATGCAGTGTCCAAAATCGGGGTGGTGGTGGGGTTGGGGGGAGGGGGCGCGGGTGCACCCTTGCTGCTTCTGCTATACCTGTCATTGTGCAAAATCTTTACTGATAGTTGCCTGCAGCCAAAGTGAGCCCCAAGTAGGTGAGCTGCCCATAAAAAGCACGAGCAAAGCTGGCAGCCCATCTATTTTATTGAAATTAATGAGGGGTCTGAATTTGGGGCCTTCTTTACGGCCAAGTGATCGGGCGTGCTCTCATTCTGTGCACAAAAATGCACTTAGAGCAATTTCTATCTCCAGTTTCCTGGATGCAGGTTACATATGGTATCCTGCACACCCGTTAGCTTGGAAGTTGAGTGGGATTTTCAATGCCCCCTTTTCTGTATTGAACTGAAGCTCCTGACTGCTTCGGATAGGAGTTAACAGCAGCTTGTCACAGGCCCAACCAGAAACTGAAGCAGGGTGGAAATCGGTCCAAAACATCTCCCTGCTTATTTGTCTGTCAAGTAAAGATCTCTGGAGTGAAAATAGCATCCTATTACTTGCTGGGTAGTAAAAGGTTTAAACTGTCGAGACAAAATAATTTTTAAACAAAACATTGAACACCCCTTCGTATTGCATTAGTGACTAAATTCACCATCTGTGTGTAACTCAACCATCCAGACCAGGAGC
This sequence comes from Pristiophorus japonicus, assembly GCF_044704955.1. Classification (NCBI taxonomy): domain Eukaryota; kingdom Metazoa; phylum Chordata; class Chondrichthyes; family Pristiophoridae; genus Pristiophorus; species Pristiophorus japonicus. The sequence continues at coordinate 68,081,730 of NC_091985.1, forward strand.
ATACCACATGTGAACCCCAGTCTGTGCTAAGTTCCTTGATCTCAGTCAGAGAAGTAATAGGGGCATCACAGTGGTCTAGGGTTGCCAACTCTGGTTTGGTGTATTCCTGGAGATTTAATCATGTGACCTTTGATCACATGGCATTCGATCACATGACACTGCCCATGTGATGCTTAATCGCATGACATTTGATCATGTGACATTTGTCCACTCTGCAACTGTTACTGCATTTACCTTAGTTGAGTGTCGCAGTATCACCAAGCTCAGAATAAAATAATTGATGCTTTGTTTTATAGTGATTTGAATAACATAATTTATAAATCAAAGAAAAAACACAAAATAGAAGGATTTAAGGATAAGTAATGTTTAAATAAAAACTACCACTGTGATGTTTTCACAGTATTGACTGCAATGAGAAACACCAAGTAAATACCACTGATTCAATTAAAATATCGTTAAGATAAATAACTTTGAACTAAAGTTTTCATACAATTTTATGACCTTTTACAATACACAGCAAGTTATAAAAATAATAAATAAAACAAAAAATAAACCTATTTCAATTCCCTGAATCCCACCCCCCACAGAAGAAGCCCAGCTTCAGGGAGGTGAGGTTCAGTCCTCAGGAAGCAGCACCAAAACTGCCCAACTCCCGGAACAAAACACATTATACAACAGCGCACATCACAGGCTGACATAAACTCTCCCTCGCTCCAGTGTTTGTTTCTCTCTCCCTCCCTACCCCGGTTTGTGCTTCTCTCCCTCCCTCAGTTTGTCTTCCTCTCTCTCCCTCCCTCAGTTTGTCTTCCTCTCTCTCCCTCCCTCAGTTTGTCTTGCTCTTCCTCTCTCTCTCTCTCTCTCTCTCTCCCTCAGTTTGTCTTGCTCTCTCTCTCTCCCTCCCTCCTTCCTCAGTTTGTCTTGCGCTCTCTCTCTCTCCCTCTCTCTCTCTCCCTCAGTTTGTCTTGCTCTCCCCCTCTCTCTCTCTCGCCCTCAGTTTGTCTTTGTCATGTATTCAACCAGCATTGTAACCCATGTATAATCTAAGTTGTACACTGTGAGAACAATGACCACTAGGTGGTGAACTTGTGGGAGACACTCCTAACCTGGACCTTCAGATATAAAAGGGGAAGCTCCACCCACTTCCAGCACTTGAGTGCTATGAAATAAAGGACAGGTCACAGACTGACCTTCTCTCAAGCATGGGCCTCGTGTGCATTTATACTGTATAGTAAGGACGTATCAGTCTTGCTCTCTCTCTCTCGCCCTCAGTTTGTCTTGCTCTCTCTCTCTCTCGCCCTCAGTTTGTCTTGCTCTCTCTCTCTCTCTGTCTCTCCTTCCCTCCTCAGTTTGCAAATTGTGCTTTTCAAAATTTAAAATCAGCATATATGACAGCTCAATTTAGCAAGAACTGTTACTTTACAATTGCATGATATTAGGAAGATTTGGATGAGTTGGGCTAATAATGTAAACAAAACAAATTACAGCAAAATTAAGTAGAACACAATGGGCCCGAAATTTGCTGAAAATATAATGGTGAGTAAACCAAACACGCTGTTATTGATATGTGAATTGACCAGCAATTTGTGGCGAGGAAGTGATACCCCATGAATTGTAAATCGGCACAAGTTACTGGACGATTTGCGCCGCTCTGCTGTTAGCTTTTCGAAAATGGCATCTCACCTTTAACCTCCAGGCGTTTCATGAAGTTGCTGCATTACCACATTAATTGCCCATTAAACTTGCCACAGAAAGTTATGTCTCAAATTAATAGCGTAAGTACTCTTTTAATGACATGATAATTGTTAATGACTGCCAATCAACTTCTCTGAAGATGAATAATTAAAAGTATGGAGTCGCATCTCTACAGGTAGAGAATTGTTGTTGGAGATTTTAATAAAGTCAAACTTTAATTTCTTTTTACTTTTCCTTTCTGTCTCTTTTTTTCTGTCTCTCTTAATCCAATCTTTCCATCTTTTTATTTGTGTTTTTGTACATGATTTGGCATGGAATTCACCTACTCTAATTTACATTTCCTTCTCAGCCCTTCCTCTGTTTAATTCGCAATCCTTAAATCTCATTGGTTTAGAAGATTCACTGTTGGTCCTGTCATTGACCAAAGTCCCAGGTGCCCTGCTGTCCTTGCCGTGCCATTATCACTCACATTTCCAGCAACATGCAGGGGAAACATTTTTCGAGCTGACGGGTGCAGGAGAAAGACTAATTAATTGGTATTCTGCGAGATGCTGGCCCAATGTAACAGTAAGAGGTATGAAAATCTTGTTTCCCCGATGAAACTTAGAGGGGTGGGGGTGTGGTGGTTTGATGTTACTAACATGTAAAATCCTTTTAAGTATTCACTGGGTGACACATTAGCATACAATTATCAACTTTTAGCTTGCCTTGTTCTCCTTATATGCATTGATGTCATTTGGCAGATTGCCAACGTTCTCTGCTCCCAAAAACATTGAGGTAGAAATTGGACTTCGCTGTGTCTATTTCATGTGAGCTAAACATGTGGAACGAGGGCCAATTTTAGGCACCCAAAGGATGCCTGAAAGATGTCTGACCTGATGTTCAGCTGGCCCATTTTTCAGATGTCCCTGCCAGACATTCGGCCACATACGTATGTAAATGAGAAACTAGATACTTCTCTTCTTCTTAGGTAGTCCCTCGGAGTCGAGGATGACTAGCTTCAACACTAATATGAGTTCTCAGTGACCAATGAGTCCGATGCAGGACCTACAGTCTCTGTCACAGGTGGGGCAGACGGTGGATGAGGGGACGGGTGAGTGGGGGTGCTTGGGTTGTTGTGCACTCCTTCCACTGTTTGCGCTTGGCTTCCGCTTACTCCTCCACTTTGAGTGGTCTTGGGCCAGGGATTCCCAGGTGTCGGTGAGGATGTTGCACTTTTTCCAAGGAGGCTTTGAGGGTGTCCTTGAAGCATTTCCTCTGCCCACTTGGGGCTCGCTTGCCGTGTCGGAGCTCTGATTAGAGCGCTTGTTTTGGGAGTCTAGTATCAGGCATGCGGACGATGTGGCCCGTCCAGTGGAGCTGATCGAGCGTGTTCAATGCTTCGATGCTGGGGATGTTGGCCTGAATGAGAACACTGACGTTGGTGCGCCTATCCTGCCAATGGATTGGCAGGATCTTGCGAAGGCAACGTTGGTGGTACTTCTCCAGCGCTTTGAGATGCCTGTTAAACATAATCCATGTCTCTGAAGCATATAGGAGGGCGGGTATCACTACTGCTCTGTTGACCATGAGCTTGGTGCCGGGTTTGAGATCCTGGTCTTCAAACACTCTCTTTCTCAGGTGACCGAAGGCTGCACTGGCACACTGAAGGCAGTGTTGGACCTCGTCATCGACGTCTGCCCTTGTTGACAGTAGGCTCCTGAGGTATGGAAAATGGTCCACGTTGTCCAAGACCTCATCATGAATTTAGATAATCGGGGGCAGTACTGTACGGCGGGGGCAGGTTGGTAGAGGACTTTTGTCTTATGGATGTTTAGTGTAAGGCCCATACTCTCGTACGCTTCGGTGAAGGTATTGACAGTGGTTTGGAGTTCAACCTCCGAATGTGCACAGATGCAAGTGTCGTCTGCATACTGTAATTCAGTGACCGAGGATGGGCTGACCTTGGATCTGGACTGGAGATGACGGAGGTTGAACAGTTTCTCGTTTGTTCTGTCAATTAACTCCACTCCAGGGGGGAGCCTTTTGAGGGTGAGAAGGAGTATTGCAGCAAGGAAGATCGAGAAGAGCATTAGTGCGATGACACACAGCCTTGCTTGACACCAGTCCGGATGTGGATTGGGTCTGTGGTGGATCCGTTGGTTAGGAATCACAGCTTGCATGTCATCGTAGAGCAGGTGGAGGATGGTGACAAACTTTTGAGGGCAGCTGAATTTGAGGGCGACACTCCATAATCCCTCACAGTTGACAGTGTCGAAATCCTTTGTGAGGTCAAAAAAAGCCACGTACAGGGGTTGATACTGCTCCCTGCATTTCTCTTGAATTTGAGGCGCGGTGAAGATCATGTCCATTGTTCCCCTTAGTGGGTGGAATCCGCATTGCGACTCTGGGAGGAGCTCTTCTTCCACTCGGAGAAGGCGATTGAGGAGGATTCTTGCGATGACTTTCCCTGTGGCAGACAGCAGGGAAACTCCTCTGTAATTACCGCATTGGACTTATCACCTTTCTTGAAGATGGTCATGATTACGGCATCTCTGAGATCCGCTGGCATGCTCTCCTCCTTCCAAATAAGAGAAATGAGTTCATGGATTCACGCCAATAGTGCTTCTCCATCATGCTTTAATGCTTCGGCGGGGATTCCATCTGTTCCTGAGGCCTTGTTGTTCTTCAGTTGTGGATGGCCTTTTCAACCACATGCTGGGCTGGGGTTGTGCTGAGGTGGTGGCGTGTAGCATGCTGCGGGATGGAGTCGAGGACACTCGCATCGAAGACAGAGTCTCGGTTAAGGAGATCTTTGAAATGCTGCTTCCAGCGGGCACAGACTGCCTCTCTGTCCTTGATGAGTATCTCTCCATTGTTGGCCCGCAGTGGGGTAGGGCCTTGGGCCATAGGTGGTCTTGACTGCGCTAAAGAATCCGGTTAGTTGCTGGATCTCCTGCGCTTTCTCCATCCACCATCTGTTTTTTGGGTCGCGAGTTTTATGTTGGACCACGGCCTTCAGACATCTATAGAGCTGCTATCTTGCTCTCAAGTTGTGTTGCTGTTTCAGTTCAAGAATGCCTTGCGCTTGCAGCTTATTAGCTCCTGGATCTCCTGGTCATTCTTGTCAAACCAGTCTTGATGTTTCCTGGTCAAGTGACCAAGCGTCACTTCACAGGTGCTAATTATGACCCAATGTTCAGCTGGGCCATTTTTCAGGTGTCCCTGCTGGCCAGGTAAAAAAGACATTCGGCCACATACATATGTAAATGAGCAATTAAGATACGGATGAGCAGAACAGAACCTGGGCCTGCTTAAGCTACCACTGTGACTATTTGCACTGTGTTTTTTCTGCGCCTGCATCCTCTGGACTCCGCCACCGATGCCTCTCGTACATGCGCAAACTCCTCGGCTCCGGAACCGGAAGTGGGGCCTGCAAAGACCACGCTGCGGAAACATTTTCTGCTGCTTCTAGTTTTGCTTCCAGCATCTTCGCAGCCTTCTGTGAGAGAGAAAACATGGGAAGTAGTGGGAGAGAGGGAGGGGGTGGTGGAGGCGGCGGGCGGGCAGAGAGAGAGCGAGAGACAAAGGGGGGGGGAGGAAGAGAGAGATGGGGGGGAGAGAGACTGATGGGGGGGGAGGAGAGAGACAGGGGGGTGGGAGGAGAGGAGGTTAGAGAGACATTGGGGGGTGGGGAGAAAGAGAGGTGGGAGGGAGAGAGATGGGGGGGAAGAGAGCTGGGCGGGTGTGAGAGAGACGGGGAGTTGGGGAGGAGGAGAGAGATGGGGGGGGAGGAGAAAGAGTCGGGGGGGAAGAGAGACACGGGGGTGGGTGGGGAAAGAGAGAGATGGGGGAGAGAGACACGGAAGGGGGAGGGAGAAAGACATGGGGGGAAGAGAGAAAGACAAGGGCGGGGAGAGAGAGAGAGAGAGAACCAGACAGAGACTGGGGGGAGAGAGACAGAGAGAGGGGAAGTGGAAGGGGAGATCGGAGGGGTGAGAGGGAACTCAGAGAAGATATATCACGTTCTTCCAATCCCCCTTACACCCACACCCGATTGCTCGGAAAGCTCGGTGCGTGTGTTACAAGGGACATTGTTGGAATGGATGAAATCGGGAAGTCACAACACTGTCACTAATCACTTCATACCCAAAAACCTGTTAACAATCCGTGACCCACACACAATCTCTATCTATGATGGGGGGGTGGGGTAAGGTCGAGAACTTGGGCTGGGGGGCGGGGGATTTACTTGGGCTGGGGTCAGGGACTTCGGCTAGGGGAGGCATGCACTTGGGCTGGGCTCAGGGACTTGGGAGGCTTTTGCTGGCTTTGTGAAGCTCTATCCTCTCTGTGACTGCTTGCAGGGGACTTCTGAAATCAGAATGGCTCGAATTACACTTTGCAAAGTCACTCAGAACTTGGGCTGGGTGGTTCCAATTACTCATTGCAGAGAAATTTCTGGGTGTGGTTTATCCTCCAAGGGGACCAATTAGCAATCAGGTCATGTGATAATGGAGAGCCAATCAGACCATTTGCACCATGCAAATAACTGCATCCTTAAGCTACGAGCACCAACTAAAGCTGATTTTTAGTAAAATATCAAAATTTGCTCCTGTGGAACCAGGAGGAGCAGGAGTGCTCCCCTGACTCCACAGTACTCAAGAGCTTCCCGCCCCCTTGTTGCTGCATTTGTTAATGAACACTCGCTGGGCCCCTGTTAGAGTAAGCACATTGGTACAATTACACTTCAATGTCTTCCCTTGTATTGCTTTTGCTATTCTTTGAGGGAAGATTCTAAAGGGTATGGAAATAAAAGGGCAGTTAGTTATTACAACTACCAATTTGTCCCAGGCATTGAGCGACCTAACATCCGGTCCTTGAAGGTGCTGCTGAGAAAACAGCTGAGGACATTTTTAACTTTTATTTTTGTGCAAAAAAACTCGGGCCCACTGCCATCCCGTGCAAGGGCCCCATGATCATCTCCCACTCACCTCTCAGTGTGAGTAGCATGCTGATTTCTCGCCCAGCCACAACCGGCGAGCAGCATCAGGGCAAAAGCTTGACACCTGCAGCTCACTGGCAGTGTTTAAATGAGGCCTGAGCTGAAAATGCTTTGGGGCCTCCTGACACAGGCTTTAGATGGGAAGCTTGACCACTCTGCCGGCCTGACACCTGTTGAGGGCAGATAAAAGATAAAATATCACGGGGTTGGGGGTAATATATTAGCATGGATAGAGGATTGGCTAACGAACAGAAAACAGAGAGTAGGGATAAATGGTTCATCCTTGGGATGGCAATCAGTAACCAGTGGGGTGCCACAGGGATCAGTGCTGGGACCCTAACTATTTACAATTTATATTAACGACTTGGAAGAAGGGACTGAGTGTAACGTAGCCAAGTTTGCTGATGATACAAAGATGGGAGGGAAAGCAATGTGTGAGGAGGACACACAAAATCTGCAAAAGGACATAGACAGGCTAAGTGAGTGGGCAAAAATTTGGCAGATGAAGTATAATGTTGGAAAGTGTGATGTCATGCACTTTGGCAGAAAAAAAATCAAAGAGCAAGTTATTATTTAAATGGAGAAAGATTGCAAAGTGCTGCAGTGCAGCGGGACCTGGGGGTACTTATGCATGAAGCACAAAAGATGTGGCCCTTGCGGCTAAAGGGATCAAGGGGTATGGAGAGAAAACAGGAATGGGGTACTGAAGTTGCATGATCAGCCATGATCATATTGAATGGTGGTGCAGGCTCGAAGGGCCGAATGGCCTACTCCTGCACCTATTTTCTATGTTTCTATGAATGCAGGTACAGCAAATAATCAGGAAGGCCAATGGAATCTTGACATTTATTGCAAAGGGGATGGAGTATAAAAGCAGGGAAGTCTTGTTACAGTTATACGGGGTATTGGTGAGGCCACATCTGGAATACTGCGTGCAGTTTTGTTTTCCATATTTACGAAAGGAGGCAGTTCAGAGAAGGTTCACTAGGTTGATTCCAGAAATGAGGGGGTTGACTTATGAGGAAAGGTTGAGTCGGTTGGGCCTCTACTCAATGGAATTCAGAAGAATGAGAGGTGATCTTATCAAAACGTATAAAATTATGAGGGGGCTTGACAAGGTGGATGCAGAGAGGATGTTTCCGCTGATGGGGGAGACTCGAACTAGAGGGCATAATCTTAGAATAAGGGGCCGCCCATTAAAACTGAGATGAAGAGAAATTTCTTCTCTCAGAGGGTTGTGGATCTATGGAATTCGCTGCCTCAGAGAGCTGTGGAAGCTGGGACATTGAATAAATTTAAGACAGAAATAGACAGTTTCTTAAACGATAAGGGAATAAGGGGTTATGGAGAGTGGGCAGGGAAGTGGACCTGAGTCCATGATCAGATCAGCCATGATCGTATTAAATGGCGGAACAGGTTTGAGGGGCCGTATGGCCTTCTCCTGCTCTTATTTCTTATGTTCTTATGTTCTTATGCCAAAGATCGGCTCCCATTAACTTTTAAACCGGGAATGATACTTTGAACATCGAAACTGCAAACTTTTCATTATCAATAAATGTATTTGACTGTTGGAATTTATTTTGATATACAACTCTCATGGTTTGAAGAATATATATAAGAATTACTTGAAAGGAAGCTAAGTTGGGTTGGTGATGATAGAGCTTGTGTTTCTTCTCTAGGCATGCTGGCTACACAAATAATGTTTGTTTCGGACACGTTATATATGCTTTGTATGTGAATGATAATTAAGTACTTTATGATACAAATACCAGTGTCAGCTTTTATGTAGAGTATACTTTATTTTAACTCCTACATTTTATTGAATTAGTATATCATACTGCTTACTTTTTCCAGTTCTTACCCCCCTAAAAAAAATCCCTTAAACAACAAAACAAGAACAGTGCTATTAACTACACTGAATAAAATTAATCAGTATTGATTTGCTGACTGCCTGATCTCAAAGCTATAAACTGTTCTTGTTCCTTTTTATATATATACTCTTCCTAGCCAGGAAACAGACTTTTCATCCCCTCTTACATATGGAAGAGTTACAGAAACCTCAGAGAGGCAATGACTGTTAGAAATGACCCTGCTACATCCCAACATTCAGAAAAAAGTGAAAATCATATAAAGACACCTACCAAATTCCAGGCAGTTGGAAATAGTGAGCACCACCACACCAAGCCCTTCCTTGGCTTCCTCTTTCCTCATAATTTTATTTTTTGCTGAGCTTTTCCGTGCCAAGTTTTAAACACTGGGCTGTATTTGCTCCCATCAAATCCAGTTCATAGGCCATAATCTGTACTGCCTTAATAGCACTTTAAGGGAAAAAAATCTTTGAACTATTTTTTATTGGAGTACAGGATGTTTCCCGACTGTTTAAGCATTGCATATATTAGAAATATATGGCAGTGAGCGAAAAGCAATTCAATGTTTTTTGCTCATTTAAGCCCTATTTTTTGGTTTTATAGACTATTCCCAGTAAGATACTGCTTTCTAATAAGGGGTTTTGTGAATGTTGCAGAAAACACCTTCTTAAAATGTAGTAAAATAGTCAACACCAAAATTGCACAAAATAAATTGCACAATTAAATTGCACAACTGGCAAAATGATATGACTTACGATGTACTTATAAATCATTTAAAAATATACAAATTCCATTTTTTTAATGTATTTAATTCTTACGTGTGGCTTTTTACATTAAAAATACAACACTTATTATTGTGATTTACATTAATCTTTACTAACGACACTGAAATGTGAAGTTAACTTCATGTGGTATTATTTTTAAATTAATTGTGCAACAAAATTATTATTGCCAAATCATATGTTTGTATAGAAAATACATCTCGGCAGAATGGTATAGTGGTCCTTGAGGTTGAAGAAGTTGAGTATCGCTGGTCTTTGCCACACATTGCTTTGGAGGACTTGTAAAGTACCGCTTCCCATTAATGTTGTCAGCTAGATTTCCATAATTACATTTCTATGGAGGGATGGAAATTCACCATGATGATGCAAAAATCTCCATTAGTGGAAAATAAAATATCCATTGAGAATTTAAAGTTACTGGAAGAAAAACACTTCACCAATCCAAATCTTCATTTGGAAAGACATGGAGTAATCAAGGACAGTCAGCATTGTTAGGGGAAGGTCATGTCTGACTAACTTGATTGAATTTTTCGAGGAGGTAACATGGAGGGTCGATGAAGGCAGTGCGTATGACATCATGTATATGGATTTTAGCAAAGCTTTTGATAAGGTCCCACATGGCAGACTGGTCACAAAAGTAAAAATCCATGGGATCCAAGGCAAAGTGATAAGTTGGATCTGAAATTGGTTCAGAGGCAGGAAGCAAAGGGTAATGGTTGATGGGTGTTTTGTGACTGGAAGGCTATATCTAGTGGGGTTCTGCAGGGCTCACTGCTGGGTCTCTTGATTTTTGTGGTATATATAAATGACTTGGACTTGAATGTTTAGGGTATCATTAAGAAGTTTGCAGATGACACTAAAATAGGTGTGTGGTTGATAATGAAGAAGAAAGCTGCGGACTGCAAGAAGATATCAATGTACTGGTCAGGTGGCAAATAGAATTCAATCTGGATAAGTGTGAGGTAATGCATTTGGGGAGGGCTAACAAGGAAAGGGAATACACATTAAATGCTACGCCACTGAAAAGTGTAGAGGAACAAAGGGACCTTGGAGTGCATGTCCACAGATTCCTGAAAGTAGCAGGCCCGGTAGATAAGGTGGTTAAGAAGGCATATGGAATATTTGCCTTTATTAGTCAAGGCATTGGGCTTAAAATTTAGGTCAGAGGCTTCCTTCGTACGAACGCCTCCGACCCCAAAAAACTCTACGAATCTACCTGTCGGTCCTGGAGAAACGTAAGATCCCCATTGGAGGCCTGGATTCACTGCATAGCGCATGGGGACCTGTCTTCGAGGTACATAAGTCCAAGCTGGAGTCACGTGTGCCTAGACAACTAATCACGATGCAGTATTCTCATTGATAAAAATGGGAACTCCGTTTGTATGAGTTCCCATTACCATCAATGAGAAAATCCCCTAAAAACACCAAAACACAGCATAATGAATAAATAAAACACCTCACATATTTAAAATTAATTGAAATTAAATGTAATTAAATGTTTTCGAAAAAATATATATGTTTTGGAATTTTTTTTAATGTATTTTAATAATGTTAAAAATAAATTTACTTTAATGGACAGGGTTTCTACTATAAAAATGTGTATTTGAATTTAATTTTTATATGTTTTAAAACTCTTACGCTGGTAAAAGTAGGCTATGCACCTGCTTTCACCAGGCGTAAAAGTTTTAAGGACATGAGTTGGGCTAATCTCTCCCTCACCAATGTCCTTCTCCCGGGGCTGCGGAGGATCTATCAAGAGAAATCTTTGACAGATCGGAAAAGCCGTTTTTTGGCGCATACGCATCAGCCTCGAAAACCGGCTTTTGCGAGGCCTCGCCGGATCCGTGCACACTTCGTACGCACCCGGTGACACCGGAATTTTAGGCCTATTGAATACAAGAGCAAGGAGGTTATGCTCGAACTGTATAAAATACTGGTTAGGTTGCAGCTGGAGTACTGCGTGCAGTTCTGGTCACCACAATACAGGAACTATGTGATTGCTCTGGAAAGGATGCAGAGGAGATTTACAAGAATGTTGCCTGGACTGGAGAATTTTGGCTATGAGGAAAGATTGGAAATGCTGGGTCTGTTTTCTTTGGAACAGAGGAGACTGAGGGGAGACCTGATTGAGATGTATAAAATTATGAGGGGCCTGCATAGATTGGATAGGAAGGATCTGTTTCCCTTGGCAGAGGGGTCAACAACCAGGGGGCTTAGATTTAAAGTAATTGGGGGGAGGTATAGAGGAGGTCTGAGGGGAAATTTATTTACCCAGAGGGTGGTGGGGGTCTGGAACTCACTGCCTGAAAGGATGGTAGAGGCAGAAACCCTCACCACATTTAAAAAATACTTGGATGTGCACTTAAAGTGCCGTAACATACAGGGCTACGGACCAAGAGCTTGAAAGTGGGATTAGGCTGGATAGCTCTTGGTCGACCGGCGCGGACACGATGGACCGAAATGGCCTCCTTCCATGCTGTAAATTTGTATGATTCTATGAATGCTTTGCACTTTGCACAGGCAGTAAAGAATGGAAATTATGTCCATGGAAGAGATGTGCTAAAACCATTGTGAGAACAGATCCTGAGACTGGGCAATTTGAGGGAACATCCTGTCTAGTATTATTTACCACCGAGCCAACACAGATTAGAAGGATTCATCAAACAGTTCCCAGACACTGTTCTTACATTTCTCCAGCGCAATCCCAAAACTTGCAGGCGGGAGAACAAAACCCCTATGTCAGAGGGTAGATACATTTATGGACAATGCGCACAGTGAGTTCATCCATGTTTCTAAGGCCTTCTGTAGATTACAAAATGCATAGCTGCCGAGTACACAAACAAGAAAAAATTTATTTGTTTTATTGTAACAGAGGAAACACTGCTCCTTTTCCACAATTCTAATGGTTGATCTTAGGAACAGGGAAATGCCTGGTATAATGCGCTGTCAAACGTGTGTTCATTGTGAGGTCTACTGGAAGGTCAATGGAAAAGCAGTGCTTGTTTTTCACATCTTCCAGGACCTGGGCAGTGCCATTATTAAGTGCATGGCCTCAGCTCAACACTTTTCATAGTAACATGGTTAAGATTGGGATATCAAGAGGGGGAATATCATGTGCCTCACCCTTCATGCTGGTGCTCCAACACATTACCATCCAACTGTAAACTCTTTTTAGGGGAGTTACTCAAATCTTTTAAATCAAATAAAGGTAAATGTTTTTGATTTTCCCTCTTCCTTTCAAAGAACTGAAGGGACAGGAGGGGATTGCAACATAAAGGTTGGAATTTGAGCTTTGCCCATGTACAGCTGCAAGAAACATTTAAAAAAGGCAATAGGCTGCTGAGTATTATCCTGCACCCTATCTACTCGATTCATACAGGTCAGTTTAAGCTGCTGGGAATCCTTAACTTTTTGCATTTCAGCTTAGTAAGAAAACAATTCTAGTCACCTCCCAGTACAGGAATTTGCTCCCAAATTGACCCAAATCCACAGCCTAAATGTTGGTCAAAACATCTGAGTATTGCATGACTGTGGGTGTGCCATAAAAAAATATGTTTTTTTTGTTGAAAATTTGTGTAGGCAAGGTCTGGGAAATTGGCTGGGTTCCAACATTTGTATTTGATATGGGCTCTGCTTTTTTCCATGGCATTAAGTCTACTGGCAGTCGTTTCTTTTGCTTTGATGAAATTACGGCTGCATGTTTCATAGATTTGGCAGGCAGATTTGGAGAGTTTTGTTCAGTAAGTTGTCTTGCATCTAATGCTTCATGTAGCACAAGTTTCTGTGGTTAACCGACAAATATCACAAACAGGCAAACATTTGGTTAAGAGCACAGTAATTAAAGCCAAATGCTATGATGTTATAATCAGCTGATAATGATTTACGTCGAGAGCAGCAGCAGTAAGCTGCATAAATGGTGCTGGCAAGCTTCACTGCCTAGGCAGCAATTTTCAGATGTTCCCTTTTAAAAGCCTTTGTTTGCCTAATTTCATAGCGTATTTGTTTTATTTCAGCATGTTTCTCATCAAGTTCAAAATAACATAAGCAATACTTGTAAAGTTAGCATTGTGGCTGTGAAGCGAAAAAGGAATAAACAGAATTAAATCCAAAAACGATTCCTTTCAAAAAATTTAAAGTACAGATTAATTCCCTTCCAACTTTATATTTTCCACCTTTCCCAATTCATTAGTTCTAGTTTTTCTACTTGCTTTTATAATTGCACGTGATCTAAACAGTAATAAGCAGATAAAAGAAAATCTATTAATACAGGAAAAGTGAAATAAATACAGAAATTGTTGGAAATACCCAACAGTTCAACAACAACAACTTGTATTTATATAGCATCTTAAGATAGTAAAATGTCCAAGGCGCTTCACAGGAGCGTTATTAAACAAAATTTGACACCGATCCACATAAGGGGATATTAAGGCAGATGACCAAAAGCTTGGCCAATGAGGTAGGTGTTAAGGAGCGTCTTAAAGGAGGAAGGAGAGGTAGAGAGGCAGAAAGGTTTATGGAGGGAATTACAAAGCTTGTGGCCTTGGCAGCTGAAGGCACAGCCACCAATGGTGGAGCAATTAAAATCAGGGTTGCGCAACAGGCTAGAATTGGAGGAGCGCATATATCTTGGAGAGTTATAGGGCTGAAGGGGATTACACAGATAGGGAGGGGCGAGGACATGGAGGGATTTGAAAGCCAGGATGAGAATTTTTAAATCGAGGCGTTGCTTAACCGGGAGCCAATGTAGGTCAGTGAGCACAGGGGTGATGGGTGAACGGGGCTTGGTGCGAGTTAGGATATGGTGAAGAGATTGCAAAGTCTCTGTTTAAAGAATGGACTCAGTCGAGAATATTTTGTGGACTTTATGGGTTTTTTCTCTGAGGGTACTTTCCCTGTGATGGGGTCGCCCTGTGCAGATACGTGAAAAGGTTGGTTTGTTAAAACTCCAGAGACTGCATGGCAGTTGGCTGTGACAAAGAACTGTCAGTCATCCAGAATGTACGGGTTCGCCCTTGCAAAAGGAAAGGGGCTCAGATATCTGGGGCATGCATAAACTATTGGAAAACCACTCTAATATGCAAAGGCACTTCTCACCTCCATCTCAGAAGAGAAGCAGAACAATGGACCCACTAGTCTGGCCAGACCAAGAGGGGCCAGTTCTTCCTTACTTAGTGATGTTAACCTTCTTAAATACATATGAAGAAATCCCTTTCTCCATTTGGGATTTTTCGCCAGAAGCGCTGTCCATAACTGATTTACACTCTTTTAACCCAGGTCCCTTCGTGGTCGCCATGAGATGTAAGTGATTTTGATCCTAACCCAATGGCTAGGTGGACGATTCGAATCGCACCCACCTTACGAGAATTCTATACCCAGGGATTATTATTCAGAGTGTAAATGGAATAAGTCACGGACAGGAATGCTTCGGTGAAAAATCACACTTATTTATTTGGTCTAACATACACTGGCTAAAACATGCACTACTAAACAAAAGCCGAGAGGTATCCCAGACCCAGGACCATCAGTCCAATACACATGGGTCTGATGGCCAATCACCGACTAAGCACCAGAGTACTTAGAAGCAAAAGGATTTCAAAGATTGGCGGGAGAGATAAGGGCAGCAGGACTCCTTTAAAGATAGACTTTTTTCCACCATTCTCTAGTGTTCTGGAGTGTTCTCCAGCGTTCGAGCGTTCCCACTCTCTCTCTCGCTCCACCAAGACCAATGTGACAAGAAGAAGGACCAGCTGAGCGATCGATGGTCGCGAGTGTCCCAAGCCTTTAACCAGAGAACCAGGCGAGCTGTGTGGGGTGCAGAGGGCTCAGAGTTTTCTTGGAAGTGAAGCTTTTTCGGGCTATTCTGGGGAGGGAGCTTCATGTGACTGGGTAATTCGCTAGTGGGGTGGGGGGTTAGACTCCACCATAGCAACAAGGAAATTACTGCATGTCACTGGTCCTCAGTGTTGTACTGTATGTTGTTTTAACCTGGATCTTATTCCCCACAGAGACAGTGATTTTGTTTAGTAGTGCATGTTTTAGCCAGTGTATGTTAGACCAAATAAATAAGTGTGATTTTTCACCGAAGCATTCCTGTCCGTGACTTATTCCATTTACACTCTGAATAATAATCCCTGGGTATAGAATTCTCGTAAGGTGGGTGCGATTCGAATCGTCCATCTAGCCATTGGGTTAGGATCAAAACCACTTGCATCTCATAGCGACCACGAAGGGACCTGGGTTAAAAGAATGTAAATCAGTTATGGACAGCGCTTCTGGCAAAAAATCCCAAATGGAGAAAGGGATTTCTTCATATGTATTTAAGAAGGTTAACATCACTAAGAAGTGGGTGCTAGGTTTGTTGTGTGCTGAGCATCCAGCGGATGCAGCGGCAGAATGGACGGAGGGCAAGGAGCACAGGCGCAGCACTGAAAAGGCGATATGGCTTGTCTGTCTACAAAGACAACTCCAACTGCTAGATGAGCAGATTGGTAAGTTAGAGGCAGAGCTCAGGGAGTCCAAGGCACAGTCAGACACAAGGGCTGTAGTAGGGAGCAGGTAATGCATGCAGCTAAAGGATGAGAAAAGGGGAAGAATAAGCCAGGAGGAAACCTTCCGTAACCATAAGGAGTTTCCGCAATGCCAGGTAACTGAGGCAAAGGGGAACGAGAGGGTGGTTAGGGAGGAGAACGCTCGCTTGTCGAGTGAGGTAAAGGCGCTGGAAGAGCAGTTGAAGGATATTCAAGTGGCATACAGAGTCGCCAGCACTAGAGGGTTTGATACGGGTAATCATGGTCCTTGCCAGGAGCAGATCCAGAATTTAACCAATGCTCTATCTAAGGTCAAAGGGATGGTCTGCTTGGTAGCTCTGGGAATGGCTCGGGTAGATGAGGAAGAGCAGGGGAAAGATAAGGAGGACTGTGAGACAGAGGAGGGCGCTCGACCGCCCGAAGTGCCGGGACCAGGACCCACGTGCCCTGTCCAGCAGCGGAAATACGGTGCGCCTGTCGGCGGTCAAGAGCAAGGACCACTGCGGAGCAACTTCGTGGTCCCGTATACGACCTCCCAGCTGCAGGCAATGGTCTCTAACCTGACCAGCAAAGGTGACCCATTTTACGGATGTGGATCAGGTGGGTAATTGTAACGAAGCTGAGTCAGCCAAGTTACTTTTGTTTTCCCTGGATAGTAGGTTGTACCAGTCGCTCTGAGGGTAGCAAGAGGGGACAGGGTACGTTAGAGGGGATAAAGGATGACATCCTAGAGGCTATGGGCCTCAATGATGGAAGTCCCTTCTCCCGAATGGAAAGGACACTGCAATTCGCTGGGGAGGCACCGCATGCTTTCGCAGACAGGCTTTGGCCCGTCTACCGGAGCGCCTGTGTGGGGGTGTCTGACCAGGCGCAGCTGCAGAGGGACCCTAGGGCTCACTAGCTGGGAACCCTGGTGGCGAACAGCCTGCCCAGGATCAAGGCCAAAACCAGAGGGGTGGTTCGATTCCAGGGATCCCCAGACCACGGAAGAGGGGGTGATCCTGCAGTTAACTCTCTCTTTTAAGAATGGTGGGGGTGAGGATGACAAACCAAAGGGCAGAGTGCACAAGTTAAAGCCTAGTGGAGGCAACGTTAGAAAAGAGTGGCGCCAGGAAGGGGGTAGCTCAGAGAAGAAGCAGGGTTGTTATGGGTGCGGGAGTAAAGGGCACTGGAGGAAAGACTGCCCAGTCCCTGACAAAGGGAGTGGGAAAGGGGATCCTCCAGTGCTAGCACGGAAAGCCGTCGCTGTGGCGGGAAGCAGCACTGATCCATTTGCGGTATTAGTGGCTGCTCTCCGCGCAGTCTTTCCAGCAAGGTAGGGTTGGGTGGACGTGGCAGCAGGCAGCGTACTCCCATCCGCCCCGAACAATCCCGACCCATGACTAGGGGCTTCTCAGCCCGTTTACCTGTGCCCACTAAGTTATGATGCTTGGAAAAGACCTTGCGTGAAGATGGGGGGGCGGTGGGGGAAGGTGTAAGGGACATATCTGCTGGACACTGGAGCTTCGAGCACTATTGTCTATGCGGATAACCCGACCACATCGTCTCTAGCGAACCGGGTCCCATATAACTTAGGAAGCTTCACCAGGAACGAATGAACTGGGTCTTTCTCCTTCCTGCTAGCCATAGATCTGGGGACGCTCCATACGGAGTGAAAATGTGTCCTGATGTGGTGGGAGCGGGAGGGAATAGGCATTTTGGGGGCAGACTTCATACTGGCCCACAAGATATTGGTGGATTTCTGGAATCACTGTCTATAGGGGACAGTATGCACAGGAAAGGAGAAGGAGGTGGTAGTTATACGAGGGAAGCAAGGCAAGGGATCCGCGTGTACAATGAAGCCCAAGGGTAGTTATGACCTTGAACTTTTGGTCACTTTTACCCCGGCGGTGTACAGAGTGGATGTGCGAGCACACCTCGTGGCATTCACAAGCACGACTACGGGAGGGTAGCAGGTTTTGAGGTCGGAGTAGAAGGAGACCCCATGGCCCGACCACATAAACAGTACAACTACCCCAGAGAGGCAGAGGCGGATTTAGAGACGGCATTGGTATCACTGGTTCAGCAGGATGTGTTGAGACCCAGAGCGACCAATGTGAACTTTCCGATTAAGAAACCGGACAATTCGTGGAGAGCCACTGTGGACCATCGGGTTCTTAACAAGAACATCCCAGCCTGTGCCCCCACCATCGCAGCCGTAGCCGAGCTGATCGGGAGTATCCCAGCATCTGCAAAAACATTCACGGTGCTGGACATTTCGAACGGATTCTGGTCTATCCCTCTCAAAAGGGAGGACCAGTATAAGTTCGCATTCACTTTCAAGAGTCAGCAGTACACATGGACCTGCCTTCATCAAGGGTTTCATAACAGTCCTTCTATTTTCGACCAATGTATGGCCAACTGTTTAAAAGGGGTTCAGCAGACCACAGCAGCTTGTGCAGTATGTGGACGACCTGCTTTTGTTCTCCGACAAGGGGGAGGAGCATGGCCCACTGCTGGCTGAGCTGCTGAGTCTGTTAAAGGAATCTGGGTTCAAGGTTAAATCCAGGAAAGCACAGATCAGCCAGCAGGAAGTAAAATTCCTCAGGCTGACCATGTGTGCTGGGGAGAGGGCCATCGATGAAGCGAGGAGGAAGGCGATACAGGAGCTACCTGCCCCGACCACGGTAACGGGGGGTAAGATCCTTCCTGGGATTCACAGGGCACTGCAGGGATTTCATAGAGGACTATGCCGCTACGGCAGTCCCTCTACTCTGGCTCCTCCACAAGGGAGTGGGCTGGGAGTGGGATGAGGACTGCATGGCAGCTTTTAGTTGTCTGAAGAGAGATCTGCAGACCGCACCAGCTTTAGGAGCGATTGATGGGGGAGAGGAGTTCTGTTTGGAGGTAGCTGCCATAGGGGACAGTTTAAGGGCAGTGCTGCTCCAGGAGCGGCATGGCAAGCTGAGGCCTGTGGTATACTCATCAAGAATCCTCACAGATGTAGAGAGCGGGCACTCCAATTGTGAGAGGCACCTGCTTGCCACACACTGGGTCGTGAAGAGATCACAAATCTTCACAGGGGTGTCCCCGATAACTCTCTTAACCCATCATACGCCCACTCAGATGCTTCTGGATGGAAGGATAAAGGACGGCATGGTGAGCAGTGCACGCATTGCTCGCTGGACTTTATTGCTCTCGCAGATGAATTTGAGTGTGAAAGGCCTCTGTGAGCCCAAACTCGCCGCAAATTTGATCTACGCAGGAGTGGCTTACAACTGTTTTGTTGAAGGAGTATGGGACGTAAACATAGGGTTTCGGGCTGGGATCCATCTCACGGGCTGCGAGATCTATGTAGACAGGTCCAGTACAGTGGTGGCAGGGGAGCGACTCAGTGGATGTGGGATTTTTGACCCAAAGGCAGGCATTGCCAAGGCCATTAAACTCCTGAGCACCATGAGCGCCCAGCACACTGAACTGTCGGCAGTGGTGTATGTGGTTACCCACCCCGAAGAGTTCCCTACACCCGACACGATTTGCTCGGACAGCATGTTCACTTGCAATTTATGTACAGAATATTTGGCCATTTGGTCTCGTCGCGGGTTCACATCTGCAGACGGGAAACCCCGAGCAACCAAGCCATTGTTGCAACAGATCATAACATTGATAGGAACCCAGGGGGATTTCTATATCCACAAAGTCAAGGCCCATTCTAAAACAGAACCCCGTGCGGAGGGCAATCAGCAGGCCGACGTACTGGCCAAGCAATGTGCTCGAACGGGCACGTTTTGGGATCCTTATGAGTCGAGTCCAGTAGCCGCGATGAGAGACAGAGGTAGGACACAAGGGAGTGCAGGGGTAGCATTGGCCCCGGATCTAACGATGACCCAGACACAGGATCCTGTCCTTAAGACTGTTCTGGAGATGCTGGCTAAGGGAGATAAGGTAGAGGGTCCATACGGAGTGGCAGAAATTACAGTAAAGGAAGGGATGGTTTTCATAGGGGAGCTGTGGGTAGTCCCGCAGCAGCACCAGAGAGAATTCCTTCAGTTGGCCCACGAGGATCCAGGAGCAGGGCACCCCGGGCCGGAGACTACCTGGCAACAGGTGGAACAGGCAGGGTGGTGGCCGCAACTGAGGGAGGACGTCCACGACTTCTGCGTGGATAGCTTGGTATGCGCTGCAAACAACCCTGACCCCCAGAAAAGGAAGGTATCCATGGGACACACTAGGAGAGTGGCGGAACCATGGCAGTCCATACAGGTCGATTATATCGGGCCATTGGCCACCGCGCAGGGGGGTTACAAGTACTGCCTGGTCCTGGTAGATGTATTCTCTAAATGGGTAGAAGCCTTCGCTTGCCGAACAGCCACAGCTTTGGGGACCGCAAGGATTCTAGTGAGAGAAGTGTTCTCTAGGTGGGGGCTACCACAGTATGTGGAGTCCGATCAGGAGAGTCACTTCACAGGGGCAGTCATGCAGGCGACTCTGAAGATGCTAGGTGTAGAGGCTAAATGGCACGTCGCCCACAAGCCGCAGTCATCGGGGATTGTGGAGCGAATGAATAGGACCATCAGGAAAAGTTACGAAAGGAAACGGGAGACTTGCCTAGAAAATGGGTGGAGGTCTTGCCATTAGTTCCGATGGGGGTCCGAGCCAGCCCGTCTAGAAGCACAGGTATTCCCCGTATGAGCTCGTGACTGGCAGGGTCATGAGAACGCCAAGCCATGTACTGGCACCGGTTCTCACGGAAGGTCAGTTGAGAGAAGTGAACCGGGAAAGGTTTGTTAAGAATCTGTTTGAGCAACTCAAACAGATCCATAGGCAGGCTGCCAGTAACATGGGGAAGCAACATCGTAGAAAATGTTTATTGCTTGAGTGGAAGGTCGGAGATCAAGTAATGGTCAGAAACTTTGCCAGGGTTGGTGTTATATATGTATACTTGTATTTACTCTGTACAGCCAGCAGAGGGCACAACCCCAGGAGTCCCATGGGATCCCATAATCCATTGGGAGAACAGGTATTTAAGGAGGGTTCACAGGTTGGAGAGGGACTCTAGAGACCTGCAATAAAACACTAAGGTCACACTTTACTTTGCGCCAACAATGTTCAGTCTGACTCTTTCTCCGTACAGTGACTAGTGGGGTACCGCAAGATTCTGTGCTGGGGCCCCAGCTGTTTACATTGTACATTAATGATTTAGACGAGAGGATTAAATGTAGTAGCTCCAAATTTGCGATGACACTAAGTTGGGTGGCAGTGTGAGCTGCGAGGAGGATGCTATGAGGCTGCAGAGTGACTTGGATAGGTTAAGTGAGTGGGCAAATGCATGGCAGCTGAAGTATAATGTGGATAAATGTGAGGTTATCCACTTTGGTGGTAAAAACAGAGAGACAGACTATTATCTGAATGGTGACAGATTAGGAAAAGGGGAGGTGCAACGAGACCTGGGTGTCATGGTACATCAGTCATTGAAGGTTGGCATGCAGGTACAGCAGGCGTTGAGAAAGCAAATGGCATGTCGGTCTTCATAGCGAGGGGATTTGAGTACAGAGGCAGGGAGATGTTACTGCAGTTGTATAGGGCCTTAGTGAGACCACACCTGGAGTATTGTGTACAGTTTTGGTCTCCTAACTTGAGGAAAGACATTCTTGCTATTGAGGGAGTGCAGCGAAGGTTCACCAGACTGATTCCCGGGATGGCGGGATTGACATATCAAGAAAGACAGGATCAACTGGGCTTGTATTCACTGGAGTTCAGAAGAATGAGAGGGGATCTCAGAGAAACGTTTAAAATTCTGACGGGTTTAGACAGGTTAGATGCAGGAAGAATGTTCCCAATGTTGGGGAAGTCCAGAACCAGGAGTCACAGTCTAAGGATAAGGGGTAAGCCATTTAGGACCGAGATGAGGAGAAACTTCTTCACCCAGAGTGGTGAACCTGTGGAATTCTCTACCACAGAAAGTAGTTGAGGCCAATTCACTAAATATATTCAAAAAGTAATTAGATGAAGTCCTTACTACTAGGGGGATCAAGGGGTATGGCGAGAAAGCAGGAATGGGGTACTGAAGTTGCATGTTCAGCCATGAACTCATTGAATGGTGGTGCAGGCTCGAAGGGCCGAATGGCCTACTCCTGCACCTATTTTCTATGTTTTCTATGTTTCTACACAACAACTGGCGACGATATACAGATAGCAAACCCAAAGATGCAGAGAACAGTGGGCATCCTGGAGAAATTCTCGGAGGGAGATGATTGGGAAACTTTTGTGGAGCGACTCGACCAATACTTCGCGTCCAATGAGCTAGATGGGGAAGAGAGCACTGCCAAACAAGGTGCGATCCTCCGCACCGTCTGTGGGGCACCAACATATGGCCTCATGAAGAATCTGCTCACTCCAGCGAAACCCACAGAGAAATCGTACGACGATTTGTGCACACTGGTCCGAGAGCATTTGAACCCAAAGAAAAGCGTTCTGATGGTGAGGTACCGGTTCTACACGTACAAAAGATCTGAAGGCCAGGAAGTGACGAATTATGTCACCCAGCTAAGACGCCTTGCAGGACATTGCGAATTTGGAGCACATGCTCAGAGACTTTTTCGTACTTGGCATTGGCCACGAAACCATACTTCGCAAACGAGACCCCAACCTAGAGTAAGGCCATAGCGATAGCCCAGGAGTTCATTGCCACCAGTGACAATACGAAGCAAATCTCTCAGCACACAAGTGCTGCTACAAGTACTGTGAACAAAGTGATGTTGTTTTCGAATCGTAATGTACAGGGCAGGTCACACATACCTGCAGCTACATGTCCGCAGATGTCTCAGAGTCCGCCATCAAGGGTGATAAATGCAAGGCCATTAACACCTTGTTGGTGCTGCGGGGTGATCATCGTTTCCATTCATGCCGATTCAAAGGGTACGTTTGCAAGGGCTGTGGAACAATGGGACACCTCCAACGAATGTGCAGGCGAGCTGCAAAGCCTGTTAAACTTGCAAACCACCATGTTGCAGAAGAGGACAGATCCACGGAGGATCACGACGAACCAGAGCCTCAGACCGAGGAGGCAGAGGTACATGGGGTGCACACATTCACCACGAATTGTCCCCCCGATAAAGCTGAATGTTGAACTAAATGGACTCCCGGTGTCAATGCAGCTGGACACGGGCGCGAGCCAGTCCATCATGGGAAAAAAGACTTTCGAAAAGGTTGTGGTGCAACAAGGCCTCAAGGCCAGTCTTCACTCCAGTTCACATGAAACTAAGAACTTACACGAACGAACTGATTCCTATAATCGGCAGTGCTGCCGTAAAGGTCTCCTACGATGGAGCAGTGCACTCTGGGTGGTGCCGGGCGATGGTCCCACGCTATTCGGCTGGGAAAGATACATGGAACTGGGACGACGTCCGAGCGCTATCGCCTGCTGACGACACTTCGTGTGCCCAGGTCTTAAACAAATTTCCTTCGCTGTTCGAACCAGGCATTGGGAAATTCCAAGGAGCAAAAGTGCAGATCCACCTAATTCCGGGGGCGCAATCCATCCATCACAAGGCGAAAGCAGTACCGTACATGATGAGAGAAAGGGTAGAGACGAGCTAGACCGGCTGCAAAGCGGGGGCATCATTTCCACGATCGAGTTCAATGAGTGGGCCAATCCTACCGTCCCAGTCCTCAAGAGAGATGGCACCGTCAGAATCTGTGGCGATTACAAAGTAACTATCAATTGTTTCTCCCTGCAGGACCAATACCCACTTTTAAAGGCTGACGACCACTTTGCAACGCTGGCAGGAGGAAAGCCGTTCACGAAGCTGGATCTGACTTCAGCCTACATGATGCAGGAACTGGAGGAATCATCAAAGGGCCTCACCTGCATCAACAAGCACAAAGGTCTTTTTATTTATAACAGATGCCCGTTTGGAATTCGATCAGCGGTGGCGATATTCCAGAGAAACATGGAAAGCTCACTTAAGTCGGTTCCGCACACCGTGGTCTTCCAGGACAACATTTTAGTCACAGGCCGGAACATAGCCGAGCATCTGCAGAACCTGGAGGAGGTTCTTAGTCGACTCAACTGCGTGGGGCTTAGGTTAAAACACTCAAAGTGCATTTTCCTGGTGCCTGAAGTAGAATTCCTGGGAAGGAGGATTGCAGCGGACGGCATCAAGCCCAACAATGCGAAGACGGAAGCAATCGAGAACGCACCGAGGCCACAAAACGTGATGGATCTGCGGTCGTTTCTGGGACTCCTGAACTACTTTGGTAACTTCTTACCGGGTCTCAGCATACTGTTAGAACCACTGCATGTCTTACTATGAAAAGTGGATGAATGGGTTTGGGGCAAAAGCCAAGAAAATGCCTTTGTAAAAATGAGAAAATTGTTATGCTCAAACAAATTGCTCATATTGTATGATCCATGTAAGCGTTTGGTACTAGCATGTGATGCGTCGTCATATGGCATCGGCTGTGTATTGCAACAAGCTAATGATTTCGGGAAACTGCAACCGGTTGCTTCTGCTTCCAGGAGTCTGTCTAAGGCTGAGAGAGCCTACAGCATGATTGAGAAAGAAGCATTAGTGTGTGTCTATTGGGTAAAGAAAATGCCTCAATACCTGTTTGGGCTAAAATTCGAATTGGAAACTGACCATATGCCACTTATATCCCTGTTCTCCGAGAGTAAAGGGACAAATACCAACGCATCGGCCCGCACGCAGAGATGGGTGCTCACGTTGTCCGCCTACAACTACGTCATCCACCACAGGCCAGGTACAGAAGACTGCACCGATGCTCTCAGTAGGCTGCCATTGCCCACCACGGAGGTGGAAATGGCGCAGCCCGCAGATCTAGCCATGGTTATGGAAGCATTTGTGAGTGAGAAATCACCCGTCACTGCCTGGCAGATCAAAACCTGGACAAGCCAGGACCCCTTATTATCCCCAGTCAAAAGCTGAATGCTTCACGGAAGCTGGTCCAGTGTCCCAGTGCAAATGCAGGATGAGATAAAGACGTTCCAGCGGCGCAAAGATGAAATGTCGATACAGGCAGACTGCCTTCTGTGGGACAATCGAGTAGTGGTCCCCAAGAAGGGCAGAGACACCTTCATCAATGACCTCCACAGTACCCACCCAGGCATCGTAATGATGAAAGCGATAGCCAGATCCCATGTGTGGTGGCCCGGTATCAATGCGAACTTATCAATGAGTCCTGCGTTCACAGATGTAATACATGCTCGCAGTTAAGCAATGTACCCAGGGAGACGCCGCTAAATTTATGGTCTTGGCCCTGTAAACTGTGGTCTAGGGTACACGTTGACTATGCGGGCCCGTTCTTGGATAAAATGTTCCTTATAGTTGTAGACGCACACTCCAAGTGGATTGAATGTGAGATTAACACGTCCGCTGCCACTACTCAAAGCCTGCGGGCCATGTTTGCCACACACGGCTTACCCGATGTTCTGGTGAGCGACAACGGGCCATGTTTTATCACTGCTGAATTCAAAGAATTCATGACCCGTAATGGGATCAAACATGTCACATCTGCCCCGTTTAAACCAGCGTCCAATGGTCAGGCAGAGAGAACAGTGCAAACTATCAAACCAGGCTTGAAGATGGTAACTGAAGGCTCACTGCGGACTCGCCTATCCCGAATCCTGCTTAGCTACCGCACGAGACCCCACTCACTCACTGGGATCCCACCCACTGAACTGCTCATGAAAAGAGCACTTAAGACAAGGCTCTCGTTAGTTCACCCTGATCTACATGAACAGGTAGAGAGCAGGCGGCTTCAACAAAGTGCATACCATGATAGCGCAAACATGTCACGCGAGATTGAAATCAATGATCCTGTATTTGTATTAAATTATGGACAAGGTCCCAAGTGGCTTCCCGGCACTGTCGTGGCCAAAGAGAGGAGCAGGTTGTTTCGGGTCAAACTTTCAAATGGACTCATTCACCGGAAACACTTGGACCAGATCAAACTCAGATTCACGGACTATCCTGAGCACCTCACCTTGGACCCTACCTTTTTTGATCCCCCAACATACACACCAGCGGCAACTGGCACCACGGTTGACCACGAAGCAGAACCCATCATCCACAGCAGCCCAGCAGGGCCCAACACACCAGGCAGCCCAGCAAAGCCAGCTGCATAGCAGCCCAGCGAGGGCCCAACAAATGATCCAACAATACCAGCTTTCACATCGAGACGATCAACCAGGGCAAGAAGGGCCCCAGATCGACTCACATTATAAATAGTTACACTATTGACTTTGGGGGGGGAGTGTTGTTATATATGTAGAGTTGTTAACCTGTGGAATTCGCTACCACAGAGAGTTGTTGATGCCAGTTCATCGGATATATTCAAGAGGGTGTTAGATATGGCCCTTACGGCTAAAGGGATCAAGGGGTATGGAGAGAAAGCAGGAAAGGGGTACTGAGGTGAATGATCAGCCATGATCTTATTGAATGGTGGTGCAGGCTCAAAGAGCCAAATGGCCTACTCCTGCAACTATTTTCTATGTTTCTATGTATTTACTCTGTACAGCCACCAGAGGGCTCATCCCCTGGAGTCCCAAGGGATCCCATAATCCTTTGGGAGCACTGGTATTTAAGGAAGCTTCACAGGTTGGAGAGGCACTCTGGAGACCTGCAATAAAAGACTACGGTCACACTTACTTAGAGCTCACAGTGTTCAGTCTGACTCTTTCTCCATACACAACAGTAGGGACTTTTGAACCGCTATACATGGGACCATACAGTATCGTGGATAACGCAAGTCTGATGGTATATGCGATCAAAATGCCCCGATACACTAAGTGGTTCCATATCAATCAGTGCAAGCTTTTCAACCCTGGGGAAAGAGCTGATAAGAGGAAGAAACAGCTGGGAGTGGTGAGCTGCGCTACAGGTGTGGGTCTCCAGCCAATAATCTGGGACTGTGAGGAGCCCACAGAGGGACCAGCCTTTCCACCTGTGGGGGCAGGAGTGAGGAGAGTGCCAGGATCCCACAGCCAAAGGTGCCGTGGACGCCTCCTTACACACTGGTGGATGAAGGAAGCCGGGGTCGTAAAAGGCCCAGGGTCAAGGAGACCTTTTGTGGCCACCCGGAGATGGGTGGCGCTGTACATAACTTCTTTCTCTCCTGTCTGTTGCCTTAGCTTGTCTGTATATTCCGGTTATTAAAGGTAATCGTGTGCAGCTGCATCTGGAAAGGTGAGGCATCACCCCAAGGACAATGTTGTCTTCTGTGTGTTTTCAGGGAACGGCCAAGATGAAGTCAGTCATAGTAATCCTGATCGTCATGATTGAAGCTATACCGAGTCACAGGGGCGACACTGAGGAATCTGTTGTTTTCAGCTGCACCGGCGGAGACGGACCGACCATGATTACCGGAGGTGACTCGAAGGATGGGGCGAGCGTCTATCTCCACAAGAGGAGATGGCCAGGCTGGCTGGGGTCGAATTCCACCCAGTATTCCAGCCATGACAAGTTCACCTTTGGTGAAGCGTCCATCCCATGCCCGAAAATAGGGGTCACCACCTCCCGGATTAGGGTAACGGAGGGCAAACAGTGTGCCTTAGTTGTAGGGGACACATTCCACTGGGAAGGTGGTGGTGGCTCAGGAAACTGAGCGCAGACACAGGGAACCAGACAGCTGACTGGGAAAGACTAAGTAATGACACGTACCGGACAATCACGGGTTCTCAGAGAGGAGTGAATATGTGTTGGGATAAGTAGTGGGAATCCGAGACAGGGATTTGTGTGTGTATGTGGGTTTCGGAAAAGATCTGCCCAACTGATGTATCGATCGCGTTTAGCAGGCGGTGACAAAGCGCCGGGGGTGGGATTGGTTGGGATCGGAGTGTGGACTCCTGTGTGATTCCAAATCCCCCGAACACCATCAACACCACAGAGCTCATTTCATACACCAGGAAGCCCTGCCCAGAGCTCCGATGGTACAGATGACTGTAGATAGGTGTCCCACCATCACGAGGGGTCCAGGGAATGAGTTGGTGTTAAGCCCCACAGACAAAGTACTTTTTCAGAATGTGCACTACTCCATGGCATCTGTGATCCTGAACCTGATTGAAGTTCACCTGGTTGTGTGGTGCCTGAAGAAGCAGAGAAGCTTTATGAAGCTCTGTTAAAAGTGATGTTTCAGGAGTTTTATGAACTGGACTATGGAAATGTAGATAAAGAACAGCTTTATAATCTGAATGTTGGGAATAGTGTGGGGTCCAGGGGGCAGAGAAGAGGGACCTGGAACAATGTAGCCACAGCGTTCAGTGCAGGAACTGGTACTGTTAATAGTATGGATGATGTACAACTCCAGATGCAGATCACTGGGTTAAAGAACCGACTATGTAAGATTCTAGGGGAAGAGAACACAGTGGTGGGTTCAGAGTTTCATGAGGACCAGGCAATGACCGTTCATTTAAAGGAGGTCATTGCGGAGCTGGAGAGGCACTCTAAAACTGTTAAGGATTTGATACGGGAGGACAGGAATGCCTCGGAGTAGGCTGCACGGAATGAGGTGTGTGTGCTGTACGGAGCATGGTTGCTGGGCGAGGGCCGCAGCAACCTGGAGGACCTGAGGCAAGGTCGCGTCCCTTCATGGTTAAGCAACAAGCATCTCGCCGCACTGTACCCGTACAGCAATTCACTGAGCCCGTGCCAGCTTCGTTTAGCCTCTGAAGTCTACCATGTCCCTGTAGATTGCGGGCAGTCCAACCCTACAGTACTGGGAATTGTAGAGAGGATGCCGGTAATGGGCGGGTCATCCTGGCCAGCACCAGTATACAGGGTTGAGAATATCGGGGTCATTTGTGGAGGAGTGCATGTTCGTTTCAAAGCGGTCCCGCCCTATGTCATAAAGTGGGAGCATGTTATGACAGGCACTGACCTCTCCAGATGCCAGAGCCGGGGTGCACACGTAATACTGTGCCCCCTGCACTTGAATGCTTTTGCTCGATCAGAATGTGGATTTGCTTCTGCAGGCGTGGAACCTATCAACTGCACCACGGAAGTGATGGCACCAGATCACGTACCTCCACAGGTAGCATATGTGGGGAGTCGGACATACTGTGTCACCACAAATGCGCTCCACTACCGGTACAGCCAGGACACGTGGTGTCCAGTGAGTGACAGCAGTTTTTGTTTCAAACCCAAAGTTCAAGTGGCACAAGAGCGAATTACTCCCATCCCTGAACCCTCGACCATTCACCTCACTGCAACCGGCACCTTCACCCATCTCCAGGACTATGTGCAACATTTCGGGTACCCGATTTCCTTTTCTACCGGAACACCTCACTAAGTTAATAAAGGCCGTTGAGCTCTCCCTCAAACATTTTATATTTTAGAGCAAAAGACAGTGGAAGTGGGGGAGGAGATCAAGGGGATTGTCTCGCCACTGTGGTGGGACATCAGTCTGAGTGTAGAGATTCCCCCCTGGATCCGCGTCTGTTCCCATGCATTAGTCATCATATAATTTGTTGTACACCAGCTGCAGGCGACGGAGTCAGACACTCCAACGCAGTGGCAAGGGATGTTAGATCGACTCGGAGAGGTATAATTGTTGCTTATGGTTTCTCCCTGCCAAAACTTGGTATGTATCAAAGTTCTGTAAGCAAGTGTATTATATTCCGGTTATAGTTTCACACTCTGTATTGCGTGATGTGCGCTGTTGTAGTTTTTGTAATGTGTCACCACCTGTCAATGCTGTACTGTGTGATGTGCACGGTGATTATTTTTTTTTTGGTAACGTCTTGTGGATCTTATGTCTGAAGAAGCCGTTTTCTTATGTTTTGACTCTAGAAGGGAACTGTGAAACGCCATAAGAGGTATAGCTCTGGGGTTTTAAAACATAAAATCAGGGGAACACCTTCACTTGTGGGAGACTTGTCCTTTGCTCTCTTATCGAGTGATGTTTTATGGAAAGAAAAAGCATCAAACAGGGGACTGAAGAGATCTGTTTAAAGAATGGACTCAGTTGAGAATATTTTATGGACTATGGGTTTTTTTTTTCTCTGAGGGTATTTTCCCTGTGATGGGGTCGCCCTGTGCAGATACGTGAAAAGGTTGGTTTGTTAAAACTCCAGAGACTGCATGCCAGTTGGCTGTGACAAAGAACTGTCAGTCATCCAGAATATACGGGTTCGCCCTAGCAAAAGGAAAGGGGTTCAGATATCTGGGCATGCATAAACTATTGGAAAACCACTCTAATATGCAAAGGCGCTTCTCACCTCCATCTCAGCAGAGAAGCAGAACAATGGATCCACTAGCCTGGCCAGACCAAGAGGGGCCAGTTCTTCCCTATACAAAAGCCGAGAGGTGTCCCAGACCCAGGGCCATCAGTCCCATACAATGGGTCTGATGGCCAATCACTGACTAAGCACCAGAGTACTTAGAAGCAAAAGGATTTCAAAGATTGGCAGGACAGATAAGGGCAGCAGGACTCCTTTAAAGACAGACTCTTTTCCACCATTCTCTAGCATTCTGGAGCATTCTCCAGCATTCGAGCATTCCCCCTCTCTCTCTTGCTCCACCAAGACCAACGTGACAAGAAGAAGGACCAGCTGAGCGATTGATGGTCGCGAGTGTCCCAAGCCTTTAACCAGAGAACCAGGCGAGCTGTGTGGGGTGTAAAGGGCTCAGAGTTTTCTTGGAAGTGAAGCTTTTTCAGGCTATTCTGGGGAGGGAGCTTCATGTGACTGGGTAATTCACTGGTGGGGGGGGGAGTTAGACTCCACCATAGCAACAAGGAAATTACTGTGTGTCACTGGTCCTCAGTGATGTACTGTATGTTGTTTTAACCTGCATCTTATTCTCCACAGAGACAGTGATTTTGTTTAGTAGTGCATGTTTTAGCCAGTGTATGTTAGACCAAATAAATAAGTGTGATTTTTTTTTACCGAAGCATTCATGTCCGTGACTTATTCCATTTACACTCTGAATAATAATCCCCGGGTATAGAATTCTCGTACGATGGGGGCGATTCGAACTGTTCATCTAGCCATTGGGCTAGGATCAAAACTGCTTACAATGAGCAGCAGAGGATTGGTAGACCTCATATTTGCTGAGGGTAGAATGTGGGAGGCCATCCAGGAGTGCATTGGAACAGTCAATTATAGAAGTAACAAAGTCATGGGCTCAATTTTCCCCAATACTGTTTTTTGGCGTATTTGAAGAGTTACGCCCATTTTCTGGGGGCCCGACTACGCCCCCAAAAAACGTTAAAGTTTCCCATTTCTAATTTTTGAAATTGGCACCGTGCAGCCCGTCCTTTAGCTTCGGGGGGTGGAGCCTAAGGTCTGCACCGAAAAAAGGAGGCCACCCTTCTGCGCATGCGTGGAAAAAAAATTACGTTTTCTACGTGACTGGTATGGGCGCGCATGCCCAGTATACCTCCCGGTCTGCATTCAGCCATTTTTAAAGAGTCACTTGTGTGTGAGAACTTTTATTCTGAGTGGAAAAAAAATCAGAGCTGCAATATACAATGTGGCTCACGGACCAAGAATTTCTCACAGGACGAAGTGAAGGCCCTGGTTACTGTAATTGAGGCCAGCTGGCACAAGCTGGACACCAGCAGAGGTCAAATAAAAGTTTCACCAAAATAAATGAAAAAACGCTGGAACCAACTTTCACAAGATTACTGTGCAATGGTGACCACCCTGAGGTCTGGAGGCCAGTGCAAAAAGTGGCAGGACCTTGGTCAAGCAGTTGGTGTCAGTAATATTTTAATTTATTCACTGGAATTGCAATTGTAAATGTGACCATCTGTATGTCCCACCCAGCAGAAAGACACCCTTTCTAAAAAGTTATATTTTCATCTTTGCAGAGGAAGGTGACCCACAACAAGAGAGAGAGAACTCGCACAGGAGGGGGTCTAGAAAATCTGCACCCACTGACACCCATGGAAGAGAGGGTCGCTGCATTGATGGGTCCTGCCTGGAGAAAAGCAATCACCACTGCACAAGCTGGGCCCACACTCGAGGGAGAGGGTAAGTTCTACAAATTCCACAGTCTGGCTTTGCTAAATGTTAAGTACTGCATGGGCTAGCCATGCTTCGGTTCCTGGGGATACCTCCGTCTGCTACGCTTCGGTTGATGCAATGTGCTATCATTCATCGTGGTGCTTCAAATGAGCCTCCTGCCTGCGCGGTGTGTGCCCACTCATGCCACCCTGTCCCCTCCTCTGCTGCTAACCATTTGTCTGTTATATTTTGCAGAGCTTGAGGCCAAACCTGACGAGGCTGAAGCTGATGCAGAAAAAGATTCAGACGCGGACGAGCCTGAAGAGGAGAACATCTTCCAATCCCACCTTCCAGATCAAGAGCATGGGGATGAGGGGGAGGGGGAGGATGAAACCCCAACTAATGTACTCACCCTAGAGGAGGTGCCAGGCCCTTTCCTGTGGTACATTTTCTGGTTTTACACTGTCCGAGGCTGCGGGTCCCAGTGGGATGCAGCAAGCCAGAGTGAGGAGGGGAAGGAGAGCTCGACAGCGCTCTCCTGAGGTGCAGGATCTAACAGATATAGTTCAGATGATGGCAATGAGTGCGGAGAGTATTGACCTTACATGATCACTCCTGGACACCATCAGTGGGGTGGTTGATGAGGTATTGGGACTGTCGGGAGAAATAATAAAACTCGCGTGAGAAATGGGAACACTGTCCAGGCGCATTAGGGATGGAATGTTGCAGGTAGCTGACACACTGTTGGTGCACATGAGGGAAGGAATGTCGGAGGTAGCTGCTGCAATAAGGGAACATACCCAGACCCTGCGCCCATTGATGGAATCAACAGCCACTCCCACTGCAATCCCCAGACCAACCTCTGAAGAGGCCCAAGCCGGGCCTTCCACATTACTGTCTGCCCATGCCTCCCAAGAAGAAGTGCGCATTACCTGAGATGCTCAAAAGAATAAGCTTGATACCAACCTGAGAAACGTTGCGCCACCGCCACTAGTGGGCAGGGGTGGAGTCACCAAGACCAAGTGCAGCAGGCGGTCTTAGAGTAAGATGGAGGAGAGATGGGTGCACTCTGTGTTTGCTGTTGTTGTTATTGTTGTTGTTGTTGTTGTAATTGTTGTAACTGTTCTCAAATTAAAAGTTTTTTGTAAGTGATGTAAATTTACAAGTTTAAATGTTTGTAAGTGATCTTAATTGAATAATTTAAAGTTTGATACCAGAATATTTTTATTAAAGTTAAGTACAAACAAGTGTTAACATTTTGAATAAAATATATTTTAAATTATAACTGAATCATTTCCATTATTTATTCCATTATTAACACAACTTTTTGAACTAAAGAAGAATCATTTACATTATTTGTTCAATTATTAACACAACACAGCATTACGCAGCAAGTCCAAACAGTAAACATGGTCCATTTTGAAAGGTTGCCGCTGAGCCTTCAGGTAGCAAAATGTTCGCGGATGAGCTGCTGACGCAAGGCTCGAGCAATCGTTAAAGGGGCACAATGGCCCGCCCTCCTCCGCTGTCGTGCTCCGGATTCAGGTACTTGCATGGCTTCCTCATCCTCCTCTTCCTCCTTGTCATATGCATCTACCTCCTCATCATCAGCCACTCTCACCTCAGGTGGGTCTTCTACGACCAGCTGCTGCTGTCTCATGATGGCTAAGTTGTGCAGCATGCAGCACACAACAGTGAACTGACCGATAATCTCAGTGGAGTATTGTAAGTAGCCTCCGGAATGGTCCAGGCATCGTAAACGTTGCTTCAAGATGCCCGTGGTCCTCTCTATTATGCTGTGCGTCGCAATGTGCGACATAAGAACATAAGAAATAGGAACAGGAGTAGGCCATATGGCCCCTTGAGCCTGCTACGCCATTCAATAAGATCATGGCTGACCTGATCATAGACTCAGCTCCACTTCCTCGCATGTTGTATTCCTGCTAAACTTCCGTCCGGGTTACGCATAGGGGCATCATCAGCCAGTTGACGAGGCCTTACCCTTTGTCTCCCAGTAGCCAGCACTACCCTTCTGGCTGCTGCTGAAACATGGCAGATATAATGCCCTCGTGTAGGATGAAAGCATCATGGGTGCTCCCAGGCTATCTTGCATCAACTGACATGTCATCATGGACGAGCTGCACGTTCATCGAGTGGAAGCCTTTTCTGTTCCTGTACATTTTCGAATTCTCCAAAGGTGCTTGCAAGGCGATGTGGGTACAATCAATGCAGCCCTGTACCTTGGGGAAGCCAGCAATCCTGGAGAAGCCCACAGCTCTGCCACACATTGCCTGGGCAGTCATGGGGAACTTTATGTGGTCATTCCTCCGGGCATATAGTGCAGCAGTCACCTGCCGAATGCAGATATGTGTTGCATATTGAGAAATGGCGCACACATCCCCTGTATAAAATGAATGTGCAGCTGTAACCTTTAGTTCAATTGACAAAGCAGTCCTCCAGACACAATGCAATGATGTTTGTTGCTATAGTACAGGAACATAGGAATTGTTAGATGGAAAAAGACCAAAGTCCATCTAATTTACTTTCTATCATCCTGGTAATCGCATGATCCAATGATAATGTTGACTCCAGCAGTATCCATGCTGACAAGTTTGAGGTGTGTCTAAAACCGTGTTGTCCAATATGTTAGCCACTAGCCAGATGTGGCTAATTGCATTTCTGATTAGTAATTAGAATTGTGTAACTGACCCTGTAACCTCAATACTCCTATTTGCATGGTGCATGTATGTGTACTTTAACAGTTTTGTGTGTTTGTTTCTAAAATGGTAAGACAAACGCAGTGTGTGTGTTTTTTTTGATCATTGTAAGTGCTTTACTTCCTTGGTTGTTGAATGCTGCTAGATGGTTTTTAAGTAAATACATCCATGTGAAGTGCATTTACCTGTATTGCCTTACATACACTCACAATACAGATAAATGTACTTCACATATGTATATTTAATTAACAAATTTCTACCACCATTCAGTAACCAAGGAAGTAAAACACTCATAATGATCAAAATCTAGAATTAGTACATTTGGCTAAAATTATGTCCCTGTAGCCTGTGACTAGCCAGCAATTTCTATTGGAGAAACTGGTCTAACGCATAATTTTAAAATATATATACATTTTGTGATTGGGTCAGTTTATTTCTGACCAATAGTTCCTTTTTGAATGTGAATGACTAGTTATTCAGAACCCATCGAATCCTGATTATGCATTCCTGGGATATAAAATGAGGAATTGGCAGCGGACAGCTGGAAAGTCCATGAGTGGTGTCAGTTTTGAAAATTGTAGAGAAGCACAGAGGCTGTTTGATAATCTCTGAAGAGGCAGGTGGACATTCCTGAAAGACATGGCAATAGACTGTGTTTATTTAAATCCTTTCATTTAGAAAGGGTTATTTTAGTTCTTATCTTTACAGGAGGAGTTAGATAAAACACATTCTGCTGTAAATATGTAACAGTATTACAACACTGTAATATTATTCACTTATTTATTACTAATTTAATAAATTCACTTAATATTTGACATTATAAATGAGATCTGATGTGAGGTCTACTGCTTTCGAACACCAAAGTGAAATCTAATGGAGACTTAAGATAGTCCATTCTCAGATAGACACTTTCAAACATATTGAGAATTGGGACTCACCAAATAGAGTGAATTAAATTATGACAGCCAAAATAATCTAGAGTAGGAAGGTTGGAAAACACCCAAAAAACATAGCATGGCCATTTTTTTCAGCAATATCGTGAATCGGTGAATTTTAAAATAAAATACATATTACTGCAATGCACTACTAATTCATAGTCTGGTTACTTGGAGAGTTTTTTGTTGTCAAACTTTTTGTCTCATTACCTCCTGTGAAGCGCCTTGGGACGTTTCACTATGTTAAAGGTGCTACATAAATACAAGTTGCTGTTGTTGCTCTTGGGATGTGGGTATGTTGGCATAGTACAACAACCACAACCATCTTCCTTTGTGCTCAGTTTGACTCCAACTACTGGAGAGTTTTCCTGTTGATTCCCATTAACTTCAATTTTACTAGGGCTCCTTGATGCCACACTCGGTCAAACGCTGCATTGATGTCAAGGGCAGTAACTCTCACCTCACCTCTGGAATTCAACTCTCTTGTTCATGGTTGGGCCGAGGCTGTAATGAAGTCTGGAACTGAGTGATCCTGGTGGAACCCAAAATGTGCATTGGTGAGTAGGTTATTGGTGAGTAAGTGCCACTTGATAGCATTGTCGATGACACCTTCCATCACCTTGCTGATGATTGAGAGTAGACTGATGGGGCGGTAATTGGCTGGATTGTCCTGCTTTTTGTGGACAGGACATAACTGGGCTACTTTCCACTTTGTTGGCTAGATGCCAGTGTTGTAGCTGTACTGGAACAGCGCGGCTAGTGCCACGGCTAGTTCTGCAGAACAAATCTTCAGCATGACAGCCGGGATGTTGTCGAGGCCCATGGCCTTTGCTCTATTCAGTGTGCTCAGCTGTTTCTTGATATCAGGTGGCATGAATCGAATTGGCGGAGGACTGGCTTCTGCGATGGTGGGAACCACGTGAGGAGGCCAAGATGGATCATCCACTCGACACTTCTGGCTGAAGGTGATTGCAAGTGCTTCAGCCAGTCTTTTGCACTCATGCTGGGCCCCGCCATCATTGAGGATGGGAATGTTCATGGAGCCTCCTCTGCCATTAGTTGTTTAATTGTCAAACCCATTTACGACTGGATGTGGCAGGACTGCAGAGCTTTGATCTGATCCACTGATTGTCAGATCGTTTAGATCTGTCTATAGTATGCTGCTTCCATGACTAACAAGGGAAATTAGGGATCGTGTTAAATCCAAGGAAGAGGCGTATAAATTGGCCAGAAAAAGCAGCAAACCTGAGGACTGGGAGAAATTTAGAATTCAGCAGAGAAGGACAAAGGGTTTAATTAGGAGAGGGAAAATAGAGTATGAGAGTAAGCTTGAAGGGAACATAAAAACTGACTGCAAAATGTGTGAAGAGAAAAAGATTAGTGAAGACAAATGTAGGTCCCTTGCAGTCAGAATCAGGTGAATTTATAATGGGGAACAAAGAAATGGCAGACTAATTGAATAAATACTTTGGTTTAGTCTTCACTAAGGAAGACCACAAATAACCTTTTGGAAATAGTAGGGGACCGAGGGTCTAGCGAGAAGGAGAAACTGAAGGAAATCCTTATTAATCAGGAAATTGTGTTAGGGAAATTGATGGGATTGAAGGCCGATAAATCCCCAGAGCCTGATAGTCTGCATCCCAGAGTACTTAAGGGAGTGGCCCTACAAATAGTGGATGCATTGGTGGTCATTTTCCAACATTCTATAGACTCTGGATCAGTTCCTATGGATTGGAGGGTAGCTAATGTAACCCCACTTTTTAAAAAAGGAGGGAAAGAGAAAACAGGGAATTATAGACCGGTTAGCCTGACGTTGGTAGTGGGGAAAATGTTGGAATCAATTATTAAAGATGTAATAGCAGCGCATTTGGAAAGCAGTGACAGAATTGATCCAAGTCAGCATGGATTTATGAAAGGGAAATCATGCTCGACAAATCTTCTAGAATTTTTTGAGGATGTGACTGGTAGAATGGACAAGGGAGAACCAATGGATGTGGTGTATTTGGACTTTCAAAAGACTTTTGACAAGGTCCCACACAAGAGATTAGTATGCAAAATTAAAGCACATGGTGTTGGGGTAATGTATTGATGTGGATAGAGAACTGGTTGGCAGATAGGAAGCAAAGAGTCGGAATAAATGGATCCTTTTTAGAATGGCAGTTAGTGACTAGGGGGGTACCGCAAGGTTCAGTGCACGGACCCCAGTTATTTACAATATAAATTAATAATTTAGACAAAGAAATTGAATGTAATATCTCCAAGTTTGCAGATGACACTAAGCTGGGTGGCAGTGTGAGCTGTGAGGAGGATGCTAAGAGGCTGCAGGGTGACTTGGACAGGTTAGGTGAGGGGGCAAATGCATGGCAGATGCAGTATAATATAGATAAATGTGAGGTTATCCACTTTGGTGGCAAAATCAGGAAGGCAGAATATTATCTGAATGGCAACAGATTAGGAAAAGGGGAGGTGCAACGAGACCTGGGTGTCATGGTACATCAGTCAGTGAAAGTTGGCATGCAGGTACAGCAGGCGGTGAAGGCGGCAAATAGCATGTTGGTCTTCATAGTGAGAAGATTTGAGTACAGGAGTAGGGAGGTCTTACTGCAGTTGTACAGGGCCATGGTGAGGCAACACCTTGAATATTGCGTACAGTTTTGGTCTCCTAATCTGAGGAAGGACATTCTTGCTATTGAGGGAGTGCAGTGAAGGTTCACCAGACTGAGTCCCGGGATGGCAGGACTGACATGTGAAGAAAGACTGAATTAACTAGGCTAAAATTCACTGAAATTTAGAAGAATGAGAGGGGATCTCATAGAAACATATAAAATTCTGACGGGACTAAACAGGTTAGATGCAGGAAGAATGTTCCCGATGTTGGAGAAGTCCAGAATCAGGGGTCACAGTCTAAGGATAAGGATCAAGATGAGGAGAAACTTCTTCACTCAGAGAATTGTGAACCTGTAGAATTCTCTACCACAGAAAGTTGTTGAGACCAGTTTGTTAGATATATTCAAAAGGAGTTAGATGTGGCCTTTATGGCTAAAGGGATCAAGGGGTATGGAGAGAAAGCAGGAATGGGATACTGAAGTTGCATGATCAACCATGATCATATTGAATGGTGATGCAGGCTCGAAGGGCCAAATGGCCTACTCCTGCACCTATTTTCTATGTTTCTATGTTTCCGCTGTTTAGCATGCATGTAGTCCTGTTTTTCAACTTCCGCAGATTGGCACCTCATTTTTAGGTATGCCTGGTGCTGCTCCTGGCATTCTCTTCTACACTCCTCATTGAACCAGGGTTGATCCCTGGCTTGATGGTAATGGCAGACCGAAGGATATGCCGGACCATAAAGTTACAGATTGTGGTGGAATACAATTCTGATGGCCCACATTGTTTCATGGATGCCTAGTTTTGAGCTGTTAGATTTATTCTGAATCTATCCCATTTAACATGGTGGTAGTGCTGCACAGCATGATGGTGGATGTCCTCAGTGTGAAGACAGGACTTCATCTCCATAAGGACTATGTGGTGGTCACTCCTACCAATACTGTCATGGACAGCTGCATCTGCAACAAGTAGAGGGGTAAGGATGAGGTCAAGTAGGTTTTTCCCTCATGTTGGCCCCTCACCAGTCTGGCAGCTAATGTCCTGCAGGATTCGGCCAGCTTGGTCAGTAGTGGTGGTACCGAGCCACTCTTGGTGATGGACACCCAGAGTACATTCTGTGCCCTTGCTACCCTTAGTGCGTCTTCCAAGTGGTATTCAACATGAAGGAGTACTGATTGATCAGCTGAGAGAGGGCGGTAGCTGGTAATCAGCAGGATGTGCTGGGTGGTCCATCCGTTTTTTAAATTATTATTGACTCAGAGAGCAATTAAGAGTCAACCACATTGCTGTGGGTCTGGAATCACATATATGCCAGACCAGGTAAGGACAGCAGATTTCCTTCCCCAAAGGACATTAGTGAACTAGATGGGTTTTTACAACAAACCAGTAGTTTCATGGTCACCATTACTGATACTAGCTTTTTATTCCAGAATTATTTCATAAATAAAAACATTTTCAGTTCAGTTAATGTGATATACTGAGGATATATGGCAAGCAATTGTTGGATATAACTTATATCCCATGACAGGGCTGATCTGGTCACCCGCAAGGAACAAAGTCACAATTGGCTTATGACCACATAATTGGCAAGTTAATAAATTAGAAGGAACTGCATAGTGCAGTGGGTTAGATACTTGCCTTTCACTTTAGAAACCTGGGTTTAAATCCAGCCTAGATTAAAAGGGACAAAAAGTCTATGCTCGTACAAGGGTCCCGTATGAAATGGGTTTGGGTAAATTCAACCCAGGTCCTACTGAGCACAGCCCACAGCACAAAGCCTGAACTAAATGTGGAATCTCACTCAAAAAAGGCAACAGATAACTCATATGGGAAAATGGAAAAATGTTACTGTTACAGCAGGGATGCACTTCTGAGCTTTGAGCTCAAACATTCTTGGCTAGAGACTTCACCCTGCGTCTAACCATGCTATACCTGATCTGGGAATGTCTGATCCTGACGCTGAGTCCCCAAACCAGGAAAATGTTTCATTTTCCAGCACTAACATCCATCTTTGTAATGTGCAAAAAGTCACCAAAATAAGCAAACTGAAGTTTAACCAGAAACTAACCTAATGGACTGTTTTGGGAAGTGTTTCCAGTGACATTACTGTGCTAGTTTTATTTCTGCACAGTAGTGTTTGTTCAGACTTGCGACATAATCTTAGTGAAAGAGGAATAATATCTTATGCAGAATGTCAGGCTGTGTGGTGTAAAGGTCTTCAAAGTATAGTTATTCTGCCGTATAAATGTGGATATATTGTGAAAGAGAGCAAACTATTTTAAAACATACATGCACAATTTGTAAAGACAAGTCCTTTTCTTGGCTTTAAACATGATGAATTGTTAGCTGTTTGAGTTGCCGGATTGCTAAAAAGCTTCATAAATGTTAGTCTCAGACTTTATTATTGTAGTTTATTATGTGGCCTGGCTCTAATAAGTTTAAGACTAAAAATTAAATCAGTTTCTCAAACATGAAAGGATTAAAA
The DNA here is from genome assembly GCF_044704955.1 of Pristiophorus japonicus. Taxonomy (NCBI): domain Eukaryota; kingdom Metazoa; phylum Chordata; class Chondrichthyes; family Pristiophoridae; genus Pristiophorus; species Pristiophorus japonicus. The sequence goes on from NC_091985.1 coordinate 68,122,270, forward strand.
ACCACCCACCATGAAATGTGACAGTATAAGTATAAAGTAATTTAGTGAACTTTCAAGATGAGCCCCGACTGAGTCTGTATACCTTAGATTACTCTGCACTCACAGCATTGCCAATTATGATTATGCCATACAGGCCTCAACATAGACCAGCTTTATGTCTCTTAACAGTTCCAAATGCTTTTTGCATCAACACATTTTTATTGAACTACCCTTCAATCACATTAGATGAAGCTCAGTTCAAGGTGAGAATGAAATGTTGTCCAAAGCAAATGGAAAACATGCAAGATGAAGGAATCGGAACAGGACAGAAAAAGTGACAATCTGAAAATACTGCAGATTATTACTTTTACATATTGACTGTATTTGCATAAGCTTGTTTTTTTTAAACTCCAAAAAGACTTCTTTTGCTACTTGTTGCTCAATTGCTATGTTTTTCTGCGACTTGCTGCTTCAAAGCGATATCCAATCAATTGCATTTCCGTCACTTACCTCATGTAGGACTGAGCTGCACTATCTTTGCTACTTTCGATGCTGCAGTTAGGTTAAAAAAAACACTTTCTGAATTAAAGTAAAATGTGTTTGTTGATGAATCACTGCCAATGTAAATTTATTCACACCTGCTAAAGTTTTCATATTCTTTTTCTATGTGTTCATTTAGGATCATAGGAATAGGAATAGGCCATTCAGCAACTCAAGCCTGTTCCACCATTCGATCAGATCATGGTTGATACTTGATCTCCAAGGGTTAAATTACGAGGAGAGGTTACACAAACTAGGGCTGTATTCCCTGGAAGTTACAAGACTAAGGAGTGATTTAATCAAAGTTTTCAAGATATTATGGGTAATTGATAGGGTAGTAAGAGAGAAACTATTTCCCTTGGTTGTGGAGTCTCGGACCAGAGAGCAGAATCTAGAAATTAGAGACAAGCCTTTCAGGCGTGATGTCAGGAAACAATTCTACACACAAAGGATGGTAGAAGTTTGGAACTCTCCTTCACAAACGGCAATTGATGCTAGATCAATTGATAATTTTAAATCTGAGACTGATAGAATTTAGTTAACCAAAGGTATTAAGGGATATGGGACAAAGGCAGGTATATGGGGCTGGATTTTCAGCTTTTCCAATTTCGGGTTCCTAATCTTGACTGGGCCGTCCCGATACCACCTGAAAAAAGTTTGTGCCTTCAACTGTAAATTTTGTCAAAAAATGAGGATCCATGATTAAATCTTGCGTTACACAATGGACTTTGTGCCCCCGAGCCGAAAATCGCGGCGTTAAAAGAGGTGGCCAATTTGGACATGCACAGCTAAGTTTTTGATTTCCTGGGCGCAGATGTTATTTTAGGGTGTGGCAGCTTCCTCCATGCATGCACAGATGACCCACCCAACTTCTGGTACCTCTGCAGAGATGGAGCAGCAGGACTTTACGGAGGCAGCATTGGTGGTACTTCTCCAATGTTTTGAGATGCCTACTGTACATAGTTCATGTCTCTGAAGCATACAGGAGAGTGGGTATCACTACTACTCTGTAGACCATGAGCTTGGTGCCAGGTTTGAGATCCTGGTCTTCGAACACTCTTTTTCTCAGGCAGTCACACTGAAGGCAGTGTTGGACTTTGTCATTGATGTCTGCCCTTGCTGATAGTAGGCTCCCAAGGTATGAGAAGTGGTCCACATTGTCCAAGGTCTCATCATGGATCTTGATAACTGAGGAACAGGGGCTGGTTGGTAGAGGATCTTTGTCTTACTGATGTTTAATGTGAGGCCCAGACTCTCGTATGCTTCAGTGAAGGTGTCAACCAAGGTTTGGAGTATAGACTCCAAGGGCTAGAACCTCCACTTTTGTGCTTATCGCCCAAAAATGGGCGTTATTTCCAGTGTGGGCGTTAAAAAAGGGTTTTCAGATCACCGGCTTCTCGCCCATTCTCAAAACCTAATTTCCATTTTTGAAAATGGTCGTTGCCGCGAGCGATATCAAATGGGTGGTAGCGTTAAATTTTTTTGACCTTCTGCCGTAAAGTGTGGCCGTCTTTAGCAAAAGCATGGCAACGCTCGATTCCTGTGATTCAGGAAGTCAAGGGTCATCATGAAGAGGAGACAGAGAGAGAGGGAGTTCAGAGGCACTGAAAGCGTGTGTGGCTTGGTGTGTGCTTGTCTGGCTGTTGTGGGAGGCATGACAGAGTTGCAAAAAGCCTACTAAGCACCAAGAACATAGTTGGCACCGAGTTTTTGTCCAACAGATAAGATATAAAATGGAAGGGATGGAGGAGGCCCTGGAGCTGGTAGCCAGGAACACTGGTGGCAGAGGACTCCCAGTGGTCCCGGAGCACCGCACTGCACCCCAAGGTGACGCACCCCCATTGCCAACCACACAAGAGCAAGCAGCAACATCTTGCTTCTGGCTCAGAGCACGTTCCCATCTTGGGACCGTCCTCTTCCGTATCTGTCCAAGCAGCGCCCCAAGTCACCCCCCCAATGAAGCATCGCCTGAAGACCTCCTCGGCCAGGCGGCTTGGAGTCGGGGGGGGAAGGGGCAGGGGTAGAGGTGGGGGGCGGAGGGGGGCAAGGGTTGGTTTGTACAGAAATACTGATGATTTCAAACTAATGTTCGGTTTAAATGTTTTTTATTTAACAAAACCTTGTAGCACATTGGCTCAGATAGCTGTACCATTACACGCTGGTGATTCCTTATCAAAGGGTATAATCACACTTAACTTCAATCAACATAAACTTTAACTGTCACCAAGGTGATGCCCACCATTGATGTATGACCTGCACACCCAGCAGTGTGTCAGCCTTGGAAATAATACCAACGTTCTTTCAGGCAAAGCGATCATTGATGAGCTCCTGACGTGGGGCTCTTGCAGCTGTCATGCCACCATGGGCCCTTTCATGCGTTCTACAGGGGGGCGGGCGCATGGCTTCAGCATCAGCCTGATTGGCTGGGCTGATCCTCGTCCTCCTCTTTCTCTCTCTGGTGAGGTGGACTGTCAGACTCATCAGGCAATTCTTGTCCCCTTTTGATGCCAAGTTGTGTAGCATGGAGCACACCACCACGAATTGAGCTACCTGTTCAGGGTGGTCTTGGAGCTCGCCTCCTGAGTGGTCCAGGCATCTAAAGCGCTTCTTCAGCACTCCAATGGTTTTCTCCACGATACTGCGAGTTGCTCTGTGGTTCTCGTTGTATCGTGTCTTGGCCTCGATGTGAGTGTTATTCGGGGGGGGGGGGTCATTAGCCAGGTGGCGAGGCCAAACCCTTTGTCGCTAAGTATCCAGCATTGACCTTGTGGCTGATTGTTAAACAAGTCAGATACAGTGATCTCACGCAGGATGTGAGCATCATGAATGCTGCCCAGAAATTGAGCATTCACTGCCATTATAATTTGCTGGTGGTCGACATTCAGGGAGTGGAATCCATTGTGGTTCCTGAAAACCTCAGCATCCTGAAAAGGTGCCCGCATCGCAATGTGCGTATAGTCTTATTGCTCCCTGCACCTTGGGGAAGTTTGCAATTCTGGAGAATCCTAGAGCCCTCTCACTCTGTGCCTCCCTGGTCATAGGAAAGCTGATCAAGTCCCTCCTGCATGCGTACAGGGCTTCAGTGACCTGTCTAATGCAGCGATGTGTGGCATGCTGAGAAAGTCCGCAAATGTCGCCAGCTGTGGCCTGAAAAGGACCCGAGGCGTAGAACGACAGTGCCGCGGTGACTTTGACCTCGACGGACAGTGCAGTACTGATGGTGCTGGCAGGCTGCAGATCTGCCCTTATCAGCTGGCATACCTCAGTGATAACCTCTTTGTGGAAGCGCAGTCTCCAAAGACAGGTGGTGTCGGACAAGTCGAGGCAAGAATGCTTCTCCTTGTATTTGCGGGGGGTGTAACATCTGGTCCTCCACATCTGTCTGACACATCTTACATTGAGCACAGTGGAGCATTCCTTAGGCAATGTCGAGTCTGCTGCATGTATTTGGTCACCAAGAGAGGGTGAGAAAGGACAGGCCCCATTGCAGTAGCTCTTTGTTTTTCACTGATTGGTCACAAACAATGAATGTCCCGACGAAGACACCTCTTCAATTCCAATTGGTCACAGTATGGTCAAGATGTTTTCATAGATGTTCGCAACGACCTGCAGAGTATATCCGAACTCTGCCGAGGTTGAAGCACAACAGCCTTTTAAAGGACACGACATGTGATCTAGAACATGGTGTCCATAACGCTGTGATTAGTTCCGGTTAGTTCCACTTTTTGTGGGCGGTTTTTTGGGCCAGCGATATTGTGGGCGATATGTGTGCGAGGTGATTAAATTGACGCTGGGCGATCTCATGGCTGCTAATTTCGGTAAATATGTTCTTTACGACAAAAAAAAAAGTGAGCGGGCATTAATATTGAATCTCGGCATTAAATCCATGCGGAAAGTAACGCTGGACGATATTATGGGCGTTGAATTCGCCCATTCTGCTGATTCCACCCAAAAAAAGTGGACGGGCAGTAATATTTTTTCTTGCCGTTAAGCACATGGGGAAAGTAACGCTCGGCGATAAGTTTACGAAAAATTCCCGCCAGTTTCCATTTTGTGCCAAAATGGGCGCTGAGCGTTATATGTCATTTCAGCGGTAAAATGGGCATTAAGTGGGCGTTAAGCATGCAAAAAAAGTAGAGATTCTATCCCCTAGTGTGCACAAACGCAACCTTGGATCTGGACTGGAGGTGATGAAGGTTGAACAATTTCCTGCTTCTCCTGTAGGTTAACTCCAGCAAATACGCAAGGTCCCGCAAGGCATCTTAGGTCAGCGACATAGCTCGCCATGTCCTGGCCCTCGGAGCGGTGGTGCGTATAAAAGCGATACCTGGCCATCAAGATGCTCTCCTTGAGGCGTTCCTGAACCAGCATGCAGAACTCTTCATATGCCTTCTCCGTTGGTTTAGTCGATGCTAGCAGATTTTTCATGAGGCCATTTATTGTGCACCCTCAAACGGTGAGGAGAATCGCCCTGCGTTTGACTGCGGTTTCTTCCTTTTCCAGCTCGTTGCCCACGAAGTACTCGTCAAGACGCTCAACGAAGGCTTCCAAATCATCACCCTCAACAAATCTCTCAAGAATACCAATGGCAGCCATAACTGCATGGAAGTTCATGATCTGTTACTCATCACCAATTGTTATGTTTAGAATAACTCCACAAGATTGTGCATCTTCAGCTCAAACTGTTGTGACCTTAGTCTCTTTATTGTAACTCCAGAGTGAAGAGGCAGCATAGTAGTCTGCCTTTTATACCAGCTTGTCCAGGGTGTGCAGGTGAGCCTTGGGTCTCCCACTGTCTGTGGGGCACCAATGTATGGCCTCATGAAGAATCTGCTCACTCCAGTGAAACCCACAGAGAAATCATACAATGATTTGTGCACACTGGTCCGAGGGCATTTGAAGCCGAAGAAAAGCATTCTGATGGCGAGGTACCGGTTCTACACCTACAAAAGGTCTGAAGGCCAGGAAGTGGCGAGTTATGTCGCCGAGCTAAGATGCCTTGCAGGACATTGCGAATTTGGAGCACATGCTCAGAGACTTTTTCAAACTTGGCATTGGCCACGAAACCATACTTTGCAAGCTTTTGACTGTAGAGACCCCAACCTTGAGTAAGGCCATAGTGATAGCCCAGGCATTCATTGCCACCAGTGACAATACAAGGCAAATCTCTCAGCACACAAGTGCTGCTACAAGTACTGTGAACAAAGTGATGTTGTTTTCGAATCGCAACTTACAGGGCAGGTCACACATGCCTGCAGCTGCACGTCCGCAGATGTCTCAGAGTTCACCATCAAGGGTGATGAATGCAAGGCCATTAAAACCTTGTTGGCGCTGCGGGGGTGATCATCATTTTCATTTATGCCAATTCAAAGGGTATGTTTGCAAGGGCTGTGGAACAATAGGACACCTCCAATGTATGTGCAGGTGAGCAGCTAATCCTGGTAAACCTGCAAACCACCATGTTGCAGAGGAGGACAGATTCACGGAGGATCGCGATGACCGAGGAGGCAGAGGTACATGGGATACATACATTCACCATGAATTGTCCCCATATAATGCTGAATGTTGAACTAAATGGACTCCCCGTGTTAATGGAATTGGACACGGGCACGAGCCAGTCCATCATGGGCAAAAAGACTTTCGAAAGACTGTGGTGCAACAAGGCCTCAAGGCCAGTCTTAACTCCAATTCATACGAAACTAAGAACTTACACGAAAGAACTGATTCCCGTAATTGGCAGTGCTATGGTAAAGGTCTCTTACGATGGAGCGGTGCACAAGATACCACTCTGGGTGGTACCAGGCGATGGTCCCATACTGCTCGGCATTAGCTGGCTGGGAAAGATACACTGGAACTGGGACGACGTCCGAGCACTATCGCCCACTGACGACAATTCGTGTGCCCAGGACTTAAACAAGTTCCCTTTGCTGCTTGACCCAGGCATTGGGAAATTCCAAGGAGCAAAAGTGAAGATTCACCGAATTCCGGGGGATTGACCCATCTATCACAAGGCGATAGCAGTACCGTACATGATGAGAGAAAGGGTAGAGATCGAGCTAGGCTGGCTGCAACGAGTGGGCATCATTTCACCGATCGAGTTCAATGAGTGGGTCAGCCCGATCGTTCCTGTCCTCAAGAGAGACTGCACCGTCAGAATCTGTGGCGATTACAAAGTAACTATCAATCGTTTCTCCCCGCAGGACCAATACCCACTTCCAAAGGCCGACAACCTCTTTGCAACGCTGGCGGGAGGAAAGACGTTCACGAAGCTGGATCTGACTTCAGCCTACATGATGCAGGAACTGGAGGAATCATCGAAGGGCCTCACCTGCATCAACATGCACAAAGGTCTTTTTATTTATAACAGATGGCCGTTTGGAATGCGATCAGCGGCGGCAATATTCCAGAGGAACATGGAAAGCTTACTGAAGTCGGTCCCGCATACCGTGGTCTTCCAGGACGACATCTTGGTCACAGGTTGGAACATAGTCGAGCATCTGCAGAACCTGGAAGCGGTTCTTAGTCGACTCAACTGCGTGGGCCTCAGGTTAAAACGTTGTGGCGCCTGAAGTGGAGTTCTTGGGAAGAAGGATTGCGGCGGACGGCATCAGGCCCACCAACGCGAAGACGGAGGCAATCGAGAACGCACCGAAGCAACAGAACATGACGGAGCTGCGGTCATTTCTGGGACTCCTGAACTACTTTGGTAACTTCTTACCGGGTCTCAGCACACTATTAGAACCACTACATGTCTTACTATGAAAAGGGGGTGAATGGGTTTGGGGCAAAAGCCAAGAAAATGCCTTTGTAAAAGCGAGAACATTTTTATGCTCAAACAAATTGCTTATATTGTATGATCCACGTAAGCATTTGGTACTAGCATGTGATGCGTTGTCATATGGCGTCGGTTGTGTATTGCAACAAGCTAATGATTTCGGGCAACTGCAACCAGTTGCTTATGCATCCAGGAGTCTGTCTAAGGCTGAGAGCGCCTCTACAGCATGATTGAGAAAGAAGCGTTAGTGTGTGTCTATTGGGTAAAGAAAATGCATCAATACCTGCTTGGGCTAAAATTCGAATTGGAAACTGACCATAAGCAACTCATATCCCTGTTTTCCGAGAGTAAAGGGATAAATACCAATGCATCGGCCTGCACCCAGAGATGGACGCTCACGTTGTCCACATACAACTATGCCATCTGCCATAGGCCAGGCACAGAAAACTGCGCCGATGCTCTCAGTAGGCTTCCATTGCCCACTACGAGGGTGGAAATGGCGCACCCGCAGATCTAGCCACGGTTATGGAAGCATTTGAGAGTGAGCAATCACACATCACTGCCCGGCAGATCAAAACCTGGATGAGGCAGGACCCCTTATTATCCCCAGTCAAAAGCTGTGTGCTTCACGGGAGCTGGTCCAGTGTCCCAGTGGAAATGCAGGAAGAGATAAAGCCGTTCCAGCGGCGCAAAGATGAAATGTCTATACAGGCAGACTGCCTTCTGTGGGGCAATCGAGTAGTGGTCCCCAAAAAGGGCAGAGACACCTTCATCAATGACCTCCACAGTACCCACCCAGGCATCGTAATGATGAAAGCGATAGCCAGATCCCACGTGTGGTGGCCCGGTATCGATGCGGATTTAGATTCCTGCATTCACAGATGTAATACATGCTCGCAGTTAAGCAATGTACCCAGGGAGGTGCCACTAAGTTTATGGTCTTGGCCCTCCAAACCGTGGTCTAGGGTACACATCGACTATGCAGGCCCGTTCTTGGGTAAAATGTTCTTTGTGGTTGTAGATGCGTACTCCAAGTGGATTGAATGAGAGATAATGTCAGCTAGCACGTCCGCTGCCACTACTGAAAGCCTGCGGGCCATGTTTGCCACACACGGACTACCCCATGTCCTGGTGAGTGACAACGGGCCATGTTTTACTAGTGCTGAGTTCAAAGAATTCATGACCCGTAACGGGATCAAACATGTCACATCTGACCCGTTTATACCAGCGTCCAATGGTCAGGCAGAGAGAGCAGTGCAAACCATCAAGCAAGGCTTGAAGAGGGTAACTGAAGGCTCGCTGCAGACTCGTCTATCCCGAGTCCTGCTTAGCTACCATCGAGACCCCACTCGCTCACTAGGATCCCACCTGCTGAACTGCTCATGAAAAGAGCAATTAAGACAAGGCTCTCATTAGTTCACGCTGATCTACATGAACAGGTAAAGAGCAGGTGGCTTCAACAAAGTGCATGCCATGATAGCGCAAATGTGTCACGCGAGATTGAAATCAATGATCCTGTATTTGTATTGAATTATGGACAAGGTCCCAAGTGGCTTCCCAGCACTGTCGTGGCCAAAGAGGGGAGCAGGGTGTTTCGGGTCAAACTATCAAATGAACTCATTCACTGGAAACATTTGGACCAAATCAAACTCATATTCACGGACTATCCTGAGCAACCCACCTTGGACCTTACCTTCTTTGATCCCCCAACATACACACCAATGGCAACCCATCAGGACCCAACACACCAGGCAGGCCAGCAATGCCAGCTGCACGGCAGCCCAGCGAGGGCCCAACAAATGTTTCAACAATACCAGCTTTCACACCGAGACGATCAACCAGGGCAAGACGGGCCCCAGATCGACTCACCTTGCAAATAGTTACACTATTGACTTGGGGGGGTGGGCTCATCTCCTGGAGTCCCAAGGGATTCCATAATCCCTTGGGAGCACAGGTATTTAAGGAGGCCTCACAGGTTGGAGAGGCACTCTGGAGACCTGCAATAAAAGACGAAGGTCACACTTTACTTTGAGCTCACAGTGTTCAGTCTGACTCTTTCTCCATGGGGCAGTAAGCTTTTGTGCCGCAAACTTACTGGCCAGACGCTAAAACCTGGACGCCCGACGTGACGCTCAGAAATACCATTTACCGCCCCTCCGGGACCACAAACAAGTGTAAAATCCAGCTGGAGTTAGTTCATAAATCAGTCATGATTTCACTGATTAGCAGAACAGGCTTGAGGGGCTAAATGGCCTACTCTAGTTGCTATGTTCCTGATCTGTATTTTAACTCCATCTGCCTGCCTTGGTTCTGTACCCGTGCCTAACAAAAACTAGCAATCTCAGTTCAAAATTTTCAGTTGACCTAGTCTCAACAGCTTTTACGGGAGACAGTTCCAGATTTCCACTACCCTTTGTGTGATGAAGTGTTTTCTGACATCACACCTGAACAGCCTTACTCTAATCTGAAGATTATGGCCCCATTGAAAGCTGATTGAAGATATCTCATCATTACTTGAGAATACCTCTGTGATATCCGCATTATAGAACAGTTCGACACCAATAGACCCTTGCCACCTTTGAAGGAATAGTTTATTTTCTAAGATTTTTCTTTGCATTATTTTGTAGGAAGAAGGAGTGAATTTTGCTGCTTATCAAGGTAAGGGCTGTCACTGCTGTGGAAAATAGCACTTTCCCAGTTTTGGCAGGCAGTGTCCTCATCAAGCATTCCAGGAGCCAGATATATTGCAGGTTTGCTGTGGAGTAAAGCTCCTTCTATTCTGTGCCAACAATATGATGTGATTTAACCCCAACCTCAGAATAGCACCCCTAACCGGCTGCAATGTGATGTTTCTATTTCCCAGACCAGCCACCCTTGGCCCCTTTCTGAGTGACATTTGCCAATTCATGCAAATTATCAGTAATTATTGGCTGTGATCTAACATCCAGTCAGTTCTGGATTGAGAGTGCCCAGACTAATTTCCTTTAGGCCCCTTATCACTGGCACAGAAAGGATACTTATATCCCAAAGATCTGAGCTGGATTTGAACCCAATGCTACATGTGAAAGTATAGTATTTTCTCCCCTTATGGCACTCTGTCCCTAATGCAGCCACAGATTCAGTCAGAACTGTACTATCACTTTTTTTTCCCCACAGGTTTTGAGTATTTGTGGGAGAACTTTAAAAAAAAATCCACATGCCTTTACTGACAGCTCTATTCAGCTCTTTGCATTGCTGTGAGGTTGGCATCAACTAATGGCACCATTATATTGCATTTCGGGCGCCTGTACTGTGTTAAAATCCTCACTGTGTTTGCGCCAAATGTGCAGAACAATACTGCCAGTCAGAGCTTAGCAAGCTTAGCTCTACAAACAGTGATCTTGAACCCTGATTGGTCACGGTGGATTCCAGCCGCCACCACTAGGCAACACATAGGCCCAAAGAGTACCTACAATAGCATCATTCTCCTTGCATTCTACATATACAGGGAAATCCTTTTAGTTTTACTTAACATGGCTGACTTTTCTTCAGCTCTGTAGTTTTCATGGCCTTTTTTGTTGTTGCTTTGAGCAATACAATAAGTATTTACAACCATTTATGCAAATATATACAACATTCCTACATGTAGAAATCTTTTCCTTGCCTTTTTTGTGAGTTGAGCCTTTAATCTTGTGCTTTATCATCTGCTTAATTCTGCAACTCTCCCTTATCCAGAATTCCAGCTATTTATCTTGATGCATCCAAACTCTACTTGTAGCTCAGCATTTTTGTGTTTAAAGATGATTCCTGGCATTGTTGTGAAACTATTTGTCATGTTCTGTGCTGTTTGCAATAGGAGTTAACCGTCTCTGTAAAAATGCTATCTGCTGTACAGTGGGTGTACATGAACAATACTCCTGATACTATACCTGTAAAGTAAGCACATTAAGCTAGCCTTGTGTTTTCTCAGAAAATAAACATCAGTATCCAGAGCATCACACACTTCACTAGAAAACACTCATATAATCATTAATTTTCCAGGCACTAGCATAGGGACAGAGCCATCTGCACCTTCACAATCTAATGAGTCAGCAGTACTGGAAAGCTCACAGAAAGTGGTAGAGCAGTAGCATAGTGGTTAAATTACAGGACTAGTAATCCAGATGCCTGGACTAATAATCCGAAGATGAGAGTTCAAATTCCACCTCGGCAACTGTGGAATTTAAATTCAGTTAAATTTAAAATGCTGGTGTCAGTAATGGTGACCATGAAACTACTGCATTGTCGTAAGAAACCCATTTGGTTCACTACGGAAGGAAATCTTCCGCCCTTACCTGGTCTGGCCTATATATGACTCCAGACCCACAGCAATGTGGTTGACTCTTAACTGCCCCCTGAAATGGCCTAGCAAGTCACTCAGTTGTAACAAACCGCTACAGAAAACAATAATAAGAATAAAACCAGACAGACCACCCAGCATCGACCTCGGCAATGGCTTCAGACATGACATTGGCACACCCAGTCCAGACGACTCTGCAAAATCCTCCTCACTAACATCTGGGGACTTGTGCTTGTAATGTCTGTAAGCTTGTAATGTTTGTAGTTCCACACTGTGGATGTGGATGTATTGTGTACTACGACTGCAGAGTTAATAATAAACAGAACCAGGCAGATTCCGGAGGCTTCCGAGAGAGCTGCCTGCCATCGTTTCGGGATTCGGAATCAAAAGGCTAATGAAAGTATCAGTGATTACATTGTAGCATTAAAAAAGCTATCGACGCACTGTAATTTTGGAAACTTTCAAAACCGAGCATTACGGGATCGTTTTGTTTGTGGGGTGAAAAATGATGTGATCAGAAGGAAGTTATTGACGACAGATGACTTGACTTTTGAGATTGCTTGTCAGACAGCGAAGTCGATGGCCATGGCCGAACAATATTCCCGAGAATTAAATAATAATGACGGTTGTCAGTCAACCGAGATAAATCACCTGCAGGTTCAAAGTAAAAGACGGTGGGGGCCCAAAGTCTCAGAAACTGGAAATTCTAACAGAGCATCGAAGTCGTGCTATAGGTGCCTGGGACAACACATTGCTCAAAGTTGGCCATACGTGAAGGCAGAGCGTTTCTTCTGCAGAAAGACTGGGCATCTTGCGAAGGCATGCCAACTGAAGGGTAAACCAGTTTCCAAAGCTATGAGTCCAGCATTCAAAGCTATGAGTAGAAATCCCAAGAGACTACATAGCATGGAAGACCAACAGGACGAGGAGATGTTAGAGTTACACGTCATCAGAAGCACGAGGTTAATGGACAGCAATTCGGAAAGCATCAAAATCCACATAGATGTTGCAGGATTCAAGATACCAATGGAAATTGACACGGGTGCATCCGTGAGTGTAGTACCGGAGTCGCTGTACCTCGACAAATTGCGTGATTTCGAACTGGAGAAATCCAAGATAGAGCTGCGAGGCTACTCGGGAGAGAAAATTCCTGTGGTAGGTCGTATCACCGTACCAGTGAAATATAAAGATCAATTTCAGAACGCCTCTAATAGTAGTGAAAGGAGACAGGTCTGCCTTACTAGGAAGAAATTGGTTGAGCTCACTGAAACTGGATTGGAGTAAGATTTTCTGTGTGGAAGTGAGATTTTCATCAACGGATGAGGTTATCAAGAAGTATCCGAAGGTGTTCTGCGAAACGGGCAGTCCGATCCAAGGCTTCAAGGCTAGTGTCAGGGTACAGAAGGACGCTAGATCGGTTTACTACAAGCCACATTCTGTGCCATATGCACTCAAGGAGAAAGTTGAGCTAGAACTCAAAAGACTAGAGACTGAGAATATTATTTGTAAGATAGATCGATGTAATTGGGCTACACTCATTGTTGTTGTACCCAAGTCCGATGGTAAGGTAAGATTGTGTGATGATTATAAAGTAACCGTAAACCAGGTTCTAGAGGGTAATGTCCCCAATACATTGCCAAATATAGAAGATTTGTTCACAACACTGACAGGTGGTCAGATATTCTCAAAACTGGATCATACGAATGCCTACTTACAGCTTGAACTCGATGAGGAGTCCAAGTCATGTTTGACTATAAATACTCATCTAGGCCTATATCAATTTAATAGGCTACCGCTCGGAGTGTCTTCCGCCCCTGCCAAGGGGTGATGAACCAGATTTTGCAAGGTATTGAAGGGATAGTATGTTATTTGGATGACATACTAATTTCAGCACTAAATAGGCAAATTCATAACAACATATTGAATGAAGTCCTCAAATGGCTAGAGAAGCACAGAGTACGAGTGTCTGCTCATAAGTGTGAGTTATTTAAAAACTCAGTGGAGTACTTAGGGTACAGAGTAGACAAAGATGGTTTACATCCAACCATGGAAAAATTGGATGCAATTAGAAATGCACCCACTCCCAGGAATGTCACTGAACTTTGTTCATTCTTGGGTCTTTTGAACTATTATGGGAAGTTCCTACCAAATTTGGCTACAGTATTACATCCACTGAATGAACTTTTGAAAAAACAGGTCCATTGGAAGTGGTCAAAAGAATGCGATACAGCATTCAAGGAGTGTAAAAGCAAATTGGTAGAGAGCACCATGTTAGTTCACTATGACATATCTAAGGAGATTAAGCTAGCATGTGATGCCTCTCCGCATGGCGTTGGGGCAGTGACCTCTCATGTATCACGTAGTGGGGAAGAGAGACCAATTGCTTTTGCTTCATGCACTCTCAGTGCCAGTGAGAGTAATTATGCGCAAATTGAAAGGGAAGCTTTGGCATTAATTTTTGGGGTCAAGAATTTTCACAAATACTTGTATGGTCATAAGTTTACCATCGTTACGGACCATAAGCCCCTAACAACAATCCTCCATCCAAAGTCCCCAGTTCCAACATTAGCTGCAGCCCAAATGCAGAGATGGGCTTTGATTTTGTCAGTATATACATATGATATTGAATATAGGCGATCAGCTGATCACAATAATGCTGATGCAATGTCTAGATTGCCTTCCCCATCACAAGTTACACCCGATAGGGAAGAAGTGTTTTATTTTTCATACATTGATGAACTGCCAGTCACAGCTGAAGAGATTGGTAGAGCAACCAAACGTGACCCAGTGATGTCAAAGGTGTATGATTATATTGAAAATGGATGGCCAAACCAGGTAACAGACAAAGATACAAATCCATTCTTCATTCGTAGGAATGAATTATCAGTCGATAAAGATTGTATCATGTGGGGTGCAAGAGTGGTTATACCAAATAAATTCAGGCCCAAATTATTAGGAGACCTCCATGACCAGCACCTGGGAATGTGCTTGACCAAGAGTTTTGCATGCAGTTATTTATGGTGGCCAGGTCTTGATAAAGATATAGAGTACATTGTGAGTCAGGGTACGACATGTCAATCGGTAAGCAAGTAACCACCACCAGTACCATTACAGCCATGGAAATGGCCTCCCAGGGTGTGGCAAAGGCTACATATTGATTTTGCTGAGTTAGAAGGACAACAATTGTTCATTGTGATTGATAGCCATTCGAAGTGGGTTGAGGTGTTTCCAATGTGGAAAATAACAAGTAAAACATTGGACATTTGACGAAAATTATTTTCTTCATTTGGTCTCCCTGAAGAAATTGTTTAAGATAATGGACCACAATTTCGTTCAGAAGAATTTGCACAATTCACGAAAAAAATTGTGTGAAACATACCAAGGTTCCATCATACCATCCTGCTTTGAATGGTGCAGCAGAGCGCACTGTGCAAATTGTAAAACGTGCCCTCATAAAACAAATGTTAGATCCAAATCCAAGGAAATGACAGTTGTCATTGGATCACAAATTGGCTAATTTTTTGATTACATATCGAAATACTCCTCATACAACTTCTGGTAGAACACCAGCAGAGTTGTTTCTCAAACAACAGCCATGAACCAGATTCTCGTTGTTAAAGCCACAGTCGTAGAAGAGACACAATTAAGACAGAAAGAGAATCATGATAGAGGTAGAGCAAAAGAGAGAAGTGTGAAATTAAACCAGAAGATGAGAGTGAAGAACCATCACCATAAATGGGTAAAGTGGTTACCAGGAAGAATGGTGAAGATATGTGGTCCTTGCACATATTTGGGAAAGATGTTTGAAAATGGACAGATTAGGTTTGTTCATATTGATCAAATTTTACCTACAAACATGGAAGGAGTTGAAGGTAGGAATGATTCAATTATTTCTGACTCAACAGATAGTTTTGATACACCAGTAGCAAATCCTAAATCCAATGTACTGGAAACAAATCCAGGAGAGAATCAGAATGAAAGACCGAGTCCGAATTAGGAAAACAAAGAACCTGAAATTAGAGTGAGTTCAAATGAAAATCAAGGAAATTCCGTGGAGGAAAACATTCCTCAGGATGAGCCTCGAATGAGTGTGAAATCGACACCAGGTTTGGAAGGTTCTGTTCGAGAGCGAAGGTATCCTCTTCGAAACAGAAAACAAGTGGTAAAGTTAAATTTGTAAATATGGAAAAAAATAAGTTTATATCCTGTGTTATGTATAAACATGAAAGTTATGTATGATGTTTGTTATAATAACTTTTTCATTAAAGAGGGAGAAGTGTAATGTCTGTAAGCTTGTAATGTTTGTAGCTCCACACTGTGGATGTGGACATATTGTGTACTGCAACTGCAGAGTTAATAATAAACAGAACCAGGCAGATTCCGGAGGCTTCCGAGAGAGCTGCCTGTCATGTTAGGAGCTGTGTGTGCTTGTGCTCTGTGAATATATCACAGTGCCAAAATTGTGGGGGGTTGTCCCACAGATTAGTCAACTAACTGCCTGACATAGTCATACTCACAGAATCATTCATTTCAGCTAATCTCCTAGATTCCTCCATCACTATCCCTGGGTATGTCCTGTCCCACTGGCTGGACAGACCCACCAGAGGTGGTGGCACAGTGATATATGGGAGGGAGTGGCCTTGGGAGTCTGGACACCATGATGTCTCATGGGCAAGGAAACCTCCTGCTGATTACTTCCTACCACCCTCCCTCAGCTGATGAATCATGTTGAACACAACTTGGAAGAAGCACTGAGGGCAGTAAGGGCACAGAATATACTCTGAGTGGGGGATTTCAATGTCCATCACCAAGAGTGGCTCGGTAGCACCTCTACTGACCGAGCTAGTTGAATCCTGAAAGATATATCTGCCAGACTGGGCCTGCAGCAGGTGGTGAGAGAACCAACACGAGGGAAAAACTTACCTGACCTCGTCCTCACCAATCTATCTGTCACAGATGCATCTGTCCATGAAGGCATTGGTAGCAGTGATCATCACACAGTCATTGTGGAGACAAAGTCCCGTCTTCACACTGAAGACACCCTCCATTGCTTTGTGGGCACTACCACTGTGCTAAATGGGATAGCTTCAGTATAGCAGCTCAAAACTGGGCATCCATTGTGAAGGAATTCTACCTTATAACTTCTTTAAAAATAAGACAAGCTAGATTTGGAAATCCTAGGTACGAAAGAATTCTAGCCTTCAAGGGATAAGTAACTTTATTATCTTCTTACAACAGGACAAATGTTGAAATCAGCAGTCAATGTGCTAACCTAATCTGGATTGTCCATCATAAACAAATGGCATCCGCCCTCTTGACCATAGATGATAAACTGAACAATAGACACATGTAGTTGGTTCAGTTGAATTAGCTAAATGTCAAGTACCTGTCGCATAAACAAGACCAAATTCTTGGGACTATGAATAAGTTATTGTATAACTTCTTAAAAATGACCCATCATGTAACAAGCACATGATATCTGCCCTTTGAACATAGATGGTAAACTTACAATAGCCATGTATCGATATAGCAGTTAGTAATGCAAGGGTCAGCTAAAAAATAACTAGTGATAATTAACTTGATCAACAAATGACCTTGTGAAAAACAACCAAAAAGGGTATAAATGTTGAAGGCTCGAATGAGAGAGTTAGACTCGCTTAAAACGGGCATAAGCGTTTCACGATTACAGAGCAAGGCAGAAGGCACCATGCTTGCTCTGTGGTCTTCTACTCTTCCAGCACTCGGGGAACTGAGGTAACTGCTACCTTGACAATTGATGGATATCCTGCTTAAACAATTTTAAGAACTGTAATACTGTAACGAAGTTTAGATTTAAAAGTAAGATTCTCCACAAGAAATAAGATTATATTTTCATCTTTTTTAGAACCGTTAACGTTGCGATTGACTGACTTACGAATCATAAATTGCAGATCAGTTCTTTAAATAAACCTCTATATATTTTAGTCTTCTGCATCAATAATTTGCGACCCTCATCTCCATACACCCGATTGATGAAGGGGTACATTTCTGAGGGGAGATTCCCAGACCCTTACACTATCCGGGACATTACAATCTGGCTAAAATTCGCTAAAAAGTGCTACTTGAAGGATGGCAACATTCTCGGGTTGTTCCTTTCCTTTAAGGAGAGTTAGACCCAGTTAGCGTCTTTAGGATTTGGTTCCTCAGCCTTAAAGTCGAGAGTGAACACCTGAGAAATAACCTGATCCGGAATAGTCCCAAAGGGGCTAATATTGTAATTACCCTCACACCATGAGGAGCTGTGGGCCATCAGCAGCAGCAGAACTGTATTTCACCACAATCTGTAACCACATGGCTCGGCATACCATTACCATCAGTCCAAGGGACCAACCCTGCTTCAATGAGGAGTGCAGAAGAGCATGCCAAGAGCTGCACCAGGAATACCTAAAAATTAGGTAATAAACCTAGGGAAGCTGCAGCTCAGGACTACATGCATGCTAAGTAGTAGAAGCAGCATGCTATAAACAGAGCTCACCGATGCTCAGTTTGGTTTCCTCCAAATCCAATTGGATCCAGACCTCATTACAGCCTTGGTCCAAATATGGACAAAGAACTGAATTCCAGAGGTGAGGTGACAGTGACTGCCCTTGACATCAATGCAGCATCTGACCAAGTGTGACATCAAAGAGCCCGAGTAAAACTGAAGTCAATGGGAATCTGGGGAAAACACTCCACTGGCTGGAGTCACACCTAGCACAAAGGAAGATGGTTGTGGTTGGTGGAGGTCAATCATCACAGCCCCAGGATATCGCTGCAGGAGTTCCTCAGGGCAGTGTCCTAAGCATCTTCAGCTGCTTCATCAACGACCTTCCCTCCATCATAAGGTCAGAAGTGGGGATGTCCGCTGATGATTGCACAGCATTCAGTTCCATTCGCAAATACTCAGAAAATGAAGCAGACTGTGCCAGCATGCAGCAAGACCTGGACGACATTCAGGCTTGGGCTGATAAATGTCAAGTAACATTCGCGCCACACAAGTGCCAGGCAATGACCATCTCCAACACGCAAGAGTCTAATCACATCCCCTTGATATTCAACGGCATTACCATCGTCGAATCCCCCACCATCAACATCCTGGGGGGGGGGGGGTCACCATTGACCAGTAACTTAACTGGATCAGCCACATAAATACCGTAGCAATAAGAGCAGGTCAGAGGCTGGGTATTCTGTGGCAACTGTCTCACCTCCTGACTCCCCAAGCACAAGTCAGGTGTGTGATCCACTTGCCTGGATGAGTGCAGCTCCAACAACACTCAAGAAGTTTGACACCATTCCGGACAAAGCAGCCCATTTGATTGGCACCTCATTCACAACGTTCACTCCCTCCACCACTGGCGCGCCGTGGCTGCAATGTGTACCATCTACAAGATGCACTGCAGGAACTCGCCGAGACTTCTTCGGCAGCACCTCCCAAACCCGCGACCTCTACCACCTAGAAGGATAAGGGCAGCAAGTGCATGGGAAGTGTATAGGCGCACCATCCCTCCCTAACACCAATGTGGGAGTTCTTCCACCACAAGGACTGCGGCGGTTCAAGAAGGTGGCTCACCTCCACCTGATCAAGCGCAATTAGGAATGGGCAATAAATGCTAGCCTTTCCAGCGTCACCCATATCCTGGAATAAATAAAAAAATAACTTCCACTATGTGAAAATATTTTGGAGAGAGCAATGAGAAGGCACAGAGGTCCTAGAGTTAAGTCTACTCACTGGGGCCTTTTTCAAACTGAGGGTAGTGGAACATTAGCATCATGCTCACAAAGCTAGGCCACAGTATGGCAGAAGTGAGGAGTGGCAAGATGGAAAAATTCATCTTGGAGATCTCTGAACTGTATACTTTCATCTCAGACGGAGCACCTCCATTTCTGAAACCCATAATGTTCTACACCAATGAGTTGAAAACAAAATGTTATTGGGACTAAGCAACATTGGGCATTGCTGTCCAAGCTCTAACTGCCATGTCTATCATGAGAGCTGCTTTATATAATAAGGCCGGTGTTTAGGGTTAATTTTGCAGAAGGAAGACAGTTAACCAAATAGGAGAAATCTTCATGTCCCCTGTCAGATCAGTGAGAGCCATGAGAAATTACCCACAACTTATACAGAGTTGGAGGTTGGTTTCATAGAAACATAGAAAATAGGTGCAGGAGTAGGCCATTCGACCCTTCGAGCCTGCACCACCATTCAATACGATCATGGCTGATCATTCACCTCAGTACCCTTTTCCTGCTTTCTCTCCGTACCACTTGATCCCTTTAGCTGTAAGGGCCATATCTAACTCCCTCTTGAATATATCCAATGAACTGGCATCAACAATTCTCTGCAGTAGGGAATTCCACAGGTTAACAACTCTCTGAGTGAAAAAGTTTCTCCTCATCTCAGTCCAAATTGGCTTACCCCTTATCCTTAGACTGTGTCCCCTGGTTCTGGACTTCCTCAACATCGGGAACATTCTTCCCACATTTAACCTGTCCAGTGCCGTCAGAATTTTATATGGTTTTATGAGGTCCCCTCTCATCCTTCTAAACTCCAGTGAATACAGGCCCAATCGATCCAGTCACTCCTCATATGTCAGTCGAGCCATCCCGGGAATCAGTCTGGTGAACCTTCGCTGCACTCCCTCAATAGCAAGATCGTCCTTCCTCAGATTACGAGACCAAAACTGATCACAATATTCCAGGTGAGGCCTCACCAAGGCCCTGTACAACTGCAGTAAGACTGCCCTGCTCCTATTCTCAAATCCCCTAGCTATGAAGGCCAACATACCATTTGCCTTTTTCATCGCCTGCTGTACCTGCATGCCAAATTTGAATGACTGATGCACTATGACACCCAGGTCTCATTGCACCTCCCCTTTTCCTTACCTGCCACCATTCAGATAATATTCTGCCTTCGTGTTTTTGCCCACAAAGTGGATAACTTCACATTTATCCACATTTTACTGCATCTGCCATGCATTTGCCCACTCACCTAACCTGTCCAAGTCACCCTGAAGCCTCTTAGCATCCTCCTCACAGCTCACACCGCCACCCAGTTTAGTGTCATCTGCAAACTTGGAGATATTACACTCAATTCCTTCATCTAAATCATTAATGTATATTGTAAATAGCTGGGGTCCCAGCACTGAGCCCTGCGGCATCCCACTAGTCACTGCCTGCCATTCTGAAAAGGACTCATTTATCCCGACTCTCTGCTTCCTGTCTGCTAACCAGTTATCTATCCACGTCAGTACATTACCCCCAATACCATGTGCTTTTAATTCTGCACACCAATCTCTTGTGCGGGACCTTGTCTAAAGCCTTTTGAAAGTCCAAATACACCACAGCCACTGGTTCTCCCTTGTCCACTCTACTAGTGACATCCTCAAAAAATTGCAGAAGATTTGTCAAGCATGATTTCCCTTTCATAAATCCATGTTGACTTGGACCGATCCTGTCACTGCTTTCCAAATGCGCTGCTATTTCATCTTTAATAATTGATTCCAACATTTTCCCCACGACTGATGTCAGGCTAATCGGTCTATAATTACCCATTTTCTCTCTCCCTCCTTTTTTAAACAGTGGTGTTACATGAGCTACCCTCCAGTCCATATGAACTGATCCACAGTCGATAGACTGTTGGAAAATGATCACCAATGCATCCACTATTTCTAGGACCACTTCCTTAAGTCATTTGAGATGCAGACTATCGGCCCCGGGGATTTATTGGCCTTCAATCCCATCAATTTCCCTAACACAATTTCCCGTCCAATAAGGATATCCTTCATTTCCTCCTCCTCACTAGACCCTCGGTCCCCTAGTACTTCCGGAAGGTTATTTGTGTCTTCCTTCATGAAGACAGAACCAAAGTATTTGTTCAACTGATCTGTCATTTCTTTGTTCCCCATTATAAATTCGCCTGAATCTGACTGCAAGGGACCTACGTTTGCCTTCACTAATCTTTTTCTCTTCACATGTCTATTGAAGCTTTTGCAGTCAGTTTTTTATGTTCCCAGCAAGCTTCCTCTCATACTCTATTTTCCCCCTCCTAATTAGTCCTCCTCTGCTAAATTCTAAATTTCTCCCAGTCCTCAGGTTTGCTGCTTTTTCTGGCTAATTTATATGCCTCTTCCTTGGATTTAACACTATCCTTAATTTTCCTTGTTAGCCACGGTTGAGCCATCTTCCCCGTTTTATCTTTACTCCAGACAGGGATGTACAATTGTTGAAGTTCATACATGTGATCTTTAAATGTTTGCCATTGCCTATCCACCGTCAACCCTTTAAGTATCATTTGCCCGTCTATTCTAGCCAATTGACGTCTCATACCATCGAAGTTACCTTTCCTTAAGTTCAGGACCCTAGTCTCTGAATTAACTGTGTCACTCTCCATCTTAATAAAGAATTCTACCATATTATTGTCACTCTTCCCCAAGGGGCCTCGCACAACAAGATTGTTAATTAGTCCTTTCTCATTACACATCACCCAGTCTAGGATGGCCAGCCCTCTAGTTGGTTCCTTGACATATTGGTCTTGAAAACCATTCCTAATACACTCCAGGAAATCCTCCTCCACCATATTGCTACCAGTTTGGTTAGCCTAATCTATATGTAGATTAAAGTCGCCCATGATAACTGCTGTACTTTTATTGCACGCATCCCTAATTTCTTGTTTGATGCTGTCTCCAACCTCACTACTACTGTTTGGTGGTCTGTACACAACTCCCACTAGTGTGTTCTGCCGTTTGGTATTCCACAGCTCCACCCATACAGATTCTTTGATGCCATGAAGCTCTGGCCACATTTCTTCTGCTAACTCACTGGAAGATAGAGGTAACTCCGCAATCAGCTGTTGATCCCTCCAGTATTTCCCATCAACAATCTGAAGGTCGACAGTTGGAGGAGCCATTTTGCACCAGAGGTTGTACTGTCAGAATGGGCACACAGACAGCTCCAGCCCAGCAGAATGAGTTGCATTTTTTTTGAAAAAATACAACATAAAGAGCGTTTCCCTGGTTCCTTCATTTGGAAAAAAAAGCAGAAACTTAATCCTCAAAAGGTACAACATTTGTATGGGAGGACACCCTAAAATAGACACAGGAGGCAGATATTCCATTTACATTAAAAAAAAACATTGGTATTAGTTTGCTTGTGTTCTTTCTATTATTGATCTATTATTGACAATCTCTAGTAGCTTCTAAAGGTAAAATAAGACAACAAGTTTAAGTAAAACTGCAATATTAAACAGATCGGATTCTTGTAGGTTTAAGCAGAGACAAACAAGCAAGCTAGCTTAGTTAATTGGGCAGCTAGTAAAAACTTGTTCCCTAACTAGGCCAGTGAGTCAGCCAGGAACAGTATAAAAAGAGGGGGCTTGGTGCAGACTTGCTCGGAGTGCAGCGGCAGGTCAGAGTGCAAATGTATGAGTTTGGTAAGTGGGAGAGTTCGGGTAATTGGGAGTGGGAGGAGTTGCTTTGTCTTGTTTTCCCCACCAGTACTGATTCCCCGACCTGGGAGGAAAGGAAAACGAAGTGTGATGTCACAGCAAGAGGTTCGGGGATGTTGGAGCGGCCTATAAAGGCCAGCTGGTGCAATTGCAGCAGGGAGAGAAGGCAAAAAAGTAGAAAGAAATCGAAAGGTGACATCACAGCCAAGGGGGTAAGTGATTGGCTGGTGATTGGTGAGTAGTTTTTTCTTTTTCTTTATCAATAAGTAACCTTTCGCATTATTGTTGCCAAATTAAGTTAATCTGAGGATTAACTCATGGCAGGAGAACTCAGACACGTGTTATGCTCCTCCTGTATTATGTGGGAAGTCAGGGACGCTTCCAGTGTCCCTGACGACTACATATGCAGGAAGTGTATCCGGCTGCAGCTCCTGACGGACCGCATTGCAGCATTGGAGCTGCAGGTGGATTCACTCTGGAGCATTCGCGATGCTGAGAATGGTTATACAACCATTTAGGGGATGGGTGACCAACACGAAGAGCAGTGGAACGAAGCTAGTGCAGGGGTCCCCTGCGGTCATCCCCCTGCAAAACAGATACACCGCTTTGGGTACTGTTGAGGGGGATAACTCATCAGTGGAGGGCAGCAGCAGCAGCAAAGTCCACGGCACCGTGGGTGGCTCTGCTGCACAGGAGGGCAGGAAAAAGAGTGGGAGAGTGATAGTGATAGGGGATTCTATTGTAAGGGGAATAGATTGAAGTTTCTGCGGCTGCAACCGAGACTCCAGGATGGTACGTTGCCTCCCTGGTGCAAGGGTCCAGGATATCTCGGAGCGGGTGCAGGACATTTTAAAGGGGGAGGGTATACAGCCAGTTGTCGTGGTGCATATAGGTACCAACGATATAGGTAAAAAATGGGATGAGGTCCTAAGAGACGAATTTAGGGAGCAAGGAGCTAAATTCAAAAGTAGCACCTCAACAGTAGTAATCTCAGGATTGCTACCAGTTCCACGTGCTAGTCAGAGTAGGAATCACAGGATAGTTCAGATGAATACGCAGCTTGAGGAGTGGTGCAGAAGGGAGGGATTCAAATTCCTGGGACATTGGAACTGGTTCTGGGGGAGGTGGGACCAGTACAAACCAGACGGTCTGCACCTGGGCAGGACCGGAACCAATGTCCCAGGGGGAGTGTTTGCTAGTGCTGTTGGGGAGGGGTTAAACTAATATGGCAGGGGGATGGGAACCTATGCAGGGAGACAGAGGGAAGTAGAATGGGGGCAGAATCAAAAGATAGAAAGAAGAAAAGTAAAAGTGGAGGGCAGAGAAATCCAAAGCAAAAAGGGCCACATTACAGCAAAATCCTAAATGGACAAAGGGTGTTAAAAAGACAAGCCTGAAGGCTCTGTGCCTCAATGCGAGGAGTATTCGGAATAAGGTGGACAAATTAACTGCGCAGATAGCAGTTAACGGATATGATGTAATTGGCATCACGGAGACATGGCTCCAGGGTGGTCAAGGCTGGGAACTCAACATCCAGGGGTATTCAACATTTAGGAAGGATAGACAGAAAGGAAAAGGAGGTGAGGTGGCGTTGCTGGTTAAAGAGGAAATTAATGCAATAGTAAGGAAGGTCATGGGCTTGGATAATGTGGAATCTGTATGGGTGGAGCTACAGAATACCAAAGGGCAGAAAACGCGAGTGGGAGTTGTGTACAGACCACCAAACAGTAGTAGTGAGGATGGGGACAGCATCAAACAAGAAATTAGGGATGCGTGCAATGAAGGTACAGCAGTTATCATGGACGACTTTAATCTACATATTGATTGGGCTAACCAAACTGGTAGCAATGCGGCGGAGGAGGATTTCCTGGAGTGTATTAGGGATGGTTTTCTAGACCATAGGTCAAGGAACCAACTAGAGAGCTGGCCATCCTAGACTGGATTATGTGTAATGAGAAAGGACTAATTATCAATCTTGTTGTGCGAGGCCCGTTGGGGAAGAGTGACCATAATATGGTAGGATTTTTTATTAAGATGGAGAGTGACACAGTTAATTCAGAGACTAGGTTCCTGAACTTGGGGAAAGGTAACTGCAATGGTATGAGACGTGACTTGGCTAGAATAGATTGACGAGTGATACTTAAGGGTTGACGGTGGATAGGCAATGGCAAACATTTAAAGATCACATGGAAGAACTTCAACAATTGTACATCTCTGTCTGGAGTAAAAATAAAATGGGGAAGGTGGCTCAACCATGGGCTAACAAGGGAAATTAAGGATAGTGTTAGAAACATAGAAAATAGGTGCAGGAGTAAGCCATTCGGCCCTTCGAGCCTGTACCGCCATTCAATGAGTTCATGGCTGAATATGCAACATCAGTACCCCATTCCTGCTTTCTCGCCATACCCCTTGATTCCCCCTAGTAGTAAGGACTACATCTAACTCCTTTTTGAATATATTTAGTGAATTGGCCTCAACAACTTTCTGTGGTAGAGAATTCCACAGGTTCACCACTCTCTGAGTGGTGAAGTTTTTCCTCATCTCGGTCCTAAATGGCTTACCCCTTATCCTTAGACTGTGACTCCTGGTTCTGGACTTCCCCAACATTAGGAACATTCGTCCTGCATCTAACCTGTCTAAACGCATCAGAATTTTAAACGTTTCTCTGAGATCCCCTCTCATTCTTCTGAACTCCAGTGAATACAAGCCCAGTTGATCCAGTCTTTCTTGATATGTCAGTCCCGCCATCCCGGGAATCAGTCTGGTGAACCTTCGCTGCACTCCCTCAATAGCAAGAATGTCCTTCCTCAAGTTTGGAGACCAAAACTGTACACAATACTCCAGGTGTGGCCTCATCAAGGCCCTGTACAACTGGAGTAACTGCCCCATACTCAAATCCCCTCGCTATGAAGGCCAACATGCCATTTGCTTTCTTAACCGCCTGCTGTACCTGCATGCCAACCTTCAATGACTGATGTACCATGACACCCAGGTCTTGTTGCACCTTCCCTTTTCCTAATCTGTCACCATTCAGATAATAGTCTGTCTCTCTGTTTTTACCACCAAAGTGGATAACCCCACATTTATCCACATTATACTTCATCTGCCATGTATTTGCCCACTCACCGAACCTATCCAAGTCACTCTGCAGCCTCATAGCATCCTCCTCGCAGCTCACACTGCCACCCAACTTAGTGTCATCCGCAAATTTGGAGATACTACATTTAATTCCCTCAACTAAATCATTAATGTACAATGTAAACAGCTGGGGCCCCAGCACAGAACCTTGCAGTGCTCCACCAGTCACTGCCTGCCATTCTGAAAAGTACCCATTTACTCCTATCTTTGCTTCCTGTCTGCAAACCAGTTCTCAATCCACGTCAGCACACTACCCCCAATCCCATGTCCTTTAACTTTGCACATTCATCTGTTGTGTGGGACCTTGTCGAAAGCCTTCTGAAAGTCCAAATACACCACATCAACTGGTTCTCCCTTGTCCACTCTACTGGAAACCTCCTCAAAAAATTCCAGAAGATTTGTCAAGCATGATTTCCCTTTCACAAATCCATGCTGACTTGGACCTATCATGTCACCATTTTCCAGATGCACTGTTATGACATCCTTAATAATTGATTCCATCATTTTACCCACGACCGATGTCAGGCTGACTGGTCTATAATTCCCTGTTTTCTCTCTCCCTCCTTTTTTAAAAAGTGGGGTTACATTGGCTACCCTCCACTCCATAGGAACTGATCCAGAGTCAATGGAATGTTGGAAAATGACTGTCAATGCATCCATTATTTCCAAGGCCACCTCCTTAAGTACCCAGGGATGCAGTCCATCAGGCCCTGGGGACTTATCGGCCTTCAATCCCATCAATTTCCCCAACACAATTTCCCAACTAATAAGGATTTCCCTCACTTCCTCCTTCTTACGAGACCCTCTGACCCCTTTTATATCCGGAAGGTAGTTTGTGTCCTCCTTAGTGAATACCGAACCAAAGTACTTGTTCAATTGGTCTGCCATTTCTTTGTTCCCCGTTATGGCTTCCCCTGATTCTGACTGCAGGGGACCTACATTTGTCTTTACTAACCTTTTTCTCTTTACATATCTATAGAAGCTTTTGCAGTCCGTCTTAATGTTCCCTGCAAGCTTCCTCTCGTACTCTATTTTCCCTGCCCTAATCAAACGCTTTGCCCTCCTCTGCTGAGTTCTAAATTTCTCCCAGTCCCCGGGTTCGCTGTTATTTCTGGCCAATTTGTATGCCACTTCCTTGGCTTTAATACTATCCCTGATTTCCCTTGATAGCCACGGTTGAGCCACCTTCCCTTTTTTATTTTTATGCCACACAGGGATGTACAATTGTTGTAGTTCATCCATGCGGTCTTTAAATGTCTGCCATTGCCCATTCACTGTCAACCCCTTAAGTATCATTCGCCAAATCCAAGGAAGAGGCATATAAATTGGCCAGAAAAAGCAGCAAACCTGAGTACTGGGAGAATTTTGTGATACAGCAGAGGAGGACAAAGGGTTTAATTCGGAGGGGGAAAATAGAGTATGAGAGGAAGCTTGCTGGGAACATAACAACTGACTGCAAAAGCTTCGATAGATATGTGAAGAGAAAAAGATTAATGAAAACAAACATCGGTCCCTTGCAGTCAGATTGAGGTGAATTTATAATGGGGAACAAAGAAATGGCAGATCAGTTAAATAAATACTTTGGTTCTGTTTTCACGAAGGAAGACACAAATAGCCTTCCGGAAGTACTAGGGGACCGAGGGTCTAGTGAGAAGAAGGAACTGAAGGATATCCTTATAAAGCGGGAAATTGTGTTCGGGAATTTGATGGGATTGAAGGCTGATAAATCCCTGGGGCCTGATTATTCTGGGAGGCAGACTCTTAAGGAAGTGGCCATAGAAATAGTGGATACATTGGTGATCATTTTCCAACAGTCTATTGACTGTGGATCAGTTCCTATGGACTGGAGGGTAGCTAATGTAACACCACTGTTTAAAAAAGGAGGGAGAGAGAAAATGGGTAATTATAGACCGGTTAGCCGGACATCAGTAGTGGGGAAAATGTTGGAATCAATTATTAAAGATAAAATAGCAGCGCATTTGGAAAGCAGTGACAGGATCGTTCCAAGTCAGCATAGATTTATGAAAGGGAAATCATGCTTGACAAACCTTCTGCAATTTTTTGAGGATGTCACTAGTAGAGTGGACAAGGGAGAACCAGTGGCTGTGGTGTATTTGGACTTTCAAAAGGCTTTTGACAAGGTCCCACACAAGAGATTGGTGTGCAAAATCAAAGCACATGGTATTGGGGGTAATGTACTGACATGGATAGAGAACTGGTTGGCAGACAGGAAGCAGAGAGTCGGGATAAACAGGTCCTTTTCAGAATGGCAGACAATGACTAGTGGAGTACCGCAGGGCTCAGTACTGGGATCCCAGCTCTTTACAATATACATTAATGATTTACATGAAGGAATTGAATGTAATATCTCCAAGTTTGCAGATGAAACTAAAGTGGGTGGAGGTGTGATCTGTGAGGAGGACGCTAAAAGGCTGCAGGGTGACTTGGACAGGTTAGGTGAGTCGTCAAATGCATGGCAGATGCAGGATAATGTGGGTAAATGTGAGGTTATCCATTTACGTGGCAAAAACACGAAGGCAGATTATCTGAATGGTGACAGATTAGGAAAGGGGGAGGTGCAATAAGACCTGGGTGCCATAGTTCATCAGTCATTGAAAGTTGATGTGCAGGTACAGCAGGCGGTGAAAAAGGCAAATGGCATGTTGGCCTTCATAGCTGGGGGATTTGCGAATAGGAGCAGGGAGGTCTTACTGCACTTGTACAGGGCCTTGGTGAGGCGTCACCTGGAATATTGTGTTCAGTTTTGGTCTCCTAATCTGAGGAAGGACGTTCTTGCTATTGAGGGAGTGCAGCGAAGGTTCACCAGACTGATTCCCGGGATGGCGGGACCGACATATGAGGAGAGACTGGATCAACTGGCCGTTTATACACTGGAGTTTAAAAGGATGAGGGGGGATCTCATAGAAACTGACAAGATTCTGACGGGACTGGACAGGTTAGATGCAGGAAGAATGTTCCCGATGACAGTGAAGTCCAGAACCAGGGGACACAGTCTTAGAATAAGGGGTAGGCCATTTAGGACTGAGATGAGGAGAAACATCTTCACTCAGAGAGTTGTTAATCTGTGGAATTCTCTACCACAGAGAGTTGTTGATGCCAGTTCATTGGATATATTCAAGAGTGTGTTAGATATGGCCCTTACGGCTAAAGGGATCAAAGGGCACGGAGAGAAAGCAGGAAAGGGGTACTGAGGGAATGATCAGCCATGATCTTATTGAATGGTGGTGCAGGCTCGAATGGCCGAATGGCCTACTCCTGCACCTATTTTCTATGTTTCTATGTAACTGTAAATTTAACTATTGAGGACAGTTGGTATAACAAAAGGGAGAAACATATAAACGTAGACATAGTAACATAGAAAATAGGTGCAGAAGTAGGCCATTCGACCCTTCGAGCCTGCACCGCCATTCAATGTGATCATGGCTGATCATGCAACCTCAGTATCCCACTCCTGCCTTCTCTCCATACCCCCTGATCCCTTTAGCCATAAGGGCCACATCTAACTCCCTTTTGAATATGTCCAACGAACTGGACTCAACAACTTTCTGTGGCAGAGAATTATACAGCTTCACCACTCTCTGGGTGATAAAGTTTCTCCTCATCTCAGTCCTATATGGCTTACCCCTTATCTTTAGACTGTGATCCCTGGTCCTGGACTTCCCCAACATTGGGAACATTCTTCCTGCATCTAACCTGTCCAGTCCCATCAGAATTTTATAAGTTTTCATGAGATCCCCTATCATTCTTCTAAATTCCAGTGAGTATAAGCCCAGCCGATCCAGTCTTTCCTCATATTTCAGTCCTGCCATCCCGGGAATCCATCTGGTGAACCTTCGCTGCACTCTCTCAATAGCAAGCATGTCCTTCCTCAGATTAGGAGACCAAAACTGCACACAATGCTCAAGGTGTGGTCTCACCAAGGCGCTGTACAACTGCAGTAAGACCTCCCTACTCCTATACTCAAATCCCCTCGCTATGCAGGCCAGCATGCCATTCGCATTCTTTACTGCCTGCTGTACCTGCATGCCTACCTTCAATGACTGATGTACCATGGCACCCAGGTCTCGTTGCACCTCCCCTTTTACTAATCTGTCACCATTCAGATAATATACTGCCCTCCTGTTTTTGTCCCCAAAGTGGATAACCTCACATTTATCCACATTATACTGCATCTGCCATGCATTTGCCCATTCACCTAACCTGTCCAAGTCACCTTGCAGCCTCTGAGCATCCTCCTCACAGCTCACACTGCCACCCAGCTTAGTGTCATCTGCAAACTTGGAGATATTACATTCAATTCCTTCGTCTAAAGACATGCTTGGCTGTAGTTGATTAATTATTGTATACTGTACGTAAGACCGTGAACAAAAATGTGTCACTGGTCATCTCACAGTATACTTCATTGTCCAAACTTCCAACCTCCAACACAATCATTTTTCTGCTATGAAAAAGAACAAAAGAAGTTGCATTTATCTAGTGCCTTTCATGACCCCAGGACGTCCCAAAGCACCTTACAGCCAATGGTAGCACCATCAATCATTGGTCAAACTGTCTGATCAAATAACCCACCACACCTGTGCTTGAATGTGACTAATTAATTCTCGATGAGTTGCTCACTTAAAGAATGACTGTACCTTATTGTAGCTGTGCAAGAGGCAACACAGAAACACATTGAACAAGCATTTATTTATATTGTCTGTACTTATTTCAACATTTTGCATTAATTAATCTGTCTTTAATATTGCTGCTGCTGTATCTTTCTGCCGCTTTTATTGCATCGTTTTGCTGTGCTGTTCTATTATTGTTTTACTGCTTTTACTAATGTCATAATTGTGTTGCTCTTACTACAATGCACTTTTTTTGGGCTGTCAATGCTGCATACATAAATATATCATTAGAAATGTTCATGTAGCTCAACCTGTAATTAAATGTGTTTATTAGATTGATCCTTACAAGCCCTGAAGGTAACACGCAGTATGAGTAAGATTGCTTTATACGGTAATGGCTCCAAGCGCTATGGGCTCAAAATAAAAATAGGCAAAGTTTGATTATTTTACAAATAGCTTGAACATTACTTTTACAGCACAATTCACATTACAAAAACAGTTCAACTGCATGATATAAAATAAATGTATTTTTAGGCAAGTTTTCTCCCATTCTCTCCTGAGCATACTGATGGTTACTGGGGTATAAACGCTACAGGCACTCAAATAACTAATTTGTAATGTGTGTATCTAAATAGTGAATATCAGTAGGTTATTCAGCAATCACAGGCAAGCCCACTTTTAGTCCTCCTTCAGCATCCACACGCACACGTGGTTTCCAACAGGAGTCAAGGGTTATGATGAGCGGGCAGGGAAGTGGAGTTGAGGCCAAGATCGTCCGAGCTAAGGACAGCAAGATGTGCGCATCACCCGTGCCATGACAGGAGCTGACGACTGCTGGAAGGACCACCACCTAATCCGACCACCACATAGTCCCAAAGCGGAGGGGGCAGCAGAAGCAGTGCCACAAAAAAGTCAATGCTGGGGCACTTAAAGACCCAGCTAAGAGAGCCCTATACAGCCAGCGCCTCACAGCTAACCTGGTGTGCCTTGATGATCCCGAGACGCAGAATGCAGACAGAGCTTGTTCTGCCCTCCAGGCCTTCATAATCAGTGCCTGCGAAGAGACGTTCGGTCACTCAACCAGAAAACACCAGGACTGGTTTGATGAGAATGACCAGGAGATCCAAAAGTTAATAGGTCGCAAGCAAAGGGCATTTATGAGCCTTAAGCAACAACCCAACTCGGGAGCAGCAAGGCAGCATTACAGGTAAAGAACAGGTAGTGGATGGAGAAAGCACAGGAGATACAGCAGCTGGCCGACAGCCATGAGGTGCGAGGATTCTTCATCGTAGTCAAGGCCACCTACTGTCCAAACACCCAAGGCCCCACCCCACTGCTGGCCAAGAACGGGGAAACACTCATCAAGGACACCAAGGCAGTCAGGGCCTGCTGGAAGGAGCATTTTGAAGATCTCCTCAACCAGACTCTGCCTTTGACTCGAATGTTCTCGACTCCATCCCGCAGCATGCTACCCGCCACCACCTCAGTAAAACCCCAACACTGCACGAGGTAGAAAAAGCCATAAGACAGCTTAAGAACAACGTTACAGGAGCGGATGGAATCCCTGCTGAGGCACTGAAGAATGGCGGAGAGGCACTGTTGGTGCGAATACATGACCTCATCTCTCTCATCTGGAGGGAGGAGAGCATGCTGGGAGATCTCAGAGATGCAGTGATCGTGACCATCTTTAAAAAAGGGGGCGTCCGACTGCGGCAACTACAGAGGAATCTCCCTGCTATCAGCCACTGGCAAAGTCATCGCTAGAGTCCTCCTCAACCGTCTTCTCCATGTGGCTGAGGAGCTCCTCCTGGAGTCACAGTGTGGATTTCGTCCCCCGTGGGGCACAACGGACATGATTTTAAACAGTGTGACAGCTGCAGGAAAATTGCAGGGAACAGCACCAGCCCTTATACATGGCCTTCTTCGAACTTACAAAGGCCTTTGACACTCTCAATCGCGAGGGTCTATGGAGCGTCCTCCTCCGTTTCGGATGCCCCCAACAGTTCATCACCATCCTCCGCCTGTTCCACGACGACATGCAGGCCGTGATCCTTACCAATAGATCCATTACAGACCCAATCCACGTCTGGACCAGGGTGAAACAGGGCTGTGTCTCGCCCCAACCCCTTTCTCAATCTTCCTCGATGCCAAGCTTCACCTCACAGTCAACAAGCTCCCCACTGAAGTGGAACTAAACTACAGAACCAGTGGGAACCTGTTCAACCTTCGGCGACTCCATGCCAGGTCCAAGACCACACCAACGTCGGTCGTCGAGCTACAGTATGAAAGCATGGGCCTTACACTAAACATCCGTAGGACAAAGATCCCCCACCAGCTTGTGATTGCCACACAGCATTCCTCCGCCCCACCGCCCACCGCCCACCATCATCAAGATCCACGGCGCGGCCCTGGACAACGTGGACCATTTCCCATACATCGGGAGCCTCTTATCAACAAGAGCAGACATTGATGACGAGATCCAACACCGCCTCCAGTGCACCAGCGCAGCCTTCGGCCGCCTGAGGAAAAGAGTGTTTGAAGACCAGGCCCTCAAATCTTCCACCAAGCTCATGGTCTACAGGACTGTAGTAATACCCGCTCTCCTGTATGGTTCAGAGATATGGACCATGTACAGTAGACACCTCAAGTCGCTGGAGAAATACCACCAACGGTGACTCTGCAAGATCCTACAAATCCCCTGGGAGGACAGAAGCACCAATATTAGCATCCTCGACCAGGCCAACATCCCCAGCATTGAAGCACTGACCACACTTGATCAGCTCCGCTGGGTAGGCCACATCGTTCACATGCCAGACACGAGACTCCCAAAGCAAGTGCTCTACTCGGAACTCCTTCACTGCAAGTGAGCCAAAGGTGGGCAGAGGAAACGTTACAAGTACACCCTTAAAGCCCCCCTGATAAAGTGCAACATCCCCACAGACACCTGGGAGTCCCTAGCCAAAGACCGCCCGAAGTGGAGGAAGTGCGTCCGGTAGGGCGCTGAGCACCTTGAGTCTCATCGCAGAAAGCATGCAGAAATCAAGCGCAGGCAGCGGAAAGAACGTGCGGCAAACCTGTCCCACCCACCCCTTCCCTCAATGACTATCTGTCCCACTTGTGACAGGGACTGTGGTTCTCATATTGGACTGTTCAGCCACCTAAGGACTCATTTTAAGAGTGGAAGCAAGTCTTCCTCGATTCCGAGGGACTGCCTATGATGATGATGATGGCGTTGAGGCCAAGATCGCCAAGATTAGATCAGCCATGATCATATTGAATGGCGGAGCAGGTTCGAGAGGCCAAATGGCCTACTCCTGCTCCTATTTCTTATGTTCTTATGAGTCACTGGAGAATGATCAGAATGGGAACCCTGTCTGATTTGTTCCCTCCCAAGGACGGAGAACTAGGGTGAATTGAAGCACCCGATTGTTGTCCCAGTATTGGTGCTCGAGTCATTTAGGCTAGGGACAAGAAAAACCAGCTCAGGCAACACAAATTGAGGATGAAATCTAAGTCTAATTTGCACGGCTCAAAATGACACAGGAGGACACATTTAGCCACGGAGGCATTTCACTTACTTTTCATTCTTTCAGATTTAATAAAAATGAAATTAAGAAAGGGTCTCTTGCTTTTTCTGATTTTGGAATCTTTAAATTGTTCTTAGTTTTTCAAACTACAACTATGCACATACATACACTGAACAAAATGGTCCGGAGCCAGATATATCTTCCTTTTCATCAACCATTCATTCCTCCCAGCCTCTACACTAACAAAGTGGAGGTTACGCTTATTTCGGCAGTGCATCATCATTTAAGTAAACACGGCAGAGTCCCACTGCCTACAATAGTGAACAGTCAAATTGAAATGAATAGCAGACAAGGAATGAAAAGGAAGACTCAATTATTAAGGATGTCATAGCAGTGCATTTGGAAAGAGGTGACATGATAGGTCCAAGTCAGCATGGATTTGTGAAAGGGAAATCATGCTTGACAAATCTTCTGGAATTTTTTGAGGATGTTTCCAGTAGAGTGGACAAGGGAGAACCAGTTGATGTGGTATATTTGGACTTTCAGAAGGCGTTCGACAAGGTCCCACACAAGAGATTGATGTGCAAAGTTAGAGCACATGGGATTGGGGGTAGTGTACTGACATGGATTGAGAACTGGTTGTCAGACAGGAAGCAAAGATAGGAGTAAATGGGTACTTTTCAGAATGGCAGGCAGTGACTAGTGGGGTACCGCAAGGTTCTGTGCTGGGGCCCCAGCTGTTTACTCTGTACATTAATGATTTAGATGAGGGGATTAAATGTAGTATCTCCAAATTTGCAGATGACACTAAGTTGGGTGGCAGTGTGAGCTGCGAGGAGGATGCTGTGAGGCTGCAGAGCGACTTGGATAGGTTAGGTGAGTGGGCAAATGCATGGCAGATGAAGTATAATGTGGATAAATGTGAGGTTATCCACTTTGGTGGTAAAAACAGAGAGACAGACTATTATCTGAATGGTGACAGATTAGGAAAAGGGGAGGTGCAAAGAGACCTGGGTGTCATGGTACATCAGTCATTGAAGGTTGGCATGCAGGTGCAGCAGGCGGTTAAGAAAGCAAATGGCATGTTGGCCTTCATAGCAAGGGGATTTGAGTACAGGGGCAGGGAGGTGTTGCTACAGTTGTACAGGGCATTGGTGAGGCCACACCTGGAGTATTGTGTACAGTTTTGGTCTCCTAACCTGAGGAAGGACATTCTTGCTATTGAGGGAGTGCAGCGAAGGTTCACCAGACTGATTCCCGGGATGGCGGGACTGACCTATCAAGAAAGATTGGATCAACTGGGCTTGTATTCACTGGAGTTCAGAAGAATGAGAGGGGACCTCATAGAAACATTTAAAATTCTGACGGGGTTGGACAGGTTAGATGCAGGAAGAATGTCCCCAATGTTGGGGAAGTCCAGAACCAGAGGTCACAGTCTAAGGATAAGGGGTAAGCCATTTAGGACCGAGATGCGGAGGAACTTCTTCACCCAGAGAGTGGTGAACCTGTGGAATTCTCTACCACAGAAAGTTGTTGAGGCCAATTCACTAAATATATTCAAAAAGGAGTTAGATGAGGTCCTTACTACTAGGGGGATCAAGGGGTATGGCGAGAAAGCAGGAATGGGGTACTGAAGTTGAATGTTCAGCCATGAACTCATTGAATGGCGGTGCAGGCTAGAAGGGCCGAATGGCCTACTCCTGCACCTATTTTCTATGTTTCTATGTTTCTAACTAGACTGATTAAGCTCTGTTAGGCAGTGTAAGGAGACTCTGTGATCAGCGAATACTATAAAACCTAACGCATAAAGTCTCACTTTTCTGCACGTTTTAGGTCCTCTAAGTATAAGAGAGTGACTTATGGATTATTGCTACTGGTAAATATTACCCCTATGGTAAATTATAAAAAAGAGCAACTTAACGCAGATCTGATTTATACACTGGAATTTTACACCAATTTATTTAAAGCGGAGCAAGTGTTTCGAAAAGAAAATAGTAAAATTGGGTGAGAATTGGATTAAGTTGAATAAATCTATTTATTCATGTACTGCATACAAACCCCCAACTTGTTAGAAACATAGAAAATAGGTGCAGGAGTAGGCCATTCGGCCCTCGAGCCTGCACCACCATTCAATAAGATCATGGCTGATCATTCACCTCAGTACCCCTTTCCTGCTTTCTCTCCATACCGCTTGATCCCTTTAGCCCTAAGGACCATACCTAGCTCCCTCTTGAATATATCCAGTGAACTGGCATCAACATCTCTCTGCGGTAGAGAATTCCACAGGTTAACAACTCTGAGTGAAGAAGTTTCTCCTCATCTCAGTCATAAATGGCTTACCCCTTATCCTTAGACTGTGTCCCTTGGTTCTGGACTTCTCCAACATCGGGAATATTCTTCCTGCATCTAACATGTCTAGTCCCATCAGAATTTTATATGTTTCTATGAGATCCTCTCTCATCCTTCTAAACTCCAGTGAATACAGGCCCAGTCGATCCAGTCTCTCCTCATATGTCAGTCCTGCCATCCCGGGAATCAGTCTGGTGAACCTTCGCTGCACTCCCTCAATAGCAAGAATGTCCTTCCTCAGATTAGGAGGCCAAAACTGAACACAATATTCCAGGTGAGGCCTCACCAAGGCCATGTAAGACCTCCCTGCTCCTATACTCAAATCCCCTAGCTATGAAGGTCAACATACCATTTGCCTTCTTCACCGCCTGCTGTACCTGCATGCCAACTTTCAATGACTGATGTATCATGACACCCAGGTCTCGTTGCACTTCCCCTTTTCCTAATCTGCTGCCATTCAGATAATATTCTGCCTTTGTGTTTTTGCCCCCAAAGTGGATAACCTCACATTTATCCACATTTTACTGCACCGGCCATGCATTTGCCCACTCACCTAAACTGTCTAAGTCACCCTGCAGCCTCTTAGCGTTCTCCTCACAGCTCACACCGCCACCCAGCTTAGTGTCATCTGCAAACTTGGAGATATTACACTTAATTCCTTTGTCTAAATTATTAATATATATTGTAAATAGCTGGGGTCCCAGCACTGAGCCCTGCGGCACCCCGCTGCCATTCTGAAAAGGACCCGTTTATCCCAACTCTCTGCTTCCTGTCTGCCAACCAGTTCTCTATCCATGTCAGTATATTACCCCCAATATCATGTGCTTTAATTTTGCACACCAATCTCTTGTGTGGAACCTTGTCAAAAACCTTTTGAAAGTCCAAATACACTACATCCACTGGTTTTCAACATTGGCTTTGTGCACTTTGCAATATTATTTCCAGCAGGACAGGCCTACAATAATAAAATGTTACTTTCCATTGCTGCATAAATAAAGCATAAACTGACTTCATGTTGGTTTCCTTTCACCCAATTTGGTCGGCTTTTATCATTACATACAACTGAGACACACTCGATAAACATTCAGAACACTTCTTTTACACCATGAATATCAGCAAAGTAAATTGTAAATGGCACCAGCACCAGACAATGGAGAACATATCCTGCTTTAAAAAAGATCATTGCTACAACTGACAGCCGTTTATAATGTAGTTTGCAAAAAAAAGCTGACAAGAAATGAAAACTTAATGTCATTGAATTAAATAATGTACTTGGAGATAAATGCTTTTTCTCTTGATTAATTTAATTTGTTCACAAAAGCTGTCTGTTGTAAAGACGTATTTCACACAAAGACTAAAAATTGTGCGCACAATAAATTGGAAGGAATTATCAGTACATATCACATTGTGCTTCATCACTAAAAAATGAGAATAAACATAACGATGGTTAAAATGTAAATGGTATATAAACTAATAGTGACAGAAATGCATGTATTATTTAATGAGTCTTAGTTTGGAAAGAAGCAAAAAAAATCAAACAGTAAGACTGATGGAATGACCTCATATTGCATTGTGTTGTGATCCCTACAATTCATTGTAAAATTGTTAAATTAAAACCTAAGTGAGACCTGGAAATCCTGAGCATTCACTTGGGGGTGGGGGCAGAGGGGGTGGCACGGGGAAGAGGGGGAGGGGGGGGCACGGGGAGGGGGTGGCACGGGGAAGAGGGGGAGGGGGAGGGGGCAGAGGGGGTGGCACGGGGAGGGGGTGGCGCTGGGAAGAGGGGGAGGGGAGGGGGTGGCGCTGGGAAGAGAGGGAGGGGGGGCACGGGGAGGGGGTGGCGCTGGGAAGAGGGGGAGGGGGCTGAGGGGGTGGCACGGGGAAGAGGGGGAGGGGGGCACAGGGAGGGGGCACAGGGGGTGGCGCTCGGAAGAGGGGGAGGGGGGAGGGGGTGGCACGGGGAGGGGAAGAGGGGGAGGGGGTGGCGCTGGGAAGAGGGGGAGTGGGCGGAGGGGGTGGCACGGGGAAGAGGGGGAGGGGGGGTGCAGTGGTGGAGAAACTGAAAGTTTCATTTTACGTCCGAGGTCAGGCCTTAAGCATCTGTAGGAATTCTGCCTGGAAACTAATGATCACTGGAAACTGGCAGCCAAAACTAATTTATATTGCTCTTCCAGAGTTAAATTCCTTCCATCTTAGGACTGCATTTCAAGAGATTATCACTTTGCAGAATCAACATCAGTATAACACAAAAACAAAGAATACGGCTATATTTACACACATTAAGAAATCTTCACACTAAATGCCGTTTAAAACCTCTATTGACACACACTCGCTCAGAATCAACACATACACTCAGACACAGAGACCCACACACAGACACATACATAGAGTCGTAATAATATTTTGAGTCATCTTTTTGGTGCAGTGCCATCCATTATGTGCTGGAGTTTTTACAAGGAAGGTAATACTTTGAAGAGTGGAAACAGAAAACAGTTCAGCTTCCAATTGTGAGCTAATGCCTAGGTCACCATCAAACGCTGAAAAGGGAACTAGTCCAAAATAAACAATGGCTACACTTTTTATAAAAAAAGCTTTCTTTGAGGGCTTCCAGTTATTTGCGAAAGAATGTAACGGTATTGACCTAACTGCTTAACAAAGTACTTACTGCCTGAACATTACTTCTTCAACTGATGATATTTCCCATATCCCATTCCGCCTTGATAATTCGGCACTTTACACTGAAGGGAGTGAGGAAGCCTCCTGTACAACAACTCCGCCAGATAGAGAGGTACAACATCCGTAGAACCTCTATTTAAACCAAACCTTTTAATCCAACAATTTATGAATAAATATGACAATAATTTACTCCTGACAAATGTTGTTTTTCCACTAAAGAAATTTGAATTATGTAATAATTTGAATTAAGCAATTTAAGCGACACAGTGGAATGGGAATTTCGTGCTGAAACAATTTGACTCATCAGATAATTTGAATTAAGAATAGACTGTAATCATAACAGAGACTAGGATTTTAAAGTTTCATCAACCATTTGAGAATTCTATTGGGATGAATATTTTCCTTCTGTTTGCATTGAATTATATTGATTCAAACTGAATACAATCTCTTTACACCATTACATCTAAGCCAGGAATAAGGAATGGATTGTAGCAAACAACTCATTCAGAAGTAGTGTCGTAGGACTGTAGAAATGTTGAGATTTCAATCAGTCTACAATCCCTAGTTTACTTCAGAGCTGATTTTGAACAAGCATTCGGAGTAGGGAATTTTAGTCTAATAGATTGCATAACATTGATAGATAACACTACAGTAAATAAAACGACACCATTCAAAAATAAAAATTGACAGTCATTATTTTGCAAGGGTTACAGAATCAGATGCTGCTTGTGGGGTAATGATAGGCTGGCAATAACAGAGTTATTATTATTTTCATAAGGTTACTAGGCCTGAGATTCCGTGTGCAGTGATTGGAAGGTGTTAGAAAATTGGGTGCAACCCAGTTCCATCGGAATTCCATCATTTCTTCAGCTGAGACAATTTTTGAAGGGAAGGAGGTAGAGGGCAAAGCTCCTGCCCAACCCCCTCATGCACACGTCTAGGGAGTTTCCAGGCTACCCCAAGAACTCTGATAACCAGCTTTATCTCTCCAACACATCTCGATGCCACGACCACTTCTATCCATCGACATCAAATCACAGATGAACACAACTTCTTTCACAGCTGAACAAGCCATTAATTTTAGTGCCCAGCATAAACCAGCTTCCAATCACCTCTCCTGGCCTCTCTCCCATAGCTAGGCATCTGCTCTTTTTATTATTTCCCTGTAAAGAACCTTGTGACATCTTGCATGTTAAAGGTACTATACATGTTTTATTTGATTTAATTCTCATGTCTGAAAAGAGTATGTCTGACCGTAAAAACAGTTGGTTACTGTATTAGCTAGTGAAGTCCTTCATTCTCAGTGGGAAGTAGGACACTGTCACCTTTCATTTTAATTGCAAACCTATTTAAAGTGCTAGTGAGAGAAAAGAAACAGAAGGAAATGATAAGTTCCATGATAAAATTATCTCATTGCAATAGCAAGTATTGCAGATTTCTGTTGTGGAATTAAGATGTGTTATGCAGTTTTCACATGGGCCCAAATTTCCCCATGAGTTGCACCGTTTTTTTTTGGTGTAACTTGATTTTTCTGATGTATCTTTTTAGTTGCAAATATGGCCATTTAATTTGCACCAGTGTAAGTGAGTTAGTTAGGTTTTTTGTTAGGTCAGTTTTTTTCCCAAAAGGGGGTGTTCCCAGCCACTTACACCATTTGTGCCAATTTGGCCAGAAAAAAGTTGTACTAGACTAACTTAGGGCAGTATATGTGTGCACTTTTGTCTGCACAGAAAGACTTTACTTACAGTTAAGGAATCGGCACAAGTAACTACATTTAAAGCACCACCAAGCACCAAACAAAGCACAAAAAGTAATAAGCAATTAATTAACAAATAAAATATAAGGAGCCCTGCCCCTAAAGCACCAAGACCAAAGTAATAAGCAATCAATAAATAATAAAACAATAGAAGGAACCCTGCTCCTAAAGCATCAAGACCAAAGTAATAAACTGTTATGTCTTCAGATGCTCTGATAATGAATCCACGAGACAATGTGTTGTGCTTGAACTGTAGTGACCTTAGTCCATTTAATGTAACTCCAGAGTGAGGATACCACATAGTGACCTGTCTTTTATACTAGGCCTGGCACACCTGTACAGGTAACCTACAAGTCTCCCACTGCAGTGCCCTCTGGTGGCACACCTTGTAATAGTACAAGCAGTAACCATGTAGGATACATGACATCATTCTCCCCTAAGTCCTTAGTGCAAATCGCCTTTGCATTGACTGTGCTCTGGGCTTAGCTCTATCTGGTTGACCCTTGGAGGGTCGTTTCCATCTTGGGTGAGTAGGTGGTGTTTCGTTGTCAGAAGAGGTGCTGGTGGTTTCTGTTTGTGCGTCCATGACCACTCCATTCTCTCCTCCCTACATACATAGTGTGCCATTGGCTCATTACATTCATATACATTCAGGTCCAAAAAGAAAATTTGCATTTACAGTATTACATTCGTGGTACCGTAGTGAGGCATGTACATTTGAATGGTGAGGTATATACTTGGAGTCAGTGCTGGGTGCGTGAGGACAACCTAGTGCCGGAACTGCTGGATGGTGTCCAGGTAGTCTGGTGGCAGCGCGGTGCCCAGTGCTGGCAGTGGGAACCCGGTTGGCTCAAGTTGCCTGCTCTCGGGGCTTTTGCCGTTGCTCCTAGCATCGGGCAAGTTCACAGATGCCTGTGACCTCCCTGTCCTCTCCTTGCGCCCCGGGTCACTGTTGCTCCCTGAGGAGCAGTTGTCTTGCAGTGCACAGGGAACTGCTGATCCACTCGTCTGGGTGTTATTTGGTATGGAATCCTGGCTTGTCCCAGTCCCATTTGGGAGGACCGTTGCGGGTGACCCTTCGTTCCCGGTGTGGCCTTGGTGACGATAGGGTCTGGGGGCTGCGCCTTAGCGCTGTTTGCTCTTTCAGGCTCGTGGCGGTTGGTGCTATCGGGTGCTTGAGAGATGGAGCCGATCGGGGGCAGGGTATTGATACCGGTGCCATTGGCCTCCTGAGATCGCTTGCTCTGCTGCTTGTATATACAAGCTGCTTGTGGCCACACTCGGTGGTGCATCACTCTGGTCCCAGGGACGCAGGCTACAGCATTGGGTAGCTCGCTGGACCTGTGTGCTCCCGATGGGTGTTTGCCTGCTGCATTGACTGTATGCAGTTGAAATTCTACATCGCACAACGTTTCATTACTTATTGTAAATAACCTGTAGCTCCAATCGCAATGGCGCGACTTTTCTTTGCTTATTGCATGTACACAACTCTGATCATCAATTACACATTTTACATCTAACTCACAGTTGCTATTACATTGATTGAGAATGTGGACCTGTCCCTTAAGTGTGGCGAGTTGCAGGCCTCCTTTAAGAGAGCCTTGCTATCTTTACCCCAATCCTCTTCTTCGTTTGGTGCCACGTGTTGCTCCAGCAGTGCTGCACCTCGTGGTCTGGCCGCTGCCATCTTTTTCTTCAGCGCCTCACCTCGTGGTTTGGGCGCCATCTTTCTTCCATCCACGATGTCGACTGCTGTGATCCTCTTCTCCCCGGGTTCTGCCACCGAAGTTGGGAAGTCGCCTCTGGATCCGATTTTCTTCCTCCGGAGTCCTGCACTGGGAGGTGCACTCGGGTTGTCTCAGCTGGATCATTTCCATACAGTTGTGCTGAGCGGTCTGTGCCTCGGGTGCTGTGCTGGTCTGCTCTCTGGTTTCGGATCTAACCTCAGGTGAGGGCTTGTTTTGCCTCTGAGCGCAGAGGATGTCGATAGCTGGAGGGATGAAATCTTTTCAGCTCCAATGGATCTTCTCCATCCACCTTCTTCCGAGTAGCGCTGTTCCATCACCTGCAACAATCCACAGGGGTAACTTGTGCACCGCGCCATCACGGAGTACCTTTACATTTGCACTACCAACAACTGGGATAAGTTCATTGGTGTAGGTGTGCAGCTTTGCCTGAACCGGGACCAACTTGGGTCATTCAGCCTGATAGTCCCATAGCCTCTCAAAGGCTTCTTGATTCATTACTGACTGGCTCGCTCCAGTGTCTGTTGTGTAAGTATAATATAAGTATACTCCCTGTACACTCAATGCACAGTTACATAAGACTACTGGATGTACCTTCACACTGTATACACTATGCTTGTACCACCAGAGGGTGCAACTGGTGGAGACCTAGGGGTCACCTGTACACGACAGGTAACCAGCTATAAAAGGGAGATCACCATGCTGAACCCTCATTCAGGAGTTGTAATAATTGGACTGAGGTCACCACAGTTCAAGTACAATACCTTGCCTCGTGGAATTATTACTAGAATGCTTACAGACACAATAACTGGTGACAAGATTACGAATTTCCACGTGAAAATGGCTAACCTTGGCATGTTTCAACAATTCTTCGAT
Organism: Pristiophorus japonicus; assembly: GCF_044704955.1. Taxonomy (NCBI): domain Eukaryota; kingdom Metazoa; phylum Chordata; class Chondrichthyes; family Pristiophoridae; genus Pristiophorus; species Pristiophorus japonicus. The sequence goes on from NC_091985.1 coordinate 68,166,038, forward strand.
GGGGAAGATTGGGAGGCCTTTGTGGAAAGGCTCGAACATCTTTTCATTGTGAACGACCTGGCGGGTGACACACCGACCTCGCTGGCTGATAAGCGCAGAGCCATCCTGCTCAGCAGTTGTGGGCCCACCGTTTATGGCTTCGTCAGGGACTTGCTAACCCCAGCGAAGACAACAACCAAAACATATGCGGAGCTCGTAACGATGATACAGGAACAGCTCGAACCTAAAGAGAGCATCCTCACAGCTAGACATCGGTTCTACACCCACCGGCGGCCCGAAGGCAAAGAAATCGCAAAATATGCTGCAGACCTCAGACGATTGGCTGCACCATGTGATTTTGGCGTGGGACATCTTCGTTATTGGAATCGGCCACAAGGGCCTTCTCCACAGGCTGCTCTCTACGGACACCATGGTCACCCTGCAGAAGGGAATTAACGTGAGCCAGGCATTCATGATCTCGGCCTGCGATTCCAAGCGGATGTCTCACCCCCAGGACTCTAACCCGGCAAGTACTGTGAACCGACTGCCGCTTTTTAGAGTAAAGGCTGCTGCAAACAGTCTCTCTCAGAGAAGAGAGAACAGAAGCGGGAGTCAGAGGCGTGAGTTCATGGCGTTGGTGAGGCCTATAAAAGGCCCAGCGGCAGTCAGAGGCGGGAGTTCGTGGCGTTGGTGAGGCCTATAAAAGGCCCAGCGGCAGTCAGAGGCGGGAGTTCATGGCGTTGATGAGGCCTATAAAAGGCGTGGCTTGTGCAGCTACAGGGATAAGGCAAAAAAGAAGTAGAAAGAAACAGAAAGGTGATGTCACAGCTAAGGGGGTAAGTGATTGGCTGGATTGGTGAAAAGGTTTTCTTTTTTCTCTTCTATAACAGTCAGTATCTTTTAACATTGTTGTTGCCAATTTAAGGGTATCTAAGGATTAAGTCATGGCAGGGGAGCTTGGTCACGTGATATGCTCCTCCTGTACCATGTGGGAACTCGGGGACACTTCTGGTGTCCCTGACGACTACATCTGCGGGAAGTGTATCCACCTCCAGCTCCTGATGGACCGCGTTGCGGAATTGGAGCGGGATTCACTCTGGAGCATCCACGATGCTGAGAATGACGTGAGTAGCATGTGTAGCGAGTTGGTCTTACCGCAGGAGAAGGGTCCACAGCCAGCTAGGGAATGGAAGACCAGCAGGAAGAGTAGTGCAAGGAAGGTAGTGCAGGGGTCTCCTGTGGTCATCCCCCTGCAAAACAGATACACTGCTTTGAGTACTGTTGAGGGGGAGGGCAGCAGCAGCCAAGTTCATGGCACCGTGGCTGGCTCTGTTGCACAGGAGGGCAGGAAAAAGAGTGGGAGAGCGATAGTGATAGGGGATTCAATTGTGAGGGGAATAGATAGGCGTTTCTGCGGCCGCAACCAAGACTCCAGGATGGTATGTTACCTCCCTGGTGCAAGGGTCAAGGATGTCTCAGAGTGGGTGCAGGACATTCTAAAAAGGGAGGGAGAACAGCCAGTTGTCGTGGTGCACATTGGTACCAACGACATAGATAAAAAAAGGGATGAGGTCCTACGAAACGAATTTAAGGAGCTAGGAGCTAAATTAAAAAGTAGGACCTCAAAAGTAGTAATCTCGGGATTGCTACCAGTGCCACATGCTAGTCAGAGTAGGAATTGCAAGATAGTGCAGATGAATACGTGGCTTGAGCAGTGGTGCAGCAGGGAGGGATTCAAATTACTGGGGCATTGGAACCGGTTTTGGGGGAGGTGGGACCAGTACAAACCGGACGGTCTGCACCTGGACAGGACCGGAACCAATGTCCTAGGGGGAGTGTTTGCTAGTGCTGTTGGGGAGGAGTTAAACTAATATGGCAGGGGGATGGGAACCAATGCAGGGAGACAGAGGGAAACAAAAAAGAGACAAAAGCAAAAGACAGAAAGGAGATGAGGAAAAGTGGAGGGCAGAGAAACCCAAGGCAAAGAACAAAAAGGGCCACTGTACAGCAAAATTCTAAAAAGACAAAGGGTGTTAAAAAAACAAGCCTGAAGGCTTTGTGTCTTAATGCAAGGAGTATCCGTAATAAGGTCGATGAATTAACTGTGCAAATAGATGTTAACAAATATGGTGTGATTGGGATTACAGAAACGTGGCTCCAGGATGATCAGGGCTGAGAACTCAACATCCAGGGGTATTCAACATTCAGGAAGGATAGAATAAAAGGAAAAGGAGGTGGGGTAGCATTGCTGGTTAAAGAGGCGATTAATGCAATAGTTAGGAAGGACATTAGCTTGGATGATGTGGAATCTATATGGGTAGAGCTGCAGAACACCAAAGGGCAAAAAATGTTAGTGGGAGTTGTGTACAGATCTCCAAACAGTAGTAGTGATGTTGGGGAGGGCATCAAACAGGAAATTAGGGGTGCATGCAATAAAGGTGCAGCAGTTATAATGGGTGACTTTAATATGCACATAGATTGGGCTAACCAAACTGGAAGCAATACGGTGGAGGAGGATTTCCTGGAGTGCATAAGGGATGGTTTTCTAGACCAATATGTCGAGGAACCAACTAGGGGGGAGGCCATCTTAGACTGGGTGTTGTGTAATGAGAGAGGATTAATTAGCAATCTCGTTGTGTGAGGCCCCTTGGGGAAGAGTAACCATAATATGGTGGAATTCTGCATTAGGATGGAGAATGAAACAGTTAATTCAGAGACCATGGTCCAGAACTTAAAGAAGGGTAACTTTGAAGATATGAGGCGTGAATTGGCTAGGATAGATTGGCGAATGATACTTAAGGGGTTGACTGTGGATGGGCAATGGCAGACATTTAGAGACCGTATGGATGAACTACAACAATTGTACATTCCTGTCTGGTGTAAATATAAAAAAGGGAAGGTGGCTCAACCGTGGCTATCAAGGGAAATCAGGGATAGTATTAAAGCCAAGGAAGTGGCATACAAATTGGCCAGAAATAGCAGCGAACCCAGGGACTGGGAGAAATTTAGAACTCAGCAGAGGAGGACAAAGGGTTTGATTAGGGCAGGGAAAATGGAGTACGAGAAGAAGCTTGCAGGGAACTTTAAGACGGATTGCAAAAGTTTCTATAGATATGTAAAGAGAAAAAGGTTAGTAAAGACAAACGTAGGTCCCCTGCAGTCAGAAGTCATAACGGGGAACAAAGAAATGGTAGATTAATTGAACAAGTACTTTGGTTCGGTATTCACCAAGGACACAAACAACCTTCCGGATATAAAAGGGGTCAGAGGGTCTGGTAAGGAGGAGGAACTGAGGGAAATCCTTAGTAGTCGGGAAATTGTGTTGGGGAAATTGATGGGATTGAAGGCCGATAAATCCCAGGGCCTGATGGACTGCATCCCAGAGTACTTAAGGAGGTGGCCTTGGAAATAGCGGATGCATTGACAGTCATTTTCCAACATTCCATTGACTGGATCAGTTCCTATGGAGTGGAGGGTAGCCAATGTAACCCCACTTTTTAAAAAAGGAGGTAGAGAGGAAACAGGGAATTATAGACCGGTCAGCCTGACATCGGTAGTGTGTAAAATGATGGAATCAATTATTAAGGATGTCATAGCAGCGCATTTGGAAAGAGGTGACATGATAGGTCCAAGTCAGCATGGATTTGTGAAAGGGAAATCATGCTTGACAAATCTTCTGGAATTTTTTGAGGATGTTTCCAGTAGAGTGGACAAGGGAGAAACAGTTGATGTGGTATATTTGGACTTTCAGAAGGCTTTCGACAAGGTCCCACACAGGAGATTAATGTGCAAAGTTAAAGCACATGGGATTGGGGGTAGTGTGCTGACGTGGATTGAGAACTGGTTGTCAGACAGGAAGCAAAGAGTAGGAGTAAATGGGTACTTTTCAGAATGGCAGGCAGTGACTAGTGGGGTACCGCAAGGTTCTGTGCTGGGGCCCCAGCTGTTTACATTGCATATTAATGATTTAGACAAGGGGATTAAATGTAGTATCTCCAAATTTGCGGATGACACTAAGTTGGGTGGCAGTGTGAGCTGCGAGGAGGATGCTGTGAGGCTGCAGAGTGACTTGGATAGGTTAGGTGAGTGGGCAAATGCATGGCAGATGAAGTATAATGTGGATAAATGTGAGGTTATCCACTTTGGTGGTAAAAACAGAGAGACAGACTATTATCTGAATGGTGACAGATTAGGAAAAGGGGAGGTGCAACGAGACCTGGGTGTCATGGTACATCAGTCATTGAAGGTTGGCATGCAGGTACAGCAGGCGGTTAAGAAAGCAAATGGCATGTTGGCCTTCATAGCGAGGGGATTTGAGTACAGGGGCAGGGAGGTGTTGCTGCAGTTGTACAGGGCCTTGGTGAGGCCACACCTGGAGTATTGTGTACAGTTTTGGTCTCCTAACTTGAGGAAGGACATTCTTGCTATTGAGGGAGTGCAGCAAAGGTTCACCAGACTGATTCCAGGGATGGCGGGACTGACCTATCAAGAAAGACTGGATCAACTGGGCTTGTATTCACTAGAGTTCAGAAGAATGAGAGGGGACCTCATAGAAACATTTAAAATTCTGACGGGTTCAGACAGGTTAGATGCAGGAAGAATGTTCCCAATGTTGGGGAAGTCCAGAACCAGGGGTCACATTCTAAGGATAAGGGGTAAGCCATTTCGGACCGAGATGAGGAGAAACTTCTTCACCCAGAGAGTGGTGAACCTGTGGAATTCTCTACCACAGAAAGTTGTTGAGGCCAATTCACTAAATATATTCAAAAAGGAGTTAGATGAAGTCCTTACTACTAGGGGGATCAAGGGGTATGGTAAGAAAGCAGGAATGGGGTACTGAAGTTGCATGTTCAGCCATGAACTCATTGAATGGCGGTGCAGGCTAGAAGGGCCGAATGGCCTACTCCTGCACCTATTTTCTATGTTTCTATGTTTCTAACCCCGAGTCCCGCAACCCTGAGTCCGCCACATGGGGCCAACCGGCTAATCCCATGCTGGCGCTGTGGAGGAAATCACAGGGCACACCAGTGCCGCTACAAAGACTATACTTGCAAAGGCTGTAACACGAAGGGCCACCTCCAGCGAATGTGCAAGAGAAATAGTACTCACCGAGTCGATGAAGAGTTGGCCGAGCATCAGGACTCCAGCGACGATGTAGAGAGAGTCCATGAGGCAGCTCAGCCATACAATGAGGTGTACGGAGTGTTTACTTGCATCACCGAGAGTTCTCAGTTGAAAATGGAATTCGAAATCAACGATGGAGGTGGACACAAGGGTGAGCCAGTCACTGATGAATCAGGCGTCCTTTGAGAAACTCTGGGACAATCCAGTTGAACGACCTAAAATGATCCCGATCCAAGTGAAGCTGCTCACCTACACAAACGACACCATCCCAGTCGTTGACAGCGTGGATGTTTAGGTGTTCCATGACAGCGCGATGCACAAGTTACCTTTGTGGATCATTGCTGGTGATGGTCCAATGCTGCTCGGAAGAAGATGGATGAAAAACATCCGTTGGAGCTGGGAAAACCTCCAGCCTCTGGCGATCAATGTCCTCCACGGCCCCGAAGTTGGACCCCAGCACAGTACCTGAAAAACCAGCTGCTCAAATCGACTGCGTGGAGACGACACAGACAGCTCAACCCAACTGCGAGATGATCCAGCACAAACGACCTGACCTCACCTCCCAGGCTCCAGTGGCAGGACTCCGGAGGAAGAAAATCGGTGCAGAAGGCAACTTCCCTGCTTCCATGGCAAAACCTGGGGAGAAATGGATCACCGCAGCCTAACTCGTGGAGAGAAAGAAGATGGCGCCCGAACCACGAGGTGAAGCGCCTGAAGCAAAGATGGCGGCGGCCAGACTACGAGGGGCAGCGTTGATGGAGCAATACGTGATGTCGAGCAGCAAACCGGATTGAGGTAAAAATTGCAAGGCCCTCTTAAAGGAGACCAGCAACCCATCACAATTAAAGGGACAGTTCCACTCTTTATACAGCGATGCCCGCGATACATATGCAAGAGATGTAACTGATAAATTCAAGTTTGTAAATGTAACTAACCATAATAAGTCAGGCGATTGCAGTCGGAACCAATGTATTGTGAGAGTAAATGAAGCAATGATGTGCGATGCCGGGTTCTACATGCATGCTGACAAAACCAAGGGCAACCTCCGTCAGAAGTAACCAGGTCCAGCGGGCTACCCGATCATGTAGCCTGCGCCTCCGGGACCAATGTGATGCCCCAGGGAGCGTGACCACACACAGACGGAGCACACCAGCTGCAGGGCCAGCGATTAGCCGACGGCAAAGGCATCACTATCGGTACTACCTGACCGGCTCTACCTCTCTGGCCACCAAGGCCAGTACCGGGAGGAAGAGGCTAGCACCCTCCAGCTCTCCCAAAGGGACCTGGGATGACCAGGCTCCCACTATTGCGGAAGGGCAGCAAAGAGACACCGCAGCCCTCAGAGGAGGACAGGGAGGCCACACACTCCTGTGGTTCTGCCCACCACTAGGCAATGGCAAAGACCGTGAGACTCAGCCAGGTGAGCGATCTGAGCCCACCCAGCTGGCAGGGGGTGCAGCGCCGCCATCAGACAACCTGGACACAGTTCGGTCACTCTGGAACTAGCGTCCTCACCCACCTGCACCTACACAACCTAGGGGAAAGACTGTGATACCACGTATGTACCTGACCTGTAAAATGTACTTGTTCCACTACTGCAGAGCACAAACAGTGATGTAATTAATCCTATGGTTTTTTTTGTTGTTCTTTCTTTCTGTACATGTATGCACATGCAGGTGTTGAGTCACACACATGGTCTATGTATGGGGGTGGGGTGGGAAATGGACGTATGTAGCCACAGACACACATGGATCACGCCCAGAACCCACTCAACCCCCACTGCAACCTCAAACCGTCCACTGCTGACCATTTCCCAATGTTGTGGCAATAAGGACTTGGGAGTCAACAGGGAGAGAGCCAAGCCAAAGCATAGACAAGGTGCAAGGGCTTTGGGCACTCAAGTCTAGGGCCAGAACACACAATGCAAAGGCCAGTGGCACAAGACTTAGGGGAGAGTGATGTTGTGTATGTATAATATAAGTATACTCCCTGTACACTCAATGTACAGTTACATAAGATTACTGGATGTACCTGCACACTGTAAACACTATGCTTGTACCACCAGAGGGTGCAACTGGTGGAGACCTAGGGGTCACCTGTACACGACAGGTAACCAGGTATAAAAGGGAGCTCACCATGCTGTACCTTCACTCAAGGGTTGTAATAAATGGACTGTCACCACAGTTCAAGTACAATACCTTGCCTCGTAGAGTCATTACTAGAGTGCTTACAGATACAATACTGTCCACTTCCATGAACACTGGAACGCCATTTATCTCGACTTCCATCCTCAACGGAGAACATTTGGTAGTGCAGGTAAACATGCCATATACCTCATCGTGGGGCTGAGCTGCCTCTCTGACTATCGCTTCATAATCCACGCTGGATTCATGGCCATCTGCAGACTCTTCATCAACACAGTGAGTCATATTTCCTTTACACATTCGCTGGAGGTGGCTCTTTGTGCTGCAGTCTTTACACACACAGTCCTTAAAACGGCACTGGTGAGCCCGGTGATTCCCTCCGCATCGCCAGCATGGTGCTACTTGATTAGCCCCCTTCGGCGGACTCTGAATTAAGGGACTCGGGGGCCTGTTCTCTCTCCCCTGAGAAGATTCATGTTCTACAGTCCAGCCTCTAAAAGGCGCCATTCTGTGCACAGTACTTGCTGGGTTTGAGTCCTGAGGATGAATCATTCGCCTAGAGCCGCAGGTCGAGGTCATGAATGCTTGGCTCACGGAGATGGCCTTCTGCAGTGTGACTGTGGTATCCGCAGACAGTAGCTTATGAAGAAGGCCCTCATAGCCGATTCCAATGACAAAGATGTCCCGCAGCGCTTCGGTGAGGTGGTCGCCGAAATCACACGGTGTCGCTAGCCTCCTGAGGTCTGCAGCATATTTCGCGATGTCCTAGTCTTCGGGCCGTCGGTGTGTATAAAACCGATGTCTGGCTGTGAGGATGCTCTTTTTGGGCTTGAGTTGTTCTTGGATCAGCGTTACAAGTTCCTCGTACGTCTTGGTCATTGTCTTCGCTGGTGCCAGCAAGTCCCTGACGAGGCCAGAGATGGTGGGCCCACAACTGGTTAGCAGGATAGCTCTGCGCTTATCAGTCAGTGTGGCCGGATTGTCGCCTGCCAGGTCAAAATTCCATCTTGATTTTCTTAAAGTGTTTCTAATCTGTAAATCTCCTAATCCAACGCTGAAAGGAATCAAATCATCTTTTGACATGAAGGGAAGAAAACAATCAGATGATACAGCCTGCAGAGCACACTCTGGCCGCCGATGAGGGAGCCCATTCGGCCAGGGCTAGGGACGGCATGCTCCGGGCCCCTCCCACACAGCCTGCAGCGCGCGTTTGCAGAAACAGCCTGCCAGGAGCTACTGCACATGCGCGCATGTGCAGAGGTCCCGGCACTATTTTCAGCGCTGGGACCTGGCTCCGCCCCCAATCCATTGTGCCACGCTGCGCCACGATAGAGGAGAGGCTGGGGAGTGGCCAGAATACGGAGGTTTTTTTCGGCGCGCTTGGAGGTGGACAAAAGCAGCGCACCTCGAGTGATGGCGCCAGAAAAAAAGGTTAGGGAAATTCTAGCCCATTGATCCCTATATATTTTTGTTCTCTTCCTTTGCCCTCCATTTGTCAACTAACTGCTGTGGTGGGATTGAAATGAGGAACTGCTTGTGTGGAGAATCTCAGGCAAACACCTATGTCTAGGTCTCACTGTCCTTTTTGTGTGATGCACGACATCATTGCTGGCACTCTGGGCCTGTGCAAAAGGTTAGTGAGTGAGTCTGTGCATTATGTGCATCAATCCTGACGGGCAACTGTAGAGAATGGAACTTTGCTGGAAACTCCACTGAGGCTGTCAGAGTTATATAAATGTGGACAGATAAAGAAGGACTCTATGACCACCCCTTTCAAAAAAACACTTAAAAACCCTGAATTATTTTAACAACCTTCCTTGATTTCGAGGGACTGCCTATGATGATGGTTTTATGTCTATTTCTGTTGGAATTTTGAATATTTTTGTTTGAACAGCGAGTACTGAAATTGATCATTGGGAAATTGAGTTACAGAAGATTCTGAACCCCACTGTGTGAGCGTGCTGAATCAGCAAACACTGTTCAAATTACAAAGATTACAGAAGCACACTGGGATAATGATTGTACTGTATCTCTATAGATGTTAATTCAACGATTATACTCAGTATTTCCTTCCAACCGGTTCTAAAAAAGTCATCAGATATCAAAGTTAGCCTTAATTCTTTTTAAGTACCAGCTGATCTCCTGTGGTGTTGTACACAGGTTGTCTGACATCTGCAGCACAGATGTGGTGTTTAGCTGTTAACCTGGCCTGTCCCTTTAAAATCATTGCTTAGGTACTCGCTGTGGGGATGTGGTCTAAATAGACCTCGAGTTCTATCAGAGTTTAACTAGTGTCTGGTGAGGGAAGTTGCAGGTTTCCAGGTGCTTGCAAATACCCAGCTCGAGGTCAGAAATACTATGGCCTAATATGGCCTAAAAATTCGCCTCGAACGGTGGCGCAAAATGGGTGGTATTGGATTGGCCGCCTGTTATACGCAGCGCCTGGTACTCTGTTCCGCTGACTGCGTATAACAGGCGGCCAATCCCATACCGCCTGTTTTCCACCAGCGCCAGAGACAAATTTCTAGGCCTGTGTACTTTTTATTCTCTTTTTAATATACTTTTGATATTTTGAAGTGCAATGGCTAAAATATCATGACTGGAACGTGACAGGCATTCACAAACTAAACATTGATTGATCTCTCATGAGCTGTTAGCCATGGCTCCATGGGTAGTACTCTCATCTGAGTCAGTAGGTTGTTTCGAAGGCTGACACTCGGAGATGCTGTTTTCAATGAGACATTAAACTGAGGCCCCGCCTGCTCTCTCAGGTGGACGTAAAAGATCCCATGGCTCTATTTCAAGAGGAACAAGGGATCTCCCACCAGTGTCATGGCCAATATTTATCTTGCGCTTTGGGACATCTTGAGGTTGTGAAAGGCACTACATAAATGCAAGCCTGTTATTTTATTCAACCCACAGAAACCAACATAAACTATGTGCCGAAGCAAAAATACTGCGGATGCTGGAATCTGAAATAAAAACAGAAACTGCTGGAAATCTCAACAGGTCAGGCTGCATCTGTGGAGAGAGAAACAGAGTTAGCGTTTCGGGTCGATGACCCTTTGTCCGGTTCTAGGTCATTGACCTGCACTGTTAACTGTTTCTCTCTCCACAGATGTGGCCTGATCCGCTGAGATTTCTAGCATTTTCTGTTTTTATAAACTACATGCATCTTAATTCACACAACTATAATAGGTATTGCAGCATAATTAAACTGGGATCAACGATTAATAAATTAATAGAATAGCAGCCATCGGTGGATCAATAAATTCGTAGAGCAGCAGGCACCAGAAAATTAATTTGCTTGTGGGTACTGCAGCAAATTAATAAATTAATGTAGCAGCAAGCACCCGTAAGTGAACAAGAAGATAACCAGTGCTAACTAGAGAATCAGTAACAGTGAAGCAATAAATTCATAAACTGGGGACAGACCAACCAATCAATACATGGAGGGAATGGTGAGCCTCAATGAGCAAGAGCGTTAATAGAGCACCGGTCACCAGCTAAAACCACTTGCTCCACTCACTCACAGGGACCAGAAAATAGGCACCAGAAAATTAATGGGGTAACTTGTAAGCCAACAAATCGATGGGGTCAAGTTTCGGCCTGAGTTGCTCCTATTTTTTTGGAGCAACTAGTTTGGAATGGAGAATCTTAGAAATTGCAATTCTCGGCATTTAGTTCTAGTGAGTTAGAACAGTTTCATTTTAGAACAGATTTTTTTTTCCAAAAGGGGGCGTGTCCGGCCACTTACGCCTGTTTTGCAAGTTTAGGCAGTGAAAACATATTCCAAACTAACTTAGAATGGAGTAAGTGTAGATTTTTGTACACTCAGAAAAACCTTGCCTGCACTTAGAAATCAGGCGTAAGGAAGAGAGATGGGGGGGGGGGGAGGGGGGGGGGGCGGGGAAAGGGAAGTTTACAAACATGAAACACATCACTTTTAAAAATAAAGTGCCATCATCAATAATAAATGATAAATAAATCAATAAATCAACCAATAAATCAAGTAGAAAAAATAAAAAAATTAAAAATATAAATGTTTTTAAATCAATAAATAAAAAGTTAAGTTTCTACTCACCGACTGCAGCACCGGGAGCCCTCCAACAGCATGCTGGGACGGAGCCCCCCCAGTGTGTATCTCTCTGTCTCTCTCTCTGTCTGTCTGTCAGTGTCTCTGTGTTTCTGACAGTGAGGGGAGGGGGGGGGGGAAAGAGGAGGAAGAGAGGGAGGGAGGTAGAGGGAGAGGGAGGGAGGTAGAGGGAGAGGGAGACGGAGAGGGAGAGGGAGGGGGGAGAGGAGGGGGGAGTGGAGGGGGAGGGGGTGAGGGGGGGGGAGGGTGGGGGGAGAGGCTGAACGGGCACGGCCGACGAGAAGAAGCCGGGCCGAAGACTTCGGGCGGGACCCGCACCCAGCAAGATGCCGGGCGGGCTGGCCCCGCCGAAGACGTGGAGAGGGAGTGGACCGGACCTGAAGCCTGAAGGGGGGGGGGGGCAGGGAGACGGAGCGGAGCGGGAGCTGGGGGGGGGGGCAACGGGATGGTGTGAGCGGGAAGGGTGTGAGCGGGAGCTGGGGGGTGGGTGCGGTGCCGGAGAGAGCAGGAGCAGGGGGTGGCGGGGGTGGGGGAGAGAGAGCGCCAGAGGGAGCGGGAGCTGAATGAGGGCGGGGCGGGAGGGGGGTGGGAGGGGAGAGCCAAAGCCAGAGCAGGAGCTGGAGGAGGGAGGTGCAGTCCAATCTTCGCCGCCCCGGTGAACCCATTCAGCCAGGGCTAGGGACGGCATGCTTCGGGCCCCTCCCACACAGTTTCGGGCGTCTGGAGCTACTGCACATGCGCGCACACTGTAGCGCGCATGTGCAGAGGTCCCGGCGCTGAGCTCCGCCTCCACAGCTTGTGCTGCGCTGCGCCGAGGGCCTGGATCGACCAGACGGAGGGGAGAATACCGAGGTAAGTTTTCGGCACGGTTTTGAGCACGGAAATTAGGCGTGGCTCACGGGGCTGCGCCATTCTAGGCGCGGCCCGAAATTTGACCGCGATAAGTGGCAATTCAAATAGAAACATAGAAACATAGAAAATAGGTGCAGGAGCAGGCCATTCAGCCCTTCTAGCCTGCACCGCCATTCAATGAGTTCATGGCTGAACATGAAACTTCAGTACCCACTTCCTGCTTTCACGCCATACCCCTTGATCCCCCGAGTAGTAAGGACTTCATCTAACTCCCTTTTGAATATATTTAGTGAATTGGCCTCAACTACTTCCTGTGGTAGAGAATTCCACAGGTTCACCACTCTCTGGGTGAAGAAGTTTCTCCTTATCTCGGTCCTAAATGGCTTACCCCTTATCCTTAGACTGTGACCCCTGGTTCTGGACTTCCCCAACATTGGGAACATTCTTCCTGCATCCAACCTGTCCAAACCCGTCAGAATTTTAAACGTTTCTATGAGGTCCCCTCTCACTCTTCTGAACTCCAGTGAATACAAGCCCAGTTGATCCAGTCTTTCTTGATAGGTCAGTCCCACCATCCCGGGAATCAGTCTGGTGAATCTTCGCTGCACTCCCTCAATAGCAAGTATGTCCTTCCTCAAGTTAGGAGACCAAAACTGTACACAATACTCCAGGTGTGGCCTCACCAAGGCCCTGTACAACTGTAGCAACACCTCCCTGCCCCTGTACTCAAATCCCCTCGCTATGAAGGCCAACATGCCATTTGCTTTCTTAACCGCCTGCTGTACCTGCATGCCAACCTTCAATGACTGATGTACCATGACACCCAGGTCTCGTTGCACCTTCCCTTTTCCTAATCTGTCACCATTCAGATAATAGTCTGTCTCTCTGTTTTTACCACCAAAGTGGATAACCTCACATTTATCCACATTATACTTCATCTGCCACGCATTTGCCCACTCACCTAACCTATCCAAGTCACTCTGTAGCCTCATAGCATCCTCCTCGCAGCTCACACTGCCACCCAACTTAGTGTCATCCGCAAATTTGGAGATACTACATTTAATCCCCTCGTCTAAATCATTAATGTACAATGTAAACAGCTGGGGCCCCAGCACAGAACCCTGCGGTACCCCACTAGTCACTGCCTGCCATTCCGAAAAGTACCCATTTACTCCTACTCTTTGCTTCCTGTCTGACAACCAGTTCTCAATCCACGTCAGCACACTACCCCCAATCCCATGTGCTTTAACTTTGCACATTAATCTCCTGTGTGGGACCTTGTCGAAAGCCTTCTGAAAGTCCAAATATACCACATCAACTGGTACTCCTTTGTCCACTTTATTGGAAACATCCTCAAAAAATTCCAGAAGATTTGTCAAGCATGATCTCCCTTTCACAAATCCATGCTGACTTGGACCTATCATGTCACCATTTTCCAAATGCGCTGCTATGACATCCTTAATAATTGATTCCATCATTTTACACACTACCGATGTCAGGCTGACCGGTCTATAATTCCCTGTTTCCTCTCTACCTCCTTTTTTAAAAAGTGGGGTTACATTGGCTACCCTCCACTCGATAGGAACTGATCCAGAGTCAATGGAATGTTGGAAAATGACTGTCAATGCATCCGCTATTTCCAAGGCCACCTCCTTAAGTACTCTGGGATGCAGTCCATCAGGCCCTGGGGATTTATCAAATAGATCAATAAATTAATGGGACAGCAAGCACCAGCACATGAACAAACTTATACAGCAGAGCACAAACCAACAAACTAATGGAGCCCCAGGCACGACTGAAATAATAAATTCAAAGACCAATGGGCACAGCAATCGATCAATAAAAAAAACGGATAAATGACTACCAGTGAGTTAATAAATTCTAGAACATTGACCAAATCAACAAATCAATAAATTAATGCACAACGGGCACCAGTGAACTAATGGAACAGCGGGCATCAGTGAATTAATGCCCCTTTTCTATTTTTGCTCCTGGTGCCTCCTGTCCTCACAGCCGCTGTTTCACTAGGAGGGCTACGAGTGATTCCAACGTATTCGCCGACTGCACGCGCAAGTTTAAAAAAATTAAATGCCTTGTACTGCGCTAAAAAAGAGGCATTTCGTTTGCTAAGGATTTTACACAGTAAATACTACATACTTTTTATTGTGTCACGTTTCAGGATCTTCTGACCATTTTCCACAGAAAGGATTGAAAAAAGCTACTTTAAATGTTGGCCTTGAAATTTGGGTCGTTTTAAAAATAATCATAACAAAATTACAGAATTCTGAAAAAAATCAATAAATGTAATCAATAATTAAAGTTAGAAATTCCTGTCAGATGATTCTCTCGGGGCGCAGGGCAATATCCGCCGCGGGGCGGAAAGAGGTCGGCTTGCGTCGCTAAGGTGTCGCCACGCACAGCGATTATGTCTTGCGGGTTGTGGCGCTGCCATGGCAGCACCTCCGCTAATTCCCAGGCAATTTCCCGGGAGATGGTAGCGCACCCCCTCCCCCCCAGCCCCGCCCTGGTGAAAAGTGTTTTGCGCCCCGTTAGCACCCGCAGAGGCACTAACGGGCATCGTAAAAGGGGGCAATCTTGACCCCATAAAATATGTTGCGGGAACATTGTCAATATAATGAAGAGCTTTCATGCAGGCAGTTCCAGTGTTATATGGTGGCTGCCTGACTGTTTTTGCTATCCACCTTTACCCCATTTACTCATTCTGTCTTCTTATACTCAAAAGCTCAACTTGCCACCATCCAATCGCTGATTATTAACGTAAATAATCAATCAGTGCTCAATGCTGACTCCGCCCTATTGACAAGTCAAATTCATCCCATCACAGGACCTCTGACTTTAACTTTAGAGTCTCCCACCCCTGCATTGTTACTTTTGGATCCCCCTAAGGATCGATCCTTGACCCCCCCTCCTAGTTCTCATCTACACGCTGCCACTCAGCAATACCATCTAAAGACATAATGTCGGGTTCCACACTGATGACACCCAACTCTACTTCACCATTACCTCTCTTGCTTCCTCCAATGCATCTGCATTGTTGGCTTACTAGTTCGACATCTAGTCCTGGATGAACCGCAATTTCCACCAATTAAACATTGGGAAAATCAAAGCCATTATCTTCAGCATCCGCCACAAACTCAGTTTTCTTGTCATCGATTCAATTCCTCTCCCTGGCCACTGTCCGAAGCTGAATCAACCTCAACACCCTATTTGTCCCTGAGCTAAGCTTCCGACACCATATTCTCTGAATCACAAAGACCCCTACTTCCGCCTTCATAAATCGCACGTTTCCGCCTCTGCCTTAGCCCAATTGCTGCTGAAACCCTCATTCAATCTTTTGTTACCTCCAGGCTTGATTAGTCCAAAACTCTCCTGGTTGGCCTCCCATCTTCCTCAATAACCTTGAGCTCAACCAAAACTCTACTGCCTGTATCCTAATCCTTACAAGTCCCGCTCATCTATTGCTGATCTACTTTTACTACCCGTCTACCAATGCCTTAAGTTTAAAATTCTCATTGTTGTACTCAAATTCCTCTATGGCCTCGCCCCTCACTATCCCTGTAACCTCCTCCAGCCCTACAATCCTATGAGAACTCTGCATTCCTACAACTCTGGCCTTTTATGCATCCTCCAATTTCTTTGTCCGATCATTGGCGGCCATGCTTTCATCTGTCTACGCCCTAAACTCTGGAGTTCCCTCCCTAAATAACATCATGTCTCCACCTCTCTCCACCTTAAAACCTACCTCCTTGACCAAAATTTTGATCATGCAATGTAATATCTCATTCTTTGGCTTGGTGTCAATTTTAGTCTACGCTCCTGTGAGGCATCTTGGGATGTTTCCCTACATTAAAGACATTACATAAACACGAGTCTTCTAATATCCTCTTTTCAATATTGCTGGTATCATACACTTTGAGCCTTGGTTTTTCACCTCGGTTTTCTCAATAAAAACAACTTATATTTTTTTAATGCTCATCTACAAAGAGATATTTCAGATTGTTTCACAGGATTGTAGATAAAGAGTGCACATGTTGCACAGAAAGGAATAAGGGAAAGTTTTTGGGAGGAACGATTTGAGGGATGGGACAAAAGTATAATGAAGGGGAAGGTTCCTTAGGAAGTTTGTGAAAGCAGAAAGGAAGGTGACAAGTGGAGGTGCTGAAGGAGGGGGTTCCAGTGAGCGGGTCATAGTGGTTGAAGCAGCAGCCAACAAAAAGTAAACTGGTCTCAGAGGAGTGAAGGGTGGACTTGTGTGGCTGAAGGAGATCATCAAGGTAAGGATGGGTGAGCCATGGAATGATTTAAAGTTGCAGGGAACGATCTTAAAGTCAAGATGCTGAGACTCAGAAGCCATTGGATTTTGGCAAAGATTTGGTTGTGGACAAAAATAGTTCCTGCAGTACAAAAACCAGCTTGTTCTGAAAATGCTAATCAGGGCAAAATTTGCAAACAATATTATAATGGGATCACTGTGTTAGTCCTATTATTTTGTCCTTATATGAATATGTTGAAATGTTTTCCAACACATTCTACCATATCAATACAGCCCCTTTAAATTTAAACAGAAATTGTTGTAATTTTTCTTTTGACAAGGAGTGCTGCGGGTGAAATGCACCCTCTTAACTTAAAGTTGCTAAAGGACCTCTCCTGTACAGTGGTTAAAAGCTCCCTTCATGCTGGAACATATGCAACTGGCTCGAAGCAACCTTTCAAAAGACTTCAGGTCTTTTTGTTTTCAAGTGTTTAGTTTTACACACAAGTGCAGATAAAATTGGTTATTGAATACAGGAGCCAAACTATTTCAGAGGCTTTCTACTGTGTTTTGAAGTGTCCTCAAGTAAAAATGCACTGTGGTGCACCACATCCATTCACTGCAAGCAGTAGCTACAGCAATAAAAACCTTAGACAATAGCAGTACTGTTAAAATACATCTGGAACTCTTGTAAAGGCATGGAGCATAAAAATTTAAAAAAAGATCTAGATAGCAGAAATATTGATCAGTAATCAAAACAATAAAAAATAGAAGCTCTCATTCGAACAGCCTCTTCAACAGCTTTGCACAAAGCATGTTAGAATCCACAGTAATGTCGTATGGTAGTGTTTTATATAGGTTCTCTATTAGCAAATCAGAAAAAAATCTACATTATGTAACAGCTCACGGTAGGTCAGAAGCCATTTTGTGATTGCTGGCTTCTACTTGATGATGATTTCTATTAAGATCTACATTTGTTTTATGGTGCCCTTGAGAGGACTATTAAAAGGGAACAGTGCCACTAAAAAGATGCTAGACAAGCCCTTCAACAGTATCTGTACATATGAGATATGCAATTCATGTTACCAATCGCATCCCTATAAAAAGATATTGATTCAAAAACTGTATTAAAAATGATAACAATCTCAGAAAATACTACATCACAAAATGTTGTGATCTCGCACATATCACATCTGTAAATATAGAAGAGTGAGATTTCCTGGTGAGCAGTTTCAAAAAAATATTAGGATGAGTAACTAAAAACTTGGTCATAGAGCTAGATTTTAAGGAGGGTCTTAAAGGAGGAGACAGAGATGGAAATGTGGAAAGGTTTAGGAGGGGAATTCCTGAGCTTGACTTGGCATGGCTTAGGATACAGGAAGAGGAGAAAAGTCCAGGCCTACTGCACCTACCACCCCCCCACCTGTGCGATCCTCAAAAATGGCCAACCAGCTGACTGGCGGGATTGAAATGAATTCAAATCATCAGGGCCTCCAACACACTACCACGTAGAATTTCCGTCCGCTCTTGCTGGGAGTTATAATCGGCACTGTATGAATGTTGCCTGAGAGAAACATTATTGAAAGTAGCATATCTCTTTCCACAATTTCCCATTCTTTTCAATGGTGCCCTAAAAGTTGGAAATTATGTGCGTATGTCGATAATAGTTATTGGTAATTGGTGACACCACAGCGTCATAGGATTCCCTGCTCCAACCTCCACATTTCATTCACTAAAGTACCATGCAACGGCATCTCTCAAGCATCAACAATGGTCAAAACAAACATTCATGTTAAATCAAACACACTTCATTAAAATGATCTTGCCAATGTTCTCCCTTCCATTCTACTACTAAGGCATTGAATCCTTGTTAAAATACAATTGCATGAGTGTCCTTTAGTATCTTCTGCAAGCAGCTATTATTAATACGTGATCCTTAGCAGCGGGTGTAGACAAGCTACTCAACCGTTGGATACTATAGCTGAACCCAATTCTGCCCTCATTTTTACATCCACTTAAGTGCATTTCTACAGAAATCTCTGAAGAACAGTCAGGAGGAGGAATCACTGCTGATTTTCCACTTTTGACCCCAGGAACACTGAGGATAATTGTACTCCTCTACTGCAGCCCCTGGTAAGTTCAGCCACCTCAGCACAAACTGGAGAACATGAGACCTTCCTTTTTTATTATTTGTTTTTGGGATGTGGGCAACACTGACAAAGCAGCATTTACTGCCCATCCTTCGATGCCCTGAGGGCATTAAGAGCCAATCACATATTGTAAGATTGGAGTCACATACAGGCTAGATTCTCAAGGACATGAGTGACCCAGCTGGGTTTTTACAACTATTCAGCCTGTAAATTGCCAGATTTTTAACAATTCAAAATCACAATTGGCCCTCCAGCACCCTGTTCAAGTCACCATTCTTGATCTGTGAGCCCAGATAGCAACTGTTGGCAGGCTACTTGAATAGGGATAGTGTTATGTTCAGAATAACTGCACAAGACTGTATATTGTAAGCTCAAACTGTTGTGACCTTGGTCTCTTTAATGTAACTCCAGAGTGAGGAAGCAGCATGGTAGACTGCCTTTTATACCTACTTGCCCGGGGTGTGCAGGTGACCCTTGGGTCTCCAACAGGTGCACCTCCTGGTGGCAAGTCTTACACACTAGTAAAGTTTACATACATAACATCACTCCCCTCCAAGTCTTAGATCCAAGTTATTTACAAGTTGAGGCAATCTAGGGCTCTACGTTCCCGGGTCGATCGCCTAAGTTGAAGTCCTGGCATGGGTGAGTCGGTTGGATCTTTGCTGCACTGCGGTGTGGCTAGTCTGATCGGACTGTCGGGCATGGTGGGTTCATCTTCGTAGTTGACAACGAGGTCGGTTGCTGGTTGGGTGTGTGTTGGTGGATCAATGATGGTAATGTCCTCTTCAAACTGTTCTTGGTTGTCAGTGAATCACAGTTTGGTCTGATGCAAATGTTTTCTGCGCGTTTGTCCATTCAAAAGTTTGACAACAAGCAATCTATTCCCCTCCTTGGCTAAAACAGTGCCAGCAACCCATTTGGGACCATGACCGTAATTAAGAACGAACACGGGGTCATTAACCTCAATGTCACGTGATACAGCCGCGTGATGGTGGTACACGTTATGCCGGTGACGCCGGGTTTCCACATGATCATTGAGATCCGGGTGGACTAAGGAGAGCCTGGTTTTGAGTGCTCTCTTCAATAACAATTCTGTAGGGGGAACACCAGTAACTGAGTGGGGTCGCGTCTGGTAGCTGAGCAGAAGCCGTGATAACCGGGTCTGCAGGGAACCGTCCATCATGTGTTTCAAGCTCTGCTTGATGGTTTGGACTGCCCGTTCCACTTGACCATTGGATGCGGGCTTAAATGGGGCAGACCTGACATGCTTGATGCCATTGCGGGTCATCAACTCGTTGAATTTCGAGCTGGTGAAACATGGTCCATTGTCACTAACAAGGACGTCGGGCAAACCATGGATGGCGAACATGGCCCGGAGGCTTTCAATGGTGGCAGTGGACAAACATGACAACATTATTATACATTCAATCCATTTAGAGTAAGCGTCCATTGCAACAAGGAACATCTTTCCTAGAAAGGGGCCAGCGAAATCTACGTGGACCCTGGACCACGGTTTGGAGGGCCATAACCACAGACTCAGTGAGGGCTCCCTTGGTGCATTGCTTAACTGTGAGCAAATGTTACATTGGTGTATGCATGACTCCAATTCCGAGTCAATGCCGGGCCACCAAACGTGCGACCTGGAGATAGCCATCATCATGACTATGCCTGGGTTGATACTGTGTAGGTCGCATATAAACGTTTCCCTGCCTTTTTTTTGGCAAAACCACGCGATTCCCCCATAGGAGACAATCCGAATAGAATGACATTTCATCCTTGCGTCGGTAAAACGGTTTAATTTCGTCTTGCATATCCCCGGGAACAGCCGATCAGCTCCCATTTAGGACGCAGCTTTTTACTAGTGATAGCACAGGATCCTGGCTAGTCCAGGTCCTGATCTGGAGAGCCATGCTGGGTGATCCCTTGCTCTCACAAACACCCATTACAAGAAGCAAGTCTGCGGGTTGCATCATTTCCACCCCGGTGGTGGGTAATGGTTGCTGACTGAGGGCATCAGCACAGTTCTCAGCGCCTGGTCTGTGGTGGATTACACAGTCATACACAGACAATGTTAGTGCCCATCTTTGGAATTGGGATGAAGCATTGGTGTTAATACCTTTCCTTTCTGAGAACAGCGCAATGAGTCAGTTTCGAGCTCGAACCGGAGTCCAAATAGGTATTGGTGCATTTTCTTAACCCCGTATACACATGCTAAAGCTTCGTTCTCAACCATACTGTAGGCTCTTTCAGCCTTAGATAAACTTCTGGATGCATATGCAACAGGTTGCAGTTTGCCTGAAACATTGGCTTGCTGTAACACACAACTGACCCTGTACGAAGATGCATCACAAGCTAGTACTAAACGTTTACACGGGTCATATAAAAAAGTAACTTGTTAGAACATAGCAGGGTTCTGGCCTTATTAAAGGCTGTCTCTTGAGATTTACCCCAAACCCAGTCTTCACCTTTGCATAGCAATAAATGCAAAGGTTCCAGCAAAGTGCTCAACCCCGGTAGAAAGTTTCCAAAATAGTTGAGGAGTTCCAGGAATAAATGCAGCTCCGTCACATTCTGTGGTCTGGGTGCATTCTTGATGGCCTCCGTCTTGGACTCCGTGGGTCTGATGCCGTCTGCCGCAATCTTTCTCCCCAAAAATTCGACCTCTGGCACCAGGAAAACACACGGAGCGTTTCAGCCTGAGTCCCACTCTGTCCAGTCGCTTTAGAACCTCTTCCAGGTTGTGCAAGTGTTCGGTGGTGTTGCGACCAGTAATCAGGATGTCATCTTGAAACACCACGGTGCGTGGAACCGATTTCAGCAGACTCTCCATGTTCCTCTGGAAGCTGGCCGCAGCTGAGCGAATCCCAAAAGGGCATCTGTGGTATATGAACAGTCCTTTGTGTGTGTTGATGTGCGTCAATCTTGTCAGCTCCTGTGTCATGTAAGCAGAGGTTAGATCCAGCTTGGTGAACGACTTCCTCCCTGCTAGCGTTGCGAACAAGTCATCCGCTTTGGGTAGTGGGTACTGGTCCTGTAACAAGACTCGGTTGATCATTACCTTGTAGTCCCTGTAGGTTCTGACCGTCCTATCACTTTTCAACACCAGAACAATTGGACTGGCCCATTCATTGAACTTGACTGGCGATATGATTCCCTCTCGTTGAAGTCTATCCAGTTCGATCTCGACTTTCTCTCGCATCATATATGTGATGAACGGGCCATGCATCAGGGACTAGATGGATCTGCACTTTGGCACCTGTGAAGTAGCCGATGTCTGGCTCAAATAATAACGGGAATTTGTTTAGCACTTGGGCGCACGAGGCATCATCCACCGAAGACAGTGCTTTGATGTCGTCCCAGTTCCATCGGATCTTTCCTAGCCAGCTTCTGCCGAACAGCGTTGGGCCATCGCCTGGTACAATCCAGTGATAAATCATGCACAGTTCCATCATACAATATCTTCACTGCCGCAGTGCCAATGACTGGTATGAGCTCTTTGGTGTAAGTGCGCAGCTTTGCGTGAATCGGGCTTAGTTTTGGCCTTTGTGCCTTGTTGCCCCACAGTTTCTCAAAAGCCTTCTGGCTCATAATTGACTGACTCGCCCCTGTGTCCAATTCCATGGAAACTGGAATGCTGTTTAATTTGACTTTCAACATTATCGGAGGGCTTTTGGTGGTGAAGGTGTGTACCCCATACACTTCCTCTTCAGCCTTGGGTTGAGTTGCCTCACTTACTCGTTCAGCGTGATCCACGCCGGATCGGTCATCTTCTGCCGACTCTGCCACATGGTGAGTCGCAGCACGTTTGCACATTCACTGGAGGTGCCCCATTGTTCCACAGCCCTTGCACACGTAGTGTTTGAATCAACATTGATGGGCTCTATGATTGCCCCTGCAGCGCCAACATGATAATAAATTCACATTCACGCTCCACAGCGGGCTCAGTCATCCTAGGTCTGGCCTCTGCAGGCGTCTAGGCCCTGCCATGTACAGTTCTGCCTGCTGAAGGCGTTATTTTATGCACAGTACTTGCCGGTGAGCTTCGATGCTGTAAAGATATCTGTTTAGCGTTATCGTTCGTGGACATGAAAGCCTGGGCTATCGTGATGGCCTTGCTCAGATCTGGGGATTCGGCAGACAGCAGTTTGTGAAGAATGACTTCGTGGCCGATTCCAAGCACGAAAAAGTCCCGCAACATTTCCCCCAAAAATCCAGCAAATTTACACGGTCCTGCAAAGCGTCTTAGGTCGGCGACATAGCTCGCCACGTTCTGGCCCTCAGAGCGGTGGTGCGTGTAAAAGCAATACCTGGCCATTAAGATGCTCTCCTTCGGCTTGAGGTGTTCCCGAAACAGCGTGCAGAACTCTGCATATGTCTTGTCAGTTGGTTTCGTTGGTGCTAGCAGATTTTTGATGAGGCCATATATCGTGGACCCACAAATGGTGAGGAGAATCGCCCTGCACTTGACTGCGGTATCTTCCGTATCCAGCTCGTTGGCCACGAGGTACTGGTCAAGATGCTCAATGAAGGCTTCCCAATCAGCACCCTCAACAAATCTCTCAAGAATACCAACGGCAGCCATAACCGCATTTGTGATCTGTTACTCGTCGCCAATTGTTACATTCAGAATAACTCACTGTTGTGACCTTGGTCTCTTCAATGTAACTCCAGAGTGAGGAAGTAGCATGGTAGACTGCCTTTTATACCTGCTTGCCCATGGTGTGCAGGTGACTCATGGGTCTCCAACAGGTGCGCCTCCTGGTGGCAAGTCTTATACACTAGTAAAGTTTACATACATAACAGATAGCGTCAGAATCAAGCCCAATACTGACACACATGCAGATACATCATTTTCAGCCGGGGCCATGAGATAGCAATCAGGGATGGAACCCTGGCTGGTTGTCCTTCTTCCGCTCAGAGACAGAGGCAAATTGCCGTGCCCAACAGCCCCCCTCACTGAGATCAGCTAATTCAGCACAGATGAAGGATCAACCCTTTGGCTGACTTGGCACATTGACTGCTGCCTTTACCAACTGAGGAAATCCAAATCACTTACAAAATAGTCCATGTAAATATTTTATTTTGTGAAAAGGTAGACGACCACCAGAGACAGAATCATACAATCATATAGTATAGTTAGGAGGCCATTTGGCCCATCGTACCTGTGCTGGCTCTCTAAAAGTGCTACTAATTAGTCCCATTCTTCTGCTCTTTTTCCATAGCCCTGCAAATTCTTCAGTTTTAAGTATATATCCCATTCCCTTTTAAAAGTTACGATTGAATCTGCTTCCAATACACTTCCAGGCAATGCATTCCAGATCATCACAACTCACTGAGTAAAAAACTTCTCATTTCCCCTCAGATTTTTTGCCAATTATCTTAAATCTGTGTCCTCTGGTTACCGACCCTCCTGCCAGTGGAAACGGTTTCTCCCTATCTACTCTATCAAAACATAGGAACAGGAGTAGGCCATTGAGCCCCTCGAGCCTGTTACGCCATTCAATGAGATCATGGCAGATCTTTGAGCTAACTCTATATACCCACCTTTGGCCCATATCCCTTGATCCCTTTGGTTAACAAAAAGCTTTCTATCTCCGATTTAAAATTAACAATTGATCTAGCATCAATTGCCATTTGCAGAAGAGAGTTCTAAATTTCTACCACCCTTTGTGTGTAGAAGTGTTTCCTAATTTCACTCCTGAAAGGTCTGGCTCTAAATTTTAGACTATGGCCCCTAGTCCTAGAATCCCCAACCAGTAGAAATAGTTTCTCTCTATCTACCTTATCTGTTTCCCTTAATATCCTGAAAACTTTGATCAGATCACCCTTTAACATTTTAAATGCTAGGGACAAACCTAATTTTTGTAATCTCTCCTCGTAACTTAACCCTTGGAGTTCGGATATCATTCTGTTAAACCTATGCTGCACTCCCTCCAAGACCAATATATCCTTTCTACGGTGTGGTGCCCAGAACTGCTCACAATGCTCCAGGTGTGGTCCAACCAGGGTTTTGTATAGCTGCAGCATAACTTCTACCCCCTTGTATTCTAATCCTCTAGATATAAAGGCTAACATCTCATTAACTTTTTGATTATTTTCTGTAATTGTTCATAAAAGTTTATGTATATTCTATGTACCGAAACCCGCAAGTCTCTTTGGACTACCGCTGATTTTAGCCTGTCACCATTTAGAAAGTACCCTGTTCTATCCTTTTTAGGTCCAAAGTAAATAACCTCATATTTTCCTACATTGAAATCCATTTGCCACAGTTTTGCCCATTCACTTAATCTGTCAATATCCGTTTGTAATTTTATGCTTTCATCTACACTGCCCACAATGTCACTGATGTCACCTATAAAGGCCTACACTCGGAGTCCGGGGAGCGAGAGTTCATGGGAGCAGCAGGACGTCGAGGAGACGAGCGGCCTATAAAGACACACACTCGGAGTCCGGGGAGCGAGAGTTCATGGGAGCAGCGGGACGTCGAGGAGACGAGCGGCCTATAAAGATACACACTCGGAGTCCGGGGAGCGAGAGTTCATGGGAGCAGTGGACGTCGAGGAGGCTAGTGGCCTATAAAGACACACACTCGGAGTCCGGGGAGCGAGAGTTCATGGGAGCAGTGGACGTCGAGGAGGCTAGTGGCCTATAAAGACACACACTCGGAGTCCGGGGAGCGAGAGTTCATGGGAGCAGCGGGACGTCGAGGAGACGAGCGGCCTATAAAGGCCTACACTCGGAGTCCGGGGAGCGAGAGTTCATGGGAGCAGCGGGACGTCGAGGAGACGAGCGGCCTATAAAGATACACACTCGGAGTCCGGGGAGCGAGAGTTCATGGGAGCAGTGGACGTCGAGGAGGCTAGTGGCCTATAAAGACACACACTCGGAGTCCGGGGAGCGAGAGTTCATGGGAGCAGTGGACGTCGAGGAGGCTAGTGGCCTATAAAGACACACACTCGGAGTCCGGGGAGCGAGAGTTCATGGGAGCAGCGGGACGTCGAGGAGGCTAGTGGCCTATAAAGACCAGCTGGTGCAGCTGCAGCAGGGAGAGAAGGCAAAAAAGAAGTAGAAAGAAATCGAAGGGTGATGTCACAGCCACGGAGGTAAGTGATTGGCTAGTAATTGGTGAGTAGTTTTTCTTTTATTCTCTTTATCAGTAAGCAACCTTTAGCATTGTTGTTGCCAAATTAAGTAATCTAAGGATTAAATCATGGCAGGAGAGCTGAGACGAGTTATGCTCCTCCTGTACTATGTGGGAAGTCAGGGACGCTGCCAGTGTCCTCGACGACTATGTGTGCAGGAAGTGCATCCGCCTGCAACACCTGACAGACCGCATTGCGGCACTGGAGCTGCGGGTGTATTCAGTCTGGAGCATGCACGATGCTGAGGATGTCATGAATCAGGGCAGTTGAGAGAGATGATATTGGCTCTAATGAACAAAATGTTGAATCATTGTGGGTGGAGATTAGAGATAGTAAGGGGAAAAAGTCACTGGTGGGCATAGTTTATAGGCCCCCAAATAATAACTTCACGGTGGGGCGGGCAATAATCAAGGGAATAATGGAGGCATGTGAAAAAGGAACGGCTGTAATCATGGGGGATTTTAACCTACATATCGATTGATCAATTCAAATCGCACAGGGTAGCCTTGAGGAGGAATTCATAGAATGCATACGGGATTGTTTCTTAGAACAGTATGTTACAGAACCTACAAGGGAGCAAGCTATCTTAGATCTGGTCCTGTCTAATGAGACAGGAATAATAAACGATCTCCCAGTAAAAAGATCCTCTTGGAATGAGTGATCACAGTATGGTTGAATTTGAAATACAGATTGAGGGTGAGGAAGTAGTGTCTCAAACAAACGTACTATGCTTAAACAAAGGGGACTACAGTGGGATGAGGGCAGAGTTGGCTAAAGTAGACTGGAAACACAGACTAAACGGTGGCACAATTGAGGAACAGTGGAGGACTTTTAAGGAGCTCTTTCATAGTGCTCAACAAAAATATATTTCAGTGAAAAAGAAGGGCGGTAAGAGAAGGAATAACCAGCCGTGGATAACCAAGGAAATAAAGGAGAGTATCAAATTAAAAACCAATGCGTATAAGGTGGCCAATGTTAGTGGGAAACTAGAAGATTGGGAAAATTTTAAACGACAGCAAAGAATGACTAAGAAAGCAATAAAGGAATTATAGTAAACGAAAGTAAACTTGCACAAAACATAAAATCAGATAGTAAAAGCTTTTATAGATATATAAAACGGAAAAGAGTGACTAAAGTAAATGTTGGTCCCTCAGAAGATGAGAAAGGGGGATTTAATAATGGGAAATGTGGAAATGGCTGAGACCTTAAACAATTATTTTGCTTCGGTCTTCACAGTGGAAGACACAAAAACCATGCCAAAAATTGCTGGTCACAGGAATGTGGGAAGGGAGGACCTCGAGACAATCACTATTGGGAAAATTTTAAACGACAGCAAAGAATGACTAAGAAAGCAATAAAGAAAGGAAAAATGGCTTACTCCTGTTCCTAATTCTTATGTTCTTATGAATAGCGAGTTGGTCTTACCGCAGGTAAAGGGTACACAGCCAGATAGGGAATGCGGTCATCCCCCTGCAAAACAGGTACACCGCTTTGGGTACTGTTGAAGGAGATGACTCACCAGGGGAGAGCAGCAGCAACCAAGTTCAAGGCACCGTGGGTGGCTCTGCTGCACAGGAGGGAAGGAAAAAAAGAGTGGGAGAGCTATAGTGATAGGGGATTCGATTGTAAGGGGAATAGATAGATGTTTCTGCGGCCGCAACTGAGACTCCAGGATGGTGTGTTGCCTCCCTGGTGCAAGGATCAAGGATGTCTTGGAGCGGGTGCAGGACATTCTGAAAAGGGAGGGTGAACAGCTAGTTGTTGTGGTGCATATAGGTACCAACGATATAGGTAACAAACGGGATGAGGTCGGACGAGACGAATTTAGGAAGCTAGGAGCTAAATTAAAAAGTAGGACCTCAAAAGTAGTAATCTCAGGATTGCTACCAATGCCACGTGCTAGTCAGAGTAGGAATTGCAGGATAGCTGAGATGAATACGTGGCTTGAGGAGTGGTGCAGAAGGGAGGGATTCAAATTCCTGGGACATTGGAACCGGTTCTGGGGGAGGTGGGACCAGTACAAACCGGATGGTCTGAGCCTGGTCAGGACCGGAATCAATGTCCTAGGGGGAGTGTTTGCTAGTGCTGTTGGGGAGGAGTTAAACTAATATGGCAGAGGGATGGGAACCTATGCAGGGAGACAGAGGGAAATGAAATGGAGGCAGAAGCAAAAGATAGAAAGGAGAATAGTAAAATTGAAGGGCAGAGGAACCCAAGGCAAAAAACAAAAAGGGCCACATTACAGCAAAATTCTAAAGGGGCAAAGTGCGGTAAAAAGACAAGCCTGAAGGCTCTGTGCCTCAATATGAGGAGTATTCGTAATAAGGTGGACGAATTAACGGTGCAAATAGCAGTTAATGGATATGATGTAATTTGCATCACGGAGACATGGCTCCAGGGTAACCAAGGCTGGGAACTCAACATCCAGGGGTATTCAACATTTAGGAAGGATAGACAGAAAGGAAAAGGAGGCGGGATGGCGTTGCTGGTTAAAGAGGAAATTAATGCAATAGTAAGGAGGGACATTAGCTTGGATGATGTGGAATCAGTATGGATAGAGCTGCGGAATACCAAAGGGCAGAAAACATGAGTGGGAATTGTGTACAGACCACCAAACAGTCGTAGTGAGGTTGGGGACAGCATCAAACAAGAAATAAGGGATGTGTGCAATAAAGGTACAGCAGTTATCATGGGCGACTTTAATTGACATATTGACTGGACTAACCTAACTGGTGGCAATGCGGTGGAGGAGGATTTCCTGGAGTGTATTCGGGATGGTTTTCTAGACCAATATGTCGAGGAACCAACTAGAGAGCTGGCCATCCTAAACTGGGTGATGGGTAATGAGGAGGGATTAATTAGCAATCTTGCAGGGCCCCTTGGGGAAGAGTGACCATAATATGGTAAAATGCTTTATTAAGATGGAGAGTGACACAGTTAATTCAGAAACTAGGGTCCTGAGCTTAAGAAAAGGTAACTTCAACGGTATGAGGCGTGAATTGGCTAGAATAGACTGGCAAAGGATATTTAAAGGGTTGACGGTGGATAGGCAATGGAAAACATTTAAAGATCACATGGATGAACTTCAACAATTGTACATCCCTGTCTGGAGTAAAAGTAAAACGGGGAAGGTGGCTCAACCGTGGCTAACAAGGGGAATTAGGGTTAGTGTTAAATCCAAGGAAGAGGCATATAAATTGGCTAGAAAAAGCAACAAATCTGAGGACTGGGAGAAATTTAGAATTCAGCAGAGGAGGACTAAGGGTTTAATTAAGAGGAGGAAAATAGAGTACAAGAGGAAGTTTGCCGGGAACATAAAAACTGACTGCAAAAGCTTCTATAGATATGTGAAGAGAAAAAGATTAGTGAAGACAAACGTAGGTCCCTTGCAGTCGGATTCAGGTGAATTTATAATGGGGAACAAAGAAATGGCAGACCAATTGAACAAATACATTGGTTCTGTCTTTATGAAGGAAGACACAAATAACCTTCCGGATGTACTCGGGGTCCGAGGGTCTAGTGAGAAGGAGGAACTTAAGGATATCCTTATTAGGAGGGAAATTGTGTTAGAGAAATTGATGGGATTGAAGGCCGATAAATCCCTGGGGCCTGATAGTCTGCATCCCAGAGTACTTAAGGAAGTGGCCCTAGAAATAGTGGATACATTGGTGATCATTTTCCAGCAGTCTATCGACTTTGGATCAGTTCCTGTGGACTGGAGGGTAGCTAACCTAACACCACTTTTTAAAAAAGGAGAGAAGAGAGAAAACGGGTAATTATAGACTGGTTAGCCTGACATCAGTAGTGGAGAAAATGTTGGAGTCAATCATTAAGGATGAAATAGCAGCGCATTTGGAAAGCAGTGACAGGATCGGTCCAAGTCAGCATGGATTTATGAAAGGGAAATCTTGCTCGACGAATCTTCTGGAACATTTTGAGGATGTAACTAGCAGAGTGGACAAGGGAGAACCAGTGGATGTGGTGTATTTGGACTTTCAAAAGTTTTTTGACAAGGTCCCACACAAGAAATTGGTGTGCAAAATCAAAGCACATGGTATTGGAGGTAATGTACTGACGTGGATAGAGAACTGGTTGGCAGACAGAAAGCAGAGAATCGGGATAAACGGGTCCTTTTCAGTATGGCAGGCAGTGACTAGTGGGTTGCCGCAGGGCTCAGTGCTGGGACCCCAGCTCTTTACAATATACATTAATGATTTAGATGAAGGAATTGAGTGTAATATCTCCAAGTTTGCAGATGACACTAAACTGGGTGGCAGTGTGAGCTGTGAGGAGGATGCTAAGAGGCTGCAGGGTGACTTGGACAGGTTAGGTGAGTGGGCAAATGCATGGCAGATACAGTATAATGTGGATAAATGTGAGGTTATCCACTTTGGGGGCAAAAACATGAAGGCAGAATATTATCTGAATGAAGGCAGATTAGGAAAAGGGGAGGTGCAACGAGACCTGGGTGTCACGGTTCATCAGTCATTGAAAGTTGGCATGCAGGTACAGCAGGTGATGAAGGCGGCAAATGGTATGTTGGCCTTCATAGCTACGGGATTTGAGTATCGGAGCACGGAGGTCTTACTGCAGTTATACAGGGCCTTGGTGAGATCTTACCTGGAATATTGTGTTCAGTTTTGGTCTCCTAATCTGAGGAAGGACGTACTTGCTATTGAGGGAGTGCAGCGAAGGTTCAGCAGACTGATTCCACGGATGGCTGGACTGATATATGAGGAGAGACTGGATCAACTGGGCCTTTATACACTGGAGTTTAGAAGGATGAGAGGGGATCACATAGAAACGTATAAAATTCTTAAGGGACTGGACAGGTTAGATGTGGGAAGAATGTTCCCGATGTTGAGGAAGTCCAGAACCAGGGGACATAGTCTAAGGATAAAGGGTAGGCCATTTAGAACTGAGATGAGGAGAAACTTCTTCACTCAGAGAGTTGTTAACCTGTGGAATTCCCTACTGCAGAGAATTGTTGATGCCAGTTCATTGGATATATTCAAAAGGGAGTTAGATATGGCCCTTACGGCTAAAGGGATCAAGGGGTATGGAGAGAAAGCAGGAAAGGGGTACTGAGGGAATGATCAGCCATGATCTTATTGAATGGTGGTGCAGGCTCGAAGGGCCAAATGGCCTACTCCTGCAACTATTTTCTATGTTTCTATGTTTCTATGATCTTTGTGTCATCAGCAAATTTGAATATATGATTTTCTATGCCATCATCTAAATCATTAATAAATACTGTGAATAGTTAAGACCCCAACAGAGATCCCTGCGGGACACCACTAGTCACATCTTGCCAATCTACCCATTATCCCTACTGCCTATCTCCTGCCGCTCAGCCAATTTCCTAACTAGGTCAATAATTTGCCCTCTATTCCATGGGCTTCTACCTTCGTGTGTGGGACTTTATCAAATGCCTTCTGGAGGTCCATATAAATAACATCCATAGACATTCCCTGTCCACTACTTTAGTCACCTCCTCAAACGTTTAATCAGGTTTGTCAGGCATGACCTACCTTTCACAAATCCTTGTTGGTTCTCTCTGCTCAACTGAAAATTTTTGAGGTGTTCAGTCACCCTATTCTTAATTATAGACTCTAGAAATGTTAGGTTAACTGGTCTCCCTCTTTCGCCATTCCTAAATAGCGGAGTAAGAGGCGCAATTTTTTAATATAAAGGAACGGTTCCTGAATCGAGAGAACTTTGGAAGCTTATAGTTAGGGCTTCTACTTCCTTTAAAATCCTGGTTTGGAAACCATCGAGTCCTCGGGACCTGTTATTCTTTAGTGACATTATTTTCTTCAGTACTCTTATTTTGTTTGCGTTAATTTTATTGAGTCACTGTCCCTGATTCAATATTAGTTTCCTCGGGATTTCTGGCATGCTATACTCTTCCTCCACTGACATAAAGTAATTATTTAACATGACTACCCTCTTTTTTCTAATATAAAATTGGAAAAATTCTGTGTTCGTATTCCTTGCAAGCTACTTTTCATACTCCCTTTTTGTAGCTCTATCTATTTGTGACCCTTTGCTGTTCTTTATCTTTCCCATTCGCCAGGATATGTGCTTTTCTTTTGCATTTTTGTATGTTTTTTCTTTTAATTTTATGCTGTCCCTTACTTGTTTAGTCATCCATGGCTGTTCTTTAGGCAAGGAAAGCTCTTGCACCTCATGGGTATAAACTGGTTCTGTATCATCTTAAATTCTTTTTTAAACATCTCCCACTGATCTTCTGTTATTTTACCCATTTACAGATTTGTCCAGTTTATTGTGGACAGTCTCAGTCTCCTCCCATTGAAGTCGGCCTTACCTAAATCTAAAATCTTCGTAGTTTCCGACAATCTGGAAAACTGCCCAGGTATGTCCTGTCCTCAAAAAGCAAGACAAATCCAGTCCAGTTAATTATCGCCCCATCAGTCTACTCGCAATTGTTAGCAAAGTGCTCATAATCATCAGCAAAGTGATGGAAGGTGTCATTGACAGTGCTCTCAAGCACCACTTACTCACCAATAATCTTCTCACCGCTGCTCAGTTTGGGTTCCGCTAGGACCACTCGGCTCCAGACCTCATTATAGCTTTGGTCCAAACATGGACAAAAAGAGCGGAATTCCAGAGGTGAGGTGAGAGTGACTGCCCTTGACGTCAAGGCAGCATTTGACTGAGTGTGGCACCAAAGAGCCCTAGTAAAGCTGAAGTCAATAGGAATCAGGGGGAAAACTCTCACTGGCTGGAATCATACCTAGCATAAAGTGTAATATAGAACTCCCCCTAGTGGACTACTGCTCCAACTAGTGGACTACTGTGGTAATGCAACTACTGATGTAAATACAATAAAAGGGTCAGGTGACAAAGTCACATGATGACAGTTTTCTGTTGGAGCCATCTTGTAGATTTTGTTTGTTCATGAGGTCATAAGAATATATCACATTGGTGAACAGGAATAGGATAATTGGATTCCATTGCTGAAATTTTTGTTGCTGGATGATCCAGCCAACAAACAGAGACTGTGAGAGGTTCTTTGTTTTACAGAACGGCTAAAAATCTTAGGTAAATTGCAAGCACACTTGGCTGAACTGAAGAGTCCAGATGGCCATGCCTATTGGAATAATATGGGGCTTGGGTGAGTTCCATCGTGACCGAGAGACTTTCGGAGCATATGTGGAGAAGCTAGAAATGTTTTTCATTGCGAACAGTATCGTCGAAGACCCCGATGATGAAAACCATAACTGGGTGGTTTTAATTTAAAAAATGGATTATTTTCTTGACTGAAGCAGGCCCCGAGTTGTATAAAACCCTGAAAAATGTACTTGTTCACGTGAAGCTAAAGGACACGTCACTGACGGAGATTGCACTATAGTCCTGAGCCCCTGGAAATTGCTGAAAGTAATCGTTTTGGAATACAAGATCAATTCAGTGACACGAGTATCAGTGTAGCTTTAAAAATGCTATCCATTTACTGTAATTTCCGAAACTTTCAGGGCTAAGCATTGCGTGAGCGTTTTGTTTGTGGGATGAAAAATGAAGAAATCAAAACAAAGTTATTGACAACCCCAACTTGACTTTTGATTTAGCTTGTCAGAAAGCTATGTCAATAGTTATGGCAGACCAATACTCCCAAGAATTTCTCACCATTTCCAGTCATCAGACAACCGAAGTTAATCGCCTTCAGTTTAAAAGCAAAAGGCAGTTGGGCCCCAAAGCCTTGGCAACTGGCCAAGGTAACAGTACTTTACAGTCATGTTATCGATGCCTGGGACAACACATCACTCAAAACTATCCATATGTGAAGGCAGAATGTTTCTTCTACAAGAAAACATAGCACCTTGCGAAGACATGCTGACTGAAGAGTAAACCGATGTTCAATGCTAGAAGTAGAAATTGTCAGACACTACATAGCATTGAAGAGAAGCAACAGGACGAGGATGTTCCGGAGATATAAGTCATTGGGAGCATGAGGGTATCTAACATAAGATCATAAAAAATAGCAGGAGTAGACCATCTGGCCCCTCAAACTTACTCCGCCATTCAATAAGATCATGGCTGATCTGATCTTGACCTCAATTCCACTTCCCTGCCCTCGTCCCATAACCCTTGACTCCTTTGTCCTTCAAAAATCTGTCTATCTCCACCTTAATATATTCAATGCCCAGCCTCCACAGCTCTCTTGGGTAGAGAATTCCAAAGATTCACGACCCTCAGAGAAGAAATTCTTCCTCATTTCCATTTTAAATGGGTGACCCCTTATTCTAAGACTATGCCCCCTAGTTCTAGATTCCACATGAGGGGAAACATTCTCTCTGCATCTACCCTATCAAGCCCCCTCAGAATCTTATACGTTTCAAAATGACAACCTCTTACTCGTCTAAACTCCAATGAATATAGCCCAGCCTGCTCAACTTTTCTTCATATGACAACCCATTCACGTCAGGAATCAACATCATGAACCTTCTCTGAACTGCCTCCAATGCAGTTCCTTCCTTAAATAATGAGACCAATACTGTACACGCACTACTCCAGGTGTGGTCTGACCAACCCCTGTACCATTGTAGCAGGACTGCCTTACTTTTATACTCCATCCCCTTTACAATAAAGGCCAACATTCCATTTGCTTTCCTATATACTTGCTGTACCTGCATGCTAAGTTTTTGAGTTTAAAGTTTCATGTACAAAGACTCCCAGGTCCCTCTGTACCGCAGTATTTTGTAATTTCTCCCCTTTGAAATAATAATTAGCTTTTTTAATTTTTCCTACCAAAAGTGGATAACCTCACATTTTCCCACATTATACTCAATCTGTCAAATTTTATATCTATATCCGTTTGCAGATTTTTTGTGTCCTCCTCACAACTTGCTTTCCCGTCTATCTTTGTAATAACGATTCGCGATGTGTCGTCATCCAAGTAGACATTGCAAGAACCAGGATACCCATGGAAATCGACACTGGTGCATCCATGAGCGTAGTACCAAAATCGCTATATCTTGACCTGTTGCGTCAACTGGAGAAATCGTAGAGTTGCGAGGCTATTCAGGAGAGCAAAGTCCTGTTCTAGGACGTATCACCACACTGGTGAAATACAAGCATCACTTTCAGAGCTTACCTCTCATAGTAATGGCAAGAGACAAGCCTACCTTAATAGATAGAACTTGGTTGGGATCACTGAAGCTGGATTGAAATGAGATTTTTCGTGTGGAAACGAAATTTGCATCAAAAGATGACATCATCAATCAGTATCCGAAGGTGTTCTGCGAAATAGGTAGTCCGATCCAAGACTTCAAGGTGAGTGTCAGAGTGCAAAAGGACACTAGACCAGTTTACTGCAAGTCATGTCCTGTACCAAACGCACTCAAGGAGAAAGTTGAGCAAGAACTCAAAAGACTGGAAACTAAGAACATTATCTCTAAGGTAGATCAAAGTAATTGGGCTACACCCATTGTTGTTGTACCTAAGTCAGATGGTAAGGTAAAGTTGTATGGTGATTATAAAGTAACCGTAAACCAGGTTTTGAGGATAATCTACCCAATACATTGCCAAATGTAGAAAATTTATTCACGACGCTGACAGGTCAGGTGGCCAGATCTTCTTGAAGTTAGATCTGACAAGTGCCTACTTATAACTTGAGCTAGGTTTGGAGTCCATGTCATGCTTGACTATAAATACTCATCTAGGCCTATATCAGTTTAATAGGCTACCATTTGAAGTGTCTTCTGCCCCTGCCATATGACAAGGGGTGATGAACCAGATTTTGCAAGGGCTTGAATGGGTAGTATGTTACTTAGATAACATACTCATTTCAGCACCAAACAGGCAAACCCATAATAACGTATTGAATGAAGTGCTCAAACAGCTAGAGAAGCACAGAGTATGAGTGACTGCTCACGAGTGTGAATTATTTCAAAACGCAGTGGAGTACGTAGGGAACATAGTGGACGAAGATAGTTTACATCTAACCAAGGTGGATGCAATCAGAAATGCACCCACTCCCAAGAATGTCACTGCACTTCAATCATTTTTGGGTCCTTTGATCTATAATGGGAAGTTTCTACCAATGAGCTGTTGGAAAAAATAGATCCATTGAAAGTGGTCAGAAGAATGCATCGCAGCATTCAAGGAGTGTAAAAGCCAGTTGGTAGAGAGTACCATGTTAGTTCACTATGAAGTATCTAAGGAGATCAAACTAGTATGTGATGCCTCTCTGTATGGAGTCAGGGCAGTGATCTGTCATGTACTAGTTACTGGGGAGGAGAGACCAATTACTTTTGCTTCACGCATTCTTAGTGCCAGTGAGTGTAATTATATGCAGATCGAAAGAGAAGCTTTGGCATTGATTTTTGGGGTCAAGAAGTTCCACAAATACTTGTATAGTCTTAAGTTTACCATCGTTACTGACCATAAGCCCCTGACAGCAATCCTTCATCCAAAGTCCCCAGTTCCAACATTAGCTGCAGACCGAATGCAGAGATTGGCTTTGATTTTGTCACATATATATATATGACATTGAGTACAGACGATTGGCTGATCACAGTAATGTTGATGCTATGTCCAAGTTGCCATCCACATCACAAGTTACACCCAATAGGGAAAAAGTGATCTATTTTTCATACATTGATGAGCTGCCACTCACAGGTGAAGAGATTGGTAGAGCAACCAAATGTGACCCAGTTATGTCAAAGGTGTATGATTATGTAGCAAAAGGCTGGCCAAACCAGGTATCAGAGGAAGATATTCATCCATTCTTCATTGGTAGGAATGAATTATCAGTGGATAAAGATTGTATCATGTGGGGTGTAAGAATGGTTATTCCAAATAAGTTCAGGTCCAAATTGTTAGGAGATCGTCATGACCAGCACCTGGGAATGTGCTTGACCAAGAGTTTTGCACATAGTTACTTATGGTGGCCAGGTTTAGATAAAAATATAGAGTACACCGTTAATCAGTATTGAACATGTCAATCATTAAACAAGGAACCACCATCAGTACCATTACAGCCATGGAAATGGCATCCCAGGGTGTGGCAATGGTTACATGTAGATTTTGCGGATCTAGAAGGACAACAATTGTTCATTGTGATTGATAGCTATTAAAAGTGGGTAGAGATGTTTCTAATGCAAAAAATAACAAGTAAAACACTAGACAATTTGCGAAGATTGTTTTCTTCATATGGCCCAGAAGAAATTGTGTCTGATAATGGGCCACAATTTTGTTAGGAAGAACTTGCACACCCATGAGCAGAAACGGTGTGAAACATACCAAGGTTGCACATACCACCCTGCTTCAAATGGTACAGCAGAGTGCACAGTAAAAATTGTAAAATGTGTTCTCATCAAGCAAATGTTGGATTCAAATCCAAGGAAATGGCAGTTGTCATTGGACCACAAATTGGCAATTTAAAAAAATTAATTATCATAATACTCCTCAAACAACTACTGGTTGAACACCAACAGAGTTGTTTCTCAAACGACAGCCATGAACCAGGTTCTCGTTGTTAAAATCAAACTGGGCAGAGTCAGTAGAAAAGAAACAATTAAGACAGAAAGAGAAAAAGAGAATCATGATAGAGGTGGAGTAAGAGAGAGAAGTGTGAAATTGAATCAGAAAGTGAGAGTGAAGAACCATGAGCATAAATGATTAAAGTGATTACCAGGAAGAATAGTGAAGATATGTGGCCCTCGCACATATTTGGTCAAGATCATGGAAAGGTTAGGTTTGTTCATAGGTGAGGCCACACCTGGAGTATTGTGTACAGTTTTGCTCTCCTAACTTGAGGAAGGACATTCTTGCTATTGAGGGAGTACAGCGAAGGTTCACCAGACTGATTCCTGGGATGGTGGGACTGACATATCAAGAAAGACTGGATCAACTGGGCTTGTATTCACTGGAGTTCAGAAGAATGAGAGGGGATCTCATAGAAACGTTTAAAATTCTGATGGGTTTAGACAGGTTAGATGCAGGAAGAATGTTCCCAATGTTAGGGAAGTCCAGAACCAGGGGTCACAGTCTAAGGATAAGGGGTAAGCCATTTAGGACTGAGATGAGGAGAAACTTCTTCACCCAGAGAGTGGTGAACCTGTGGAATTCTCTACCACAGAAAGTTGTTGAGGCTAATTCACTAAATATATTCAAAAAGGAGATAGATGTAGTCCTTACTACTAGGGGGATCAAGGCGTATGGCGAGAAAGCAGGAAGGGGGTACTGAAGTTGCATGTTCAGCCATGAACTCATTGAATGGCGGTGCAGGCTCGAAGGGCCGAATGGCCTACTCCTGCACCTATTTTTCTATGTTCTATGTTTCTATACTGATCATATTTTACCTACAAATGTAGAAGGAGTTGAAAGTTGGAATGATTCAATTATTTCTGATGAGACAGATAGTCTTGTTGCAAGTGGAGTACCAGTAGCAAATCCTACATCAGATGTATGAGAAACAAGTCCAAAAGAAATTCAGAATGTAAGTCCAAGTCAGAGTCAGGCAGACAAGCACTCTGAAGTGGTAGAGAGTTCAAATGTAGATCAAGGGTTGCCCTTGGAGAAACATTCTCCTCAGGCT
This sequence comes from Pristiophorus japonicus, assembly GCF_044704955.1. Taxonomy (NCBI): domain Eukaryota; kingdom Metazoa; phylum Chordata; class Chondrichthyes; family Pristiophoridae; genus Pristiophorus; species Pristiophorus japonicus. The sequence continues at coordinate 68,204,360 of NC_091985.1, forward strand.
CAGCCTAGAATGAATCTAAGTTCAACACTGTTATGTTCATAATAAAGTGGTGTAACTGACTACTGTAGACATGAGTAAGTGTGACCTTAGTTCCTTTATTCTACTCCAGGGTGCCAGTACAGCATGGGAGGCCTGCTTAGACACAATGCTCCCAAGGGATGCTGGGATCCCTTGGGACTCCAACAGGTATGCCCTCAGGTGGTGGTACAATACTGGTTGCATACATAACATCACTCCCTCCCAATAGTACACCTATTTACAGGGTGAGACGATCTAGGACCTTTCACTCCCTAGTCGATCGTCTCGGTACAAATGCAGGTGTAGGTGAGTTGGTTTGTTCTTTGCTGGGTACAGCCGGCCTTGCTGGTCTGCTGGAGATGGTGAGTGCAGCTTCGTGGTCAACCGTGATGTCGGTTGCCACTTGTGTGCGTGTGGGAGGGTCAAAGTTGATGGTGTTCTCTTCGGGTTGCTCGTGGCTGTCTGTGAATCGCAGTTTGGTTTGGTCCAAATGCTTTCTGCACGTTAGTCCATTTGTAATTTTGACCTGAAACACCTTACTCCCTTATTTGGCTATGACAGTGCCAGCAAGCCATTTGGGACCATGTCCATAGTTGAGTACAAATTCAGGGTCATTGACTTCAAAATTGCGTGACAAATTTGCGTGATCGTGGTACATTCTTTGTTGACGCCGTCTGTCCTCGACGTGATCATGGAGATCAGGATGGACAAGAGAGAGCCTTGATTTGAGCGCCCTTTTCATGAGCAGCTCGGCTGGGGAAACCCTGTTGAGTGAGTGGGGTCTGGTGCGGTAGCTGAGCAGGACTCGGGACAGGCGGGTTTGCAGGGAGCCTTCCGACACGCGTTTCAAGCTTTTCTTGATGGTTTGGACTGCCCGTTCTGCCTGGCCGTTGGATGCGGGCTTGAACGGGGCAGATGTGACGTGCTTGATCCCGTCACGGTTCATGAATTCCTTGAATTCAGCACTAGTGAAGCACGGCCCATTGTCGCTGACAAGGACATCAGGCAGGCTGTGCATGGCAAACATGGCTCGTAGGCTTTCAATGATGGCAGTGGACGTGCTTACAGAGATTATTACACACTCAATCCATTTTGAATAAGCATCCACAACAACCAAAAACATTTTGCCTACAAACAGGCCAGCAAAGTCAACGTGGATCCTCGACCATGGTTTGGAGGGCCATGACCACAAACTTAGCGGTGCCTCCCTGGGTGCATTGCTCAGTTGAGAGCAAGTGTGGCAATGGCGCACGCAAGACTCCAAATCTGAGTCGATGCCGGACCACCAAACATGGGATCTGACTATAGCTTTCATCATTACTATGCCTGGGTGTGTACTGTGTAGGTCGCGTATGAATGTTTCTCTGCCTTTCTTAGGCAAAACCAGCCGATTACCCCACAAAAGACAATCCGCCTGTATGGACATTTTGTCTTTGCACCGCTGGAACTGCTTGATCTCTTCATGCATCTCCGCTGGGATGCTGGACCAGTTCCCATGGAGGACACAGTTTTTTACAAGGGACAGTAGGGAACCCTGGCTGGTTCAGGTCCTAATCTGGCGGGACGTAACGGGTAACTTTTCATTTTCAAATGCATCTATCACCAAGAGTAAGTCTGCAGGCAGTGCCATTTCCACCCCGGTGGTGGGCAATGGTAGCTGACAGAGCATCAGCGCAGTTCTCTGTGTCTGGTCTGTGGCGGATTACATAGTTGTATGCAGACAGCGTGAGCGGCCATCTTTGCATGCGAGCAGAGGCATTGGTATTAATCCCTTTGCTCTATGTAAATAGCGATATGAGTGGCTTATGGTCAGTTTCTAACTCAAATTTAAGACCAAACAGATACAGGTCTCGTTGCACCTCCCCTTTTCCTAATCTGCCGCCATTCAGATAATATTCTCTCTTTGCGTTTTTGCCCCCAAGTGGATAACCTCACATTTATCTATATTATACTGTATCTGCCATGCATTTACCCACTCACCTAACCTGTCCAAGTCACCCTGCAGCCTCTTAGCGTCCCCCTCACAGCTCACACTGCCACCCAGTTTAGTGTCGTCTGCAAATTTGGAGATATTACACTCAGTTCCTTCATCTAAATCATTACAATATACATCAAAGAGCTGGGGTCCCAGCACTGAGCCCTGCGGCACTCCACTAGTCACTGCCTGCCATTCTGAAAAGAACGCATTTATCCCGACTCTCTGCTTCCTGTCTGCCAACCAGTTCTCTATCCACGTCAGTATATTACCCCCAATACCATGTGCTTTGATTTTGCACACCAATCTCATGTGGGACCTTGTCAAAAGCCTTTTGAAAGTCCAAATACACCACATCCACTGGTTCTCCCTTGTCCACTCTACTAGTTACATCCTCAAAAAATTCCAGAAGATTTGTCAAGCATGATTTCCCCTTCATAAATCCATGCTGACTTGGACCAATCCTGTCACTGCTTTCCAAATGTGCTGCTATTTCATCCTTAATAATTGATTCCAACATTTCCCCCACTACTGATGTCAGGCTAACCGGTCTATAATTACCCGCTTTCTCGCTCCCTCCCTTTTTAAACAGTGGTGTTACATTAGCTACCCTCCAGTCCATAGGAACTGATCCAGAATCGATAGACTATTGGAAAATGATCATCAATGCATCCACTATTTCGAGGAACACACACCCGACCCCGCACGAAGACGCATCGTAAGCCAGCATTAAACATTTACATGGGTTATACAGAACAAGCAGTTTGTTGGAACATAACAGATTCCTGGCTCTCTCAAAGGCAGCCTCCTGATTTCCCCCATACCCAGTCATCTCCCTTCCGTAACAGCACATGTAGGAGTTCTAGCAAGGTGCTTAACCCAGGTAGGAAATTACCAAAATAATTGAGTCGTCCCAGGAATGACCACAGCTCAGTCACGTTCTGTGTTCTCGGTGCATTCTTAATGGCCTCCGAGTTGGCATCGGTGGGTCTGATGCCGTCTGCCGTGATTCTTCTCCCTAAGAACTCGACCTCTGGCGCCAGGGAAACACACTTTGAGCATTTCAACCCGAGTCTCACACGATCTAGCCGACTTAGAACCCCTTCCAGGTTCTATAAGTGTTCAATGGTATCCTGACCTGTGATCAATATGTCATCCTGGAAAACCACGGTGCGCGGAACCGACTTTACCAGGCTCTCCATGTTCCTTTGAAAAATCGCCCCGGCCGCTCGAATCCCAAATGGACATCTATTATAGATGAACAGATCTTTGTGCGTGTTGATGCAGATGAGGCCTTTCGAGGATTCCGCCAGCCCTGCGTCATGTAGGCAGAAGTCAGGTCCAACTTGGTGAATTTCTTTCCTCCTGCTAGGGTTGCAAATAGGTTATCTGCTTTCGGTAGCGGGCGGCGGCGGCAGTTGATGGAGCCTGGATAATGTCGGACAGGAGACGGTCGATTGTCAGTGCAGGACAGGAATTAGAGCTGCGAATGGGCTGATTCACAGCCTAATTTTATTTCTTCCTCTGAGCCTCTCAACTTCATCTAGGAGCGTAATGTTGGCGAGTGGTGATTGATTGCTCTCGGAACTAACAGGGAGAGAGCTCAGATACCGGAGGGCCAAGGGAGCAGTGTGTTCTGCAACCAATCGCAGTGCTTGAGGGGTGGATCCTGAGTCGGCCAGTCAGGTGTGGTGCTGGAGGACTGCTAATGTTGTATCGTTGTTTAAAAAGGAAGAAAGGGATAGACCCAGAAATTGCACAGCAGTCAGCCTAACCTCGGTGGTGGGAAAATTATTGAAGGGACAGGATAAATCTTCATTTAGAAAGCAGAAAGGGAGCTGTGGCCGGAGGAGGTGCTAGCTACAGCTGCAACAGGGTCAAAAGTAAGAAAGAAGTAAAATGTAATCAAAGGGTGACGTCACAGCCAAGAGGGTAAGTAATTGGCTGGTTGAGTGGTGAGTAATTTTCTTTTTCTTTAGCTTTTTTCTTGTTCTTTGCAGTAAGAAACCTTTGGCATTGTTGCCAAATTAAATAATTTAAGGGTTAAGTCATGGCAGGAGAGCCCAGACCCGTGTCTTGCTCCTCCTGCGCTATGTGGGAAGTCAGGGACGCTTATAGTGCCCCTGACGACATCATGTGCAGGAAGTGTATCCAACTGCAGCTCCTAACAGATCGCACTGCGACACTGGAGTGGTGCATGGATTCACTCTGGAGCATCCGCGATGCTGGGGATGTCGTGAATAGCATGTTTAGTGAGTTGGTCACACCGCAGGTAAAGGTTACACAGGCAGATAGGGAATGGGTGACCATCAGGAAGAGCAATGGAAGGAAGGTAGTGCAGGGATCTCCAAAACAGATACACCACCTTGGGTACAGTTGGGGGAGATAACTCATCAGGGGAAGGCAGCAGCAGCCAAGTCCATGGTACCAGGGGTGGCTCTGCTGCACAGGAGGGCAGGAGAAAGAGTGGGAGAGCTATAGTGGTAGGGGATTCTATTGTATGGGGAATAAATAGGCGTTTCTGCGGCCGTAAACGAGACTCCAGGGTGGTATGTTGCCTCCCTGGGTACAAGGATCAAGGATGTCTCGGAGCGGCTGCAGCGGCTGGAGGGGGAGGGTGAACAGCCAGCTGTCATGGTACATATAGGTACCAACGATATAGGTAAAAACGGGATGAGGTCCAACAAGCGGAATTTAGGGAGCGAGGAGTTAAATTAAAAAGTAGGACCTCAAAAGGTAGTAATCTCAGGATTGCTACCAGTGCCACGTGGTAGTCAGAATAGGAATTGCAGGATAGCTCAGCTAAATACGTGGCTTGAGGAATGGTTCAAGGGGCAGGGATTCAAATTCCTGGGACATTAGAACCGGTTCTGGGGGAGGTGGGACTTGTACAAGCCAGACAGTCTGTAACTGGGCAGGACCAGAACTGATGTCCTAGGCGGAATGTTTGCTAGTACTGTTGGGGAGGGTTTGAATTAAAAAGGCAGGGAGATGGGAAGCTATGCAGGGAGGCAGGGGGAAGTAAAATGGGGGCAGAAACAAAAGGTAGGAAGGAGAAAAGAAAGAGTGGAGGGCAGAGAAATCAAGGGCAAAATCAAAAAGGGCCACATTACAATATTATAAAAAGACAAAGAGTGTTAAAAAAAACAAGCCTGAATGCTCTGAGTCTCAATGTGAGGAGCATTCGTAATAAGGTGGATGAATTGACTGTGCAGATAGCTGTTAATGGATATGATGTAATTGGGATTACGGAGACATGGCTCCAAGGTAACCAAGGCTGGGAACTCAACATCCAGGGTATTCAATATTCATGAAGGAAAAGGAGGTGGGGTAGTGTTGCTGGTTAAAGAGGAAATTAATGTAATACTAAGAAAGGACATTAGTTTGAATGATGTGGAATCTGTATGGGTAGAGCTGTGGAATACCAAAGGGCAGAAAACACAAGTGGGAGTTGTGTACACACCACCAAGCAGTAGTAGTGAGGTTGGGGATGGCATCAAACAAGAAATTAGGGATGCGTGCAGTAAAGGTACAGCAGTTATCATGGGCGACTTTAATCTACATATAGATTGGGCTAACCAAGCTGATAGCCATGCGGTGGAGGAGGATTTCCTGGAGTGTATTAGGGATGGCTTTCTAGATCAATATGTCGAGGAACCAACTAGAGACCTGGTCATCCTAGACTTGGTGTTGTGTAATGAGAGAGGACTAATTAGCAATCTTGTTGTGCGAGGCCCCTGGGGAAGACTGACCATAATATGGTAGAATTCTTTATTAAGATGGAGTGACAGTGTTAATTCAGAGACGAGGGTCCTGAACTTAAGGAAAGGTAACTTCAATGGTATGAGACGTGAATTGGCTAGGATAGATTGGCAAATGATACTTAAAGGGTTGACAGTGGATAGGCAATGGCAGACATTTATAGATTACATGGATGAACTTCAACTATTGTATATCCCTGTCTGGAGTAAAAATAAAAAGGGGAAGGTAGCTCAACCGTGGCTAACAAGGGAAATTAGGGATAGTGTTAAATCCAAGGAAGAGGCATATAAATTGGTGAAAAAAAGCAGCAAACCTGAGGACTAGGAGAAATTTAGAATTCAGCAGAGGAGGACAAAGGGTCTAATTAGGAGGGGGAAAATAAAGTATGAGAGGAAGCTTGCAGGGAACATAAAAACTGACTGCAAAAGCTTCTATAGATATGTGAAGAGAAAAAGATTAGTGAAGACCAACGTAGGTCCTTTGCAGTCAGATTCAGGTGAATTTATAATGGGGAACAAAGAAATGGCAGACCAATTGAACAAATACTTTGGATCTGTCTTCACAAAGGAAGACACAAATAACCTTCTGGAAATACTAGGGGTTCGAGGGTCTAACGAAAAGAAGGAACTGAAGGAAATCCTTATTAGTCAGGAGATGGTGTTAGGGAAATTGAAGGAATGAAGGCCGATAAATCCCCAGGGCCTGATAGTCTGCATCCCAGAGTACTTAAGGAAGTGGCCCTAGAAATAGTAGATGCATTGGTAGTCATTTTCCAACATTCTATAGACTCTGGTTCAGTGTCTATGGATTGGAGGGTAGCTAATGTAACCCCACTTTTTAAAAAAGGAGGGAGAGAGAAAACAGGGAATTATAGACCAGTTGGCCTGACATCGGTAGTGGGGAAAATGTTGGAATCAATTATTAAAGATGTAATAGCAGCGCATTTGGAAAGCAGTGACAGCATCGGTCCAAGTGGATTTATGAAGGGGAAATCATGCTTGACAAATCTTCTAGAATTTTTTGAGGATGTAACTAGTAGAGTGGATAAGGGAGAACCAGTGGATGTGGTGTATTTGGACTTTCAAATGGCTTTTGACAAGGTCCCACACAAGAGATTAATGTGCAAAATTAAGACACATGGTATTGGGGGTAATGTATTGACGTGGATAGAGAACGGGTTGGCAGACAGGAAGCAAAGAATGGGAATAAACGGGTCCTTTTCAGAATGGCAGACAGTGACTAGTGGGGTGCCGCAGGGTTCAGTGCTGGGACCCCAGCTATTTACAATATACATTAATGATTTAGACGAAGGACTTGAATGTAATATCTCCAAGTTTGCAGATGACACTAATCTGGGTGGCAGTGCAAGATGCGAGGAGGATGCTGAGAGGCTGCAGGGGAACTTGGACAGGTTCGGTAAATGGGCAAATGTATGGCAGATGCAGTATAATGTGGATAAATGTGAGGTTATCCACTTTGGTTGCAAAAACAGGAAGGCAGATTATTATCTGAATGGGGACAGATTAGTAAAAGGGGAGGTACAACGAGACCTGGGTGTCATGTTACATCAGTCATTGAAGGTAAGCATGCAGGTACAGCAGGCAGTAAAGAAGGGAAATGGTATGCTGGCCTTCATAGCGAGGGGATTTGAGTATAGGAGCAGGGAGGTCTTACTACAGTTGTACAGGGCCTTGGTGAGAACACACCTTGAGTATTGTGTTCAGTTTTGGTCTCCTAATCTGAGGAACGACAGATTCACCAGACTGATTCCCAGGATGGCAGGACTGACATATGAAGAAAGACTGGATTGACTAGGCTTATATTCACTGGAATGTAGAAGAATGAGAGGGGATCTCATAGAAACATATAAAATTCTGACGGGATTGGAGAGGTTAGATGCAGGAAGAATGTTCCCGATGTTGGGGAATTCCAGAACCAGGGATCACAGTCTAAGGATAAGGGGTGAGCCATTTAGGACCGAGATGAGGAGAAACTTCTTCACCCAGAGAGTGGTGAACCAATGGAATTCTCTACCACAGAAAGTTGTTGAGGCCAGTTCATTAGATATATTCAAAAGGGAGTTAGATATGGCCCTTACGGCTAAAGCGTTCAAAGGGTATGTAGATAAAGCAGGAATGGGGTACTGAAGTTGCATGATCAGCCATGATCATATTGACTGGTGGTGCAGGCTCGAAGGTCCGAATGGCCTACTTCTGCACCTATTTTCTATGTTTCTATGTCCTGCAGCGAAAAATGGTTAATCGTTGCTCGATAGTCCCCACAAATTCTGACCGTACCATTGCCCTTGAGAACCGGAATAATCGGACTGGCCCACTCATTGAACTCCACCAGTGCGATGATGCACTCTCGTTTCAGCCTGTCCAGCTCCATCTCGCATCATATATGGCACTGCCCGTGCCTTGTGGTGCATGGATCGCGTACCGGGAAACTAATGGATCTGCACCTTCGCCCCTGAGAAACTTCCGATGCCTGGCTCAAACGACGACGGAAACTTGCTCAGAACCTGGGCACATGAGGCGTCGTCGACGGACGAGAGCGCTCGGATGTCGTTCCAGTTCCTACGGATTTTCCCCAGCTAGCTTCTGCCGAACAGTGTGGGGCTATCTCCTGGTACAATCCATAGTGGGAGTTCGTGCACTACTCCATCATAGGAGACTTTTACTGCTGCGCTGCCAATTACAGGGATCAGCTCTTTAGTGTAAGTTCTCAGCTTGGTGTGAATGGGACTAAAGCTTGGGCCTGTGTGCCTTGTCGAAGGCCTTTTTGCTCATGATGGACTAACTCGCACCCGTGTCCAGTTCCATGGATACTGGAATTCCGTCCAGTTCGACTTTCAACATGATTGGTGGACATTTCGTGGTGAAGGTGTGTACCCCGTACACTTCTGCCTCCTCGGTTCAAGTCTCTAGTTCAGTTTGATCCGCCATGAATCGATCTTCCTCTGCAATGTGGTGGTTTGCAGCTAATCTGCACATTCACTGGATGTGTCCCATTGTTCCACAGCTTTTGCACGCATAGTGTTTGAAATAGCATTGATGGGCTCGATGATCACCTCCGCAGCGCCAACAAGGTGTTAACTGCCTCGCATTAACGTTTGATGGCGGACTCTGGGTCATCTGAGGTCATGCAGCTGCAGGTGTGTACATTCTGCCATGTGCATTCCTGCCTGAAAACGACGTTACTTTGTGTACAGTACTTGCCGAAATCTCTTTATGCTGCGAAATTTGTTTGGTGTTATCGCTGGTGGACATAAATGCCTGGGTTATCGTTATGGCTTTGGCTTTGTTCAGGTTCGGTGTTTCAACAGTCAATAGTTTGCGAAGGATAACCTCATGGCCAATGCCAAGCACAAAAAAGTCTCTTAGCATTTGCTCCAGGAATCCATCGAATTCGCAGTGTCCTGCAAGGCGCCTTAGTTCAGCGATGTAGCTCGCCACTTCCTGGCCTTCAGACCATTGACATGTATAAAATCAATACCTCGCCATCAGAACGCTGTCCTTCGGATTTAGGTGCTCCCGGACCAGTGTACACAATTCTTTATACGATTTTGTTGTTGGTTTCACCGGAGCGAGAAGATTCTTCAGAGACCATAGGTTGTTGCCCCGCAGACGGTGAGGAGGATCACCCTTCGTTTAGCAGCGTTCTCATCCCCTTCCAGCTCATTGACCATGAAGTATTGATCGAGTTGCTCCACGAAGTCCTCCCGATCATCCCCTTCTGAGAATCTCTCCAGCATATCAACATTTCTCTGCATTTTCGCGTGATGGTTCGTTATCTCGTTGCCAGTTGTTATGTTTATAATAAAGTGGTGTAACTAAGTACTGTAGACGTGAGTGTGACCTTAGTTCCTTTATTCTGTTCCAGAGTGGCAGTACAGCATGGGAAGCCTACTTATATACAGTGCTCCCCAGGGATGCTGGGATCCCTTGGGACTCCCAACAGGTACGCCCTCATGTGGCGGTACAATACTGGTTACATAGGGTTGCATACATAACAAACACCAAGTTTAGAAAGTTCTGTTCGAGAGCGAAGGTATTCTCTTCAAAGCAGAAAATCAGTGGTTAAGTTTGATTTGTAAATGTGGAACAATAAGTCCATATCTTTTGTTGTGTATAACCATGCAAGTTATGTATAATGATTATTTTGTTGTGATTACTTCTTCATTAAGGAGGGAGAAGTGTAATAGATCTCCCTTAGTGGACTATTGCTCCAACTACTGGACTACTGTGGTAGTGTAACAACTGATGTAAATACAATAAAAGGGTCATATGATGACTGTTTTCTGTTGGATCCATCTTGTAGAGTGTGTTTGTTAGTGAGGTCGTAAGAATATATCGCATAAACGAAGGTGGTTGGGGTTGTTGGACATCAATCAGCTCAGCCTCAGGATATTGCTGCAGGAGTTCCTCAGGGTAGTGTCCTAAGCCCAACCACCTTCATCTGCTTCATCGATGACCTTCCCTCCATCATAAGATCAGAAGTAGGAATGTTCGCTGATGATTGCACAGTGTTCAGTTATATTCGCAACTCCTCAGATAATGAAGCAGTCCATGCCCACATGCAACAAGACCTGGATGACATTCAGGCTCGGGCTGATAAGTGACAAGTAACATTTATGCCACACAAGTGTCAGGCAATGACTATCTCCAACAAGCAAGAGTCTAACTACCGCCCCTTGACATTCAATAGCATTACCATCACCGAATTCCCCACCATCAGCATCCTGGGGGGCCGGGGGGGGGGGGTGAACCATTGACTAGAAACTTAACTGGACCAGCCACATAAATACTGTGGCAACAAGAGCAGGTCAAAGGCTGGGTATTCTGCATGAGTGTTTCACATCCTTATTCCCCAAAACCTTTCCACCATTTACAAGGCACAAGTCAGGAGTGTGATGGAATACTCGCCACTTGCCTGGATGAGTGCAGCTCCAACAACACTCAAGAAGCTCGACACCATCCCGACCAAAGCAGCCCACTTGATTGACACCCCATCCACCACCTTCAACAATTACTCCCTCCACCACTGGGGCACTGAGGCTGCAGTGTGTACCATCTATAAGATGCACTGCAGCAACTCGCCATGGCTTCTTCGGCAGCACCTCCCAAACCCGCAACCTCTACCACCTATAAGGACGAAGAAGCAGGCACATGGGAATGTCATCACCTGCAAGTTTCCCTCCAAGTTACACACCTTCCTGACTTGAAAATATGTTGCCATTCCTTCATCATCACTGGGTCAAAGTCCTGCAACTCTCTCCCTAACAGCACTGTAGGAGTACCTTGACCACACGGAATGCAGCGGTTCAAGAAGGCAGTTCACCACCACCTTCTCAAGGGTAGTTAGGAATGGGCAATACATGGTGGCCTTGCCAGCGACTCCCACATCCCATGAACACATTTTTTTTTAAAGCTGTTTGCCGTTTCTCCCTTTCAAATGCTACGTTGAACTCGTTCATGTTATGATGATTATTGAATGAATGGCCATGCAATTAGGCTGTTAACTAAATCTGGCCATTGCTCATTACTAAATCTAATGTGGCTTTCCCCCTCGTTGCCACTCGGACATATTGTAGAAAACTATCCCGGACACACTCAAGAAATTCACTACCTTTCTGACAGGTGCTAGTCTGCTTATCCCAATCTATATGAAAGTTATAATCCCCCATTAAAACCCCTCTGCCTTTGCTACACGCTTGCCTAACCTCTGCATTTATACAATCTAGCACTTCATAGCTGCTATCAGGGGGCCGATACATAACACCCACTACAGTCTTAAATCCTTTCCTATTTCTTAATTCTACCCATAATGTCTCCGCTGCCTTCTTACCTCTCATTACATCCTCTCTTATCATTGAAGTGATTTCATCCTCAATCACCAAGGCTACTCCTCCCGCTCTGCCATTTTCCCTATCTGTCCTGTGGACCATATAACCTGGTATATTTAGTTCCTAGTCCTGACTGTCTTACAGCCATGTCTCAGTAATGGCTACCATGCCATACCCTCCATTTTGAATTTGCGCCTGCAGTTCATTCAATCTATTCCTTGTACTCTGTGCGTTTGTATAAAGATCGCTTATTTGGGTCATACACCCGAGCCTGTCCTTCACTCAAATGTTTTATTCACTTGTTTCTTATTTCTCTCTCCTGGTTTAATCACTTTACATCTTTTAGTTTTCCCTTTACATGTAGTGCCTAAAGCACAATTTCTGACTATTACTCTACTCCAATCACTTTCATTTGTTTTTGAATTACTATTTGTACTACCATTTCCACCTGAGCAACCCCCCACCACCACCACCTCCATTTACTAGTTTAAAGTCCTTGTGACTGCCCTATTTATCCTTTCCATTAGGACCCTGGATCCAGACCAGCTCAGGTGGAGCCTGTCTCAATGGGACTTCCCATCCCGGTACTGGTGCCGGTACCCCATGAAATGGAATCGCTCTTTCCCACACCACTCCTTTAGTCACGTGTTCACTTACCTAATCAGCTTACCCCGAGGCCAATTTGCTTGTTATTCGGGTAATAATCCAGCGATTATAAACTCAAGGTCATTTTTTATTAATTTAACACCTAGTTCCTGGTACTCCCCAAACAGGACCTCTTGCCATATTGTCCCTATGTTGTTGGACCCAACATGGACCACAACAACTGGATCCTCTCCCTCCCTCTCCAGTATCCTTTCAAGCCGGTTTGAGATGTCCCTCACCCTGGCACCAGTAGGCAACATACCATGTGGAATTTTTGATCTTGCTTACAAAGGATGCTATCTGTCCCCCTAATTATAGAATCCCCTACAACTACCACATTACAGGTCCTCTCCTCCCCTTTAGGACAGGGTCCTGCTTCAAAGTGTCATGGTCTACAATGTGGCTGCCCTTCCGACAGTCTTTATCCTTATCCTCACAGGTAGCAAGTCCATTATACCTGTTGGATAGGATCAGCCTTGTTCCCTTTCTTACTTGGGTTCCCCTTACTCTGCACACTATCGTTCACACCAACCCCATTTAGATCCTATACCTCTCTACGAGGTGCAACCGAAGTCTGGAGAAAACTGTATAGATACTCTTCCCCCTCCGCTTCAGCTCAATGACTCTGAGCCAGAGAGAAGAGACAGAGACATCTACTACAGATGTGTTCGCTCGGGACAGTCTTGCTGTCCACAAACTCTCACAGACTGCAGACCAGACACACAACTTGCTCTGCCATATTTTAGTCGAACCTTGTATTATTTATTTAATTAGTTAAAATCTTTATTCAACGATTATTTTAGTTATATTAATTAGTTTATCTAGTTAAGTTCTTAATTTAGCAAAATACGTTATAGTTTTCCAGCTCTTAGTTAAAACCATTATCCTAGCTTAGAGAGAAAAAATGTTAATACTCACCAACCAACCAACTACCTGCTGTCCTGTGAGGTCACTCCTTTTTTTTTGTTGTTTTAAAATTTGCCAGAGATGTTGCCACAGCTCAGGTCCGCGCTGTCCTCGCCCCCCGATTGGTTAATATTATCCTCCTCCAAAGCTGCTGCCGCTCAAGTCCCTTATCATTTTGAACACCACTATTATATTTCCCCCGAGTCTTTTCTGTTCTGAGGAGAACAATTCCAGTTTCTCTAGTTATGATCCAGCTTAATTGCAATGCAATGTTTTCAAGAGTCCTGTGACTCTGCAAGGTATTTGATCATAGGGCTATTTTTGTTTAAAGAGTATCATCTACATGTCTTTGGTGTATTACACAAAGGATATAGTAATCACAACTCTTCTAAAATGAATATTAACCAGAATATGAAAACAGGGAAAGGGCATACACACTCGACCAGTGCACCGATCTGGATTATTTAACCGTTTTGCTAAAACCTATTTCCCAAAGTACATGAATCATGGACTTTTAAAAGACCAAAGACAATGAATGATTTCATGTTGTGTCTAGTCATTTGGAGCCACCTGGCACTCGACTGGATTCTGATTTGTACATTTGTATGAAAGAAAAGTTTACAAAAGAGTGATTTCCTTTCCAGTTCTCGTTTAACACAGAATAATGAGGTACACACAGGTTCTCAAACCTAAAACAGTGAAGAATAATTTAGCAGATGTGAGATAAATGTTCTGTAATTTCCTGAAGCAATGCCTTACAAACTTTTTTCCATGTCACACAAGAATGTATGCAGAGGCTGTTTAAACCACATAATAGTGGATCAAGTTAATATATTTTCAAACGGATGCATGCAATTTAAGGCTTATGCTACTGTATCATGTTTAGCTTTGTGACATGTACAGTAATTTAGTGGTCTGGTAACAAAAGAAGTAAGATTATGGAACATTTTGATTGGTTTCATCAATTACTGCTAACCACTATTAACTAAAGTGTTAAATACATATTGATGCGTTGTTAAAAAAAATGCTCAAAATGTAGTGTAATTTTAGTGACATATTCTTGTTTTTATGTCTCCGAGTCTGAAAATTTACTTTCTGTGGTTAATTTAACAGGCACGGTAACAGACTATTTTGATTTTTAAATACATACAGCTGTAATTATTTGTCAAGTAATTATGTAAACTTTATCTGCAGCATTGGCTCTGGGGGATGTTGTTTTAAAATGTTAATAATGAAAATACCTGTACAGGATGACAGTCATAATTGTAGTGTATATTTGTTCAATATCATACACAAAAGAATAATCAGAAAAAAGGTTGTATTAAAACAGAACAGTATATTTATGCAACACGTGGAAAGTTAAATTACTATCATGATTATTTTAGCTGTTAAAAATGGGGTAGGGATGGGGAATATCAAAGCAATGTATAACAATTTTGCCATTATTTATTTTTGTGCATGTGCAGATTTACACATCTGTGTGAACATTGCTTAAATTGCTCACAGAGTAGACATTGAGGAGTTGAATTTTGGAGCAATCTTGGGAGTAGATTCCTTATAAAATACATTCCCTTTTAAATTTGGAATATACTTAAAATCCCAAAATGGAATTTAACGGGCACTTATGGATGATTGGCTTCATGCTCAGAACTACCAGTTCCACATTGTTTCTGAAGCTGCAACACTGAGATAACACATTTCAGGACTTAGATTTTGGTCCCAGAGATTTTTAAACCTGAAAACATGATTTTAAAGTCATCATTAGCTATGCAGAAAGTCATATAGATACCCTAAAAAGTTTGAGACCAACCCATCTTTTAGCACATAAAAACTGGGGATCCATATGAATGAGAGATTCACCTATAATTTCAATGTGCAGTTAAGTTGACCTGGATTCAAGGTTGGGCTTTAAAATATCATGTAGTGGGACTTATTTCTGCATGAAATTGAAAATAAACACTATTTTAAAAATCAAAATATGACAAATTAAGAAATTGCTTGCAGTTTCCCTATTTTTTTTAAGAAGTACTAAAAATCAGTAATTTGTTGATACATGCTTGGGTATTCAGACACAAAATAAACATATATACTTGTTATGAGGCATTTTGGAAGCTTGTTGAAATCCAGATGGCAAGACAGACTTTTTGAATACACAAGCGTGAAGAAAATCAAGAGGAATAATCAGCAATTGATAGCTAATTAGATTAGAGAGATTATTTTCCTGTTGGTAGCACCTAGTGAATGGTTATTGCTTTGGTGCAAATGACAGGAAATGGGGCAGAGACCTATTCCGGGGCTTTCCCAAAGAGGCTGACCCAGGCTTCCATCAAAACAGATATCTGGTCATTTATCGCATTGTTGTTTCTGGGACCTTACTGTGTGCAAATTGGCTGCCATATTTTTCTGCAAAGTGACAGTGACTACACTTCAAAAGTAATTCATTGGCTGTGAAATGCTTTGGGACATCCTGAGGATGTGAAAGGCACAATATGAATGCAAGCTCTTTCTTTTTCTTATACATCACTGTTTCAGTGCCAGCTGTGGCTCAGTTGGCAGCATCCTTGCCTCTGAGTAAAATGGTTGTGGGCTCAAGTCCCATTCCAAAGACTTCAGGTGCCGTGTTTCGAATGAGACGTTAAACCGAGGTCCGGTCTGCTTTCTCAGGTGGATGTAAAAGATCCCATGGCAGTATTTTGAAGAGGTGCAGGGGAGTTATCCCTTGTGTCCTGGCCAATATTTATCCCTCAATCAACAGTGCAAAAAACAGATTATCTGGTCATTATCACATTGCTGATTGTGGAAGCTTGCAGTGTGCAAATTGGCTACCGCGTTTCCTACAACAGTGGATACACGTCAAAAGTACTTAATTGAGTGTAAAGTGCTTTGGGATGTCTGGTCGTGAAAGCTGCTATATAAATGTAAGTCTTTCTTTTGTTTTTACTGTTTCTGTTGTGTATCTGTAAAGCGTGCACTCCCTTGTTCTGCCACCAGGGAGTGCATCCCCTGAAATCCCAAAGGATCCCAGCATCCTTTGGGAGCACTGTATATAAGCCGGCTCCTAAGGACTGTTCATCACTCTGGAGTGTCTTAATAAAGACTGAGGTCACTATTACTTTAACCTCCCGATGTGCAGTCTCATTTGTGTTAGGAACGCAACAACTGGCGACGAGTACACGAATCCAATGCAAAGATGCAGCAAACTGTGGGCATCCTGGAGAAGTTCTCGGAGGGCGAGGACTGGGAAGCCTATGTCGAACGGTCAGACCAGTACTTTGTAGGCAACGAGCTGGAGGGAGAAGGAAGTGCTGCAAAAAGGAGAGCGGTCCTCCTCACGGTCTGCGGGGCACCGACCTAAAGCCTCATGAAGAATCTTCTGGCTCCGGTGAAACCCACAGATAAGTCGTATGAGGAATTGTGTACACTGGTTCGGGAGCACCTTAACCCGAGGGAGAGCGTGCTGATGGCGAGGTATCGGTTCTGCACGTGCCAGCGATCTGAAGGTCAGGAAGTGGTGAGCTACGTCGCCGAGCTAAGGTGACTTGCAGGACAATGTGAGTTTGATGGCTACCTGGAGCAAATGCTCAGAGACTTTTTTGTACTGGGCATTGGCCACGAGACCATCCGATGAAAACTTTTGACTGTAGAGACACCGACCCTCAGCAAGGCCATTGCGATAGCACAGGCGTTTATGTCCACCAGTGATAACACCAAACAAATCTCTCAGCACACAAGTGCTAGCAATGTTCATAAATTAACGGGAACTGTGTTTGCGAGCTGAAATGTACAGGGCAGAAACCATGAGTCTGCAACTGCCAGCAGGCCTCAGGTGACCCAGATGACTCAGAGTCTGCAACAAAGGATGAATGCAAGGCAATTCACACCTTGTTCGCGTTGTGGAGGCTTCCATTCAGCCTATTCATGCCGCTTCAAAGGGTATGTTTGCAAGAGCTGTGGAACAATGGGGCATCTCCAACGAGCTTGCAGATGAGCTACAAGCTCTGCAAAACCTGCTAACCACCACGTGGCAGAGGAAGATTGGTCCATGGTGGATCAAAGCAATTTCAAGCCTGAGAGGAAGGAGGCAGATACTGAAGTACACAGGGTGCACACAGTTTCGACGAAATGTCCACCTATCATGCTAAACGTAAAATTGAATGGCTTACCCGTAGCCATGGAACTGGACACTGGCGCTAGCCAATCCATCATGAGTAAAAAGATGTTTGAGAGACTGTGGTGCAACAAGGCACTCAGACCAGCCCTGAGCCCCATCCACACGAAACTGAGAACGTAAACCAAAGAGCTTATCACTGTCCTGGGCAGCGCCATGGTCAAGGTCACCTGAGGGCATGGGCCATGAACTGCCACTCTGGATTGTCCCTGGCGATGGCCCCACACTGCTTGGCAGGAGCTGGCTGGGCAAAATCCGCTGGAACTGGGATGACATCAGAGCGCTATCACATGTCGATGAGGCCTCATGTACCCAGGTTCTGAAGAAATTTCCTTCCCTTTTTGAGGCAGATATTGGAAACTTTTCTGGGAAGGTGCGAATCCACTTGGTCCCAGAGGAATGACCCATTCACTACAAGGCGCAAGCGGTACCTCACATGATGAGGGAGAGAGTGGAAATCGAGCTGGACAGGCTGCAATGCGAGGGCATCATCTCCCCAGTGGAATTCAGTGAGTGGGCCAGCCCGATTGTGCCATCACTTGGGTCCTGGAACAGTCAGGATTTGCGGCGATTATAAAGTAACTATTAATCGTTTTTCGCTACAGGACCAATACCCGCTACCTCAGGCAGACGACCTATTTAAGACCCTGGCAGGAGGCAAGGTGTTCACCAAGCTCGATCTGACTTTGGCCTACATGACGCAGGAGCTAGAGGAGTCTTCAAAGGGCCTCACCTGCATCAACACGCACAAGGGACTGTTCATCTACAACAGATGCCAGTTTGGAATTCGGTCGGCTGCAACGATCTTCCAGAGAAACGTGGAGAGCCTACTCAAGTCGGTACCACGCACGGTGGTTTTTCAGGACGACATATTGGTCATGGGTCAGGACACCATCGAGCACCTACAAAACCTGGAGGAGGTCCTCCAGTGACTGGATCGCGTAGGGCTGCGGCTGAAGAGGTCGAAATGCGTCTTCATGGCAACAGAAGTGGAGTTTTTGGGGAGAAAGATCGTGGCGGACGGCATTCGGCCCACAGACGATGACAGAGGCTATCAGGAAAGTGCCCAGGCCACAGAACGTCACGGAGCTGCGGTCATTCCTGGGACTCCTCAACTATTTTGGTAACTTCCTACTGGGGTTAAGCACCCTCTTAGCGCCCCTACATGTGTTATTGCATAAAGGTGAGAACTGGGTATGGGGAAAAAAAACAAGTAATTGCTTTTGAGAAAGCCAGAAACATTTTATGCTCCAACAAGCTGCTTGTATTGTATAACCCGTGTAAAAGACTTATGCTAGCATGTGATGCGCCGTCATACGGAGTCGGGTGTGTATTACAACAAGCAAATGTTGCGGGGAAGTTGCCTATGCCTCCAGGAGCTTGTCTAAGGCTGAGAGGGCCTACAGCATGATTGAGAAAGAGGCATTAGCTTGTGTGTGTTTGGGGTAAAGAAAATGCATCAGTACCTGTTTGGCCTCAAATTTGAGCTGGAAACCGATCACAAGCCCCTCATATCCCTGTTCGCTGAAAACAAGGGGATAAATACTAATGCCTCAGCCTGCATACAAAGGTGGGCACTTGCGCTATCAACGTATAACTATACCAACCGCCACAGGCCAGGCACCGAGAACTGTGCGGATGCTCTCAGTCGGCTACCATTGCCCATCACAGGGGTGGAAATGGCGCAGCCTGCAAACTTGTTGATGGTGGCGCAGCCCGCAGATTTGTTGATGGTCATGGAAGCGTTTGAAAATGATAAATCACCTGTCATGGCCTGCCAGATTAGGACTTGGACCAGCCAAGATCCTCTGCTGTCCCTAGTAAAAAAACTATGTACTGCATGGGAGCTGGGCCAGCATGCAATGCAAGAGCTAATCAAGCTGTTCGAGCGGCGAAAGGACGAGCTGTCAATTCAGGCAGACTGCCTGTTGTGGGGTAATCTCGGATCTCCACAGCACACACCCGGGTATAATAATGATGAAAGCGATAGCCAGATCCCACGTGTGGTGGCCCGGTATCGACTCTGACTTAGAGTCCTGTGTACGGCAATGCAGCGCGTGTGCTCAGTTGAGCAACTTGGTCAAGGATCCATGTCGACTATGTGGGCCCGTTTCTCGGTAAAATATTCCTGGTCGTGGTGGATGCTTTTTCAAAATGGATTGAATGTGAAATAATGTCAGGAAGCACCACTACCGCCACCATTGAAAGCCTGAGGGCCATGTTTTCCACCCACGGCCTGCCTGAGATATTGGTCAGTGACAACGGGCCATGTTTCACTAGTGCCGAATTTAAAGAATTCATGACCCGCAATGGGATCAAACATGTCAACCTCGGCCCCGTTTAAACCAGCCTCCAATGGGCAGGCAGAGCGGGCAGTACAAACCATCAAACAGAGCCTTAAACGAGTCACAGAAGGCTCACTCCAAACCCGCCTGTCCTGAGTACTGCTCAGCTACCACACGAGACCCCACTCGCTCACAGGGGTGTCCCCGGCTGAGCTACTCATGAAAAGGACACTAAAAACCAGACTCTCGCTGGTTCACCCCAACCTGCATGATCAGGTAGAGAGCAGGCAGCAACAAAATGTAAACTATGGTCGCGCCACTGTGTCAAGGGAAATTAATCTGAATGACCCTATTATGTGCTAAACTATGGACATGGTCCCAAGTGGATCGCGGGCACGGTGATAACTAAAGAAGGGAGTAGGGTGTTTGTAGTCAAACTAGACAATGGACAAATTTGCCGAAAGCACGTGAACCAACGAGGCTGTGGTTCACAGACTGCCCTGAATAACCCACAGCAGACACCACCTTTTTCAAGCCCACAACACACACCCAAAGGATCAACAACACCACCCCAGACCAGGAAATCGAATCCATCACGCCCAATAGCACAGCAAGGCTAGGCTCACCCAGCAGCCCTGCAGGACCAACAATACGCCAGCCCAGCGAAGGCACAGCCAACACACCAGAACAGACATTTGTACCGAGGCGGTCCACCAGGGAAAGAAAGGCTCCCAACCACCTCACTTTGTAAATAGTTTTCACTTTGACTTTGGGGGGCAGTGATGTTGTGTATCTGTAAAGCATGCACTCCCATGTTCCGCCACCAGGGAGTGCATCCCTTGGGAGCACTGTATATAAGCCGGCCCCTAAGACCTGTTCCTCACTCTGGAATGTCTTAATAAAGATTGAGGTCACTGTTACTTTAACCTCCGTGTGTTGTCTCATCTGTGTTCGGAACACAACAGTTTCCAGGTCAAAATTCTGGAATTCCCTACCCAACACCATTTTGGGAGCACCATGACAAGGACTGCAGCAGTTCAAGGAGAAGTCCCACAACCACCTTCTCAGGGTAACTAGGGATGATAAATAAATTGATCTTGCCTGTGTTACCACATCTCATCAACAAATTCAAAACATTGGAAGGGCAATCCTATAGAGCTGAATGATGGAGGAGAGGCTTTGGAGGAGGATAGCATGGTCAAGCATATTGAGTGCTGCAGAAAAATGAAGGAAGGATTACAAATCCATGATCATAGTAACAGAGGATGCCCCCATTCATGACTTTGGGCAGGGGTGTTTCTGTGCGGTGGCAAAGGTGTAAAAGGACTAGTGGATTTCAAACAGGGGGTTTCGGAGAGGTGGGTAATGAGCTGAGATGCAACGACACATTTGAGGACATTAAAGAACGGGAGATTGGAGATGCAGTGTTAGTTGGTGAGGATGGATGATTTGAGGGTGTGTTTGTTGAAGGGGAGGAGGATGGAGGGTTTTTTAGGAGGAGAGGGTCAATGCCGGAGACAAATGATCCACATTATGATGATCAACAGAGATTTAGATAAATGAAACATAAAAAGGTAAAAAAATAAGAAAAAAAGCACAAGAACTGATGAAAGGACAAGTGAGAAGATATTAGTAACCTTGTACACTACTTAGTAAAGGAAGCCCCAAGGCTAACAGCTTCCTTAATGAATACCTAGAGTGTCCCCGATTTTAGTGCAGCTTAACTGTGATGTGCATGTGAAAATACATGTATTCATTGAGGAAAGAAACTTCATCAATTAATCTCCTGGGTGTTATGTTAGGATTAAGATCAGGTGGTTTGAAAGTAAAAGAAGCCAGTTAACTTGCTTCAAAATGCTGAAAATCATAAATTATGAAGACCTTGAATTATCTCAGCAGAATTTTCAAAACACAGAAACCTTTACTTTAACACTGATACATAACCTCTGAATTTCACATTGTTATGCATCCTTCCTTAATAGACAAAGCCAAATAAATAACTATTGAAGAACAAACTTCTTTCTGTAAGTTTGTTTCATTTATGGTTCCGAGAGAAGCTGCAATACAATATTTTTGTTTGATGTCACACACAAAAGTCTTTCCAATTGTTTTAAAAGATAATGGGGCCAAAAGTGCCCCTTTCTATGAGGCCCGTGGCCACCTGAAAGTGGCAGCCATGGGTCGGTGCAGAATGGCCGTCGAGTCGCAGCAGACTGCCCGCAGGGTTTTTCTGGCGGTGTAGATATCCGCTAAATGCACCTTAAATCGTCTTCCGGCTGCCTGTCGGTGCCAACGACAGTTTTTTGGGTTGGTACACACTGCTTGATACAGACCGCCAGCGGCATTTAAAGGTGCGCTGTGTCTCCCACCATTCTTGTCAGCCAAATTTTTTCTGATGGTTTACAGCATTGAGAGTTGCCTTCTTGACACCGGAATAGGGACCCAGGCTCTTCATACTCTACAACAGAGAGCGCTGATTGAGGAGGCTGGGCTTGTGGAGGATTACGAAATGGGGTCAGTGCTGGCAGCGGAACGCCTCCTGCACACTGTACTTGGCAGGGAGGCATGCAGAAGGTGACGCTGGCTCCAATGGCTGGAGAGGCAGTGGGCAAGGGACGCAGCACACATGGCTGAGAAAGATGAAAAAGGCCATGGAGATGGCTTCCGAGCTGAACAGAGAGAGGTGCACCAGGAAGGACCTCAGGAAGGTCAGGAGGAGGGTTAAGTACGCAAACCCCCCGCACAACATAGTGGCCCAGATGGAGAGGGGAAGGATGCACAGGAGGCAGATGCTTGCCAGCAGCAGGCTGCAGAGGGTGAGGACCAATAACAGCAGGAGGGAGAAGGCAAGGAAACAGCTGTCAGAGGAAGACGCCTACATAGATGTGGTGGCAGAAGGCCCTATCGTCAAAGGGTCTACAGACAGCAGTTCTCCTACATGGACCTGACTGATGACCAGTGCCTCCGGAGACTGCGATTCCACAAGGACATCGTCACGGAGCTGTGCAATCTCCTGCAGCCAGATCTGCAGCCTCAAACAAGGTTGAGGACAGCTCTGACCGTCGCATCAAAGGTCACCATCGCCCTCAATTTCTATGCGACTTGATCCTTTCAAGGACGGAATACATAGCCTCCCCTATGAGCAGGGAGAAGCAGTTGGAGCGGCAGGCCAGATTAGTCAGGATTGCGGGCTTCCTCAGGGTTTAGGGCACCATAGACTGCACCCACGTTGCATTGACGGCACCACAGAACAATCCCGAGATCCTCCGTAACCGCAAGAGATATCCACTCCCTCAATGTCCAGCTGGTGTGCGACCACAACTGCAAAATCATGGCAGTTGATGTCCGCTATCCTGGCAGCAGCTATGATGCTTTCATCCTGCGGCTGACCGGTGTGCCAGGCATCTTTGCTGGGCCAAACCAAGATTGCGGTTGGCTCCTTAGAGACAAGAGCTACCCACTCTGCACTTGACTGCTGACTCGCCTTCACCACTGCAGGACTGCTGCGCAGCAATTATATAATGACTCTCAGTCAGCCACCAATTGCATCATTGAGCAGTGCACCGGAATCCTTAAACAGGAAGAATGCTGCAATACTTGCCTGAGCGGGTCTCCCTGTACGTCATCATTTGCTGCATGCTTCACAACCTGGCAATCATGAGGGTACAAGCATTGGAGGACGAGGCAGCAGTGCCACCTGAGGAGGAGAACCAGGAGGAGGTGGTGCAGGAGCATGATGCGCAGGAGGCGGCGACACAGGAGCAGGAGCAAGATGCGGGTCGCCGGCTACGCAGATGGCGTTGCCATCTGGACCCTGCAAGAGAAGTCCTAAACTGTCTCATTGCTGCTCGTTTCTGCTGAGTTCATGTGAATTTTAGTCTTCATCTGTGCATCTCCATGGCCAAACCAATGAACTCTTTCACACAGAATTCCCCACTGCGAAATGAGAGACCTGCACAGATATACAAACCCAAAATGAAGATTTATGATACAAGAAATAATAATAATAATAATCATCATCATAGGCAGTCCCTCGGAATCGAGGAAGACCTGCTTCCACTCTGAACATGAGTTCTTAGGTGGCTGTACAGTCCAATACGAGCCACAGACTTGGTCACAGGTGGGGCAGATAGTCGTTGAGGGAAGGGGTGGGTGGGACTGGTTTGCCGCACGCTCTTTCCACAGCTTGCGCTTGATTTCTGCATACTCTCGGGAACAAGACTCGAGGAGCTCAGCGCCCTCCCGGATGCACTTCCTCCACTTAGGGCGGTCTTTGGCCAGGGACTCCCAGGTGTCAGTGAGGATATTGCACTTTATCATGGAGGCTTTGAGGGTGTCTTTGTAACGTTTCCACTGCCCATCTTTAGTTTGTTTGCCGTGAAGAAGTTGCTTTGGAAGTCTTGTGTCTGGCATACGAACTATGTGGCCTACCCAGCGGAGCTGATCAAGTGTGGTCAGCGTTGGAGATGTTGGCCTGGTCGAGGACGTTAACGTTGGTGCATCTGTTCTCCCAGGGGATTTGTAGGATCTTGCGGAGACATCGTTTGTGTTATTTCTATAGCGACTTGAGGTGTCTGCTGTACATGGTCCATGTTTCTGAGCCATACAAGAGGACGGGTATTACTACAACCCTGTAGACCATGAGCTTGGTGACAGTTTTGAGGGCCTGGTCTTCACTCTTTTCCTCTGGCAGCCGAAGGCTGCACTGGTGCACCGGAGGCGGTGTTGGATCTCGTAATCAATGCCTGCTCGTTGATAGGAGGCTCCCGTGATAAGAGAAGTGGTCCACGTTGTCCAGGGCCGCGCCGTGGATCTTGATGATTGGGGGGCAGTGCTGTGCGGCAAGGACAGGCTGGTGGAGGACCTTTGTCTTACGGATGTTTAGCATAAAGCCTATGCTTTCGCATGCCTCAGTAAATACATTGACTATGACTTGGAGTTCAGCCTCTGTATGTGCGCAGATGCAGGCGTCATCCGAGTACTGTAGCTGGACGACAGATGTTGGGGTTGTCTTAGACCTGGCCTGGAGTCACCGAAGGTTGAACAGGTTCCCACTGGTTCTGCAGTTTAGTTCCACTCCAGCAGGGAGCTTGTCGAGCATGGAGTGGAGCATGGCAGCGAGGAAGATTGAGCAGAGAGTTGGGGCGATGATGCAGCCCTGCTTGACCCCGATCCGGATGTGCATTGGGTCTGTGATGGATCCGTTGGTAAGGATCATGGCCTACATGTCGTCGTGGAGCAGGCAGAGGATAGTGACGCACTTTTGGGGGCATCCGAAACAGAGGAGGACGCTCCATAGACCCTCACGGTTGACAGTGTCAAAGGCCTTTTGTAAGGTCGAAGGCGGCCGTGTATAAGGGCTGTCGCTGTTCCCTGCATTTTTCCTGCAGCTGTCACGCTGCAAAAATCATGCCTGTTGTGCCCCATAGGGGACAAAATCTGCACTGCGACTCCGGGAGGAGCTCCTCGGCCACGGGAAGAAGATGGTTGAGGAGGACTCTAGTGACGACTTTCCCAATGGCTGATAGCAGGAAGATTCCTCTGTAGTTGCCGCAGTCAGACTTGTCCCCTTTTTTAAAGATGGTCACGATCACTGCATCTCTAAGATCTCCCGGCATGTTCTCCTCCCTCCAGATGAGAGAGATGAGGTCATGTATTCGCGCCAAAAGTGCCTCTCCGCCATACTTCAGTGCCTCAGCAGGGATTCCATCTGCTCCTGTAGTCGTCTTGTTTTTTTAGCTGTCTTATGGCTTTTTCTACCTCGTTATGTGTTGGGGTCTTACTGAGGTGGTGGCGGGTAGCATGCTGCGGAATGGAGTCGAGAACACTCGAGTCAAAGGCAGAGTCTCGATTGAGATCTTCGAAGTGCTCCTTCTAGCGGGCCCTGACTGCCTCAATGTCTTTGATGAGTGTTTCCCAGTTCTTGGCCAGCAGTGGGGTGGGGCCTTGGGAATTTGGACCGTAGGTGGCCTTGACTGCGATGAAGAATCCTCGCACATCATGGTTGTCGGCCAGCTGCTGTATCTCCTGTGCTTTCTCCATCCACCACCTGTTCTTTAGGTCTCGGGTTTTTTGTTGAACCTCAGCCTTGAGCCATCTGTAATGCTGCTTTGCTGCTTCCGAGTTGAGTTGTTGGTTAAGGCTCAGAAATGCCCTGCGCTTGCGATCTATTAGCTCTTGAATATCTTGATCATTCTCATCAAACCAGTCCTGGTGTTTCCTGGTTGAGTGACTGAGCGACTCTTTGCAGGCATTGGTTATGGAGGCCTGGAGGGCAGACCAAGTGGTGTGGGCATTCTGCGTCTCGGGGTCAAGGCACGCCAGGTTAGCTATGAGGCGCTGACTGTAATGGGCTCTCTTAGCTGGGTCCTTAAGCGCCCCGGCATTGATTTTTTTTGCAGCACTGCTTTTGCTGCCCCCTCCGCTTTGGGGCTATGTTGATATCAATGATGGATCAGATTAGGCGGTCGTTCATCCAGCAGTTGTCAGCCCCCATCATGGCACAGGTGGTGCGCACATCCTTGCGATCCCTGGCTCGGACGATGACATAGTCGAACAAGTGTCAGAGTTTGGAGTGATGGTGTTGGCACGATGCCTTGTATTTGTCCCTCTGGCAGAACAAGGTGTTGATGATGACAAGTTCATGCTCTAGACATTTTGTCTGGAGTAGGGTACCGCTGGAATTGGCTTTCCCTGCCAATCACGCCCCCCCCCCCCCCCCAGAGGTGTGTGTCCTTGCCGACCCTGGAAATAATGAAGCAATGAAACATACACATTATCAATTCTCACCCTTGTGCATTTCCTTATAACCCCTCTTACGCAAACCTATCCTTACACTATGCTGCAGTGTTTCCCGTGTGGCTGCATCATGGTTCTGGGAAGGCTGCTGTGTTTCAGGTGTAGAAGCTTCTCAGACACCTTTGACCAGCTCTGGCCCTGGAAAGGCCGACTGTAGATTGGGCCGCATCATCCTCGGCGCCAAACATCAAGCTATCATTTCCCAGACCGTCACTGACCTCATCTCCTGTGGAGATCTTCCCTCCACAGCCATCAACCTCATAGTTCTCCAACCCCACACAGCCCACTTCTACCTCCTTCCCCAGATCCACAAACAGGACTGCCCTGGTAGACCATCGTTTTAGCCTGTTCATGCCCCACAGAACTTATTTCTTACTATCTCAACTCTATTTTTTCATCCCTTGTCCAGTCTATTCCCATCTACATGCGCGACTCTTCCAATGCCCTCTGCCACTTTAACAGTTTCCGGTTTCCCAGCTCCGTTTCCTTTTCACTATAGATGTCCAATCCCTCTACACTTCCATCCCCATCAGGATGGCCCGAGGGTGCTCCGCTTCTTCCTCGAGCAGAGGCCCAACCAGTCCCCATCCACTACCACCCTCCTCTGCCTGGCTGAACTTGCTCTCACATTGAACAACTTCTCCTTTAACTCCTCACTTCCTCCAAATTAAAGGTGTTGCTATGGGAACCCGCATGGGTCCTAGCTATGCCTGCCTTTTCATGGTATACATGGAACATTCTTTGTTCCATTCCTACTCGGGTCCCCTCCCTCACCTCTTTTTCCAGTACATTGATGACTGTATCGGTGCCATTTCCTTCTCTCGCCCTGAACTAGAAAATTTCATTCACTTTGCATCCAATTTCTACCCTTCCCTCAGCTTCACATGGTCCATCTCCGATTCTTCCCTTCCCTTCCTCGATTTCTCTGTCTCCATTTCTGGGGATAGCCCGCTGACTCACACAGCTACCTGGACGACACTTCCTCCCACCCTGCATTCTGTAAGGATTCCATTCCATTCTCCCAGTTTCTCCGTGGCATCTGCTCTGACGATGCCACCTTCCACACTAGTGCCTCTGATATGTCTTCCTTTTTCCTTAACCGGGGAATCCCTCCACCATGGTTAACTTGGTCTTCGACCGTGTCCACACTTCTGCGCTCACCCCTTCCCCTCCCAGAACCACGACAAAGTTCCCCTTGTCCTCACCTTTCATGCCACCCCCCCCCCCCCCCCTCTACGTTCAACGGATCATCCTCTGCTGTTTCCGCCACCCTCCAGTGTGATCCCACCATCAATCACATCTTCCTCTCCTCCCTCAGCATTGCGAAGGGACTGCTCCCTGGTCCATTCCGCAGTCATCCCCAGCATCTTTCCCCTTCCCACGTCATCTCCCCGTGCAAACGCAGGAGATGCAACACTTGGCCTTTTACCTTCTCCCTTCCCACTGTATAGCGTCCCAAATACCATTTCCAGGTGAAACAGCGATTTACTTGTACTTCTTTGAATTTAGTATACTATATTCGCTGCTCACAATGTGGTCTCCTTTACATTGGGGAGACCAAACGTAGATTGGGTGACCGCTTTGCAGAACACCTTCGTTCTGTCCCTAAGCGTGACCCCGAGCTTCCGGTCGTCTGTCACTTTAATTCTCCACTCCTCTCCCACTCTGACCTCGGCTCCCCACACTATTCCAATGAAGTTCAACGCAAGCTCGAGGAACAGCACCTCATTTTTCGTTTAAACACTTTACAGACTTCTGGACTCAACATCGAGTTCAACAATTTCAGACCAGAACCTCTGCCCTTATTTTTTGCCCTTCCTCCCTTTTTTTTTTTAAAACCACTCCACCCCCTCCTTTTTTTCCTCTTTCCCATGGCAGCTGGTGATTGTTTCGCCATTCACACCCTGTCTAGACTCATCTTTTGTTTCCTAACTTGTGCCATTACCATCATTTTTGCCCATCATCCCTTTTGTCTCTTAAATCATTTCTGCCTTCCACCCTATCACAGACCTTCCCTTTTGTTCTTTTCCCCTCTCCCCCTTTCAGTGCGCCTGCACTTCCTTAAGAATCTGTTTCATCTCGAACTTTTCCAGTACTGACAAAGGGTCACAGTCCCGAAGCGTTAACTCTATTTTTTTCCCTAGATGCTGCCTGACCTGCTGAGATTTCCAGCATTTTCTGATATTTATCTTGATTGCAATTAATCAATACTCATAATTTTAAGCTACCTGGTTTTAGTTAGTCTTCTCTTTAGGCTTGTATTTAGAAAATAGTTAATTTTTAAATGTTAACTTTTCTGCCATTTGGTTGTCCTGCTACACTTTCATAGTGTCCATTTTACACCCACTTGTGGGTTTCCAGTCATTCCTACAGCCACTCATTAGGCTCAGTATGGCGGCATATTCGTTTTTATGCAATATTTTCATTTCTATACTCTCTTGCCTCTGGAGGATATCTTATAAGTTTTCTTTCTTTTGAAATTGTAATTTTCAGCCATCAGACAGTCACACTGTGCTTTCATGGCATTTGATGTTGATGCACTAGTGGGCCTCCCTCCGTGGCGGCTGCTGAATTAGGCTTGTGATTGTCTATATATTATAAAATGCAACTTTCGGACCTCTTTTAAAGTGTTGAAATGCATATTTTAAATACTTTCCCTTGCCCAGTCTACCCATTCCTCTTCTCCCCTCTCCTCTCCTCTCCCTCCTTCTCTACTCACTCAGCTTCCTCCCATCTGCACACCTCTCCCCTCTTCCCTCTCCCAGTAAGTTCCTTTCCCTCCTTCTCCCCCCTCCTCTTGTGGACATAGCAATTCAAAATAGAAAACAAAAATAAGGACAGAATATGAGTTTAAAACACGGATTGAATTCTATCTTTATTTCCTGGTTCAAGTATACCCCAGTGTCTCACTGTTTTCAGAGACTATACTTGGCCTTCACTCTTTTTGTGTGATGCCATGAAAAACTGATTAATATTTTTAAAAATTAAAAATACAAGCTTAGCAAAAAGAAACCATCTTTTGGAAAAAGAATACTAAACAGTATTCTTTTTCGTATATGGAATATTTAAATAGCATTTGGATTTCTGTACTTCAGATCTGATTAGACTTTATATTACCTAAACTGTGCCCCTTTTGGCAAATTTGGGAAGGGGAGTAAAATCATATTTCACTAAGAAATCTACCATTCAACATGGCACCAGAAATTATTCACTCTTTACTTAAAAACCCCAAGGGTGAAACATTAGGTGGGAGCTCAAAAATGTGGTATGTAATTAAGATAATACCTGTCTGAGCTCGACATTGTTGTACTTCACTTCCCCCAAGATATTAATTTTAAGGCAGCATTTAACATGTCACTTCTTTTTGTCCCACCTGTATCTAATTTATGTAACAATAATTCCACTCATCTGGAGTAGGTGTCTGGAATTGCTAAAATAAGGAACATTTGATATTTAAAACACAAACTAATGGACTCACTGGTGAGCTAAAGACCTTATAAAAACCACTGTATTCTTCAAAGAGAACACTGGAAAAACAGTTGCTGCACAGATCTGATGACATAATCGAGGGCCATGTGCAGCACACAAGTCTAAGAATACAAAGTGAAATAGTGGATACAAAAATTATTTCATGTAATGAAAGCTGCTGGTATGTAGAAATGTGTGTAGATATAAACCACATTTTAATATGAAGCATTAACTCAATCACATAAAAATATTTCAAAGGCAGATCAGATTTTAAAACAAACTTTTACCTTTGAGAAAGTTTGGGCAATTGCTCACTTTTGCATTCACCTCGAGGCTAACCTGATCTTTAGTGGTAAATGTGGAGGCGACAGCTGTTCCTTTGATAATACAGAGAATACAATGACAAATTGGCATTGGGGAGTTTTAGGTAATGATGAAAAAATGATCGTGCAGCATAAGAAACCACATCACCACCAACAATCTAATTGACCCAAAAGTAAATGTCAAAATGCTGAAATAGCATGACATAGTAGCTGTGTAATGTGCTTCAAACACTGAAATCATTATTGGCACTACTGTTTTGGATCCTTGACAAAACTATGGAGGAAATTTATTTTTAAGTGTTCACTTTTAGCAACTGTTGTTTTAACTATAAAGTGTAAAAGTCACGGCCAGTAAATGTTCAGAGATCACAATGCCATAATGCAAAGTAAATTTGTGCATTATTAAAAAAATGCCAGGGAAGATTTGAATCAGTTCTTTTAAAAAAAAATGACTCATAATCACACATGGTAAAGTTCATGAACACAGGTGAAAATGTTCCAAATAATGATGACTTCTTGCTTAAAATACCTTAATTACTCAATCTGAGGTACTGATCAGTTCAGTCGGACTTCAATTGGATAGTCAATCGAGCCCAAGTAAGCCAAGTCTACTTTGATTGTCTGATATACGGTCCAGTAATCTCTGTGCCTATTATTAGGACACTCAGGATATT
The DNA here is from genome assembly GCF_044704955.1 of Pristiophorus japonicus. Taxonomy (NCBI): domain Eukaryota; kingdom Metazoa; phylum Chordata; class Chondrichthyes; family Pristiophoridae; genus Pristiophorus; species Pristiophorus japonicus. The sequence goes on from NC_091985.1 coordinate 68,235,230, forward strand.
TATATAGATGTTCTGTAATTAATAGCTTAAAGCTAGACGCAGCAAGTCGAACAGTCCAGACCTGTGCCTGGCTACCAGCCTCTGAACTTTCACCTAGAATTTCCTACATGGGCACTACCTGGGAATTGTACCTGAAAATACGCCCATATCTGCCGAGCTTGTGATGCTTAAATTTCCTGTGAATCTCATTAGAATATGCCTGAACGTAAAATAGGCGTAAATCAACGTAACCGGGGCCAAGGAAAGCACCAAACTCACACTGTATATTTCTTCTTTTAAGTATGAAAATTAAAGTTTCAACTCATTCAACCATTATTTATGCACACCCGGAACAGCATGTTTAAGAACCTGCATTCGCAGAAGCTTTTCAATTTTTAAGGTGACTTATAATTACGCCATAAAAATCCATTCAAAGAAACAGAAAATACAGTCTAGGTCTCTGAGGACTTTTTTTTTTTAAATGCTCAAAAAATGTCAATAAAACACCAAAACATTGCTGTGCCTGAAAATCTGGTCGCAATTTGAATAGAGCCTTTAAGCAACTGCAATTGCAGGAAACTCCCATATAAGGCTCTGCAAATTGAGAGTGGGAGCCATTATTATGGGTGGAGAGATTTTAGGGCAGAGGGTTTGATGGAGGATCGCAAAAGGTCAAGGAGATTTGAGCGTGTCCATTGTAGCTACGCACATAATTCCACAATCTTCTAGGCCATGTATTTGATTACACTCAGATTGCATGTGTATCTGGGTGTAAATACAGGCAACTCTCGGTTATCCGCACACAGATGCAACAGGAAACTGTTGTAACAGCATTTAAAATTCTGTGTGCGCGCTTCTGCAGCCGCTGTCTCTCGCGGCCGCCGCTGGCGTTGAAGACCTTTTCGGCCTGGGAAGGCATCAGGCTGGTGCGTTCAGAGTCCTTTCAGCCTGGGAAGGCAGCGCGCTCCGGAACCCCGAAGCTCGACAATCTCCTCCTCGAAGCCACCTGCATGCATGCTGGTAATGTCCATACTTAACTACCTTGTTACTGTTTGTTGTTGATTGCACAGTATTTATTCATAGAAACATAGAAAATAGGTGCAGGAGTAGGCCATTCAGCCCTTCTAGCCTGCACCGCCATTCAATGAGTTCATGGCTGAACATGAAACTTCAGTACCCGCTTCCTGCTTTCTCGCCATAACCCTTGATCCCCCGAGTAGTAAGGACTTCATCTAACTCCCTTTTGAATATATTTAGTGAATTGGCCTCAACTACTTCCTGTGGTAGAGAATTCCACAGGTTCACCACTTTCTGGGTGAAGAAGTTTCTCCTCATCTCGGTCCTAAATGGCTTACCCCTTATCCTCAGACTGTGACCCCTGGTTCTGGACTTCCCCAACATTGGGAACATTCTTCCTGCATCTAACCTGTCTAAACCCGTCAGAATTTTAAACGTTTCGATGAGGTCCCCTCTCATTCTTCTGAACTCCAGTGAATACAAGCCCAGTTGATCCAGTCTTTCTTGATAGGTCAGTCCCGCCATCCCGGGAATCAGTCTGGTGAATCTTCGCTGCACTCCCTCAATAGCAAGAATGTCCTTCCTCAAGTTAGGAGACCAAAACTGTACACAATACTCCAGGTGTGGCCTCACCAAGGCCCTGTACAACTGTAGCAACACCTCCCTGCCCCTGCATTCAAATCCCCTCGCTATGAAGGCCAACATGCCATTTGCTTTCTTAACCGCCTGCTGTACCTGCATGCTAACCTTCAATGACTGATGTACCATGACACCCAGGTCTCGTTGCACCTTCCCTTTTCCTAATCTGTCACCATTCAGATAATAGTCTGTCTCTCTGTTTTTACCACCAAAGTGGATAACCTCACATTTATCCACATTATACTTCATCTGCCATGCATTTGCCCACTCACCTAACCTATCCAAGTCACTCTGCAGCCTAATAGCATCCTCCTCGCAGCTCACACTGCCACCCAACTTAGTGTCATCCGCAAATTTGGAGATACTGCATTTAATCCCCTCGTCTAAATCATTAATATACAATGTAAACAGCTGGGGCCCCAGCACAGAACCTTGCGGCACCCCACTAGTCACTGCCTGCCATTCTGAAAAGTACCCATTTACTCCTACTCTTTGCTTCCTGTCTGACAACCAGTTCTCAATCCACGTCAGCACACTACCCCCAATCTCATGTGCTTTAACTTTGCACATTAATCTCTTGTGTGGGACCTTGTCGAAAGTCTTCTGAAAGTCCAAATATACCACATCAACTGGTTCTCCTTTGTCCACTTTACTGGAAACATCCTCAAAAAATTCCAGAAGATTTGTCAAGCATGATTTCCCTTTCACAAATCCATGCTGACTTGGACCTATCATGTCACCATTTTCCAGATGCACTGCTATGACATCCTTAATAATTGATTCCATCATTTTACCCACTACTGAGGTCAGGCTGACCGGTCTATAATTCCCTGTTTTCTCTCTCCCTCCTTTTTTAAAAAGTGGGGTTACATTGGCTACCCTCCACTCCATAGGAACTGATCCAGAGTCAATGGAATGTTGGAAAATGACTGTCAATGCATCCACTATTTCCAAGGCCACCTCCTTAAGTACTCTGGGATGCAGTCCATCAGGCCCTGGAGATTTATCGGCCTTCAATTCCATCAATTTCCCCAACACAATTTCCCGACTAATAAAGATTTCCTTCAGTTCCCCCTCCTTACTAGACCCTCTGACCCCTTTTATATCCGGAAGGTTGTTTGTATCCTCCTTAGTGAATACCGAACCAAAGTACTTGTTCAATTGGTCTGCCATTTCTTTGTTCCCCGTTATGACTTCCCCTGATTCTGACTGCAGAGGACCTACGTTTGTCTTTACTAACCTTTTTCTCTTTACATACCTAGAGAAACTTTTGCAATCCACCTTAATGTTCCCTGCAAGCTTCTTCTCGTACTCCATTTTCCCTGCCCTAATCAAACCCTTTGTCCTCCTCTGCTGAGTTCTAAATTTCTCCCAGTCCCCAGGTTCGCTGCTATTTCTGGCCAATTTGTATGCCACTTCCTTGGCTTTAATACTATCCCTGATTTCCCTTGATAGCCACGGTTGAGCCACCTTCCCTTTTTTATTTTTACGCCAGACAGGAATGTACAATTGTTGTAATTCATCCATGCGGTCTCTAAATGTCTGCCATTGCCCATCCACAGTCAACCCCCTAAGTATCATTCGCCAATCTATCCTAGCCAATTCACGCCTCATACCTTCAAAGTTACCCTTCTTTAAGTTCTGGACCATGGTCTCTGAATTTACTGTTTCATTCTCCATCCTAATGCAGAATTCCACCATATTATGGTCACTCTTCCCCAAGGGGCCTCGCACAATGAGATTGCTAATTAATCCTCTCTCATTACACAACACCCAGTCTAAGATGGCCTCCCCCCTAGTTGGTTCCTCAACATATTGGTCTAGAAAACCATCCCTTATGCACTCCAGGAAATCCTCCTCCACCGTATTGCTTCCAGTTTGGCTAGCCCAATCTATGTGCATATTAAAGTCACCCATTATAACTGCTGCACCTTTATTGCATGCACCCCTAATTTCCTGTTTGATGCCCTCCCCAACATCCCTATTACTGTTTGGAGGTCTGTACACAACTCCTACTAACGTTTTTTGCCCTTTGGTGTTCTGCAGCTCTACCCATATAGATTCCACATCATCCAAGCTAATGTCTTTCCTAACTATTGCATTAATCTCCTCTTTAACCAACAATGCTACCCCACCTCCTTTTCCTTTTATTCTATCCTTCCTGAATGTTGAATTCCCAGCCCTGATCATCCTGGAGCCACGTCTCCGTAATCCCAATCACATCATAGTTATTAACATCTATTTGCACAATTAATTCATCCACCTTATTGCGGATACTCGTTGCATTAAGACACAAAGCCTTCAGGCTTGTTTTTTTAACACCCTTTGTCCTTTTAGAATTTTGCTGTACAGTGGCCCTTTTTGTTCTTTGCCTTGGGTTTCTCCGCCCTCCACTTTTCCTCATCTCCTTTCTGTCTTTTGCTTTTGCCTCTTTTTTGTTTCCCTCTGTCTCCCTGCATTGGTTCCCATCCCCCTGCCATATTAGTTTAAATCCTCCCCAACAGCACTAGCAAACACTCCCCCTAGGACATTGGTTCCGGTCCTGCCCAGGTGCAGACCGTCCGGTTTGTACTGGTCCCACCTCCCCCAGAACCGGTCCCAATGCCCCAGGAATTTGAATCCCTCCCTGCTGCACCACTGCTCAAGCCACGTATTCATCTGCGCTATCCTGCGATTCCTACTCTGACTATCACGTGGCACTGGTAGCAATCCCGAGATTACTACTTTTGAGGTCCTACTTTTTAATTGAAGTTTTAGCTTTAGAATGTCAACTCGCTCCAACAGAGAAATCGTTTACCTGGCAGAGCCCAATCCCCGAGGATCCCGGATAATCGAGAGTTGCCTGTGTATAAGAAATTCCAGGACTCTGTCTATAAGCACCCTTCTCCTTTAGCAATCCTCTGATTTTCTTTTTGATCTGTTTGGCCTTGACTTCTTTGGTGTTTTCTCGGTTAGCAGGTCAGTCATATGATGGCTGTCCAGTGTGGCTTACCCAGATTTGCTAGGATACTGAAATTTCTTGGCGGAGTATAGGTCTTTACTGCAAGTGGAATTGCTAGCAATGGTGTTCTGTTAATCTCTTCAGGATTTAACTAGTTTAATCCTGTTGGTTTTACTGCAATACATATTCAGAGGATCTGTACACAATGATCCTGGCTTGATGCAGTAACTGCAATTTTTGAAAGCATCGGGGCTAAGAGGAGAAATTGCGTAAACCTTTATGCACATCCAACTTGCTTGATGCAAATTATAAATCCATTAGCTATTGATTACAAAACAGAATGAACATCTATATAAATATCCTGAGTGCTCTATTAATAGACAGAGAAAGCCAAACCATTTAAGCCAATGGCTTTAAAGCAAATGAATACAATAATGGCCATGACTGCTAAGCAGGAAGGGGTCTTACATTAACTGTCCTTGTTTTGAATGATATTCTATCCTGATCCATACAAAAATTAGAAACAATCTTTTCCTTGGCATCTCTTCATTCCTCACTAAGCCTGGCTCCTTCTTCACCTTGTATTAATCTTTTAACTCATGCCCCATTGTGCCTATGCCTGGTTGTTAGCACCTCCTTTTACCTTCCTATTAACTATACTATCCTTATGCAAAACCAGTAACCAATTTGAGTAGTCAGTTAAATTAATTTTTTTGCATTTAAAAAAAAAATACTTCCCTCATCTTAGCGGAACAGACTCGAAGGGCTCAATGGCCTACTCCTGTTCCTATATACTTTCCCATAAACATGCCTGCACCTTGTTTGTTTCATTATCCTATCATAATACAGCAACCTGCAGCTAGCTCTCAACATTTTATATATGTTAGCAATCAATTCAAACTGTGTACAAGTGACCCAAGCCGCATCAGTCATCCTATTATTAATGGTTGGCACTAACTACTCAGTTGGCAAAGTAGGCGAGTCGCTGTGGATAACACTGGAAACTACAAGAAAGAAATATTTCTTTCAGGGAGCAGATTTGCTGCTTCAAGTAGACTTGCGAGCAACAGTTACTTTCCATGACTTAAAATTATAGATACAGGGAAACATCTTAATCATTGTACTTGAGGGTCAAAGTCACCTTGACAATAAATTGTATGTTCCTGTATTTCACTGTATTTCATCAAACACATCCCAACTGCTTTTCTCTTTCCTTTCATCCCACCCATACTTATTTCATATTTTGTTTCCTTATTTTGTGCGCTCTCTATTATGTAATATGACATTGATACATTCCTTTCATCAATTTTAATCCTTAATAAAAAAAAATTATATCGGTCTAGCATTGTATTACATTTCCGGAAAATGTCTCATTGTGCTTCATATAAAATGGAGTAACTGTTATGTAGGTAAACATGGAAACCACTTTACACAAAGCAAGATCCCAAGGCAGCAATGAGATGAATGCCTAGGTAATCGGCTTTTGGTGGTTAGTTGAGGGATTAACATTAATAAGGACACCATTGAGAATTTATTTCTCTTCACATAATGGCAATGTTCCCTCTAATTTATTTTGGGTGTGCGGCCTCTTTAACAAGCTGCGTGGCCTATTCAAATTTCCACGCATGCGCGTTTTTTCCCATTGTAAAGCCAGTGAGCGGCCTGCGTTGGATCTCTAGACGACTGCACAGCTTAATGGGACCATTGGTGCCAAGGGATCTTGAACATCCAGCTGAGTAGGCTGACAAGGCCTCAGTCTAGCATCTTATGTCACGTCAGCTTGGCTCATTTGGCAGACTGCTCATCCTCAAGTCAGAAGTTTATGGCTTCAAATCCCAATACAGGACTCGAGCACATAAATTAGGCCAACATTTCAGTGGTTGGATGAGATATTAAACTGAAATGCAGTCTGTCTATTCTGATGGGTGTTAAAAGAGCCCATCATTCAAAGATGAGCAGGGAATTTGTGTCATATCTTTGACAACTCACCAAAATATATTCCTGCCATTTCTGGGAACTTCCTATGTGAAGAATGTGCTTTGTGGCATCAACAACGAAGTAGTTCTTTGTATATGAAGTGCTTTGGGACATTTGAGAGAGGTCATAAAGTGCTATATAACTCCATTCAAACTTTTGTTCAACCAAAATTGAAAGGATGGCACTCCCACAAGACTGCATTGGAGTGACAGCCTAGATTACAAACTGGAAGCCTGGTAGGGGGCTCAGAGCCAAGAATACTACCAACTGGGTCAAACTGGCACTGAAGAGTAATAGTGATTATTTTTCATACTCTTCAGCACTGGTAATAGTACTCATAAAACTAGAACAGTTTCACCTGTGATAGGAAAATAGGTGGCATTTGACTTGTGTAAACACTGCAAGTACACAAAATTGACTCCTGCAGCAAACTCTTGAAATACCTTCAGAACAAATCAGAGGAAAGAAAAAAATGAGGTACATTATAATCTAGACAATTAAAAGCTAATAAAGCCCATCATGATGTAGATGGCAAACAATCTCAGGCGACGTAGAGGGAGTTGGGGCTGGCACAGATGTTTAGCAAGTGTGGACTTTATTAAATTGGAATTAACTGAATTTAGATTTATTCATAATATACCAGGCTACACGGACACTGAAAATTCGGGATGGGTCTTCAGCCGAGTTGATCAAATTACTATTGCGGGCACTACTTGGATGGCACTCAAAGAATCGGAGGCATCAGTGAAGGGTCATTAACTCACTAGAATATTTCAGCGAGAGAGAGGCTGTGCATTTGTAAATAAATGTTCAACATTATTCAGAATACAACATTTATAGTTCTCACAAATTACATAGAGTTTGCAGCACACGAACAGGCTATTTAGCCCAACAGGTCTATGCTGCTACCAGTAGTCTTCAAAATAATGTATATGTGGATAATGAGAATGCACTGTGCTGTACACCCACCTGATGGCTTTTGTGTGGAAAAGTATTCCGACTCTCAAGGTCAATATTCAGCAATAAGGGGCTGTTTCGGGATCCAATGTAAAGACCTATCACAGCACCACCTACAGGTATACTAGGCATTGCAAGTAAACAAGGCACTTAAAATGGGAAACTCTATAAAGATGGACGATTTCAATGTACTTTGAGCAGAAATGCGGTGGCTGACCTACTATTTTCAACATATAATACATGTTGAATCCCAAGTTTGGGCACATTCAAATATGGGAACCTCTATAGGATAGAAGTTCGAAGATGTACCAGCTTTTATACTGAACCAGGGAGATGAAGGGAAGTCATTTTTAGGAGTTTGATGAATTGTAGTGAGAGACAGCAAGAGAGAGTATTAGAACTAGACTTGATTATCTTTAGAAACAGACTATCTCTGCAACATATTATTTTAAATAGATGGCAATTAAGTAAGCTACAGCTAACATTATGCTACATACAAAATTCTTAGAGCTTGACAGGGTAGATGCAGGGAGAATGTTTCTTCTGGCTGGGGAGTCTAGATCCAGAGGTCAGTCTCAGAATAAGGGGTCGGCCATTTAGGACTGGGATGAGAAGCTTTTTCACTCAGAGGGTGGTGAATCTTTGGAATTCACTACTCGAGGGCTGTGGAGGCTCAGTCTTTGAGTATATTCAAAACAGAGATTGATAGATTTTTGGATATTAAGGGAATCAAGAGATAAAGGGATAGTGCAGGAAAGTGGAGTTTAAGTAGACGATCAGCTATGATCTTATTGAATGGCGGTGCAGGCTCAAGGGGCCGAATGGTTTACTCCTGCTCCAAATTCTTATGTTCTTATATTCTTATTATGGTTTGCTAAAGCAATATTTGTCTTAAAATTAAAAGATTATGAATCGGAGCATAAAACATAGACAGAAGAAGTCTGGAATATGCAACAGATTGCCATGTAAGTAATTTTAAGAGCACAATGATTAAGGTAAATTATTTAATATAATGAAGTATATTCGTACAACAGAATAAGACAATAATGCATTTCAAGAGAAGTAGGGTACATAAACACTACAATCATTAAATGAGATTTAATTATTTTGCCATTCTTTTGCTACGTCTGGATTTGTCCATGATATATTTTCATCCTTGACAATATTGGCTAATAGATGGATGACAAAGTAAATTAAATATGTACATTAAGAACTATTTTATTCAGATTAAATAGCATTACTGTTCATCATTAGGTAGTTTATGTAAAATCCATGACTTCAGCTGTTCCAACTCTGACTTACACAGTTCATGATAGAGATTAGGGAAAGTATTAAAAGTGGTTTTCACTCCCAGTGACTGTAAGTGCGAACAGCTCTCTTTACCCCACTCATACAAAACTAGTTGGTCATTGTTTCCATGACTTTGGAACAATTCAGGCATTGAGGTTTTAGTACTTTGGACAGCCTGGAGATGAAAACATATATATTATCGATATATGTATCTGCTGTTTGCAATGTTTTTCCACTTTTTCACATATTAAACAAAACCTTAAATAATAGAATGCACAATGTTTTTATGAAACACTAAAATAATATTTTTCAATTTACTATTCTGTAATGATAGGCATCTAGATATTAAAACAATACTTGAAAACCAGTGTACAGCTCTAAATCATCACCCAAAAACATGTTGGTGAAATGTTAAAAAGGTAGTAGACAATTAAAGATTGAAATTTTGTTGAGGTTGAATTCACTGGCCTATTCATGAACCTTAACATTTAGGTTTAACTTAAACATTTAACTTTAATGGAGCAAGGTTTGTGACTCCAATCAAACAAGCATTGCAAATAAATTGATAGATTAATACATTTTGAGTTTCTTAATCAATTAAATCAGGCAAACCAAAAAGCGTGTTAAAAGGTTTTAAATAGTGGGTATTGCAACAGTGAAAGAATAAACTTTCTTAAATTTATTATTCAAATAACTAAAAAAAGGTAAATTAATTACATTATAACACACCTTCGTTTTGAAATTGTGCTATGCGATGTTAATAACAAACATGTTATGACATTCTTCTGTCTACTATTTTAGCAATGGTGTTAAATGTATGGATTAATGCCTTTCTTAGAACAGCAAAGAAATTTTACATGAATGTGTTTAGGCATCATTAGTGATATTTCAACCTATCCCCAGACTAAATTTTGCTACGTAGCCCTCCATTTCAATTAAAATTATGCTGGACTGAAAAATGCTTTATAGCTTACCTTATAGTGTTAGTTTGGCTTAATTGGTAGCTTTCTCAAGTGAGTGAGAAGATAGTGAGTTTAAGTCCCACTTCAGGACTTCAGTATATATTTCAGTACAGTGTTAAGGGTGCATTGCATTGTCAGAGATGTCATTTTTCAAACAAGACATTAAACTATGTCCCCATCTGATAAAAGATCCCATGACACTTTTTCCAAACAGCAGAATTCTCAAAGTATTGTGGCCAACATTGTTCCCTCAATTAGTGCTATCAAAACTTATTAACTGTTCAATCATCTTGTTGCTCGTGTGACTTCTGTGCAAATTCACTGCAACATTTCACTATATGACAATGATTACACTTCAAAAGTAATTAATTGGCTATGAATTCATTTAGGACATCTCAAGGTAATGGAAGGTGCTATACAAATGCAAGTCCCATCCTTCTGCTTACCTGGTAGACAACAGAATCCTTATTCAAGAAACCGGATAAAGCAAACACTCCTGCTACTTGTTGATGGAATCTATAGGCTAAGTGCATAGCCATAGTCCCTCCCATTGAAAATCCCCCTGCAAAGCCAAATACGGATCCAAATCAATAGTTTTATCAAATAAAAATCAAATTTAATGTCATTATGCAGATTAATGTGAAGTCACACAAGCTTTGAGAGTTTTAGTATGCAAAAACTGGAGTTTGTCTCAATAGTGTCCTGGCTTCTCAGCTCTCTGAGGCAGCGAATTCCACAGATTTACAACCCTGAGTGAAGATATTCCTCCTCATCTCTGTTTTAAATGGGCAGCCTCTTATTATAAGATTATGCCCCCTAGTTCTAGTCTCACCTTCCTTTGTGAAGACAGATGCAAAGTACTCATTCAATACTTTAGCTATGTCCTCTGCCTTTACATGAAGATTTTCCTTTGGGTCTTTAATAGGCCCAACTTTTCCCTAGCTAACCTCTTACACTTTATTCTTACAAAATGTTTTAGGGTTCAATTTAATGTTGCCTGCTAATCTTTTTTCGTAACCTCGCTTTGTCTTCCCTTATTAACTTTTTCAATTCCCTCCTGTACTTTCTATAATCTTCCTGGTTATTAACTGAATCTTTCTTCTGTCATTTGTCATACATTTCTTTTTTCTGTTTTATTTTAACTTTTATTTCCTTTGTCACCCAGGGCACATTAGTTTTGGATGCTCTACCTTTTCCCTTCAAAGGAATATGCCTAGTTTGTACCTGAATTATCTCTTCCCTGTATGCCTTCCATTGCTCCATTACTGCTTTACCCTGCAACTGCCTTTTCCTATCTACCTGTGCTAGGTCCCTTCTTAAATCACTGAAAAAAGCTCTTTCCCAGTTTAGCATTTTTACCTTCAATAGTTTCTGGTCTCTTTCCATAATTACTCTAAACCGAATTATGCTGTGGTCACTGTTAGCTAGATAATCTCCCGCTGTAACACACTCCACTTGCCTACTTCATTTCCCAAAACTAAATCCAACACTGCTTCCTTCCTTGTTGGACTGGAAACAAATAGATCAAGAAAGTTCTCCTGTAGACATTTCAGAAATTCCTCTCCTTTTTGAGATATGTTACAGATGCAATTATTTCTCTCCCCTCTGCCGAAAAGATGATATAGGTCTGAATCTGATTAAACATTTAGGTTATTACAAATCATCACATCTGTTCCTATGCATTAGTGACTAGTTGATGCACAAAATACTGCTTTTAAAAAAATAACTGTCTAAAATATGCAATTTTATAATAATAGTGGACATTACCAATAAAGATAAAACGCTTTGGGAGAGTAGGAAGAGGAAATAGCAGATAAGTCTCCTTGAGAGAGCATATTGATAAAGCTAAAAAAAAAAAGCACACATGGATCTTGGGTTTTATATGCAACAGCTTTGAATACAAATAGGTGAAACTGGTTCGGCCAGTTAGAATATTGTGTCCAATTTTGAGTGTCCTAATTTTGGAAGGATGTCAATGTAATGGAGGATATAGAAGAGATTTATTAAGGTAACAGCATAGACATTTACAGCACAAAAAGAAAGACTGGGATTTATATAGCACCTTTCACGACCACCGAACGCCTCAAAGCATTTTACAGCCAATGAAGTACTTTTAGAGAGTAGTCACTGTTGTAATGTGGGAACCGCGGCAGCCAATTTGCGCACAAGCAAGCTCCTACAAACAGCAATGTGATAATGACCAGATAATGTTTATTTATTAAGTTGATTGAGGGATAAATATTGGCCAGGACACCGGGAATAACTCCCCTGCTCTTCCTCAAAATAGTGCCATGGAATCTTTTACGTTCACTTGAGAGCAGACGGGGCCTCGGTTTAATGTCTCATCTGAAAGACGGCACCTCCGACAGTGTAGCACTCCCTCAGCACTGCACTGGAGTGTCAGCCTAAATTTGTTGTGCTCAAGTTCCTGGAGTGGGACTTGAGCACAACCTTCTGACACAGAGGCGAGTGTGCTACCCACTGAGCCATTCTGCCCATCGTGCAGTTATCAGCTTTCTGAAAGAGTTATCCACTTACCCCCTCATACCCCCATCAAGATAAGAGGCTTTAGTTATCAGGTGAGACTGGAGTACCTGGAGTTCTTTTCACTGGAACATATGGTTACAAGGAGAGTTGATCAGAATTATAATGAGGTTTGATAAGGTAAATAGGGAAAAACTATTTCCGCTGGTGTTTGCGTCAGTAACTGGAGGGCATAAATTTAATATCACTACCCAAATAACGAAGGGAGGGCTTGGTTGTTAGGACATGGAAAATCCTACCAGAAATAGAAGTGGAAGTTATTCTAACTATTTCTGTCTCCTCAAACAGCAAGAATTTCATGCAATTTAAATATTGTTCAAATAAAAATAATGCCACTGTTTTCGTAAACAAAATTGATATATTGACTAACTGCTTAGTATCCATATTGACTTACTGCTAAGTATCCTCAGTGACCCGGCCTGGGTGGGAACACCAGGGGCAACACTAGGGATAAATGCAGCAGCGCCCGAGGACTCTGCACGGCGCCGACCCAACCTGGGTGGGAACACCAAGAGCTAGCCATCGCAGGGAGCAGCGCGAGCAGTCCTCAGAAGGCAACAAAATCAAAGAGGACGACAAAACTGGTGTCACGGGAATCCAAGTAAAAGATTGGTGGCGGATCTTGGAGTGAGGTCGAGCCCAGCGGTGGGGTCAGGACCCAGGAGCGGGAGGCCCGGAGGTCGGTGGGGAGCAGGGGTCGGCGAGCTGCGGGAGGAGCGGGGGTCGGCGAGCTGCGGGAGGAGCGGGGGACACGACCGGTGAGGAGCGGAAGTTGGGGCCGGCGAAGTCGGAGCCCAGGAGTGGTGCAGCGTGGACATGGCCTAGGGAAGGAACAGCATGGACCAACAGTGAGGCCGTGAGGCCTACACTGCATTGTATGAATCCCAGGGAGAGAGGACCTGTTGGAAGGAGAAAGGAGAACAGTAGGAGTGTGTGTGTGTGTGTGTGTGTGTGTGTGTGTGTGTGTGTGCGTGCGTGCGTGCTAGACCCATATAGCGGAGTCTGGTCTCCAGTCATCTTGGATCCCCTTGCCACTGGACCAAGACCTTGCTCTGCCAAGCCCATGTGGTAGCTGGTGTGCAACAGCCACACCACGTTAAAATAATTCACGCACAGGCATCTTTCATCCTTCAAAATGAAATTCAGGACCTGGAACGCCAGGACCCTCAGGGACATCCCCAACAGTGACAGACCGGAACGTCGTACTGCTATCGTTGCCCAGGAACTCAGACGTTTTGACGTAGACATCATCGCCCTAAGCGAGACCCAGCGGGCAGAGGAAGGCCAGCTCAAAGAAAAGGTGGAGTTTACACCTTCTTCTGGAAAGGTAAACCAGAAGAACACTGCCACCATGGGTTCGGCATCGCCATAAAATAATGAGCTAGTGGGCCATCTCAGAGACTCCCCTTGCGGGACAAACGAACGCCTCATGACTCTTTGGCTCATCCTAGTCTCACTTTCACCAGTCTTCAGCGCTGTAAGAATTCCACAAAAACGTCGTCAGCAAAAGCATAAACTTTTGGACTTAAGGTTTTGGACATTGCTTTAATTTGCTGTTACTGCAGAAAAGCAGATAGCCTGATGTGGACAGGTCCAAACATGTCCCACAGGAATACACATCAGGTGGGCAGGAATCAATGGCAGGAAGATGTCTGATGGACGGGCCCTTTGTCATGTAATCAGTGAGAGATCAAGAAGATTGGTCAGTGCTCAAGACACAAAGGAAGCTATTTGACCACCCAGATTTGTTGGAGCCTTATCGAGGAAACAGCCCAGTAACAAAGGAACAGGCCGAAGACATGATTTTGCTTTCAGTTGTACTGCCTCAGGCAAAGGACAGTTGAACTTTTGGCATGAGAAGAAGCATTTTTCAGGCATAAGAGTGGCAGGTTTTGCTGCCATCTCTCACTCTCTCCCCTCTTCTACGCCTGCTTGCATCGTTCAACACACAAGAACTGAGCACTTTGTCTGTGACGGAGAGAAGAAACACCATCTATGAGCAAAGAGAGCCTCGCTATTTCGACTGGGAAGCTGACCTTGAGACTGGACTTGAATACCACAGATTGGTACAGAACCAGAAGATACGCCTCATCGGAAGAAGCAGCGAGTAAGCCAGAGGGGTAATTGGTGAGCATTTATCCCAGCCCACACATCTTTAAGACCACCGCATAGTGTGAAGGGGTGTCGTATGTCCCAATCATGCCTTAGGGGTTTAGTGGGGAGGTTTTTGCACGGATCGTAAGCGTACGCACAATGGGCAGATTTGATGGTGCACTTTTGAATCCGAGCAGGAGCGTTTTAGTCATGGGTACTTCGCGTTAGGGGCCTGTTCAGACGGGCCAGGGTTGTGTGTTGTACTGTGTTTGTTTGTTTTACACCACTAGGGTGTGTTTTACTGGGTGCAGGTGTCTGCTTTAACTTGAATAAAGGCATTATGACGGTTGAGACCGAAAGATCCGGCTATAACTGTATTTCTGTTCACCACTATAATTCCGGTGTCTAGAACTGTTGTATGGGGGGTGATCTGAAACCACCAAGGGCAAAACAAACTGCAGCGTGTACGCCCCAACACTGGAAGCTACAGACGAGACCAAAGAGGAATTCTACTTCAGGTTTGAATAATTCCTGCCCCGAGTCCCAACAGGCGACAAGCTGATCCTCCTTAGCTTCTTTAACGCCAGAGTTGGAAAAGACATAGACTTCCAACGGTACCCTCCGCCTGATGAAATGCTTAGAACATGGCCTTGTCATAACCAACACCTTGTTCTGTCAGAAAGACAAGTACAAGGCTTCATGGCAACACCCTTGCTCCAAGCATTGCCATCTGCTGGACTACGTCATCGTCCAAGTGAGGGACCGCAAGGACGTGCGCATCACCCGCGCCATGACGGGAGCGGACAACTGCTGGATGGATCACCGCCTAATCCGCTCTGTCATCACCATCAACGTAGCCCCAAAACAGCGACGACAACAGAAACAATGCCACAGGAAAATCATCACTGGAACACTCAAAGACCCTGCTAAGAAAGCCCTATTCAGCCAATGCCTCACTGCCAACCCGACTACTCCCAGTGACCCAGAAATGCAGAGTGCCCACAGCACCTGGTCTGTCCTCAAGGCCTCCATAATTAGCACCTGTGAAGAGACGCTAGGTCACTCGACCAGGAAACACCAAGACTGGTTCGATGAGAATGATCAGGAGATCCAGGAGCTAATAAGCCGCAAGCGCAAGACATTCTTGAACTGGAAACAGCAACACAACTCGAGAGCAAGAGAGTAGCTCTAGACATCTGAAGGCCGAGGTCCAACAAAAAACTCACAATATAAGTCATCCTCGACTCCGAGGGACTGCCTCAGTAGTAGTATCCAGGCTGAGATGATATAAAACTTACAACATAGTAAAGAAACAATTCAAAAGCAAAAATTGTTTCCGATTTCTAGTATTTGCAAAGACAGAAAATGCTGGAAACACACAGGTCAGTCAATATCTATGGAGAGAATAGTTAAGTTAATTTTTCAAGCCTATAGCCCTTCATCAGAAGTAAAAAAAAATGAAAGATGAACAGGGTTTTTAATAGAATCAGAACAAAGGGGAGGGGTAGGCATGAGAGTGAAATTCTCAGTGAAATGGAAAAGCTGGATAGATGACCGAGATGATCTTTACATTAGACAATGGGAAAAAAATAAAGACATTAGAGAAATAAAACATGTGTGAATATCTAAGGAAGTGAGAGGCAACCCAAGGAAAAGATGATTGAAAGTCTAATCAAGTCTGAAATGAAAACAAGAGAAGCTGGCAAAATAGGGGGTGGGGTGGGAGGGGGGGGGGGAAACTGCTGGGTTCCAGTGGCTGGAAAGGCTAAGAAAAGCAGACCTAAACCAAGTACTTTTCTGACAAGAGTCTCTACCAAAATGTAAACATGGACACATGGGTATATCAGCACTAGTTTGTAACTTTCCAAAAGATCTCTGCAAAGATTACATTTGTTTTTATTGTGAATGGTTATTGGAAGTTCGTGTGTGTCTATCTACCTCTATCTAATTTTGTACCTGTCTCACAGGTGTCAGTAATTAACTAGCAAAAACATTGGTGCAATCAAAAGCTAAAGGTTTCCTCTGTGATTTCAAAATTGAACTCATTTATGTTTTAAAAAAAATGAAAACTTAAATTATGAGGAAAGGTATGTTCTGTGTGTATGTCTCTCTTTCAACTAAAGATATCTCCTGAAATTTGCTAGTTGGATCACCCATAGAGATGTACATGGGATATCAAGAACAAATGTTGTCCTCAGATGAAGCAGAATAGATGGCACAGAATAAATGAGCCAGACATGAAAAATGACCAGCACTGGAAGCCTGAAGAAACAGAGGGAAAAGCTAGAATGGGGTTAAATGCCAGGGGAAAGGGAGAGGAAGGTGAAAAGTAGAGTGGGGACAGAGCAGAGGGGTTTGATTTGATTAGTTCATCCTAAAACCCTCTGGGATTTTTCCCATTATAAAAAGCATCACAGGGAATAAATATTGTCATATACAAGCATTTTACTATATATATGCACACACTAGTGAATCTCTCATAGCTTTGCTCATAGTTAGTCACAGGGAACATCTCCTAGCTGTGTTTGCTGTAACAGACTGAGAAAGGTTGCAGTGCCTCTGAAGCAGGAACAGATAATCTTGTAAAATGTGTACCTTTTAAGTAACAGTACTACCACTGAAGGAAGAATAGAATGTGTGACCATTACAGCATTACCCGTTGACTTCAATGGACTGGAGGCCTTACATTATAATTCAAGAATTTTAATGTACCAAGTTCAAAAATATCAAGGCTTTTATTATAACTTTTCTTACATTCATACTTGGTTGTCATAATGAGATTGTTAACGTCTTAGAAGTATAATTCAATAGGTCAAATTACATTTTCTCTCTCGCATTACTTTTTCCAAGAAGAAGACTAAAGCTTATTGGTCCTATTGAAACTTTGCAGTTCCTAAAAATTCCTGTAATAATTCTCTACAAACAGTAACTTCAACAGCATAAGCATTTTACAAAAACATGTCAAAGCACAATGTGCTTTATGTATTATTGCTTTTAAAACATAATGCATATAAAGAGATCAAAGTAAAGTTCCCACACACAGCAATACAATTCTGGTAACAGTCTTCTGACTCTTTATAAGGTAAATTACTGTACCTATTTAGTCACATACTGGCAAGATCGCCTGCAGTTAGTCATGGTGGCGTCTTTTATGTATATAGCACTATGAGATTTGAATAACTATGTAATTACACATTTTATGCGGTTGACCAATCTGTTTTCCTTTTTGAAATTACAATATACAAAAGGTTTGGTCTCTGATTTACTTTTCTATGGAAAAATCCTGCAATGTGTCTGTCAGTACCACAATGCCTTCTGGGTGAGTACTGTAACTGCAATACCCTTGCTGATTTCAGCCAATATGTTTGATGACAAGCTGTTCTTATCTGAGGACCTGGATAATGTTTCAGTAGATCCTAATTTTAACACATTTATTTCAATTTACTCTGCAGCAAGTACAGTTTTAATTATTTCAATCTCAAATTTCTTGTATATTGTCATCAGTTTCTGCAAATATGAAACGCAAAAAAGCTTTCAGCACCTTGCGAGTTGGCCGAGAGATATTGAATATCCATTAGTAACTAGCAATGGCATTCCCTTAAAGGTGACAGTAAGTAGATTTTATCAGAGATTCATTAAAACCTTCTCCACATAACTGCCAATCTTTTTTTGTTTCCTCGTGAGCGTTCATTACTGTCTTCAATCGTAAGAACATAAGAACTAGGAGCAGGAGCAGGCCATTCGGCCCTCAGCCTGCCCCACCATTCAATAAGATCATGGCTGATCTTCGACCTCAACTCCACCTTCTCGCACTATCTCCATATCCCTCGAGTCTCAGTGTCCAAAAATCTATTGATTTCTGTCTTAATTGTACTTAACAACTGAGCATCCATAGCTCTCGGGTAGAGAATTCCAAAAGATTCACAACCCTTTAAATGAAGAAATTTCTCCTCATCTCAGTCCTAAATGGCTAACCCTTCATTCTGAGACTGTGACCCCAGTTCTAGACGCCCCAGCCAGGGAAAACATCCTCCTAGCATCTACCCTGTTAAGCCCTGTAGTAATATATATTTTTCAATGAGATCACCTCTCATTCTTCTAAACTCTAGGGAATATAGGCCAATTCTACTCAATCTCTCAATTAGTAACATACATAATGTTATTTCAAACTGCATTCTACTTGACTGTCACATAACACAAAATATTAAAAAGACTTAATAGTCTCACTTATTCATTATTATTGTGTTTTATGGTTGGAAGCATGGGACCACAAGTTCTTTTTTACTGAAATCCTCTTAATTTAACCTCAGGGATTGTGAGTATCACCCCCAGCCATTTATGGAATCACTGAAATAGAATGTTGATGTCACATCAGGGGAGTTACATATAAAATGTCCATTTACAGAGTGCCTCTATTGTGATACAGGTTGAGCGTCCGAAATCTGGAAACCTTGGGTCCGAGGCTGTTCCGGATTCTGGGTATTTCCGAATTTTGGAACGTCTTTGCCTGGGCTGAGGTAGGTGGGGTCTGGCAGCCAAGGTAAGGGGGAGAGGGGGGAGAAGGGGGGGAGCTGGGGCCGGCGGGAGAAGGGGGCGAGCCAGGGCCAGGGCGGGCGAAGTCACGGCAAAATCGGGCCACCGAGGGGCGGGGCGAGGACGGGCCGCCGAGGGCAAAGTTGTGGCAAAATCGGGCCACTGAGGGGCGGGGAGAGGATGGGCCGCCGAGGCGGAGGAGTCCAGATTTCAGAACATTTTCTAGTTTCCGGATGACCCCACCATGGATCGGCCCGGTGTCCGGATTCCGGAACATTACGAATTTTGGAACTCCGGATTTCAGACACTTAACCTGTATTAAAACATAAACTACAAGGACAAGGATTAACTGAAAGGACAAGTGTACAACTGTGCCATTTTCAATTATCACCAATTCAGTCAAATGCACTTTATTAATTGTTAAGAATTGAATTTCAAAATCAACTTTTACTGTTAGATAGCAGTTACACTCCTTCATTATGGAAGTAAATTCAGATTTTGATTTTGAGGTTGAAAAAATTTATTCCAAGGCCAAACAACCTACTAGATACAATGTAATATAGTCATACATTGTTGAAAATGTAGGGTTCATTTTTTTTTAAAAACATTTTTCACTATATTTAGGTTTCTTTCTATGGACCGAAAATTCCGGTCTCACCGGGTGCGTACAGAGTGCGCACGGACCCGGCGAGGCCTCGCAACAGCCGGTTTTTGGGGTGAGATGCGCATGCGCCAAAAACTGGCTTTACCGATTTGTCAAGATTTCTCTTGACAGATCCTCCGTATCCCCAGGAGAACAACATCCGTGTGGGAGAGATTGGACTATTTACCCAACTCATGCCCAGCGAATGTCCTTCAAACTTTTACTCCTGGTAAAAGCAAGCACATAGCTTACTTTTGCCAGCCTAAGAGTTTTAAAACATATAAAAATTAAATGTAATCATTCATTTTTATGTTAAAAACCCTGTCCTTTAAGGAAAGTTTATTTTTAACCCTATTAAATACATTAAAAAATGTTGAAAAATATATATTTTTTCTAAAACATTTAATTTCAATTCATTTTAAACATGTGATCTCCCCTGTACGCTGCACATCGAATGAAGGCCTCCGACCGGAATCGAAGGTACCTCCGTCACCACCAGGTATTTTCGATAAAATTTTTCGGGTCGGAGGCGTTCGTCCGAAGGACGCCTCCAATCGCAATTTTCCCCCCTATGCTTATTCACATATAATAAGCTTCAAAAAGGCAGGTGAATTTCAGTCATAGGCCGGAATTTTCTAAAGGGAGGCGGGATGGGGGTGGGGGCCTCCGACGTGAGCGGGATCGCGCAGACTGAGCCGACTTTAACAGCAGGGCCTGATTTGAATGTGAGGCCTCGGATTCCCGCCCACAGCCAGTCAGAGTGAGAGGCTGGCTGGTTACGGGCGGGTAGGCCTCAGCTGCGAGGGGTCGGTTTGGGGGAGGGACCACGGAGTCGGCATGGGCAGGGATAGTGGGAGGAGGGGGTGTGGGGGGTTGGGGATCAGTGGGGTCAGGAGTCGAGGATTGGCATGGCGGTATCGGGAGCAGGGGAGGGAGCGGTGGGGTCGGCCAGGGATCAGGAGGGGATTGGAGGATCAGGGACGGGGGAGGGGAAAAGAGAGGATCGTGGCTGGCCACCGCTGGATTGTGCCCAGCATCATTGGTGGGGGGTGGGGTGGGGGAAGGCCTCATGGTGGTGATTGTAGGGCTGGGGGGCGGGGATAGTGATCAGCAGCCCGTGGGAGGGTCTTTGATCGCGGGGTGGTAGATTAGGTAAGGATCTTGGATCGAGGAGTTGGTATAAAGTCATTAACCTCCTGGATGCAGCAGTCCCTGCCTCAGTTTAACTGCCAGGTTTCACAAATTGTGTGAAACTCATCCACATGCAGTTAAAAACAAAATGGAGGTGAAAAAAAAGAGGCTTCCAGCCTCATTACAATATTTACATTGACGTACCGCCCCCTGGGAGCAGGATTGGTTCACCCTGTCCTGCCTCCGTCAAAACTGGAAGTGGGCGGGTTGGAGGCGAGATCTGGTTGGACAATTTAACAATTTAACTGCTCCTATGCTCCAAATCTACCGGTGATTTTTACAGGTAAATTCCAGCCATAGTATCTCCACAGAATGATTCTGATAATTTGGTTTCGACCTTCAGCAGTTGTGTACCTGGTCATATATACACTCCATTCACATTCTATTGATTTTAACAAGTCAATTTGCAAATATATTTTAGTCTATTAATACAGAATTACATAAAGCCATTTTGGAAGCCATCCTGTTGCTAATCTTAACACTGAATATTTTCATTATTTTTAAAAAGATTAATTTTGAGTTAGTAATTCAATATAAAATTTTATTGTATTTATTGCTATGTTTATTGGTGCTCCATATCTACATATAAGATAACAATTGATTGCTGATGTTCACCAGTATGTTTTCAACTATCATTGGTTGATTTAATTTATTTATTAATATAAAAATATCTTTCTGGTCTTAAATTTATTGCATTGTTGTATTAATCAGTGATATCAAACGTGCAGTGCCAGTTCTGTTTTTCAATGGATGACTAGAGTCATCAGCAGCAATGATTAAACATACAAAAAAAAAACACAATACAGCGTCACAAGTGGAACTCTGATTTTGATTTAACTTGTTAAAAGTTAAGACAACTGACTCATACCTTCATTACGTGATCCCTGCATTCATCCGGTTGAGAATTCCTCAACTATTCCACTTCCTTCTTGCCCGACTCTTGTGCCCCAGCTTCTCTTTCCATTGCATGCTGTTGCAACTCCCTGGCCAATCCTAGTACTCACCTCCAACCCACTATATGATGGTTACCATTTTGCATGTACCCTGCACTTCCAAAAGGGCAGGAGATAGAAACTAAGTAAATTAATAAATTAACATACATGACAGCAACAGAGAGAAACAGGGAGACATACAAGAGGGCAGAGACCAATAGGAAGAAGAGACTTACAAACAGAGAACATTAAAACATAAGAACACAAGAAATAGGAGCAGGAGTAGGCCATACAGCCCCTTGACCCTGCTCCGCCATTTAATACGATCATGGCTGATCCGATCATGGACTCAGGTCCACTTCCCTGCTCGCTCCCCATAATCCCTTATCGGTAAAGAAACTGTCTTAAGTTTATTCAATGTCCCAGCTTCCACAACTCTCTGAGGCAGCAAATTCCACAGATTTACAACCCTCAGAAGAAATTCCTCCTCATCTTAGTTTTAAATGGGCAGCCCCTTATTCAAAGATTATGCCTTCTAGTTCTAGTCTCCCCCATCAGTGGAAACATTCTCTCTGCATCCACCTTGTCAAGCCCCCTCATAATTCTATACGTTTCGATATGATCATCTCTCAATCTTCTGAATTCCAATGAGTAGAGGCCCAACCTACTCAACCTTTTCTCATAAGTCAACCCCCTCATCTTCGGAATCAACCTATTGAACCTTCTCTGAACTGCCTCCAAAGCAAGTATATCCCTTTTTAAATACGGAAACCAAAACTGTATGCAGTATTCCAGGTGTGGCCTCACCAATACCCTGTATAACTGTAGAAAGACTTCCCTGCTTTTATACTCCATCCCCCTTGCAATAAAGGCCAAGATTCCTGCTTTCTGTCTGCCTCCTTTTTTAAATAGGGGTGTTACATTTGCAGTTTTCCAATCTGCTGGGACCTCCCCAGAATCCAGGGACTTTTGGTAAATTATAACCAATGTATCCACTATCCCTGCTGCTAATTCTCTTAAGATCCTAGGACACAAGCCATCAGGTCCAGGGGATTTATCCACCTTTAGTCCCATTATCTTACTACCGCCTCCTTAGTGATTGTGATTGTGTTAAGTTCTTTTCCTTTTTATATACCTGTAGAAACACTTGCTATCTGTTTTTGGAGTCAGATACAAATAAAGAGCTTGCAAAGAAATAGGACATGAGCTATTAAGAATGTTTATTCTAATAGTATCTCATGTCACCTAGTTTAATTTTGGTAAGCACCTAAGCTTGCTTGCTTTACATCTGTGTATAATCTCCGAATCAGAGAAAGCATAAATACAAGAAATGGGATGATTTTTCACTTCCTACACAGCTGGTAATCTAATCTTTTCAATGAAATGTGGCAGTGAGCTAAAGTTTTTCCAAATGTGTTTAGAAATATTGCATTGTTAATTGCGGCAAAAATGTACAGCTGAGAACTAATTAGTCTCAGATCTTATTACAGCTGGCCATTTTGAATTTGCACTGACTCAATGTTAGCAGTGATGTAGGATAGCACTGTGCTAAATGGGAATAAGGAAAGCTATATTGTGTAATTACGAGATTAGTATGTGTTTCCAGTTCCAGGCAACTAACTATAAATTAGGTAACTCTAGGCAGTATTTTAACCCAAATGGCAATAATGTTGCTGCTAGCACTGAAAAATCAGTTTATTTCGTAAAATAGTAACATTTGCCTGCAGCAAGAATATCTATCTATACAGCTGCAGGATAGGTGAGCTGTCTATTTCTTTATTCTTGTTTCCTCGTAGTTTCATTCTAAATGACAGCTATATCTTTTCAACAGCCATGAACTGTAAGAAAAATCAAAGTAGTATAGCACTTAGTATTAGATATGTTTGTCAGTATGAATAACAATCAGAAATACACAAGTAGTTAAATGAGTGAAGTTATAGCAGTACCAAAATTTGATAATCCAGTGAAAATGCACATTTTTTTCCACCAGAGTGGAAATAATGGTATCAGGTTTCACCAGTATCAAGTAAATAAATCATGGTGAAAGGAAATTGAATAGACAAGTACACATACTTGCTTAGTAAAACAATCCTCTTTTGCCCGGGAGTTAAAAAATGATTGACTTCAGAAATTAAATGATATGACCAAAATTCTAAGTGCAAAAGGACATGATCAACCACGTGTATCTTTATTTGTAGTCAGTGAATCTGTGATATAATGCAGTGATTGTGCCATGATAAACATGTCCGATGGAAGGATAGCAGACAGGAAACAGGAGCGGAAAAGAAAGGTAGATTCTCAGATTACTGAATGTTGTTTTAGAATGTTAGGAAAACTGATAACATATTTTACCCAAGATTATCCTGTCCTTTGCAATTCCAGCTTTGACCTCTTCATCCACCAAACTACTTAGTATATGGCACATTGAATCCATCGATTCAAGATGTTCCGGGCAGTTATTAGAGATTTTGAATCTGTCAAACCACACATTTGACGGAGCTCCATTCATAGGTGTATACGGTCTGAAATTGTGATAAAGAAAAATATTGCTCATCAGCAATCGTGTACAAAGTGAATTAAGGACAGCAAACCAGCAAGAATCCTCATTTGACGTGAAGACCACGTAACAATATTGCAAAACAAATAAAAGGTGAACCATCCAAGTTTTAAATGTAGGCACAAAGATATAGATTTAAATTGGTAAAATGCTGACTTTTTCGTTGCTTACTTTGGCTGCATTTCAAACACTTTAACCCTGAAGCCAACTAATTATCTTACTTGTGTTTTATTGAGTTAGAAACTCGCATACAACGGCAAACAGATTATAATTTCTAACAAAGAAAAAGGGAGAGGGGGACAGAGAAAGGGAGTGGGGGGGACAGACAAAGGGAAAGGGGGGATGGGGGGACAGGGAAAGCGAGGAGCGCGGGGGAGGGAGGGGGGAAAGGGAGGGGGGGGGAAGGAGACAGGGAGGGGTGGGGGGAGGGAGACAGGGAGGGGTGGAGGGAGACAGACAGGGAGGGGTGGGGGGAGGGAGACAGGGAGGGGTGGGGGGAGAGAGACAGGGAGGGGTGGGGGGAGAGAGACAGGGAGGGGTGGGGGGAGGGAGACAGGGAGGGGTGGGGGGAGGGAGACAGGGAGGGGTGGGGGGAGGGAGACAGGGAGGGGTGGGGGGAGGGAGACAGGGAGGGGTGGGGGGAGGGAGACAGGGAGGGGTGGGGGGAGGGAGACAGGGAGGGGTGGGGGGAGGGAGACAGGGAGGGGTGGGGGAAGGGAGACAGGGAGGGGTGGGGGGAAGGGAGACAGGGAGGGGTGGGGGGAAGGGAGACAGGGAGGGGTGGGGGGAGGGAGACAGGGAGGGGTGGGGGGAGGAGAAAGTCATAGAAAGGGAGGGGAAGAGGAACAAAGAAAAGGAGGGGGGGATGCGAGCGAGGGAAAGAGATAGAAATGAAGGGGATGCAGGAAACAAACCAACTCCTACCCAAAAGGACAGAGAAACAGGAAGGCAAAAAAGATACCGTCATGTATGTACAGTCTGTTTGTAGCCACCAGATGGCGTCATTGTTGGAGGCCACTGAGCAGCACGCACATGGTGCTGCTCAGGTATAAAAGGCCAGCCATTTTGATAATCAGGCACTTTGGGCCTAAATATAGCAGAGCCAAGGTTCAACCTTGCTTAAACAGTATTCAGTTTGAACCTTTATTGCATACATAATATTTGGCAACGAGAATACAAGAACCTTTGTTTGCAAAATGAGCACCATTGGACTCGTAAAGGGAGAAGATTCGGCAGACTTTGAGCCGTTTGAACCAGTACTTCGTGGCCAACAAGATGAAGGGGGTCAACGAAGCAGAACGGTGCCGGTCCGTGTCCCTCACTGTATGCGGTTCAAAGATCTACGGTCTGATAAAGAATCTACTCATGCCTAGTCATCCAACAGAGAAAACATACGAGGAGTTGTGTACATTGGTATGGGAGCACCTCAAGCCATACGACGGCATCATTATCTCGAGATACAGGTTTTATACACACATTCGATCGCAGGGCCAGAGCGCGGTGGAATTCGTTGCCGACCTGAGACATCTAGCGGGACTGTGCAAGTTCGGGACCGTGTTGGCAGACATGCTGCGGTACTTCTTTGTTATCGGTATCAACCACGAGGTGATCCTGCGCAAACTTCTGCCGATGGAGGAGTTGGATTTAAATTTAAAAAGGGACATCCAGATCGTTCAATCATGTATGACGACAGACAGGAGTTTAAAGCAAATAGCGGTGAAGAACTGAACCTCGGCAGGTACTGTAAATGTGATTGATTCGGCATTCGGTAGAGCAGCACATGACAGGGCCTATCCGGCTGTGGTCGCGAAACCTGTGGCTGCCCAAAGTCCACCAGCGAGAATGTATCAGACTTCTCCGTGTTGGCGTTGTGGGGGAAATCATCGGCAGCAGCAGTGCCGATTTAAGCAATATGGTTGCAAAGGCTGTCTGAGAGTGGGGCATCTCCAGCGCAAGTGTCCGCAGATGAGCAAGCGAGCTGCGACACACCACGTGGAGGATGAGAGTCAGATTAGCACGGATCCGGATAGGCAATCCGAGATGCCGGAGGAAGAAGTGCATGGATTGTACTCCTTCATAACCAAGAGTAAACCAATTTTGATTAATGTGAAGTTTAACGGGATACCGGGTATCGATGGAACTGGACACGGGGCCGAATCAATCGATCATGAATGAGAGGGCACTTAATAAGCTGTGGGATACTAAGACTGTGAGGCCCAGGCTGAGCCCCGTTAACGCCAAGCTGCACACATACACCAAATAATTGATAAAGGTGATTGGCAGTGCACAAATGAATATGTCATATAACGTTGCGGTTCACGAGTTACCACTGTGGATTGTTCCAGGCAATGGCCCAATGCTGCTCGGCAGGAGCTGGTTGGAGAAAATCAGATGCGACTGGAACGACATAAAGCCGTTGTCATCGGAGGAAGATACACGTGCCCAAGTATTGAGCAAGTTCCCCTCGCTGTTCGAACCAGGTATTGGCAACTTCACGGGAGCCAAGGTGCAGATCCATGTGGACTCAGATGCAAGACCCATCCATCATAAAGCTCGAGCAGTGCCGTATATGATATGGGAGAATCTGTGGAGACCACAAGGCTACGATCAACAGGGTCTCGAAACAAGATCAGTACCCGTTACCAAAGGCTGATGACTTGTTTGCGACGCTAGCCGGAGGGAAGTCATTCACAAAAATGGACTTGATGTCGACCGATATGACACAGGAGTTGGTCGAGACGTCGAAGAGACTTACATGCATTAACACGCACAAAGGGCTGTTTATTTACCACAGGTGCCCTTTCAGAATTCGCTCAGCTGCAGCAATATTCCAGAGGAATATGGAAAGTCTACTGAAGTCCGTTCCTAGAACCGTCGTGTTCCAAGATGACATCCTGATCACCGGTTGTGACTCCAAGGAACGTCTGAACAACCTGGAAGAGGTTCCATTGTGTTTGGATAAAGTGGGACTCAGACCGAAACGCTCGAAGTGCATCTTCATGGCACCAGAGGTCGAATTCCTCTGGAGGAAAATTGCCACTGATGGCATCAGACCTACTGACGTGAAAACCAAGGCCATCAAGAATGCACCCAAGCCACAGAATGTGACGGAGCTGCGTTCGTTCTTGGGTCTACTCAACTACTTTGATAACTTCCTACCTAAATTGAGCACCTTACTAGAACCACTGCACATGCTATTGAGAAAAGGCGACAACTGGGTGTGGGGCGCATCGCAAGACAGAGCTTTCGAGAAAGCCACCAATCTGCTTTGCTCGAACACACTGCTGGTACATTACGACCCATGTAAACGTTTAGGTTGGGCCTGTGACGCATCGTCATATGGAATTGGTTGCGTACTCCAACAAGCCAATGAGTCGGGGAAACTTCAACCTGTCGCGTATGTGTCCAGAAGTTTGTCTAAAGCAGAAAGAGCCTACACAGCATGGTAGAAAAAGCTTTAGCGTGTGTGTACGGTGTTAAAGAGATGCATCAATACCTGTTCGGTCTGAGGTTCGAATTAGAGACTGATCAGAAGCCGCTCATTTCATTGTTTTCGAAGAGCAAAGGTATCAATACCAACGCTTCATCCCGCATCCAAAGGTGGGCGCTGACATTATCTGCCTATAATTATGCCATTCGCCACAGAGAATTGTGCCGATGCTTTGAGCTGGTTGCCGTTGCCCACACCGGGGGTGGAAATGCCACAACATCATGGATGCTTTTCAGAGTGAAGGAACCCCTGTCACGGCTCAACAAGTTAAGACCTGGATCAGCCAGGACCCGATTTTATCTGTGGTAAAGGGTTGCATCCTCAAAGGGGATTGGTCTGCCATCCCTAAGCAAATGTGCGCGGAAGCCAAACTGTACATTCGTCGCAAGGACAAACTGTTTATTCAAGCAGATTGCATATTGTGGGGCAATCACGTTGTAATGCCCAAGAAAGGGAGAGAGAAGTATGTGCACGAGTTACACAGCACACATCCTGGTATAGTGATGATGAAGGCCATCGACAGGTCCCATGTATGGTGGCCAGGAATTGATTCTGAGCTGAAAGAATGCATGCATCAGTGCAACACTTGCATGCAGCTCAGCAAAGCACCAGAGGAATCGTCGCTGAGTCTGTAGTCGTGGCCATCCAAACCTTGGTCCTTGGTCCAGGATCCATGTAGATTTTGCAGGTCCCTTCCTGGGCAAGATGTTTTTAGTGGTGGTGTACGTTTATTCGAAGTGGATAGAATGCATAATCATGTCATCCAGCAGGTCCACGGCAACCATAGAGAATCTCAATGTCATGTTCGCGACACATGGTCTGCCTGACATCGTGGTGACCGACAATGGGTCGTGCTTCACCAGTCAGGAGTTTGTGAAACTTAATGGCATAAAACATGTAAGGTCAGCACCTTTCAAGCCTACGTCCAACGGGCAAGCTGAACGTGCAGTACAAATTATCAAGCAAAGCATGAGAGTAACCCAAGGGTCACTGCAGACCCACTTGTCCTGCACACTGCTGAGTTACAGGACAAGACCCCACACACTCACAGGGGTCTCGCCTGCTGAACTCATGATGAAACGAGGTCTTCAGACCAAGCTATCTCTGGTGCACCCAGATTTAAATAATCATGTTGAACACAGAAGACAAAGTCAACAAGGGTGCCACGATCACGCAACTGTGTCACGCGAGATTTCTGTTAATGATCCTGTATATGTGTTGAATAGGGTCCCAAATGGATCGCTGGTACGGTCATGGCCAAGGAGGGCAACAGAGTATTCGTTATTAAGCTCAACAATGAGCAAATTTGCAGGAAACACATGGATCAAACAAAGCTGAGGCACACAGAGGTGCCAGAACAGCCGGACGAAGAAACCATCGACGACCAACCAACCTACCAGCAGTCTTCAGAGGACCATCTCACCGCAGGTAAAGGGTACACAGGCAGATGGCAAATGGGTGACCAGCAGGAAGAGCAGTGCAAGGAAGGTAGTACAGGGGTCCTCTGCGGTCATCCCCCTGCAAAACAGATACACCGCTTTGGATACTGTTGAGGGGGATGACTTACCAGGGGGGAGCAGCAGCAGCCAAATTCATGGCACCGTGGATGGCTCTGCTGCACAGGAGGGCAGGAAAAAGAGTGGGAGAGCTATAGTGATAGGGGATTTGATTGTAAGGGGAATAGCTAGGCGTTTCTGTAGCCGCAACCGAGACTCCAGGATGGTATGTTGCCTCCCTGGTGCAAGGGTCAAGGATGTCTCGGAGCGGGTGCAGGACATTCTGAAAAGGGAGGGTGAACAGCCAGTTGTCGTGGTGCATATAGGTAACAAAAATATAGGTAAAAAAGGGGATGAGGTCCTACGAGACGAATTTATGGAGCTAGGAGCTAAATTAAAAAGTAGGACCTCAAAAGTAGTAATCTCAGGATTGCTACCAGTGCCACGTGCTAGTCAGAGTAGGAATCGCAGGATAGCTCAGATGAATTTGTGGCTTGAAGAGTGGTGTAGAAGGGAGGAATTTAAATTCCTGGGACATTGGAACCGGTTCTAGGGGAGGTGGGACCAGTACAAACCGGACGGTCTGCACCTGGTCAGGACCGGAACCAATGTCCTGGGGGAGTGTTTGCTAGTGCTGTTGGGGAGGAGTTAAACAAACATGGCAGGGGGATGGGAACCTATGCAGGGAGACAGGGGGAAATAAAATGGAGGCAGAAGCAAAAGATAGAAAGGAGAATAGTAAAAGTGGAGGGCAGATAAACCCAAGGCAAAAAACAAAAAGGGCCACATTAGAGCAAACTTCTAAAGGGGCAAAAGTGTGGTAAAAAGACAAGTCTTAAGGCTCTGTGCCTCAATGCGAGGAGTATTCGGAATAAGGTGGACGAATTAACTGCTCAGATCGCAGTTAATGGGTATGATGTAATTGGCATCATGGAGACATGGCTCCAGGGTGACCAAGGCTGGGAACTCAACATCCAGGGGTATTCAACATTTTGGAAGGATAGACGTAGAGGAAAAGGAGGCGGGGTGGCGTTGCTGGTTAAAGAGGAAATTAATGCAATAGTAAGGAGGGACATTAGCTTGGATAATGTGGAATCGGTATGGGTGGAGCTGCGGAATTCCAAAGGGTAGAAAACGCTAGTGGGAGTTGTGTACAGACCACCAAACAGTAGTAGTGAGGTTGGGGACAGCCTCAAACAAGAAATTAAGGATGCATGCAATAAAGGTACAGCAGTTATCATGGGCGACTTTAATCTACATATTGATTGGGCGAACCAAACTGGGAGCAATGTGGTGGAAGAGTATTTCCTGGAGTGTATTAGGGATGGTTTTCTAGACCAATATGTCGAGGAACTAACAAGAGAAGGCCATCCTAGACTAGGTGATGTGTAATGAGAAGGGACTAAATGGCAATCTTGTTGTGCGAGGCCCCTTTTAGAAGAGTGACCATAATATGGTAGAATTCTTTATTAAGATGGAAAGTGACACAGTTAATTCGGAAACTAGAGTCTTGAACTTAAGGAAAGGTAAATTCGACAGTATGAGGCGTGAATTGGCTAGAATAGACTGGCAAAGGATACTTAAAGGGTTGACGGTGGATAAGCAATGGCAAACATTTAAAGATCACATGGATGAACTTCAGCAATTGTACATCCCTGTCTGGAGTAAAAATAAAACGGGGAAGGTGGCTCAACCATGGCTAATGAGGGAAATTAAGGATAGTGTTAAAGCCAAGGAAGAGACATATAAATTGGCCAGAAAAAGCAACAAACATGAGGACTGGGAGAAATTTAGAATTCAGCAGAGGAGGACCAAGGGTTTAATTAAGAGGAGGAAAATAGAGTACGAGAGGAAGCTTGCAGGGAACATAAAAACGGACTGCAAAAGCTTCTATAGATAGGTGAAGAGAAAAAGATTAGTGAAGACAAATGTAGGTCCTTTGCAGTTGGATTCGGGTGAATTTATAATGGGGAACAAAGAAATGGCAGACCAATTGAACCAATACTTCGGTTCTGTCTTCATGAAGGAAGACACAAATAACCTTTCGAATGTACTAGGGGACAGTGGGTCAAGTGAGAAAGAGGAACTGAAGGATATCCTTATTAGGTGGGAAATTGTGTTAGGGAAATTTATGCGATTGAAGGCCGATAAATCCCTGGTGCCTGATCGTCTGCATCCCAGAGTACTTAAGGAAGTGGCCCTAGAAATAGTGGATGCATTGGTGATCATTTTCCAACAGTCTATCGACTCTGGATCAGTTCCTATGGACTGGAGGGTAGCTAATGTAACACCACTTTTTAAAAAAGGAGGGAAGAGAGAAAATGGATAATTATAGACCGGTTAGCCTGACATCAGTAGTGGGGAAAATCAACATTAAGGATGAAATAGCAGCGCATTTGGAAAGCTGTGACAGGATTGGACCAAGTCAGCATGGATTTATGAAAGGGAAATCATGCTTGACGAATCTTCCGGAATTTTTTGAGGATGTAAGTAGAGTGGACAAGGGAGAACCAATGGATGTGGTGTATTTGGACTTTCAAAAGGCTTTTGAAAAGGTCCCGCACAAGAGATTGGTGTGCAAAATCA
Source organism: Pristiophorus japonicus (assembly GCF_044704955.1). Classification (NCBI taxonomy): domain Eukaryota; kingdom Metazoa; phylum Chordata; class Chondrichthyes; family Pristiophoridae; genus Pristiophorus; species Pristiophorus japonicus. Next base: position 68,267,058 of record NC_091985.1, read on the forward strand.
AAGCGCATTGTATTGGGGGTAATGTGCTGACATGGATATTGAATTGGTTGGCAGACAGGAAGCAGAGAGTCGGATAAACGGGTCCTTTTCAAAATGGCAGGCAGTGACTAGTGGAGTGCTGCAGGGCTCAGTGCTGGGACACCAGCTCTTTACAATATACATTAATGATTTAGATGAAGGAATTGAGTGTAATATCTCCAATTTGCGGATGACACCAAACTGGGTGGCGGTGTGAGCTGTGAGGAGGACGCTGAGAGGTTGCAGGGTGACTTGGACAGGTTAGGTGAGTGGGCAAATGCATGGCAGATGCAGTATGATGTGGATAAATGTGAAGTTATCCATTTTGGGGGCAAAAACAAGGCGGCAGAATATTATCTGAATGGCGGCAGATTAGGAAAAGGGGAGGTGCAACGAGACCTGGGTGTCATGGTACATCAGTGAAAGTTGGCATGCAGGTACAGCAGGCGGTGAAGAAGGCAAATAGCATGTTGGCCTTCATAGCTAGGGGATTTGAGTATAGGAGCAGGGAGGTCTTACTGCAGTTGTACAGGGCCTTAGTGAGGCCTCACTTGGAATAGTGTGCTCAGAATTGGTCTCCTAATCTGAGGAAGGACGTTCTTGCTATTAAGCGAGTGCAGTGAAGGTTCACCAGACTGATTCCAGGGATGGCTGGACTGTCATATGAGGAGAGACTGGATCAACTGGGCCTTTATTCACTAGAGTTTAGAAGGATGAGAGGAGATCTCATAGAAACGTATAAGATTCTGACGGGACTGGACAGGTTAGGTGCGGGAAGAATGTTCCTGATGTTGGGGAAGTCCAGAACCAGGGGACATAGGATAAGGGGTAGGCCATTTAGGACTGAGATGAGGAGAAACTTCTTCACTCAGAGTTGTTAACCTATGGAATTCCCTGCTGCAGAGAGTTGTTGATGCCAGTTCATTGGATATATTCAAGAGGGATTTAGATACGGCCCTTATGGCTAAGGGGATCAAGGGGTATGGAGAGAAAGCAGGAAAGGGGTACTGAGGGAATGATCAGCCATGATCTTATTGAATGGCAGTGCAGGCTCTAAGGGCCGAATGGCCTACTCCTGCACCTACTTTCTATGTTTCTATGACTCAACGGTCATCAGTGAACCCGGAATTTCCATCATGGACCTGTTCAATAAAAAGTGACTTGCAATTCCCGATATGGCCACTGTCACCCCCAACATGTCAGTCATCCAGCCATCAGGAACAACAGACCCCGCACACTCACCCAAGGCTGGAATCGAACTGAGATGGTCAACGAGGGAGCACAAAGCACCGGACCGTCTCAACCTGTGAAAGACTGATAAGATCTCAGAGGGAGGGTATTGTCATGTATATACAGTCTGTTTGTAGCCACCAGATGGCGTCATTGTTGGAGGCCACTGAGCAGCACGCACATGGTGCTACTCAGGTATAAAAGGCCAGCCATTTTGAGTCAGGCACTTTGGGTCTAAATAAAGCAGAGCCAAGGTTGTACCTTGCATAGTTAAACAGTGCTCAGTTTGTACCTTTATTGCATAACGTAACAGATACACAGAGAAGTACAACAAAAAAGCAAGAAAAAGAGCCCTAATTAGGCAAGAAGAGAAAGGGAGAGAATCAAAAAAGGAAAACCACAGTACAGGGACAGATATAACCTGCAACTTATTCTGAGGAATGCACAGGAAATCCATTGGTATCTCTGAATACATGGATCTATGGCAGACTTCAGAATACACTAGAATAACATTTGAATATTGATGCCTTAGCCAATTAAATATTTATATTAAAGAAATGGTTAAATATAAGGGTATAATGACAGTAATTTCACAAGATTATCAGAACTGAGTGATTCAAAAAAAATGAAATACCATATTTGTAACTCATAATATCTCGGCTTATAAACAAAGTTACTTTGTTCATTTCTGACTGAAAAAATATGGTTCGAACGTACTGTTTTTTCGGCAAATTTGCATTGAATATTTATTTTTAGTTAATTAAATGATACCTCAACGGTGCTGTTGGATAAATTACACGTATATGCTGAAAAACCAAATCTTGTTTCAGTACATCTTTTATCCACGCTCTTATACCATGTCCAGTATCACCTAAAAGACAGAAAACATATAGAATGTTGTGCATTTTTAAGGCAACTGCTATCATCGCAAAAGCGGCACATTATTGCCATTAGAACGTTTTAGAAAGGCTATAAAGTATTTCAACGTAATATGGTTGACAAACCATAGTTCCTTTATTTGCAAAACTCATATTTTTTAAGGACAATCTGTTAGGCTGTTTAGTGTAATAGCAGAGGTGTTGAAACAATCTAACATGCTAGTGTAGCAAAGTGCTGTGTTCCAATGTGGTAGATAGAAGGATCATGCTTGCATTTCCCCATAAATGATTTCTTAATTTGGCTCATCTGGGGAAACAGCAACTGGAACTACTTTAAGAACATAAGAAATAGGAACAGGAGTAGGCCATTTGGCCCCTCGAGCCTATTCCATCATTCAATAAGATCATGGCTGATCTGATCATGGACTCAGCTCCATTTCCCTGCCCGCTCCCCATTACTCCCTTATCACTCAAAAAACTGTCTATCTCCGCCTTAAATATATTCAATGACCCAGCCTCCATAGCTCTCTGGGGCACAGAATACCATAGATTTACAATCCTCAGAAGAAATTTCTCCTCATCCCCAGATTGCCTCGACCTCAGGTAAGCACCTCCCTGCCCATAGGCAGCTTAAAGGCAGCGGCGGCGAGATACTCCAGGAAGCAACGCGAGCAGATTGATGACTGCGACAAAGTGGAACTGGGCGACTACATTAGACGCCACAGAAAAGCAGGGAAGTGATTGGTTGGTGAGTTCTCTCTCCTTTCTTGCTTAATTATTTAATCAACTGTTTTGTAAATTGTAGTAGCGTGTGTTTTACTGAGGGTTAGAATTCTGTGGCATTGGTGGGACTAAAAATAAAACTTAATTAATGAATGAAATATATTAAGATGGCAGGACAGGTGATGTGTCACTGCTGCAACATGTGGGAGCTGGCGGATCCCCACTCAGGTCCACGGTGGTCACGTCTGCGGTAAGTGTCTGCAGCGCGAGGAACTTCGGCTCCGCATTGATGAGCTGGAGGCTGCAGACACTGACACATCAGGGAGGGGGAGAGTTACCTGGACACTGTCTTCCAGGGGATAGTCACACCCCTTCGGTTAACTAACTCAGATTTGGCTAGCGGTCAGGGACAGGAGGATGTGACTACGAGTCAGGAAGGTATGGGGATCTAGGAGGTAGTGATGGAGGAACCTCAGGCCTTGCTCTTGTTCAACAGGTTCGAGACTTTTACTCCGTGTGGCCGAGAGCAGGGTCTGCAGGGAGGATGAACAAACTGACCACAGCACCGTGGTACAGGGGGCCATTCAAGCGGGGGGAGTAAAAAGAAACGTTGTAGTAGTAGGGGACAGTATGATTAGATGGATAGATACAGTTCTCTGCAGCCCGGTGCGAGGATTAAGGACATCTCCTCGGGGCTGAAGAGGAACTTGGAGTGGGAGGGGCTATATCCAGTTGTCATGATCCACGTGGGTACCAACAACATAAGATAGGACAGACAAGAAGGTTCTGCTAAGGGATTATGAGCAGCTCGGGGCTAAATTAAAAAGCAGAACCATAAAGATAATAATCTCTGGATTACTACCTGAGCCACAAGCAAATTTACATAGGTTAAAATCAGATCAAAGAGCTAAACTCGTGGCTCAAAGACTGGTGTCGGAGAAATGGGTTTTGGTTCCTGGGACACTGGCACCAGTACTGGGCTAAGAGGGAGCTGTTCCGTCGGGACGGTCTCCACTTGGAACGTGCTGGGGCTAGGGTCCTGGCAAACCGAATAACTAGGGCTGCAGAGAGAGCTTTAAACTAATTAGTGGGGTGGAGGGTTCAGGTGAGCAGAAACCTAAAAGCTCAAAGATCATCATCATCATAGACAGTCCCTTGGAATTGAGGAAGACTTGCTTCCACTCTTAACATGAGTTCTGAGGTGGCTGTACAGTCCAATACGAGAACCACAGTCTCGGTCACAAGTGGGGAAGATAGTCGTTGAGGGAAGGGGTGGGTGGGACTGGTTTGCCACACGCTTTTTCCGCTGCCTGCCCTTGATTTCTGCATGCTCTCGGCGACGAGACTCGAGGTGCTCAGCGCCCTCCCGGATGCACTTCCTCCACTTAGGGCGGTTTTTGGCCAGAGTCTCTCTGGTGTCAGTGGGGATGTTGCACTTTATCAGGGAGGCTTTGAGGGTGTCCTTGTAATGTTTCCGCTACCCACCTTTGGCTCGTTTGCCGTGAAGGAGTTCGGAGTAGAGCGCTTGCTTTGGGAGTCTCGTGTTTGGCATGCAACTATGTGGCCTGCCCAGCAGAGCTGATCAAGTGTGGTCAGTGCTTCGATGCGGGGGATGTTGGCCTGGTCGAGGACGCTAATGTTGGTGTGTCTATCCTCCCAAGGGATTTGTAGGATCTTGCGGAGACATCGTTGGTGGTATTTCTCCAGCGACTTGAGGTGTCTATTGTACATGGTCCATGTTTCTGAGCCATACAGGAGGGCGGGTATGACTACAGTCCTGTAGACCATGAGCTTGGTATCAGTTTTGAGGGCCTGGTCTTCAAACACTCTTTTCCTCAGGTGGCCGAAAGCTGCACTGGAGGCGGTGTTGGATTTCGTCGTCAATGCCTGCTCTTGTTGATGGGAGGCTCCCGAGATATGGGAAGTGGTCCACGTTGTCCAGGGCCGCGCCGTGGATCTTGATGACTGGGGGACAGTGTTGTGCGGTAAGGACAGGCTGGTGGAGTACCTTTACCTTGCTGATGTTTAGCATAAGGCTTATGCTTTCGTACGCTTCAGTAAATCAACTATGTCCTGGAGTTCAGCCTCTGTATGTGCCCAGACGCAGCCGTCGTCCGCGTACTGTAGCTCAACGACAGAGGTTGGGGTGGTCTTGGACCTGGCCTGGAGACTGCGTAGGTTGAACAGCTTCCCACTGGCTCTGTAGTTTAGTTCCACTCCAGTGGGGAGCTTGTTGACTGTGTGGTGGAGCATGGCAGCGAGGAAGATTGAGGAGAGTTTGGGCGATGACGCAGCCCTGTTTGACACCGATCTGGACGTGGATTGGGTCTGTAATGGATCCGTTGGCAAGGATCACGGTCTGCATGTCGTCGTGGAGCAGGCGGAGGATGGCGATGAACTTTTGGAAGCATCCGAAACAGAGGACGACGCTCCATAGACCCTTGCGGTTGACAGTGTCAAAGGCCTTTGTACGGTCGAAGGAGGTCATGTATAAGGGCTGGTGCTTATTCCTTGCATTTTTCCTGCAGCTGTCGCACTGCAAAAATCATGTCCGTTGTGCCTTGTAGGGGTGAAATCTGCACTCTGACTTCGGGAGGAGCTCCTCAACCACAGGGAGAAGATGGTTGAGGCGGACTTTAGCGACGACCTTCCCGGTGGCTGATAGCAGGGAGATTCCTCTGTAGTTGCCGCAGTCGGACTTGTCCCTTTTTTTTTAAAAAGATAGTCATGACCACTGCATCTCTGAGATCTCGCGGCATGCTCTGCTCTCTCCAGGAGAGAGAGACGAGGTCATATATTCGCGCCAGCAATGCCTCTCCGCCATACTTCAGTGTCTCAGCAGGGATTCATCCGCTCCCGAAGCCTTATTGTTCTTAAGCTGCCTTATGGCTTTTTCTACCTCATGCAGTGTTGGGGTTTTACTGAGGTGGTGGCGAATAGCATGCTGCGGGATGGAGTCGAGAACACTCGAGTCAAAGGCAGAGTCTCGGTTGAGGAGATCTTTGAAGTGCTCCTTCCAGTGGGCCCTGAATGCCTCGATGTCTTTGATGAGTGTTTCCCCGTTCTCGGCCAGCAGTGAGTTGGAGCCTTGGGTGTTTGGGCCGTAGGTGGCCTTGACTGCAATGAAGAATCCTTGCACCTCATGGCTGTTGGCCGGCTGCTGTATCTCCTGTGCTTTCTCCATCCACTACCTGTTCTTTAGGTCCCGGGTTTTTGTTGGATCTCAGCCTTGAGCCATCTGTAATGCTGCTTTGCTGCTCCGGAGTTGGGATTTTGTTTAAAGCTCAGAAATGCCCTCAGTTTGCGATCTTTTAGCTCTTGGATCTCCTGATCATTCTCATCAAACCAATCCTGGTGTTTCCTGATCGACTGACCGAGCCTCTCTTTGCAGCCACTGGTTATGGAGGTCTGGAGGGCAGACGAAGCGCTGTGGGCATTCTGCGTCACGGGGTTATCAAGGCATGCCAGGTTAGCTGTGAGGCGCTGATTGAATAGGGCTCTCTGAGTTGGGTCTTTAAGTGCCCCAGCATTGACTTCTTTGCAGCACTGCTTCTGCTGGCCCCTCTGCTTTGGGGCTATGTTGATGTCAATGACGCATCGGATTAGGTGGTGGTCCGTCCAGCAGTCGTCAGCTCATGTCATGGTGTGGGTGATTCGTACATCCTTGCAATCCTTGGCTTGGACGATGACATAGTCGAGCAGGTGCCAGTGTTTGGAGCGAGTGTGTTGCCACGATGCCTTGTATTTGTCCCTCTGGCAGAACAAGGTGTTGGTGATGACAAGTTCATGTTCTAGACATTTTGTCAGTAGGGTATCGCTGGAGTTGGCTTTCCCTACCCTCTCTCCGTAAATCATGCCTCCCCAGAGGGCTGTGTTTTTGCCGTGGAGGCGGCGTTCTTCCTCTGGTTTCCCTTTCCAGAAGGTGTAACCTCCACCTTGTTCCTTGAGCTAGCCTTCCCCTGCCCGCCGGGTCTCGCTTAGGGCGGCGATGTCGATATCAAAGCGTCTAAGTTCCCGGGCAACTATGGCGGTGCGGCGTTCCGGTCTGTCGCAGTTGGGGTTGTCCATGAGGGTCCTGACGTTCCAGGTCCCAAACTTCATGTTAGAGAAGTGGAAGATGCCTGTGCGTGAGTTCTTTTAACGTGGGGTGGCTGTTGCACACCGGCTACCACACGGGCTTAGCTGAGCAAGGTCTTGATCTAGTGGCAAGGGGGTCTAAGATGACTGGAGACCAGGCACTGCTATATGGGCCTAATTGCCTCCGGCGAGATGTTGGCCGCAGGCTCGGCGCCGAGTAGAATCCTTGATAGTCGGTGGTCCGAAACTTGGCTGGGGGCTGGCATTGGGAGGGTCAGTGGCCCACTGGAGTTCAGGGTGGGGCTCAGGGCGGTCACAGTCATGATGCTCACACGTGCTGGAGGGGGAGAAGGAGAGCTCCTGTTGTCGCTGAAGGAGGTCATTTGTGGGGAAGGAGAGGTCCAACCGTCGTCGAGGAGTGGCCCGATCGCCGCTGGAGGAGTGAAGGCCTGCCGCCACTGAAGGAGTGAAGACCCGCCGCCGCCGCTGAAGGCCCAGACGCCTGGTCGGAGGCTCACCTGCTCGCCGGGTGTCGTCGTGGATCAAGTACCCCGGTCGTCTTCGCTGATAGGTGGTGTGGTGGGAAGCCTGAGATAGGCCCGATCTTGTGGTATTCGCAGGGTTGGGTTTAGAGTAGGGGTTTAAGTGTTTAAGACCCCCTATTAGGGTTTATTAGGACTAGAGGAAGTTTAGTCAGTCGGACAGGGGAGGCTGAGGGTAGTAGCAAATGGTGGTTGTTCAGCAGGGGAGCTCCTTAGGGAGCTGCCACCCCGCGGCCTCAAAGAACAAGGTGAAGGCAATAGAGCAGGGTAGCATTGGGGGAAACGAAAACTGGAGCATGACAGGAAGGGACAGAAATAGAAACTGGGGCCATAGCAGGTGAAAATGGTAAGAAAACACATTTAAAAAACTCTATAACTGAATGCACGCAGCATTCGTAACAAATTAGATGAGCTGTCGGCACAAATAGTTACAAATGGGTATGATCTGGTAGCCATAACAGAGACGTGGTTGCAAAGTGACCAAGAAGGGAACTAAACATTCGGGGGTATTTGACAATTCGGAAGGACAGGCAGAAAGGAAAAGGAGGTGAGGTAGATCTGTTGATAAAGGATGGAATCACTGCAATAGTGAGAAACGGTATTGGTTCAAATGATCAGGATGTTGAAACAGTTTGGGTGGAGATAAGGAATAATAAGGGGAAAAAGTCACTGGTGGGTGTAGTCTATAGGCCCTCTAACAATTCTGTTGGTCGGAGCATAGGCCAAGAAATAAGGGAACAGCAATAATCATGGGTAATTTTAACTTCCATATTGATTGGACAAAGGGAACAGCAATAATCATGGGTGATTTTAACCTCCATATTGATTGGATAAATCAAATTGGTCAGGGTAGCCTTGAGGAAGAGTTGATAAGGGACGGATTCCTTGAGCAATATGTAACGGAACCAACCAGGGGGCAGGCTATCTTAGGTTTGGTCCTGTGTAATGAGACAGAATTAATGAACAATCTCCTAGTAAAGGATCACTTTGGAATGAGTGACCATAGCATGGTTGAATTTCAAATTCAGATGGAGGGTGAAAAAGTTGGATCTCAACCAGCGTACTAAGCTTAAATAATGGAGACTACAAAAGTACAAGAGCACAGTTGACTAAAGTGGACTGGGAAAATAGATTGAAGTGTGGGACAGTTGATGAACAGTGGCGTACATTTATGGAGATAATTTAATACTCTCAAGAAAAATATATTCCAGTGAGGAGGAAAGGGTGTAAAAGAAAAGATAGCCATCCGTGGCAAACTAAAGAAATAAAGGACGGTATCCAATTAAAAACAAGAGCATACAAAGTGGCCAAAACTAGTGGGAGGACAGAAGATTGGGAAGCATTTAAAAGCCAGCAAAGAATGACTAAAAAAAAGATTAAGAAAGGAACGATAGACTATGAAAGTAAACTAGCACAAAATATAAAAACAGATAGCAGGACTTCTCTGCTTTTATACTCTATCCCCCTTGCAATAAAGACCAACATTCCATTTGCCTTCCTGATCACTTGTTGTACCTGCATACTAACTTTTTGTGTTTCATGCACAAGGACTCCCAGGTCTCTCTGTACTGCAGCACTTTGCAATTTTTCTCCATTTAAATTATAATTTGCTTTTCTATTTTTTCTGCCAAAGTAGATAACCTCACATTTTCCAACATTATTCTTCATCTGCCAAATGTTTGTCCACTCACTTAGCCTGTCTATATCCCTTTGCAGAATTGTTTGTGTCCTCCTCAAAATTTGCTTTCCCACCCATCTTTGTATCATCAGCAAACTTGGCTACATTACAATCAGTCCCTTCATCCAAGTTATTAATATAGATTGTAAATGTTATGTCTCAAATAAAGCAATGTGACTGAGTACTGTAGACTTGAGTAAGTGTGATCTTAGTCTCTTTATTCTGACTCCAGAGTGCTGGCACAGCATGGGAGACCTGCTTATATGCAATGCTCCCAAGGGATGCTGGGATCCCTTGGGACTCCAACAGATGCGCCCTCTGGTGACGGTAGAATGCTGGTTACAAGGTGTTGCATACATAACATTATTCCCCCCTCCCCGCCCCCAAAGTCAATAGTACACTTATTTACAGGGTGAGACGATCTGGGGCTTTCCGCTCCGTAGTCGATTGTTTCGGTACAAACACAGGTGCAGGGGAGTTGGTTGGGCCTTCGCTAGGCTGCTGCGCAGCTGGCCTTGCTGGGGATGATGGGTTCAGCTTCGTGGTCAACCGTGATGTTGGTTGCCACTTGTGTGTGTATCGGAGGGTCGAAGTTGTGGTGTCCTTTTTAGGTTGCTCGTGGCTGTCTGTGAATTGCAGTTTGGTTTGGTCCAAATGCTTTCTGTAAGTTGGTCCATTTGCAAGTTTGACCTCAAACACCCTGCCCCCTTCTTTGGCTACGACAGTGACAGCAAGCCCATTTGGGACCATGTCCATAGTTGAGTACAAATACAGGGTCATTGACTTTAATATCGTGTGACAAATTTGCGCGATCATGGTACATGCTTTGTTGATGCTGCCTGATCATCGAGGTCAAGGTGGGTTAGAGAGAGCCTTGTTTTGAGTGCCCTTTTCATGAGCAGTTCGGCAGGGGGAACCCTGGTGAGCCAGTGGGGTCCTGTGCGGTAGCTGAGCAGGACTCGGGACAGACGGGTCTGCAGGGAGCTTTCCGACAAGCGTTTCAAGCTTTGCTTGATGGTTTGCACTGCCCATTCTGCCTGGCCGTTAGATGTGGGCTTGAACGGGGCAGATGTGACATGCTTGATCCCATTGCGGGTCATGAGTTCCTTGAATTCAGCGCAGATGAAGCACGGCCTATTGTCGCTGACAGGGACATCAGGCAGGCCGTGCGTGGCAAACATGGCTCATAGGCTTTCGATAGTGGCAGTGGACGTGCTTACAGACATTATTACATTCAATCTATTTTGAATAAGCATCCACAACAACCAAAAACATTTTGCCTAGAAACGGGCCAGCGAAGTCAACGTGGATCCTAGACCACGGTTAGGAGGACCATGACCACAAACTTAGCGGTGCCTCCCTGGGTGCATTGCTCAGTTGAGGGCAAGTGTTGCATTGGCGCACACAAGACTCCAAATCTGAGTCGATGCCGGGCCACCACACGTGAAATCTGGCTATAGCTTTCATCATTACTATGCCTGGGTGGGTACTGTGTCGGTCACGTATGAACGTTTTCCTGCCTTTCTTAGGCAAAACCACGTGATTACCCCACAAAAGATAGTCCGCCTTATGGACATTTCGTCTTTGCGCCGCTGAAATGGCTTGATCTTCTTGCATCTCCATTGGGACGCTGGACCAGCTCCCATGGAGAACACAGTTTTTTTTTTACAAAGGACAGTAAAGGATCCTGGCTGGTCCAGGTCCTGATCTGGCAGGCCGTAAAGGGTGACACTTCGTTTTCAAATGCATCCATCGCCAAGAGCAAATCTGCAGGCTGTGCCATTTCCACCGCGGTGATGGGCAATGGTCACCGACTGAGAGTATCAGCACAGTTCTCTGTGCCTGGCCTGTGACGAATTACATAGTTATATGCAGATAGCGTGAGTGCCCATCTTTAGATGCAAGCAGAGACATTGGTATTAACACCTTTGCTCTCTGAGAAAAGCGATATGAGTGGTTTATGGCCAGTTTTAACTCGAACTTAAGCCCAAACAGATACTGGTGCATTTTTTTCACCCCGTAAACGCATGCCAGAGCTTCTTTTTCAATCATACTGTAGGCCCTTTCGGCCTTGGACAAACTCCTGGATGCATAAGCGACCGGTTGCAATGTTGCCGATTCGTTTGCTTGTTGTAACGCACACCTGACCCCGTACAAAAACGCATCGCAAGCTAGCACTAAACGTTTACATGAGTCATACAGAACAAGCAGTTTGTTGGAGCATACAGATTTCTGGCGTTCTCAAAAGCAGTTTCTTGTGATTTCCCCCATACCCAGTCATCTCCCTTGCGTAGCAACACATAGAGGTTCTAGCAAGGTGCTTAACCCGGGTAGGAAATCACCAAAATAATTGAGGAGTCCCAGGAACGACTGCAGCTCCGTCACGTTCTGTGGTCTCGGCGTGTTCTTGATGGCCTCCATCTTGGCATCGGTGGGTCTGATGCCGTTTGCCGTGATTCTTCTCCCCAAGAACTCGACCTCTGGCACCAGGAAAACACACTTCGAGCGTTTCAACCCGAGTCCCACACGATCTAGCCGATTTAGAACCTCTTCCAGGTTCTGCAAGTGTTCGATGGTGTCCCGACCTGTGATCACTATGTCGTCCTGGAAAACCACGGTGCGCAGATCCGACTTTAGCAGACTCTCCATGTTCCTTTGAAAAATCACCGCGGCCGATCAAATCCCAAACGGGCATCTATTGTAGATGAACAGACCATTGTGCGTGTTGATGCAGGTGAGGCCTTTCGAAGATTCCACCACCTCCTGCGTTATGTAGGCCGAGGTCAGGTCCAACTTGGTGAACGTCTTCCCTCCTGCCAGTGTCACAAATAGGTCGGCTGTCTGGTTCTGCAGCAAAAAACGGTTAATCGTTACTTTATAGTCCCCACAAATTCTGACCGTGCCATCACCCTTGAGAACCGGAACGATCGAACTGGCTCACTCGTTGCAGCCTGTCCAGCTCGATCTCCACTTTCTCTCGCACGTGCCTTGTGGTGGATGGGTTGTGTACCGGGAACCAAGTGGATCTGCACCTTCGCCCCAGAGAAATTTCCGATGCTTGACTCAAACAACGACGGGAACTTGCTCAAAACCTGGGCACATTAAGTGTCGTCGACGGACGAATGCGCTCGGATGTCGTCCCAGTTCCAGCGGATTTTTCCCAGCCAGCTTCTGCCAAACGGTGTGGGGCCATCTCCTGGTACAATCCATAGTGGTAGTTCCTGCACCGCTCCATCATAGGAGACTTTTACTGCTGCACTGCCAATTACAGGATCAGCTCTTTCGGGTAAGTTCTCAGCTTGGTAAGTATATGGCTCAGCTTGGGCCTTTGTACCTTGTTGCACCACAGCCTCTCGGCTCATGATAGACTGACTCGCACCCGTGTCCAATTCCATGGATACTGGAATTCCGTTCAGTTCAACTTTTAACATGATCGGTGGACATTTCGTGGTGAAGGTGTACACCCCGTTCACTTCTGCCTCCTCGGTTCGAGTCTCTAGTTCAGTTTGATCCGCCATGGATTGGTCTTCCTCTGCAATGTGGTAGTTTGCAGGATTTGCAGCTCGTCTGCACATTCACTGGAGGTGTTGCATTGTTCCACAGACTTTGCACACAGTGTTTGAAGCGGCATTGATGGGCTCGATGATCACCTCCGCAGCGCCAACAAGGTGTTAATTGCCTCGCATTCACACTTGATGGCTGACTCAGTCATCTGAGGTCATGCAGCTGCAGGCGTGTACGTTCTGCCATATGCATTCCTGCCTAAAAACGACATTACTTTGTGTACAGTACTTGCCGATGCATCTTTATGCTGCAAAATTGTTTTGGCGTTATTGCTGGTGGACATAAAAGCCTGGACTATCATTATGACTTTGCTCAGGTTCGGTGTTTCAACAATCAATAGTTTGCGAAGGATAACCTCATGGTCAATGCCAAGCACAAAAATATCTCTTAGCATTTGCTCCAGGAATCCAGCGAATTCGTAATGTCTTGCAAGGCGCATTAGTTCGGTGACGTAGCTCGCCTCTTCCTGGCCTTCAGACTGTTATGATGTATAAAATCGATACTTTGCCATCAGAACGCTCTGCTTCGGATTTAGGTGCTCCAGACCAACGTACAGTTCTTCATACGATTTTGTTATTGGTTTCACCGGAGCAAGAAGATTCTTCATGAGGCCATAGGTTGTTGCCCCACAGACAGTGAGGAGGATCGCCCATCGTTTGGCAGCGTTCCCATTCCCTTCCAGCTCGTTGGCCACAAAGTATTGGTTGAGTTCGCCACGAAGGCTTCCCAATCATCACCTCCTGAGAATTTCTCCAGGATATCAACAGTTCTCTGCATTTTCGCGTGATGGTTCATTATCTATTACTCGTCGCCAGTTATTATGTCTCAAATAAAGCAATGTGACTGAGTACTGTAGACTTGAGTAAGTGTGACCTTAGTCTCTTTATTCTGACTCCAGAGTGCTGGCACAGCATGGGAGGCCTGCTTATATGCAATGCTCCCAAGAGATGCTGGAATCCCTTAGGCCTCCAACAGATGCGCCCTCTGGTGGCGGTAGAATGCTGGTTACAAGGTGTTGCATACATAACAGTAAATAGTTGAAGACCCAGCACCAATCCCTGCAGCACCCCATTAGTCACTGTCTGCCAACCAGAAAATGATCTATTTATCCCGACTCTCTGTTTTCTGTTAGTTAGCCAATCTTCTATCCATGCTAATATATTACCCCCAACCGCGTGAGCTTTTATCTTGTGCAGCAACCTCTTATGTGGCACCTGATCGGATGCCTTCTGGAAATCCAAATACACCACATCCTCTGGTTCCCCATTATCCACCGTTTCCCCCTTATCCACCCTGTTCGTTACATCCTCAAAGAGCTCCAGCAAATTTGTCAAACATGATTTCCCTTTCAGGAAACCATGTTGACTCTGCTTGATTGAATCATGCTTTTCCAAATGTCCTGCTACTGCTTCCTTAATAATGAACTCCAGCATTTTCCCAATGACAGATGTTAGGCTAACTGGTATATAGTTTCCTGCTTTTTGTCTGCCTCCTTTTTAATAGGGGCATACATTTGTGGTTTTCCAATCTGCTGGGACCTCTCCAGAATCCAGGGAATTTTGGTAAATTACAACCAATGCATCCACTACCTCTGCAGCCACTTCTCTTAAGACCCCAGGATGTAAGCCATCAGGTCCAGGGGACTTGTCTGCCATTAGTCCCATTATTTTACCAAGTGCTACTTCATTAGTGATAGTGATTGTATTAAGTTCCTCCCTCCCCATAGCCCCTTGATTTCTACTATTGGGATGTTTTTAGTGTCTTCAACATGAAGACTGATACAAAATATTTGTTCAACGTCTCTGCCATTTCTCTGTTCTCCATTATTAATTCCCCAGTCTCATCCTCCAGGGGACCAACATTCACTTTCGCCACTCTTTTCCTTTTATGTACCTGTAGAAACTCTTACTATCTGTTTTTATATTTCGTACTAGTTTACTTTCATAATCTATCTTCCCTCTCAATCATTTTTTTAATCACTCTCTGCTGGCTTTTAAAAATTTTCTCACACAAAAGTCAAAAAATGAGCTTAAGTTGCTCCCGTATATCTCTCAGCAACTAGTCATAGAAGAGCACTGCTAGAGACGCAGAAGAAAGTGAACTCCTCAGCATTTTAGTTGGCAATGTGCAGTGGGAACTGTAACATATTTATAAATATAAAAACTATTTTAAAGGTTACATATTCCAGGCTTTAGTTATAAGGAGAGACTACAGAAATTATAATTATTTTCATTAGAATAAATCAGATTAAGAGGGGATCTGATAGATGTGCACAAAGCTGGGTGGTTTTTTGAGGTAAACAAGGAAAAACTATTTCCACTGGTCAATGAGTTAACAACTAGAGGGCATAAATTATCACCAAAAGAATGAAGTGAAATGTTAGGACAATTTTTTTTAATGTAGTGAGCTGTTCTGACATGGAATGCTCCACTAGCAACAGTGGTGGACACAGCATCCATAATAGTTTTTATGAGGAAATTAAATAATTATTTGAAAAAGAAATATATAAAAGGAAATGGAGAAAGGGCAGTGAATGGGACTAAATTGATAGCTCTGAGAGCTGGCATAAGCACAACAGCCTTTCTGTTAGTCTAGCCGCATTCTTTGGATCTGAGTTGAGAAAGAACAAAGGACACTTGAATCTTTATATCTTTCTTCAATTGCCACAATTTGGGGATTTTACACTGGAGATGTTCTCGAGTTTGCGTCAATACTACTCCCGTAAGTGGATCTCGAGCTCCCTACGGTCTGGACTGCATCTTTTTCTTCCCATAATCTAGATAGCATGACTCAGGATTGTAACTGAGAACCAATACTCTGTTAATCAGCTACTGGAATGTAATGTGTGCCACCACGTCAATTCTCCTCTTTATGAACGATGGACTGGATAAACACTCTTACCAAATCGAGACAATGCCTTTGAACCAACAAATGTTATATACAAGATAGATGAACAAACAGTACACAAATTCACACAGTAAACTATATTTCTCTTGGACTCCTTGTTAAATAAAATGGTTTCTCTCTAAACATGGGCTCCAAAACAGGCCAATTACCAGTTTAATTCTTCTTAACTATGTTGGTTCAGGCTTTAAAACACAGCCTTTTGGCTGCCAACTGGGAGCTTCTTGCACTCTCTGACTGCCCACTTAAAAATAAAACTGAGCCCTACCAATATCAATTTCAGAAATTAGTCACTGTCCACTGAGTTGTCATTCACAAAAAAAATCAAAATGGGCAAAAATCCATTTTGCCACATTCAATAATAGTAAAGGTCCAATGCAGAATACATCTGTTGCAAATAGGGCATGTGCCAAACAGTTGTCCTTCATAATTCCTAGCTATGCAACATCCTAGAGAGGTGTCCATTTCATGGCAGCAACAACTATTTACCAAATTCTCTCATACTCAGAACGAGATTAGGCAGTTGATGAGCAAGTCTGATACTGGATATGGCCATCTAGAACATCAAGGTGGTTGAAATATCACAAACTGCCCTGTATAGGTATTACATTATGCTACAGCTCTATGTCCTTCATATAGCTAATAAGGAAGCAGAGAGACCTGGGATGACAGCTGTTGAATGCATTACTTGGAGGCCATGTATGTGAACACAAATTCATATCTAGGCTTAGGTATCTACCATGACTGAATTACAAAGAGACAAGCAGCTGCTGCTGCGAAAGTTCAGCAGCTTCAGCTGGTGGAACCATCACTTGATGAGGTGCGTCTGTCGATAAAAGAATCAGCGGGACGGTGGCAAAGTTCTCTCACATTTTACAATAAATTGTGCTACATGCCATGCATGCTCGTGAGAAGCTCCTCTTACCTGCTGCCTACCTAGTGAGGGCTCAAATCCACAATTGTACACTATCTAATAACCAACTTATAACCTTGGGCTGGAGGTAGTGATGGTGTAGACGTAGGGTCTCTTTAATGTTGTAATGGCTCCAGATTGCATGTCTGGCAATGGAATCAACTCAATCTTCCCGAGCAAATTCAGTAATTTAATACCTTAGTGAGTCAGGTCCAATGCATCAAGGGCACTATGGATGACTAACTAGCTAGGTTACCTTGTTAATGGGATCTGGAATTCTTCTATACCGTGTTTGGGAAAATGTTGGAGTCCATTATTATAGAAGCAGTAGCAGGACATTTGGAAAAGCAAAATTCGGTCAGGCAGAATCAGCACGGATTTATGAAGGTGAGGTCATGTTTGACAAATTTGCTGGAGTTCTTTGAGGATGTAACGAACAGGGTGGATAAAGGGGAACCAGTGGATGTGGTGTATTTGGACTTTCAGAAGGCATTTGACAAAGTGCCACATAAAAGGTTACTGCACAAGGTAAAAAATTCACAGGGTTGGGGGTAACATATTAGCATGGAAGAGGATTGGCTAACTAACAGAGAGTCGGGATAAATGGTTCATTCTCTGGTTGGCAACCAGCAACTAGTGGGGTGCCGCAGGGATCAGTGCTGGGACCCCAACTATTTACAATCTATATTAACGACTTGGAAGAAGGGACTGAGTGTAACATGGCCAAGTTTGCTGACGATACAAAGATGGGAGGAAACGCAAAGTGTGAGGAGGACACAAAAAAATCTGCAAAAGGATATAGACAGGCTAAGTGAGTAGGCAAAAATTTGGCAGATGGAGTATAATGTTGGAAAGTGTGAGGTCATGCACTTTGGCAGAAAAAAAATCAAAGAGCAAGTTATTATTTAAAGGGAGAAAGATTGCAAAGTGTCACAGTACAGCAGGACCTGGGGGTACTTGTGCATGAAACACAAAAGGATAGTATGCAGGTACAGCAAGTGATCAGGAGGGCCAATGGTATCTTGGCCTTTATTGCAAAGGGGATGGAGTATAAAAGCAGGGAAGTCTTGCTACAGCTATACAAGGTATTGGTGAGGCCACACCTGGAATACTGTGTGCAGTTTTGGTTTCCATATTTACGAAAGGATATACTTGCTTTGGAGGCTGTTCAGAGAAGGTTCACTAGGGTGATTCCAGGGATGAGGGGGTTGACTTATGAGGAAAGGTTGAGTAGGTTGGGCCTCTACTCGTTGGAGTTCAGAAGAATAGAAACATAGAAAATAGGTGCAGGAGCAGGCCATTCGGACCTTCGAGCCTGCACCACCATTCAATATGATCATGCAACTTCAGTACCCCATTCCTGCTTTCTCTCCAATACCCCTTAATTCCTTTGGCAGCAAGGACCATATCTAACTCTTTTTTGAATATATCTAACGAACTGGCCTCAACAACTTTATGCGGTAGAGAATTCCACAGGTTAACCACTCTGAGTGAAGAAGTTTCTCCTCATCTCGGTCCTAAATGGCATACCCCTTATTCTTAAGACTGTGACCCCTGGTTCTGGACTTCCGCAACACTCTGAACATTCTTCCTGCATCTAACCTGTCCAACCCGCCAGAATTTTATATGTTTCTATGAGATCCCCTCTCATTCTTCTAAACTCCAGTGGATACAAGCCCAGTTGATCCAGTCTCTCCTCATATGTCAGTCATGCCATCCCTGGAATCAATCTGGTGAACCTTTGCTGTACTCCCTCAATAGCAAAAATGTCCTTCCTCAGATTAGGAGACCAAAACTGAACACAATATAACATAAGAACATAAGAATTAGGAACAGGAGTAGGCCATCTAGCCCCTCGAGCCTGCTCCGCCATTCAACAAGATCATGGCTGATCTGGCCATGGACTCAGCTCCACTTACCCGCCCGCTCCCCATAACCCTTAATTACCTTATTGGTTAAAAATTTATCTATCTGTGACTTGAATACATTCAATGAGCTAGCCTCAACTGCTTCCTTGAGCAGAGAATTCCACAGATTCACAACCCTCTGGGAGAAGAAATTCCTTCTCAACTCGGTTTTAATTTGGCTCCCCCGTATTTTGAGGCTGTGCCCCCTAGTTCTAGTCTCCCCGACCAGTGAAAACAACCTCTCTGCCTCTATCTTGTCTATCCCTTTCATTATTTTAAATGTTTCTATAAGATCACCCTTCATCCTTCTGAACTCCAACGAGTAAAGACCCAGTCTACTCAATCTATCATCATAAGGTAACCCCCTCATCTCCGGAATCAGCCTAGTGAATCGTCTCTGAACCCCCTCCAAAACTAGTATATCCTTCCTTAAGTAAGGTGAACAAAACTGCACGCAGTAGTCCAGGTGCGGCCTCACCAATACCCTATACAGTTGCAGCAGGACCTCCCTGCTTTTGTACTCCATCTCTCTCGCAATGAAGGCCAACATTCCATTCGCCTTCCTGATTACCTGCTGCACCTGCAAACTAACTTTTTGGGATTCATGATGGTCTAGTGGTTAGGAATTGGCGCTCTCACGGCCGTGACCCGGGTTCCATTCCCAGTCAGGGAAATTCAAAACCTTATTCCCCTTTTATAGGGGGCACTTGGAGAAAAATTCAATTCTGTGCCAAAAAAAAAAATGGCATTGTAAATGTTGGTGATTCCCCCAGATCGGGGGGCACGATTTAATGTTTTTTCCGTTAACTCCCTAAAAGAGTGTCATGCATCAATGGTGGAGCAGTGGAGGCGTGTCCTGCTCAGTTGGAGCTGAGAGCAGTGAGGAGAGCAGCTATCAACTTTTGCTCCTGCCTGGAGAGCCCTGAGACCAGCCCAGGAAAAGAAGGAAGAAAGGGGCTTCAACACCAACTTTTATCCAGAGGGAGAGGAGGAGAACGAAAACTTTTCAACATTTTTTACCATTCTGCAAGGAGTTGGAGAGAGGGGGAAAAACCAACAACATCCAGTGTGGAAGGAGGGAGACTCTACATCTTCTACAGGTGGGTGTGGGTGCATTTCCCAAAAAGACTTTGTTGTATCGGTGGGGGGAGGAAAGAAGACCACTGAGGGCCGGAACATCGCGGGGGGTGTGTGTGTGTGTGGTAGTGTGCGTGGGGGCCGTGCTTACAACTAGGCCCCCCCCCACAATTGGAACCCCCCCCACATTTGCTTAGCCTGGGATAGCTGGAGCTACCAGGCTGAAGATTCTTTAATCACCCAATTAACATCGTTAAGAGTGTGTGCCTGGTGGCTCTAGCTATCCCAGGTGAAGACGTCTTCTCCCCTCACCTGAAGACCATCCCAAAGACTGTGTTTTTTGTGTGTTTTTGCCATCTGGGGAGTGCACCCACCCACAGCTGCGAGGGGAGACCTGCCCTCGCAGTCCCCCCCCCCCCTTCCCACCCCCCTCTCTCTTTCTCTGCTACTCTGTTTCTCCCCTCTCTCTCTGAGGCCTCTTTCTTCCAAATTAATAAAAAAAAACCATTTAAGACAACTGAGCAGAGGGAGCAAGGCCCCTCCCCAATTACCAACTAGGGGAGAGGTGCCTCGTTAAGGGCTCCTCTGCTCAGTTTATATACGAGGCCTAATTAAGACCATTAAGGCCTGTGACTTTGGGGTGGGTGTAGCCCTTAAAGGGACCCCGTGATGGCGACCCCATCCACGCCGGTGGCAGGGCCAGCAAGGACGTATGCGCAGGCGGTGTCCACATCCACGGCACCTCCTGCGCCACCCGCTGCCCTGCCACCTTTTACAATTATAACCAGGAAACACGGGGTCAAGAGCTACACTCACCCCACAATGAGCATCGAGGAGTGCGTGCGGGCGATGGCTGGGGTAGTCGGCCCCTCGGCCATTGTCGCAGCCTCCAAGATGTCTGGGAAGGCCGTGTTCTTCCTGGGGTCGGAGCGGGCGGTGTCCCTGGCCCTTGAAAAGGGCCTCACGGTGGGCGGGACGTTCCTGCCGGTGGACCCTCTCGAGGCCACCGCGCAGAGGGTCATCGTGTCAAACGTCCCGCCCTTTGTTTCCGCTGAGCTCCTCCTCCCTCACCTACAACAACTGGGGGAGGTAAGGTCAGGGATCAACCCCATACCGCTCGGCCTCAGGGAGAACAGCCTGCGCCACGTGTTCTCCTTCCGCCGCCAGCTCTTTGTCCGGCTGGCACGGGAGGAGACGACGGAGGGATCATTTAATGTGGTGCACGAGGGGACTGCCTACCGCGTCTTCTGGACGTCGGACGGCGTGCGGTGCCATGCCTGCAAGGAGGTGGGGCACGTTCGCAAGAACTGCCCCGCCTCCAAGGCTGCCAAACCACCGAAGGCGGCCAAGGCTGGCGCCGCCGCCACCCCTCCCCCTAGCTGCGTCCGCGAGCCGGGAGCCATGGGTGCGCGGGCATCGTCGGAGGCCTTTGTTTTCAGGGCCTCCGGCGGGGGGGAGGGAGAGCGTCCGACCGGAAGGAAGGCGCGGAAGAAGACAAAACATCCAGAGGCGGGTCCCCTCGGTGCGCCAGACAATTTGACCACCGCGCTCAGCCCAACCCAGTCACCGGCGAGCGCGGGGTGCCCCGAGCCCGGGCCCTTGAATAACACCACAGAGGGGCCCAGGCGCGGGCAAGAAAAGGAAAAGGGGGGGGCGGAGCGGGAGGCCTCGGCAGACATGGGGGTCTCCCTGCCTCCGCGCGCCCCCA
Source organism: Pristiophorus japonicus (assembly GCF_044704955.1). NCBI lineage: Eukaryota > Metazoa > Chordata > Chondrichthyes > Pristiophoridae > Pristiophorus > Pristiophorus japonicus. Next base: position 68,288,277 of record NC_091985.1, read on the forward strand.
GGAACAAAAGGAGGCGCGGCTCCGATGAGGCGGAGGGGGAACAACATCCCTCCGCGGAGGAGTCGGTGCCCGCCGCGTGTCCCGCGTCCCCCACCAGCGCTCCCAAATTGCGCTGCAGGCGCGAAGAGTCTGTCCCCGGGGAGGGTGAGGCAGTCGAGGCTGCCCAGCCGCTGCCTCCTGGGGATGGCATGGAAGATCTGCCTGTCGTGGGGGGCGTGGGGACCGCGGAGGAATGCGTAGCCGCCGGGCCGGGCGTCCCGGGGACTGAGGCGGGCGGGGCCGAAAAGGCCGAACCTGAGCCCGCCCAGCCAATACCCAACTTCCCCCGGGAGTCGCTCGACCCGGCAGAAACACAATTTAGTGATTTTAATGACACTGCAGATGCTGGGCCGGGGGGTGGCAGCGGGGAGGGGGAGGAACACCCACCCTCGCCTCTTACTTTGGAGCTGGAGCACTTGGGGAGTCTGGGGATCTCCTATGGCCGGGTCTCTCCTTGTTCTCCGGTTCCTGGGGCGGAGGGGGAACCCCTTCCGCTGTCATTTCCCGGCCCAGCACCATTTTTAAAAGAGCCCAGTGGGGACTCCTCTGCCGACGATCCTGGGGGTGGGATCGGGGCAGAGCCAGGGCCGGTTGGAGCGGCCGGTTCATTTGCCGTACCTTGTGCGGTCGATGGGCCGGCTGCTGGTGGCCACCTCCCGGAGGAGGACGGGGACTCGGTGGGGGACGCGGGAGAAGAACTAGAGACCACCGCCAGGGAGGCGGTGGATCTGCTCGCGGCCGCCGCTGAGACCCTCCTCATTCCTGCAAAGGAACTCCGGGACTTTTTGGCCCAGAGCCGGGGTCGCCGCGACCAAGCCCGACTGGCCCTGGAAAAATGGTCCGAGCCGGAGCTGATCAAGGGGTCCGTCCGCGCCGCCGTTAAAACCTTGGCCGCGGGCGGGCCCTTGACAAAGGAGCAGCACCTTGAGCTGCGCGAGCTCGAGGGACTCCTCGCTGGGCTGCGGAGGGAGCGGAGTTCAACAAAAGACTCCGCTCCCTCCCCCACAATAGGTTAAGGTAGAGGTTGCACTCTGCTTTTGCCATGAAGATAACCATAGCCAGCCTCAACATCAACGGCGGCAGAGGGGCACGCCGTAAATTTGACAATTTTTCGCTCCTGCGGGAGGGGAAATATGCGGTGTGTTTCCTGCAAGAAACCCACACCGTTCCGGGAGACGAAGCCACGTGGCTCCTGGAATGGCAAGGAGAGGTCCGCATGAGCCACCTCACCGCCATTTCTAGTGGGGTGGCCATCTTGCTGGGCCCGCATTTTCAGCCGGAGATCTTGGGGGTCGAGGAGCCCGTGCCAGGCCGCTTGCTGCACGTAACGGTTCGCCTGGGGGACGTGCCGCTCCATCTCGTGAACGTGTACGCCCCTCAGCCCGGCCCGCAGCAAACGCGCTTCTTTGAAGAGGTGTCCGCTCTTCTTGGCTCCGTCGACGTCGGCGACTGCATTGTCCTCGGGGGGGATTTTAACTGCACCCTCGAGGCGAGGGACCGCTCCGGTGCCCCGCAGTGCATGACGGCGATGGAGAAGTTGAGGGACCTGGTCGGGTCCTTCGACTTGGTGGACGTCTGGCGAAATCTCCACCCCGACTCCAGCGCCTTTACTTGGGTGAGGCCTGGAGTAGGATGGTCTAGAGTCGACCGCCTTTACGTGTCTCGGGCGTACGTTTCCTGCGTCCCGGCGGCCTCCATGCGGCCGATGCCATGTTCGGACCACCACCTGGTGTGGGCGGAGCTCGCTTCGCTCCGCGCGAGGACGGGGTCCGCGTACTGGCACTTTAACAACCGGCTGCTGGAGGACGTGCGGTTCCAGGACTCGTTCTGTCGATTCTGGTCCGATTGGAGAAGGAAGCAGGGGGGCTTCCCCTCCTTGAGGCTATGGTGGGACGTGGGCAAGGCTCACGTCCGCGTCTTCTGTCAAGAGTACGCGAGGGGGTCGACCAAGAGGCGGGCGGCCAGAGTCGGGCGCCTAGAAAAAGAGGTGCTCGACCTGGAAGCCCGTCTCGGTCAAGTCGTCCAGGGCCCGGCCCTGCGGACGGCGTACGAAGCGAAGAAGGCCGCGCTGAAGGACCTGCAGCTCGTCGGGTCCCGAGGCGCGTTCGTGAGGTCGCGGATCCGGTTCCTGCGGGATCTGGACCGCGGCTCCCCCTTCTTCTACTCGCTGGAAAAAAGGCAGAGTGTCCGTAAGCAGCTCTTGACGCTGCTGGCCGACGACGGCTCTCTCGTCTCGGATCCGGAGGGCGTCAACAACAGGGTCCGTGAATATTACGGGGCTCTGTTCTCTCCGGATCCGTCCAGCGAGGAAGCGCGTAGAGTTTTGTGGGAGGACCTGCCGAAGGTCAGCCCGGAGGGCGCCGAAAATCTGGAAGCTCCGCTAAGCCTGGCGGAGCTGACCGGTGCCCTCGCCCGGCTCTCGAGGGGAAAATCCCCGGGGCTGGACGGGCTGACCGTGGAGTTCCACAGGGCGTTCTGGGACGTCCTGGGGAGCGACTACGCGCGGGTCCTGGGGGAAAGTCTGCCGACCGGGGAGATGCCCCTCTCTTGGCGCAGGGCAGTCATCGTCCTGCTGCCTAAGAAGGGCGATCTCCGCCTCCTTAAGAACTGGCGCCCGGTCTCCCTCCTCAGCACGGACTACAAAATCTTCGCCAGGGCGATGTCTGCTCGCCTTGGTGCCGTGCTGGACCACATGATCCACCCCGACCAGTCCTACACGGTCCCGGGCCGGACAATCCACGATAACATCCATCTGGTCCGGGACCTCATCCATTGTTCCCAGGAGGCTGGTCTGTCGGTCGCCTTCCTATCCCTCGACCAAGAGAAGGCGTTCGACAGGGTGGATCACGACTATCTGCTCGGAACTCTGCGCGCTTTCGGGTTCGGGACGCATTTCGTCGCCCGGATCCGACTTTTGTACGCCGCCGCGGAGTGTCTGATTAAGGTTAACGGGTCCTTGACGGCGCCCCTTCGCTTTAGGAGAGGGGTGCGCCAGGGATGCCCCATGTCCGGCCAGTTATATGCTGTTTGCGTGGAGCCTTTCCTGCGCCTCTTGCGGACGAGGTTGACGGGACTGGCTCTGCAAGGGCCGGGCGTGGAGGTCGTCCTCTCGGCTTACGCCGATGACGTGCTCCTCGCGGTAGAGGATCCCGCTGACCTGCGGAGGATGCGTGAGTGCCAGGAGATTTACTCGGCCGCGTCCTCCGCCAGGATCAACTGGGAGAAATGTTCCGGACTCCTGGTGGGTCAGTGGCGGGTGGACTCCCTGCCGGAGGAGCTCAGGCCTTTTGCCTGGAGCACGACCCATCTCCTCTATCTGGGAGTCTACCTTAGCCCCGACGAGGGAGCCTGGCCGGCGAACTGGCAGGAGCTGGAGGCCAAGGTCGCCGCTCGCCTAGGGCGCTGGACAGGACTGCTCCGAGTGCTGTCCTACAGGGGTCGAGCGCTAGTCATAAACCAGCTGGTGGCCGCAATGTTGTGGTACCGGCTGGTCACTTTGACCCCTCCCCCTGCGTTTGTCGCTAAGATACAGAAGAAGCTGGTGGACTTCTTCTGGAACAACAGGAAGCACTGGGTCTCTGCCGCGGTCCTGAGTCTCCCGCTTGAGGAGGGCGGTCAGTCGTTGGTGTGCGTCAGCGCCCAGCTCGCGACTTTCCGTCTTCAGACCCTGCAGAGATACCTTTACGTCGAGCCCCCTCCTAGGTGGTGTGCTCTGGCGAGGTATTTCTTCCGCCAGCAGCTCGACCTCAATTATGACACGCAGCTCCTGTTTGTGAACTTGGCGGGTGCCAGGACCGCCCTCCGGGAGCTGCCCGTCTTTTACAGGGAACTCATCAGGGTCTGGAACAAAGTCTCCACCAAGCGCAGCTCTCCGCCGGCTGGAATGGCGGCCGTCCTGCAGGAACCGCTGCTCGGGAATCCGTACCTCCACGGCCGAGGCTTTATGTGGCGGTCGGAAGAGAGGGCTGTGGCTGGTGAGGTGACCAGGGTCAGGGACCTGCTCGATGGCGGAGGAGCGGGCTGGATGGCGCCAGACACGCTGGCGCGGCGCCTAAATTCTGCCAACGTCCGCCACGCGGCCGATGCCATCGAGTCGCTAAAAACAGCTCTGGGCCCTGACTCCGTTAGGTGCATCGAGGAGGCTCAAGCACGTGGGGAGATCCCGTCCGAACTGACCCCCGTCCGGACGGAATTCCTCATCGGCGCCAAACCCCGGAACCTCCCTCGGGGGCTGGCGCCTCACAACTTGAGCCGCCTCGGGGAAATCCCCTCCGTGCCTTTCAGTTCCGCGCGGAGGGGTTTCCTGTACGGGCTGCTCCTGCACACCCTCAACTTTGCCATCCTCGCCGGCCGTCCGGACACGCCATGGCGTACCATCTTGCCGTCCGGAGGAGGCGGGGGTCCCCGATGGAGGGCACTCTACGCAGGGGTCCTCCCACTATTCATCGGGGACTTGGCCTGGAGGGTGGTGCACGGAGCAGTGCCGTGCAACAAATTTTTAAGCCGGTTCACGGACTCCCAGGCCGCCTGCAATTTCTGCGGTCTGGAGGAGTCCGTGTTCCATGTTTTTATTGAATGCACAAGGTTGCAGCCCCTGTTTCATTATTTGAAGGGGCTGCTCCTGAAATTCTGGCTGCACTTCAGTCCCACTCTCCTGATCTTTGGGCACCCTGTGCGGAGGGGAGCGGGTAGGTCCGAGGGCCTCCTCGTAGGACTGCTCCTGGGCACGGCCAAGGGTGCCATCAGCCGGTCCAGGCAGCGGGCGGTCGAGGGGGTCGTTCAACCTGACTGCCTGCCTCTCTTCCGCTCTTACATCCGGTCCAGGGTGTCCTTGGAGATGGAGCACGCGGTGTCCACCGGTACGCTCGCGGCCTTCCGCGAGAGGTGGGCACCGGAGGGACTGGAGTGCATCATCACGCCCGGCAACCAAATTTTAATTTGATTTTACGTTTTAAAGTTTAATTTGTTTTAATTGCCGGTGCTTTTAGTGTCCCCGTCTCCTTTTATAGGGGGCACTGGAAAAAGGAAAAATTTGATTTTAGTGCCCAAAAAAAAAAACCCACAAAAAAAACAAAAAACAAAACAAAAAAAGGGCCTTGTAAATGTCTTGTGTGTGTCATCCAGGTCGGGTGGCACGGATACATGTTTTATGTTTTGCAGGTTAACTCAAAAGAGTTTCATGATGGTCTAGTGGTTAGGAATTGGCGCTCTCACGGCCGTGACCCGGGTTCCATTCCCAGTCAGGGAAATTCAAAACCTTATTCCCCTTTTATAGGGGGCACTTGGAGAAAAATTCAATTCTGTGCCAAAAAAAAAAATGGCATTGTAAATGTTGGTGATTCCCCCAGATCGGGGGGCACGATTTAATGTTTTTTCCGTTAACTCCCTAAAAGAGTTTCATGCACCAATGGTGGAGCAGTGGAGGCGTGTCCTGCTCAGTTGGCTGAGTGAGCAGTGAGAGAAGGAGCTATCAACTTTTGCTCCTGCCTTGGAAGGCCTGGAGAGCCCGGAGAACAGCCCAGGAAGAGAAGGAGGGAAGGGGCTTTCTACAATTCTAATCCATCTAGAGGGAGAGGAGGAGAGCTGCAAATTCAACCATCTTATTACTGCTACAGAGAGTTGGAGAGAGAGGAAAAAGAACACCATCCAGTGTGGAAGGAGGGAGAAACTTCAACAACCAAAGGTGGGTGTGTTTTGGTGCATTCCCCAATAGACTTTGTTGTATCGGTGGGGGGAGGAAAGAAGACCACTGAGGGCCGGAACATCGCGGGGGGTGTGTGTGTGTGGAAGTGTGCGTGGGGGCCTTGCTTACAACTAGGCCCCACACACAATTGAAGCACCCCCCCCCCCCCCATTGCCTAGCCTGGGATAGCTGGAGCTACCTGGCTGAAGATTCTTTAATCACCCTTTGAACATCGTTGGGAGTGTGTGCCTGTGTGGCTCCAACTGCCCCAGATGAAGGCATCTTCTCCCCCCACCCAAAGACCACCCCAAAGACTGTGCTTTGTTTTGCCATCTGGGGAGTGCACCCACCCATTGCTGTGAGGGGAGACCTGCCCTCGCAGCCTCCCTCTTTCCTGCACCCCCTCACTCTATCTCTCTCTCTCTCTCTCTCTCTCTCTCTGTCTCTCCCCTCTCTGAGAGCCCTTTCCTCCTAATTTAAAAAAAAACAACTGAGCAGAGGGAGCAAGGCCCCTCCCCAATTGCCAACTAGGGGAGAGGTGTGCCTCGTTAAGAGCTCCTCTGCTCAGTCTTATTAAACAAGGACAATTAAGACCATTAAGGCCTGTGACTTTGGGGTGGGTGTGGCCCTTAAAGGGACCCCGTGATGGCGACCACATCCACGCCGGTGGCAGGGCCAGCAAGGACATATGCGCAGGTGGCAACCACTTCTATGGCACCTCCTGCGCCACCCGCTGCCCTGCCACCTTTCAGACTTATAACTAAGAAACACGGGGTCAAGAGCTACACTCACCCCACAATGAGCATCGAGGAGTGCGTGCGGGCGATGGCTGGGGTAGTCGGCCCCTCGGCCATTGTCGCAGCCTCCAAGATGTCTGGGAGGGCCGTGTTCTTCCTGGGGTCGGAGCGGGCGGTGTCCCTGGCCCTTGAAAAGGGGCTCACGGTGGGCGGGACGTGCCTGCCGGTGGACCTCTCGAGGCCACCGCGCAGAGGGTCATCATTTCAAATGTCCCGCCCTTTGTTCCCGCTGAGCTCCTCCTCCCTCACCTACACCAACTGGGGGAGGTAAGGTCGGGGATCAACCCCATACCGCTCGGCCTCAGGGAGAACAGCCTGCGCCACGTGTTCTCCTTCCGCCGCCAGCTCTTTGTCCGGCTGGCGCGGGAGGAGACGACGGAGGGGAATTTTAATGTGGCGCACGAGGGGACTGCCTACCGCGTCTTTTGGACGTCGGACGGCGTGCGGTGCCATGCCTTCAGGGAGGTGGGGCACGTTCGCAAGAACTGCCCCTCCTCCAAAGCTGCCAAACCACCGAAGGCGGCCAAGGCTGGCGCCGCCGCCACCCCTCCCCCTCATTGCGTCCGCGTGCCGGGAGCCGTAGGTGCGCGGGCATCGCCGGGGGCCTTTGCTTTCACGGCCTCTGGCGGGGGGGAGGGAGAGAGTCCGATCGGAAGGAAGGCGCGGGAGAGGGCGAAACATCTCGAGGCGGGTCCCCTCGGTGCGCCAGACAGCTTGAACACCGCGCTCAGCCCAACCCAGTCACCGGCGAGCGCGGGGTGCCCTGAGCCCGTGCCCAAGCCCTTGACCAATACCGCAGAGGGGCTCGGGCGCGGGCAAGAAAAGAAAAAGGGGGGGGTGAAGCGGGAGGCCTCGGCAGACATGGAGGTCTCCCTGCCTCCGCGCACCCCCAGGAACAAAAGGAGGCTCCGCTCCGATGAGGCGGAGGGGGAACAACATCCCTCCGCGGGGGCGTCGGTGCCCGCCGCGTGTCCCGCGTCCCCCACCAGCGCCCCCAAGCTGCGCTGTAGGCGGGAGGAGTCTGTCCCCGGGGAGGGCGAGACAGTCGAGGCTGCCCAGCCTCTGCCTCCCGGGGATGGCGTGGAGGATCTGCCTGTCGTGGGGGGCGTGCGGCCCGCGGAGGAATGCATTGCCGCCGGGCCGGGCGTCCCGGTTACTGAGGCGGGCGGGGCCGAAAAGGCCGAACCTGAGCCCGCCCAGCTATTAATCAACTTCCCCCGGGACTCGCTCGACCCGGCAGAAACTGGAGTTAAGAATTTTAATGAAACTGTACATGCTGGGCCGGAGGGTAGCAGCGGGGAGGGGGAGGAACACCCACCCTCGCCCCCTACTTTGGAGCTGGAGCACTTGGAGGGCCTGGGGATTTCCTATGGCCGGGTCTCTCCTTGTTCCCCGGTTCCGGGGGCGGAGGGGGAACCCCTTCCGCTGTCGTTTCCCGACCCAGCACCATTTTTAAAAGAGCCTAGTGGGGACTCCTCTGCCGACGATCGTGGGGGTGGGATCGGGGCAGAGCCAGGGCCGGTTGGAGTGGCCGGGTCATTTGCCGTACCTTGTGCGGTCGATGGGCCGGCTGCTGGCGGCCACCTCCTGGAGGAGGACGGGGACTCAGTGGGGGACGCGGGAGAAAATCTAGAAACCACCGCCAGCGAGGCGGTGGATCTGCTCGCAACCGCCGCTGAGACCCTCCTCATTCCTGCAAAAGAACTCCGGGACGTTTTGGCCCAGAGCCGGGGTCGCCGCGACCAAGCCCGACTGGCCCTGGAAAAATGGTCCGAGCCGGAGCTGATCAAGGGGTCCGTCCGCGCCGCCGTTAAAACCTTGGCCGCGGGCGGGCCCTTGACAAAGGAGCAGCACCTTGAGCTGCGCGAGCTCGAGGGACTCCTCGCTGGGCTGCGGAGGGAGCGGAGTTCAACAAAAGACTCCGCTCCCTCCCCCACAATAGGTTAAGGTAGAGGTTGCACTCTGCTTTTGCCATGAAGATAACCATAGCCAGCCTCAACATCAACGGCGGCAGAGGGGCACGCCGTAAATTTGACAATTTTTCGCTCCTGCGGGAGGGGAAATATGCGGTGTGTTTCCTGCAAGAAACCCACACCGTTCCGGGAGACGAAGCCACGTGGCTCCTGGAATGGCAAGGAGAGGTCCGCATGAGCCACCTCACCGCCATTTCTAGTGGGGTGGCCATCTTGCTGGGCCCGCATTTTCAGCCGGAGATCTTGGGGGTCGAGGAGCCCGTGCCAGGCCGCTTGCTGCACGTAACGGTTCGCCTGGGGGACGTGCCGCTCCATCTCGTGAACGTGTACGCCCCTCAGCCCGGCCCGCAGCAAACGCGCTTCTTTGAAGAGGTGTCCGCTCTTCTTGGCTCCGTCGACGTCGGCGACTGCATTGTCCTCGGGGGGGATTTTAACTGCACCCTCGAGGCGAGGGACCGCTCCGGTGCCCCGCAGTGCATGACGGCGATGGAGAAGTTGAGGGACCTGGTCGGGTCCTTCGACTTGGTGGACGTCTGGCGAAATCTCCACCCCGACTCCAGCGCCTTTACTTGGGTGAGGCCTGGAGTAGGATGGTCTAGAGTCGACCGCCTTTACGTGTCTCGGGCGTACGTTTCCTGCGTCCCGGCGGCTTCCATGCGGCCGGTGCCATGTTCGGACCACCACCTGGTGTGGGCGGAGCTCGCTTCGCTCCGCGCGAGGACGGGGTCCGCGTACTGGCACTTTAACAACCGGCTGCTGGAGGACGTGCGGTTCCAGGACTCGTTCTGTCGATTCTGGTCCGACTGGAGAAGGAAGCAGGGGGGCTTCCCCTCCTTGAGGCTATGGTGGGACGTGGGCAAGGCTCACGTCCGCGTCTTCTGTCAAGAGTACGCGAGGGGGTCGACCAAGAGGCGGGCGGCCAGGGTCGGGCGCCTAGAAAAAGAGTTGCTCGACCTGGAGTCCCGTCTCGGTCAAGTCGTCGAGGACCCGGCCCTGCGGACGGTGTACGAAGCGAAGAAGGCCGCGCTGAAGGACCTGCAGCTCGTCGGGTCCCGAGGTGAGTTCGTGAGGTCGCGGATCCGGTTCCTGCGGGATCTGGACCGCGGCTCCCCCTTCTTCTACTCGCTGGAAAAAAGGCAGAGTGTCCGTAAGCAGCTCTTGACGCTGCTGGCCGACGACGGCTCTCTCGTCTCGGATCCGGAGGGCGTCAACAACAGGGCTCGTGAATATTACGGGGCTCTGTTCTCTCCGGATCCGTCCAGCGAGGAAGCGCGTAGAGTTTTGTGGGAGGACCTGCCGAAGGTCAGCCCGGAGGGCGCCGAAAATCTGGAAGCTCCGCTAAGCCTGGCGGAGCTGACCGGTGCCCTCGACCGGCTCTCGAGGGGAAATTCCCCGGGGCTGGACGGGCTGACCGTGGAGTTCCACAGGGCGTTCTGGGACGTCCTGGGGAGCGACTACGCGCGGGTCCTGGGGGAAAAGTCTGGCGACCGGGGAGATGCCCCTCTCTTGGCGCAGGGCAGTCATCGTCCTGCTGCCTAAGAAGGGCGATCTCCGCCTCCTTAAGAACTGGCGCCCGGTCTCCCTCCTCAGCACGGACTACAAAATCTTCGCCAGGGCGATGTCTGCTCGCCTTGGTGCCGTGCTGGACCACATGATCCACCCCGACCAGTCCTACACGGTCCCGGGCCGGACAATCCACGACAACATCCATCTGGTCCGGGACCTCATCCATCATTCCCAGGAGGCTGGTCTGTCGGTCGCCTTCCTATCTCTCGACCAAGAGAAGGCGTTCGACAGGGTGGATCACAACTATCTGCTCGGAACTCTGCGCGCTTTCGAGTTCGGGACGCATTTCGTCGCCCGGATCAGACTTTTGTACGCCGCCGCGGACTGTCTGATTAAGGTTAACGGGTCCTTGACGGCGCCCCTTCGCTTTAGGAGAGGGGTGCGCCAGGGATGCCCCATGTCCGGCCAGTTATACGCCGTCTGCGTGGAGCCTTTCCTGCGCCTCCTGCGGACGAGGTTGACGGGACTGGCTCTGCAAGGGCCGGGCGTGGAGGTCGTCCTCTCGGCTGACGCTGATGACGTGCTCCTCGCGGTAGAGGATCCCGCTGACCTGCGGAGGATGTGTGAGTGCCAGGAGATTTACTCGGCCGCGTCCTCCACCAGGATCAACTGGGAGAAATGTTCCGGACTCCTGGTGGGTCAGTGGCGGGTGGACTCCCTGCCGGAGGAGCTCAGGCCTTTTGCCTGGAGCACGACCCATCTCCTCTATCTGGGAGTCCACCTTAGCCCCGACGAGGGAGCCTGGCCGGCGAACTGGCAGGAGCTGGAGGCCAAGGTCGCCGCTCGCCTAGGGCGCTGGACAGGACTGCTCCGAGTGCTGTCCTCCAGGGGTCGAGTGCTAGTCATAAACCAGCTGGTGGCCGCCATGCTGTGGTATCGGCTGGTCACTTTGACCCCTCCCCCTGCTTTTGTCGCCAAGATACAGAAGAAGCTGGTGGACTTCTTCTGGAACAACAGGAAGCACTAGGTCTCTGCCGCGGTCTTGAGTCTCCCGCTTGAGTAGGGCAGTCAGTCGTTGGTGAGCGTCAGCGCCCAGCTCGCGACTTTCCGTCTTCAGACCCTGCAGAGATACCTTTACGTCGAGCCCCCTCCTAGGTGGTGTGCTCTGGCGATGTATTTCTTCCGCCAGCAGCGCGACCTCAATTACGACACGCAGCTCCTGTTTGTGAACTTGGGGGGTGTCAGGACAGCCCTCCGGGAGCTGCCTGTCTTTTACAAGGAACTCATCAGGGTCTGGAACAAAGTCTCCACCAAGCGCAGCTCTCCACCGGCTGGAGTGGCGGCTGTCCTGCTGGAGCCGCTGCTCGGGAATCCGTACCTCCACGACCGAGGTTTTATGTGGCGGTCGGAAGAGAGGGCTGTGGCTGGTGAGATGACCAGGGTCAGGGACCTGCTCGATGGCGGAGGAGCGGGCTGGATGGCGCCAGGCATGCTGGCGCGGCGCCTAAATTCAGCCGACGTCCGCCGCGCGGCCGAAGCCATCGAGTCGCTAAAAACAGCTTTGGGCCCTGACTCTGTTAGGTGCATCGAGGAGGCTCAAGCACGTGGGCAGATCCCGTCCGAACTGACCCCCGTCCGGACGGAATTCCTCATTGGCGCCAAACCCCGGAACCTCCCTCGGGGGCCGGCGCCTCACAACTTGAGCCGCCTCGGGGAAATCCCCTCCGTGCCTTTCAGTTCCGTGCGGAGGGGTTTCCTGTACGGGCTGCTCCTGCACACTCTCAACTTTGCCATCCTCGCCGGCCGTCCGGACACGCCATGGCGTACCATCTTGCCGTCCGGAGGAGGCGGGGGTCCCCGATGGAGGGCACTCTACGCAGGGGTCCTCCCACTATTTGTCGGGGACTTGGCCTGGAGGGTGGTGCATGGAGCAGTGCCGTGCAACAAATGTTTAAGCCGGTTCACGGACTCCCAGGCCGCCTGCAATTTCTGCGGTCTGGAGGAGTCCATGTTCCATGTTTTTATTGAGTGCACGAGGTTGCAGCCCCTGTTCCATTATTTGAAGGGGCTGTTCCTGAAATTCTGGCTGCACTTCAGTCCCACTCTCCTGATCTTTGGGCACCCTGTGCGGAGGGGAGCGGGTAGGTCCGAGGGCCTCCTCGTAGGACTGCTCCTGGGCACGGCCAAGGGTGCCATCAGCCGGTCCAGGCAGCGGGCGGTCGAGGGGGTCGTTCAACCTGACTGCCTGCCTCTCTTCCGCTCTTACATCCGGTCCAGGGTGTCCTTGGAGATGGAGCACGCGGTGTCCACCGGTACGCTCGCGGCCTTCCACGAGAGGTGGGCACTGGAGGGACTGGAGTGCATCATCACGCCCGGCAAACAAATTTTAATTTGATTTTACATTTTAAAGTTTAATTTGTTTTAATTGCCGGTGCTTTTAGTGTCCCCCTCCCCTTTTATAGGGGGCACTGGAGGAAAAAAAAAGTGATTTAGTGCCCCAAAAAAAAGAAGGAAAAAAAAAGAGGGCCTTGTAAATGTCTGGTGTGTCATCCAGGGCGGGTGGCACCGATTAATGTTTTTGTTTTGCAGATAAACTCCAAAAAGAGTTTCATGCACAAGGACCCCCAGGTCCCTCTGCACCGCAGCATGTTGTAATTTCTCCCCATTCAAATAATATTCCCTTTTACTGTTTTTTTTCCCCCAAGGTGGATGACCTCACACTTTCCGACATTGTATTCCATCTGCCAAACCTTAGCCCTATCGCTTAACCTATCTAAATCTCTTTGCAGCCTCTGTGTCCTCTACACAACCCACTTTCCTACTAATCTTTGTCTCATCTGCAAATTTTGTTACACTACACTCTGTCCCCTCTTCCAGGTCATCTATGTATATTGTAAACAGTTGTGGTCCCAGCACCAATCCCTGTGGCACACCACTAACCACCGATTTCCAACCCGAAAAGGACCCATTTATCCCGACTCTCTGCTTTCTGTTCGCCAGCCAATTCTCTATCCATGCTAATACATTTCCACTGACTCCGCGTACCTTTATCTTCTGCAGTAACCTTTTGTGTGGCACCTTATCGAATGCCTTTTGGAAATCTAAATACACCACATCCATCGGTACACCCCTATCCACCATGCTCATTATATCCTCAAAGAATTCCAGTAAATTAGTTAAACATGATTTCCCCTTCATGAATCCATGCTGCATCTGCTTGATTGCACTATTCCTATCTAGATGTCCCGCTATTTCTTCCTCAATGATAGTTTCAAGCATTTTCCCCACTACAGATGTTAAACTAACCGGCCTATAGTTACCTGCCTTTTGTCTGCCCCCTTTTTTAAACAGAGGCGTTACATTAGCTGTTTTCCAATCCGCTGGTACCTCCCCAGAGTCCAGAGAATTTTGGTAGATTATAACGAATGCATCTGCTATAACTTCTGCCATCTCTTTTAATATCCTGGGATGCATTTCATCAGGACCAGGGGACTTGTCTACCTTGAGTCCCATTAGCCTGTCCAGCACTACCCCGCTAGTGATAGTGATTGTCTCAAAGTCCTCCTTTCCCACATTCCTGTGACCAGCAATTTCTGGCATGGTTTCTGTGTCTTCCACTGTGAAGACCGAAGCAAAATAATTGTTTAAGGTCTCAGCCATTTCCACATTTCCCATTATTAAATCCCCCTTCTCATCTTCTAAGGGACCAACATTTACTTTAGTCACTCTTTTCCGTTTTATATATCTGTAAAAGCTTTTACTATCCGTTTTTATGTTTTGCGCAAGTTTACCTTCGTAATCTATCTTTCCTTTCTTTATTGCTTTCTTAGTCATTCTTTGCTGTCGTTTAAAATTTTCCCAATCTTCTATTTTCCCACTAACCTTGGCCACCTTATACGCATTGGTTTTTAATTTGATACTCTCCTTTATTTCCTTGGTTATCCACAGCTGGTTATCCCTTCTCTTACTGCCCTTCTTTTTCACTGGAATATATTTTTGTTGAGCACTATGAAAGAGCTCCTTAAAAGTCCTCCACTGTTCCTCAATTGTGCCACCATTTAGTCTGTGTTTCCAGTCTACTTCAGCCAACTCTGCCCTCATCCCACTGTAGTCCCCTTTGTTTAAGCATAGTACGCTCATTTGAGACACTACTTCCTCACCCTCAATCTGTATTACAAATTCAACCATACTGTGATCACTCATTCCGAGAGAATCTTTTACTAGGAGATCGTTTATTATTCCTGTCTCATTACACAGGACCAGATCTAAGACAGCTTGCTCCCTTGTAGGTTCTGTAACATACTGGGCCCCAAGTTTCCACATGATTCGTGCCTGATTTTTTAGGAGCAACTGGTGGAGAACGGACTATTTTAGAAATCGCAATTCTCCACATTTTTTTTTCTGCAGTTCTAGTCAGGTAGAACAGTTCTAGTTTAGAATAGAATTTTTTCTTCAAAAGGGGGCGTGTCTGGCCACTGACGCCTGATTTGAAAGTTTCCACAGTGAAAATGTACTCCAAACTAAAGTAGAATGGAGCCAGTGAAGATTTTGTAGAACTGAAAAAACCTGTTCTACACATTAAAAAATCAGGCGTAGATTACAAATTAGGCGTCCAGAGCGAGGTGGGGGGGGTGGGGGGGGGGGAAGGGAACTCATTAAATTCGACAATAAATCCTTATTTATACTTCTACAAATATGATACAAATAAATCCAACCTGAATAAACATTTATAAGCCAAGAAAAGATTAAATAAACCATCTTCCTACCTGTGTGAAAGTACTTCAGCCAGGGAGAATTCTGCAGCCGTTCATGGCTCTGAGCGGGAGGGGGAGCGGGAGGGGGAGAGAGAGAGAGAGAGAGAGAGAGAGAGGGGGGGAGGGGGGGGGGGAGGGAGGGGGAGGGGGGGAGGGAGGGAGGGAGGGGGGGGAGGGAGAGAGGGAGGGGGGGAGGGAGAGAGGGAGGGGGGGAGGGAGAGAGGGAGGGGGGGAGGGAGAGAGGGGGGGGAGGGAGAGAGGGGGGGGAGGGAGAGAGGGGGGGGAGGGAGAGAGGGGGGGGAGGGAGAGAGGGGGGGGAGGGAGAGAGGGGGGGGAGGGAGAGAGGGGGGGGAGGGAGAGAGGGGGGGGAGGGAGAGAGGGGGGGGGAAGGAGAGAGGGGGGGGGAAGGAGAGAGGGGGGAGGGAGAGGGGGGGGGAGGGAGAGGGGGGGGGAGGGAGAGGGGGGGGGAGGGAGAGGGGGGGGGAGGGAGAGGGGGGGAGGGAGAGGGGGGGGGAGGGAGAGGGGGGGGAGGGAGAGGGGGGGAGGGAGAGGGGGGGTGAGGGAGAGGGGGAGGGAGAGGGAGAGAGAGGGGGGGAGGGAGAGAAAAAGAGGGGAGGGAGGGAGAGAGAGAGAAAGGGGAGGGAGAGAGAGAAAGGGGAGGGAGGGAGAGAAAGGGGAGGGAGGGAGAGAGAGAGAGGGGAGGGAGGGAGGGAGGGAGGGAGGGAGGGAGGGAGGGAGGGAGGGAGGGAGGGAGGGAGGGGGGAGAGAGAGAGAGAAGGAGAGAGAGGGGAGGGATGGAGAGAGAGGGGAGGGAGGGAGAGAGAGAGAGAGAAGGGGAGGGAGGGAGAGAGAGAGAGTGAGGGGAGGGAGAGAGGGGAGGGAGGGAGAGAGAGAGGAGAGGGAGAGCGCGAGAGAGGGGGGGGAGGAGAGAGAGCAGCGGGTGGGGGGGGAGAGAGAGAGAGCAGCGGGGGGAAGAAAGGGGGGGGTCGGGTCGGGGAACAGGAGCGCGGGGCGGGGCGGGTATCGGGTCGGGGCGGGGGGGGGGGGGGGCGGGTCGGGGGGAAACGGGTCTCGGGTCGGGGGGGGGAGCGGGTGTCGGGTCTGGTCGGCGGGGGGGGGGGGGGAAGCGGGTGTCTGGTCGGGGGGGGGGGGGATCGGGTGTCGGGTCGGGTCAGCGGGGGGGGGGGGGGGAGCGAGTGTCGGGTCTGGTGGGGGGGGGGGGGCGCGGTGGGGGGGGCAGGAGCTGGCCGTGGGAGGAGCCTCATTCACGCAGCCCCAGTGAGGCCATTCAGCCAGGGCTAGGGGCTGCGTGCTTCGGGCCCCTCCCACACAGTTCGGCGCCTGGAGCTACTGCACTTGCGTGCCGACTGTAGCGCGCATGTGCAGAGGTCCCGGCACTGTTTTCAGCGCCGGGACCTGGCTCCGTCCCCCCCACAGCTCGTGCTGGCTGCGCTGAGGGCCAGAGGACCTGTAAGTAGGTGGAGAATACCGAGGATTTTTTTAGGCGCCGTTTTAGGCGCGAAAAACGGGCGCCCAGCTTGCAGGGGCGCCCGTTTTTTTTCTTGTGGAAACTTGGGCCCACTGTTCTAAGAAACAATCCCGAATGCATTCTATGAATTCCTCCTCAAGGCTACCCCGTGCGATTTGATTTGACCAATAGATATGTAGGTTAAAATCCCCCATGATTACTGCCGTTCCTTTTTCACATGCCTCCATTATTCCCTTGATTATTTCCCGCCCCACCGTGAAGTTATTATTTGGGGGCCTATAAACTACGCCCACCAGTGACTTTTTCCCCTTACTATCTCTAATCTCCACCCACAATGATTCAACATTTTGTTCATTAGAGCCAATATCATCTCTCACAACTGCACTGTCATCCATTATTAACAGAGCTACCCCACCTCCTTTCCCTTCTTGTCTATCTTTCCGAATCGTCAGATACCCCTGTATGTTTAATTCCCAGTCTTGGCCACCCTGCAACCACGTTTCTGTAATGGCCACCAAATCATACCCATTTGTAATGATTTGTGCCGTCAACTCATTTACTTTATTTCGAATGCTGCGTGCGTTTAGGTAGAATGTTTTAATACTAGTTTTTAAACCATGATTTTTAGTTTTGACCCCTCCTGCAGCCCCTTTACATTCAGTGGCCCTTTTTGTTTTTTGCCTTGGGTTTCTCTGCCCTCCACTTTTACTCATCTCCTTTCTGTCTTTTGCTTTTGTCTCCTTTTTGTTTCCCTCTGTCTCCCTGCATTGGTTCCCATCCCCCTGCCATATTAGTTTAGCTCCTCCCCAACAGCACTAGCAAACACTCCCCCGAGGACATTGGTTCCGGTCCTGCCCAGGTGCAGACCGTCCGGTTTGTACTGGTCCCACCTCCCCCAGAACCGGTTCAAATGCCCCAGGAATTTGAATCCCTCCCTGCTGCACCACTGCTCAAGCCACATATTCATCTGAGCTATCCTGCGATTCCTACTCTGACTAGCACGTGGCACTGGTAGCAATCCTGAGATTACTACTTTTGAGGTCCTACGTTTTAATTTAGCTCCTAGCTCCTTAAATTCGTCTCGTAGGACCTCATCCCTTTTTTTACCTATAGCGTTGGTACCAATGTGCACCACGACAACTGGCCGTTCACCCTCCCTTTTCAGAATGTCCTGCACCCACTCTGAGACATCCTTGACTCTTGCACCAGGAAGGCAACATACCATCCTGGAGTCTTGGTTGCGGCCGCAGAAACGCCCATCTATTCCCCTTACAATCGAATCCCCGATCACTATCGCTCTCCCACTCTTTTTCCTGCCCTCCTGTGCAGCAGAGCCAGCCACGGTGCCATGAACTTGGCTGCTGCTGCCCTCCCCTGATGAGTCATCCCCCTCAACAGTACTCAAAACGGTGCATCTGTTTTGCAGGGGGATGACCGCAGGGGACCCCTGCACTACCTTCCTTGCACTGCTCTTCCTGCTGGTCTTCCATTCCCTAGCTGGCTGTGGACCCTTCACCTGCGGTAAGACCAACTCACTAAACGTGCTATTCACGTCATTCTCAGCATCGTGGATGCTCCAGAGTGAATCCACCCTCAGCTCCAATTCCGCAACGCAGTCTGTCAGGAGCTGGAGGCGGATACACTTCCCGCACATGTAGTCGTCAGGGACACCGGAAGTGTCCCTGAGTTCCCACATGGTACAGGAGGAGCATAACACGTGACCGAGCTCTCCTGCCATGACTTAACCCTTAGATACACTTAAGATATTCCAGGTGTGGCCTCACCAAGGTTCTGTACAACTGCAGGAAGATCTCCCTGCTTCTATACTCAAATCCTCGAGCTATAAAGACCAACATGCCTTCTTCAGCATCTGCTGTACCTGCATGCCAAACTTCAATGACTGATGTACCATGACACCCAGGTCTCATTGCACCTCCCCTTTTCCTAATCTGTCACCATTCAGATAATATTCTGTCTTCCTGTTTTTGCCACCAAAGTGGATAACCACACATTTATCCACATTAGACTGCATCTGCCATGTATTTGCCCACTCACCTAACCTGTCCAAGTCTCCCTGCAGCCTCTTAGCATCCTCCTTACAGCTCACACCGCCACCCAGCTTAGTGTCATCTGCAAACTTGGAGATATTACATTCAAGTCCTTCGTCTAAATCATTGATGTATATTGTAAATAGCTGGGGTCCCAGCACTGAACACTGCGGCACCCCACTGGTCACTGCCTGCCATTCTGAAAAGGACCCGTTTATTCCGACTCTCTGCTTCCTGTCTGCCAACCAGTTCTCTATCCACATCAATACATTACCCCCAATACCATGTGGTTTAATTTTGCACACTAATCTCTTGTGTGGGACCTTGTCAAAAGCCTTTTGAAAGTCCAAAAACACATCCACTGGTTCGCCCTTCACTACTCTACTAGTTACATCCTCAAAAAATTCTAGAAGATTTGTCAAGCATGAGTTCCCTTTCATAAATCCATGCTGATTTGGACCGATCCTGTCAGTGCTTTCCAAATGCGCTGCTATTTCATCTTTAATAATTGATTCCAACATTTTCCCCACCACCGATGTCAGGCTAACCGGTTTACAATTCCCTGTTATCTCTCTCCCTCCTTTTTTAAAAAGTGGTGTTACATTAGCTACCCTCCAGTCCGTAGGAACTGATCCAGAGTCAATAGAATGTTGGAAAATGATCACCAATGCATCCACTATTTCTAGGGTCACTTCCTTAAGTACTCTGGGATGCAGCCTATCAGGCCCTGTGGATTTATCGGCCTTCAATCTCATCAATTTCCCTAACACAATTTCCTGACTAATAAGGATTTCCTTCAGTTCCTCCTTTTCGCTCGACCCTCGAACCTCTAGTATTTCCGGAAGGTTATATGTGTCTTCCTTCGTGAAGACAGAACCGAAGTATTTGTTCAATTGGTCTGCCATTATAAATTCACGTGATTCTGACTGCAAAGGACCTACATTGGTCTTCACTAATGTTTTTCTCTTCACATATCTATAGAAGCTTTTGCAGTCAGTTTTTATGTTCCCTGCAAGCTTCCTTCATACTTTATTTTCCCCCTCGTCCTCCTCTGCTGAATTATGAATTCTCTCAGTCCTCAGGTTTGCTGCTTTTTCTGGCCAATTTATATGCCTCTTGCTTGGATTTAACACTATCCCTAATTTCCCTTGTTAGCCACGGTTGAGCCACCTTCCCCGTTTTATTTTTACTCCAGATAGGGATGTACAATTGTTGAATTTCATCCACGTAATCTATAAATGTCTGCCATTGCCTATCCACTGTCAACCCTTTAAGTATCATTTGCCAGTCTATCCTAGCTAATTCACGTCTCATACCATCGAAGTTACCTTTCCTTAAGTTCAGGACCCTAGTCTCTGAATTAACTGTGTCACTCTCCATCTTAATAAAGAATTCTACCATATTATGGTCACTCTTTCCCAAGGGGCCTCACACAACAAGATTGCTAATTACATAACACCCAGTCTAGGATGGCCAGGTCTCTAGTTGGTTCCTCGACATATTGATCTAGAAAGCCATCCCTAATACACTCCAGGAAATCCTCCTCCACCACATGGCTACCAGCTTGGTTAGCCCAATCTATATGTAAATTAAAGTCGCCCATGATAACTGCTGTATCTTTATTGCACGCATCCCTAATTTCTTGTTTGATGCCATCCCCAACCTCACTACTACTGTTTGGTGGTCTGTACACAACTCCCACTAGCGTTTTCTGCCCTTTGGTATTCTACAGCTCTACCCATACAGATTCCACGTCATCCAAGCTAATGTCCTTTCTTACTGTTGCATTAATTTCCTCTTTAAACAGCAACGCTACCCCACTTCCTTTTCCTTTCTGTCTATCCTTCCTGAATGTTGAATACCCCTGGATGTTGAGTTCCCAGCCTTGGTGACCCTGGAGCCATGTCTGCGCAGTTAATTCATCTACCTTAGGTGATCTTATCGAAACGTACAAGATTATGAGGGGGCTTGATAAGGTGGATGCAGAGAGGATGTTTCCACTGATGGGGGAGACTAGAACTAGAGGACATGATCTTAAAATAAGGGGCCGCTCAGTTAAAACAGAGATGAGGAGGAATTTCTTCTCTCTGAGGGTTGTAAATTTGTGGAATTTGCTGCCTCGGAGAGCTGTGGAAGCTGGGACATTGAATAAATTTAAGACAGAAATAGACCATTTCTTGAGCGATAAGGGGTTATGGGGAGCAGGCGGGGAAGTGCAGCCGAGTCCATGATCCTATTGAATGGCGGAGCAGGCTCGAGGGGGCGTATGGCCTACTCCTGCTCCTATTTCTTATGTTCTTATATACAAACTGTCCTGCATATACACCATGCTGCAGGTGTACACTGGCTCCAGATATCTCTGCAAGCTAATAGCTTAAGGCCTGATGGTACTGGTTGACAAGCAACAAGTAGCTTACCAGTTCTTTGCACTTGTAGGTTGCATGATTTGAGTGAGTTAAATGATTGCACATTGGACTTCGACACTGTCAATAACATCCAGATGACCAAAATTAATTGTTCACATTGAGTCAGATATTTTATTGGCTAACTTAATAGACAAGTTATTTGAGCCAATCATATTTGTGCCCCACTAATGAGTGATGGCTGAACCATATTTCCAAGATAATGGCCCTGAAATTCCCATGTCCCGGGTCCATACGATGTTTCGACAGACCCGGGAAGGCATCGGAAAAGCCGGGTTTCAGCACGCAATGCGCATGCGCTGAAAACTGACTTTGCTGATCTGTCAAGTTTCTGGCTTGACAGATCTCGCGCATATCGGGAGTGAGGACACATGCAGCGCAAGATTTCCGATATTTACGAATATCTTGCCCTGCAAATGTCCTTTAAAATCTTGCGCCTGAAAAAGCAGGCGTAAAGCCTACTTTTACAGGCACAAGTGCTTAAAAATACACAAACATTTTAAAATAAAGTTATAAAAACACATTTTATTTTTAAAAACCCTCCCCACTACGTTAAGTATTTTAAGGCTTAATTACAAAAACTTTTTAAAAAGTCAGGAAAATATTTTTTGAGAAGAACTTTAATTTAAATGAATGTTAAATATGTCTTTTATTTTCTATTTTTAATTGTGTTTTGCAGGGGAGCGTTTCTCATTCATAGTAATAGGAGTTCCAGACTTACGGATTGGCTGTTGTCTCCAGCTCCCGACCTGCGCATGTCCCCATGTGCACGTCCCCATGTGCACATGCTGCGATGCGCAGTCACGAGAGGCCTCAGGCTCAATTTTCCCCTATTTCACTCGTTTGCCCGCGGGAAGACCTCAATCGGAATTTCAGGCCCACTGTCTTTAAAAGATGTGGCATTACAGAAATTGTCCAGATAAACGAGTGCCATTCAACAAATATCAACTGATATACGGAAAGAACAGAATACTTGTTGGAAACCAATTATAATAAACCACTAATACTATCAATACTACTCATCAGTCTTTCTATTTTCTACTATTATTAAAAGCATGATGAGTGGGGGCTGAATTGGATCTGGATGTAATGACCACGATGATAAAATAGCCCACCTGTAGTTCACTATCTACCTATAGGCTCAGATATTGAAAATGGCTGCTCTAGGATGGGGTTCCAGCGGAAACCCAAACCAGCAGAAATGTGTCACAACGTAAATCAACGTCTTAACTGCGGATAATGGGGTGAATATGAACATCGAAATACGATCCAGTCGTTTGACAATCTCCCTTATAATGTGTGAAGATAATATAACCGTGGCACATTTGCTGTTTGTAGCTCTCGCTGATCAGACACTTGCTCACATTAAATAACGATTGGTCACTCCAATCTGCCGCCAAAGACAAAACAGCAACATTGAGGTTTGGGAAGGCCACCCCGTCCGCCAGCTACCTCACACTATTTAACCGAGTGATACAAATTCCTGCCGTCTAACCTGAGCCATGAAGGAAAATCAGAGAGGCGGTATGTTTCTTAGTTTGAGCAACGATGCTCCGCTGTAAGTGCATCGCCATTCCAGCCACTCCCGCCCTACCCTGTTCGGGCCGGGCCCAGCTGGCCAGCGGCGCGCTGCTTGACGCTTCCAGGGAAACGGAGCGCGTCTGACGTAATGATGCGCCATGACGTTTCCTGGGAGAAGTTCGTTGACGCACGGCGTTAGAATGATGGCGTGCGCGCGCACTACACCCCCTGCTCCCGCCCACTCACACATAGCCATAGAATCATAGAATGGGGGCAGCACAGAAGGAGGACATCCGGCTCTCTGCAAGAACACTTCAGCTAGTCACACTCCCCCACCCTTTCCTGTAGCCCTGCAAATTCTTCAAGTACTTAATCCAATTCCATTTTGAAAGCCACCATTGAGTCTGCCTCCACTACCCTTTCAGGCAGTGCATACCAGATCCTAACCAGTCGCTGCGTAAAAAATGTTTTTCCTCATGGCACCTTTGGTTCTTCTGCCAATCACCTTAAACCCGTGTCCTCTGGCTCTCGACCCTCCCGTCAATGGGAACAGTTCCTCTCAACACTGTCTAGACCCCTCATGATTTTTAGAAAACCTCTATCAAATCTCCTCTCTGCTCTAAGGAGAATAACCCCAGCTTCTCCAGTCTACTGACATTACAGAAATCTCTCATCCCTGCAGCCATTCTTGTAAATAATTTCTGCACCCTCTCTAACACCTTCACATCCTTCCTACAATGTGGTGCCCAGAATTGGACACAATACTCCAGTTGAGGTCGAACCAGTGTTTTATAAAGGTTCATCATAACTGCCACTGGATCAGCTATCACTGCCCCTCTCTGCATCTCCCTCTAGCATACCCATTCACTTGTGAAGAAGGCCCTTGCCATCCATGTGGATGATTGCATTGACATCATGGCCTTGAGGGGTGATGACACCTTCCTGCTAAAAGAACCCTCTCCACTTGGCTATATCTTCCATCACTTGCCCCACCCAAACCACTGCAGTAGTGATGTGGCTCTTATCACCAAATCACACCTGGGTCTGTTCCCCTACTCCTCTGGCACCTTCACCTCCTTTAAGCACCTGGCCCTCTCCCTTCTCATTTAAAATCCTCGTTCTCGACCGCCCACCCAAGTACCATGACAGTTTTCTCACTGAGATATCTTCACTCCTTTCCTCCCTCAGCCCCTGCACCGAGCGACTTCTCATCCCTGGTAATTTCAATCTCCATCTCAACTTATTAGGCTCGCTCCTCTGAGTTCACTGCCCTGCTATCCTCCCTTAATCTCTCCATATAAACTCCCCAACCCATATTCGTGGCCACCCCCTTGAACTAGCCATCTCGTGGCCTTGCTATTCCCACCTTGTCAGTCACAGATAAGGCTATTTCTGATCACTCTTTTATCACTCTCCACCCACATCTCCCTCCTTCCCTGCCGCCCGCCACCCAACCCTACTTCCTTCTCTGTCTGCCCCTGGAAAAAACTCTCTCCTGAGCCACGAGCAAATTTGCATAGGGTAAATAAGTAAGATCAGAGAGATGAACGTGTGGGAGAAATGGGTTTCGATTCATGGGGCACTGGCACCAGTACTGGGATAAGAGGGAGCTGTTCTGTCGGAACGGGCTTCACTTGAACCAGGCTGGGATCAGTGTCCTGGCTAATCAAATAACTAGGGCTGTAGATAGGGCTTTAAACTAAATAATTGGTGGGGGGGGAGGGAGGGTGGCGGGGGAGGGATGTGGTGAGCAGA
This sequence comes from Pristiophorus japonicus, assembly GCF_044704955.1. Classification (NCBI taxonomy): domain Eukaryota; kingdom Metazoa; phylum Chordata; class Chondrichthyes; family Pristiophoridae; genus Pristiophorus; species Pristiophorus japonicus. The sequence continues at coordinate 68,312,265 of NC_091985.1, forward strand.
AATTTAAAAAGTCAAAAATAAAGGAGAAGGCAATAGTGCAGGGTAGCGATAGGGGTAATGATAACCACAGTTGACAGGAAGGGACAGAGTGTATAAACATAAGAGTGCATCAGAAAGTGGGGTCACAGTACGGAAAATGGTAAAAAGACAAAATTAAAAGCCCTTTATCTGAATGCACGCAGCATTCGTAACAAGGTAGATGAGTTGATGGTACAGATAAAATTAAATGGGTATGATCTTATGACCATTACATAGACTTGATTGCAAGGTGACCAAGGCTGAGAACTGAATATGATGGGGTATTTACCATTCCGGATGGATTGGCAGAAAGGAAAAGGAGGTGAGTTAGCTCTGTTAATAAAGGATGAAATCAGTAAAGTAGTGAGAAATGAAATTGGCTCAGAAGATCAAGATGGAGAATCAGTTTAGGTGCCGATAAGAAAAATAAGTCACTGGTGGGAAAAGTCTATAGGCCCCCTAACAGTAGTTACACTGTAGCACAGTGTATAAATCAAGAAATAATGGAGGCTTGTAAGAAAGGTATGGCAATAATCAGGGGGGATTTTAATCTTCATATTGATTGGACAAATCAAATTGGCAAAGGTAGCCTTGAGGAAGAGTTCATAGAGTGTATTTGGAATGGTTTCCTAAAACAATATGTTGTGGAAACAACCAGGGAACAGGCTATTTTAGATCTGGTAATGTGTAATGAGACTGGATTAATAAATGACATCATAGTAAAGGATCCTCTTGGGAAGAGTGATCATAGCATGGTAGAATTTCTAATTCAGTTTGAGGGTGAGAAAGCTAGGCAATTACAAAGGTATGAAAGCAGAGTTGGCTAAAGTGAATTACGAAAATAGATTAAAAGGTAAGGCGGTAGATGAGCAGTGGCAAACATTTACATAAGAACAATAAGAAATAGGAGTAGGAGTCGGCCGTACGGCCCTCGAGCCTGCACCGCCATTCAATAAGATCATGGCTGATCATTCCCTCAGTACCCCTTTCCTGCTTTCTCTCCATACCCCTTGATCCCATTAGCCGTAAGGGCCATATCTAACTCCCTCTTGAATATATCCAATGAACTGGCATCAACAACTCTCTGCGGCAGGGGATTCCACAGGTTAACAACTCTCTGAGTGAAGAAGTTTCTCCTCATCTCAGTCCTAAATGGCCTATCCCTTATCCTTGGACTATGTCCCCTGGTTCTGGACTTCCCGCATCGAACCTATCCAGTCCCGTCAGAATCGTATACGTTTCTATGAGATCTCCTCTCATCCTTCGAAACTCCAGTGAATAAAGGCCCAGTTGATCCAGTCTCCCTCATATGACAGTCCAGCCATCCCTGGGATTAGTCTGGTGAACTTTCGCTGCACTCCCTCAATAGCAAGAATGTCCTTCCTCAGATTAGGAGACCAAAACTGAACACAATATTCCAGGTGAAGCCTCACTAAGGCCCTGTACAACTGCAGTAAGACCTCCCTGTTCCGATACTCAAATCCCCTAGCTATGAAGGCCAACATACCATTTGCCTTCTTCACCGCCTGCTGTACCTGCATGCCAACCTTCAACAACTGATGAACCATGACACGCAGCTCTCGTTGCACCTCCCCTTTTCCTAATCTGCCGCCATTCAGATAATATTCTGTCTTCGTGTTTTTGCACCCAAAATGGATAACTTCACATTTATCCACATTATACTGCATCTGCCATGCATTTGCCCACTCACCTAACCTGTCCAAGTCACCTTGCAGCCTCTTAGCGTCCCTCTCACAGCTCACACCGCCTCGCAGTTTAGTGTCATCTGCAAACTTGGAGATATTACACTCAATTCCTTCATCCAAATCATTGATGTATATTGTAAAGAGCAGGGGTCCCAGCACTGAGCCCTGCGGCACTTCACTAGTCACTGCCTGCCATTCTGAAAAGGACCCGTTTATCCCAACTCTCTGCTTCCTGTCTGCCAACCAGTTCTCTATCCACGTCATTACATTACTCCCAATACCATGCGCTTTGATTTTGCACACCTATCTCTTGTGCGGGACTTTGTCAGAAGCCTTTTGAAAGTCCAAATACACCACATCCACTGGTTCTCCCTTGTCCACTCTGCTAGGTACAGCCTCAAAAATTTCCAGAAGATGCGTCAAGCATGATTTCCCTTTCATAAATCCATGCTGACTTGGACCGATCCTGTCACTGCTTTCCAAATGCACTGCTATTTCATCCTTAATGATTGATTCCAACATTTTCCCCATGACTGACGTCAGGCTAACCGGTCTATAATTACCCGTTTTCTCGCTCCCTTCTTTTTAAAAAAGTGATGTTACATTAGCTACCCTTGTCCATAGGAACTGATCCAGAGTCGATAGACTGTTGGAAAATGATCACCAATGCATCCACTATTTCTAGGGTCACTTCCTTAAGTACTCTGTGATGCAGACTATTAGGCCCCAGGGATTTATCAGCCTTCAATCCCATCAATTTCCCTAACACAATTTCCCGCCTAATAAGGATATCCTTCAGTTCCTCTTTCTCACTGTCCCCTAGTACATTCGGAAGGTTATTTGTGTCTTCCTTCGTGAAGACAGAACCAAAGTATTTGTTCAATTGATCTGCAATTTCTTTGTTCCCCATTATAAATTCACCTGAATCAGACTGCAAGGGACCTACATTTGTCTTCACTAATCTTTTTCTCTTCACATATTTATAGAAGCTTTTGCAGTCAGTTTTTATGTTCCCTGCAAGCTTCCTCTCATACTCTGTTTTCCCCCTCTTAATTAAACCCTTAGTCCTCCTCTGTTGAATTCTAAATTTCTCCCAGTCCTCAGGTTTGTTATTTTTTCTAGCCAATTTGTATGCCTCTTTGGTGGTTTTAACACTATCCTTAATTTCCCTTGTTAGCCACGGTTGAGCCACCTTCCCGGTTTTATTTTTTACTCCAGACAAGGATGTGCAATTGCTGAAGTTCATCCATGTGATCTTTAAATGTTTGCCATTGCTTATCCATCGTCAACCCTTTAAGTATCCTTTGCCAGTCTATTCTAGCCACTTCACGCCTCATACCGTCGAAGTTACCTTTCCTTGAATTCAGGACCCTAGTTTCTGAATTAACTGTGTCACTCTCCATCTTAATAAAGAATTCTACTATATTATGGTCACTCTTCCCCAAGGGGCCTTGCACAACAAGATTGCTAATTAGTCCCTTCTCATTACACATCACCCAGTCTAGGATGGCCAGCTCTCTAGTTGGTTCCTCAACATATTGGTCCAGAAAACCATCCCTAATACACTTCAGGAAATCCTCCTCCACCGCATTGCTACCAGCTTGGTTAGCCCAATCAATATGTAGATTAAAGTCGCCCATGATAACTGCTGTACCTTTATTGCACACATCCCTTATTTCTTGTTTGATGCTGTCCCCAACCTTACTACTACTGTTTCGTGATCTATACACAACTCTCACTAGCGTTTTCTGCTCTTTGGTATTCCGCAGCTCCACCCATATCAATTCCACATCATCCAGGCTGATGTCCCTCCTTACTATTGCATTAATTTTCTCTTTAACCAGCAACGCCACCCCGCCTCCTTTTCCTCTCTGCCTATCCTTCCTAAATGTTGAATACCCCTGGATGTTGAGTTCCCAGCCTTGGTCACCCTGGAGCCATGTCTCCGTGATGCCAATTACATCATATCTGTTAACTGCTGCCTGCGCAGTTAATTCGTCCACCTTATTCTGAATACTCCTTGCATTGAGGCACAGAGCCTTCAGGCTTGTCTTTTTAACACACTTTGCCCCTTTAGAATTTTGCTGTAATGTGGCCCTTTTTGTTTTTTGCCTTGGGTTTCTCTGCCCTCCACTTTTACTATTCTCCTTTCTATCTTTTGCTTCTGCTTCCATTTTATTTCCCCCTGTCTCCCTGCATAGGTTCCCATCCCCCTCCCATGTTTGTTTAACTCCTACCCAACAGCACTAGCAAACACTGCCCCTAGGATATTGATTCCGGTCCTGCCCAGTTGCAGACTGTCTGGTTTGTACTGGTCCCACCTCCCCCAGAACCGGTTCCAATCTCCCAGAAATTTGAATCCCTCCCTTTTGCACCACTCCTCAAGCCACGTATTCATCTGGGCTATCCTGCCCAGCCATGATCATATATTTCATACGATCATGGCTGATCCGATCAGGTCCACTTCCCTGCCCGCTCCCCGTAACCCCTTATTGGTTAAGAACATAAGAACATAAGAAATAAGAACAGGAGTAGGCCATACGGCCCCTTGAGCGTGCTCAGCCATTCAATAAGAACATGGCTGATCTGATAATGGACTCAGTTCCACTTCCCTGCCTGCTCCTCATAACCCCTTGTACCCTTATCGTTTAAGAAACTGTCTACTTCTGTCTTAAATGTATTCAATGTCCCAGCTTCCACAGCTCTCTGAGGCAGCGAATTCCACAGATTTACAACCCACTGAGAGAAGACATTTCTCCTCATCTCTGTTTTAAATGGGAAACCCCTTATCTAAGATTATGCCCTCGAGTTCTAGTCTCCCCCATTAGTGGAAACATCCTCTCTGCATCCACCTTGTCAAGCCCCCTCATATAAGTTTCGATAAGATCACCTCTCATTCTTCTGAATTCCAATGAATAAACGCCTAACCAGTTCATGCCTGAAAAAGTCACTTAAATAATTTGGACGACCAATCTCTTGTTGTTTGGACCAATTGTTGAGAGTTTCTGCTGAACGTGTGAAACATTTGAAGGTTTCTTCTCATCATGGCAGCCAAGAAACAGTTCAACCGTTTAGGAATTTGGTTTGTACTCAGCAACGGGGGTGGTTTTATCCCTCCTTAGTGTGTGTTAATTTATTATTTGTAAAGGATGCAGAGATTCCGTCTGGTGTTTCGAAGGGCTGTGTTTCTCCTTGCGGGTGAGAAGCAGTTGCATTCTGAGAGCATTCTTTTGGCAACTTAGAATCATAGAATGGTTACAGCACAGAAGAAAGCCATTCGGCCTGTCGAGCCCGTGCCAACTCTCAGCTAGTCCCACTCCCCTGCCCCTTCCGTGTAGCCCTGCAATTTTTTTCCCTTCAGGTACTTATCCAACTCCCTTTAGAAAGATAAAATTGAGTCTGCCTCCACCCTTTCTGGCAGTGCATTCCAGACCTTAACCACTTGCTGCATAAAATTTTTTTTTCTTACATCACCTTTGGTTCTTTTGCTAATCACCTTAAATCTGTGCCCTCTGGTTCTTGACCCTTCTGTTTCTCTCTATCTACTCTGTCCAGACACCTCATGATTTTGAACACCTCTATCAAATCTCCTCACAATCTCTGCTCCAAGGAGAACAACCCCAGCTTCTTCAGTCTATCAACATAACTGAAGTCCCTCATTCCTGGAATCATTCTCGTAAATCTTTTCTGCACCTTCTCTAAGGCCTTCACATCTTTCCTAAGGTGTGGTGCCCAGAATTGGACACAATACTCCAATTGGGGTCAACCCAGTGTTTTTGAACAGGTTCAGCATAATTTCCACACTTTTGTACTCTATGCTTCTAGTTATGAAGCTCAGGATCCCGTAAGCCTTTTTAATTGCTTTCTCAACCTGTCCTGCCACCTTCAATGATTTATGCACACGTATATCTCATCTCTCTCTGTTCATGCACCCCCTTTAGCCATTTAGTTTATATGTCCTGTCCTCATTCTTTCAACTAAAATGCATCACTTCACATTTTTCTGCATTGTATTTCATCTGCCATGTGTTCCAAGAGGCCCAACAGGAGCGTCGGAAGCTCGAGAGGCCCAGCCGGTGCAGCTGCAGCAGGGAGGCAAAAAAGAAGTAGAAAGAAATCAAAAGGTGACGTCACAGCCAAGGGGTAAGTGATTGGCTGGTGATTGGTAAGTAGTTTTTCTTTTTCTTTTCTATATCAGTAAGCAACCTTTAGCATTGTTGTTGCCAATTTAAATTTATCTAAGGGTTAAATCATGGCAGGACAGCTCGGACACGTGTTATACTCCTCCTGTACTATGTGGGAAGTCAGGGACGCTTCCGGTGTCCCTGACGACTACGTGTGCGGCAAATGTATCCACCTGCAGCTCCTGATGGACCGCATTGTATGCACAATGCTGAGAATGACGTGAATAGCACGTTTACTGAGTTGGTCTTACCGCAGGAAAAGGGTACACAGCCAGATAGGGGATGGATAACTAACAGGAAGAACAGTGCAAGGAAGGTAGTGCAGGGGTCCTCTGCGGTCATCCCCCTGCAAAACAGATATACCGCTTTGGGTACTGTTGAGGGGGATGACTCATCAGGGGAGGGTAGCAGCAGCCAAGTTCATGGCACCATGGGTGGCTCTGCTGCACAGGAGGGCAGGAAAAAGAGTGGGAGAGCGACAGTGATTGGGGATTCGATTGTAAGGGGAATAGATAGATGTTTCTGCGGTCGCAACCGAGACTCCAGGATGATATGTTGCCTCCCTGGTGCAAGGGTCAAGGATGTCTCGGAGCGGGTGCAGGACATTCTGAAAAGGGAGGGTGAACAGCCAGTTATCATGGTGCATATAGGTACCAACGATATAGGTAAAAAATGGGATGAGGTCCTACAAGCTGAATTTAGGGAGCTAGGAGCTAAATTAAAAAGTAGGACCTCAAAAGTAGTAATCTCAAGATTGCGACCAGTGCCATGTGCTAGTCAGTGTAGGAATCACAGGATAGCTCAGATGAATACATGGCTTGAGGAGTGGTGCAGAAGGGAGGGATTCAAATTCCTGGGACATTGGAACCGATTCTGGGGGAGGTGGGACCAGTACAAACCGGATGGTCTGCACCTGGGCAGGACCAGAACCAATGTCCTAGGCGGAGTGTTTGCTAGTGCTGTTGGGGAGGAGTTAACCTAATATGGCAGGGGGATGGGAACCTATGCAGGGAGACAGAGGGAAGTAGAATGGTGGCAGAAGCAAAAGATAAAAAGAAGAAAAGTAAACGTGGAGGGCAGAGAAACCTAAGGCAAAAAACAAAAAGGGCCATATTACAGCAAAATTCTAAAGGGGCAAAGTGTGTTAGAAAGACAAGCCTGAAGGCTCTGTGCCTCAATGCAAGGAGTATTCGGAATAAGGTGGACGAATTAACTGCGCAGATCGCAGTTAACGGGTATGATGTAATTGGCATCACGGAGACATGGCCCCAGGGTGACCAAGGCTGGGAACTCAACATCCAGGGATATTCAACATTTAGGAAGGATAGGCAGAAAGGAAAAGGAGGCGGGGTGGCATTGCTGGTTAAAGAGGAAATTAATGCAATAATAAGAAAGGACATTAGCTTGGATGATGTGGAATCGGTATGGGTGGAGCTGCGGAATACCAAAGGGCGGAAAACGCTGGTGGAAGTTGTGTACAGACCACCAAACAGTAGCAGTAAAGTTGGGAACAGCATCAAACAAGAAATTAGGGATGCATGCAATAAAGGTACAGCAGTTATCATGGGTGACTTTAATCTACATATTGATTGAGCTAACCAAACTGGTAGCAATGCGGTGGAGGAGGATTTCCTGGAGTGTATTAGGGATGGTTTTCTGGACCAATATGTCGAGGAACCAACCAGGGAGCTGGCCATCCTAGACTGGGTGATGTGCAATGACAAAGGACTAATTAGCAATCTTCTTGTGTGAGACCCCTTAGGGAAGAGTGACCATACCATGATAGAATTCTTTATTAAGATGGAGACTGACAGTGTTAATTCAGAAACTAGGGTCCTGAACATAAGGAAAGGTAACTTCGACGGTATGAGACGTGAATTGGCTAGAATAGACTGGCAAATGATACTTAAAGGGTTGACAATGGATAGGCAATGGCAAACATTTAAAGATTACATGGATGAACTTCAACAATTGTACATCCCTGTCTGGAATAAAAATAAAACGGGAAAGGTGGCTCAACCGTGGCTAACAAGGGTAATTAAGGATAGTGTTAAATCCAAGGAAGAGGCATATAAATTGGCCAGAAAAAGCTGCAAACCTGAGGACTGGGAGAAATTTAGAATTCAGCAGAGGAGGAAAAAGGGTTTAATTAAGAGGGATAAAATAGAGTACGAGAAGAAGTTTGCCAGGAATATAAAAACTTACTGTAAAAGCTTTTACAGATACGTAAAGAGAAAAAGATTAGTGACGACAAATGTAGGTCCCTTGCAGTCAGATTCAGGTGAATTTATAATGGGGAACAAAGAAATGGCAGACCAATTGAACAAACACTTTGGTTCTGTCTTCACGAAGGAAGACACAAATAACCTTCCGGAAGTACTAGGGGACCGAGGGTCTCGTGAGAAGGAGGAACTGAAGGATATCCTTATTAGATGGGAAATTGTGTTCGGGAAATTGATGTGGTTGAAGGCCGATAAATCCCCGGGGCCTGATGGTCTGCATCCCAGAGTTCTTAAGGAAGTGGCCCTAAAAATAGTGGATGCATTGGTGATCATTTTCCAACAGTCTATCGACTCTGGATCAGTTCCTATGGACGGGAGGGTAGCTAATGTAACACCACTTTTTAAAAAGGGAGGGAAAGAGAAAGCAGATAATTATAGACCGGTTAGCCTGACATCAGTGGTGGGGAAAATGTTGGAATCAATTATTAAAGATGAAATAGCAGTGCATTTGGAAAGCAGTGACAGGATCGGTCCAAGTCAGCATGGATTTATGAAGGGGAAATCATGCTTGACAAATCTTCTGGAATTTTTTGAGGATATAACTAGTAGAGTGGACAAGGGAGAACCAGTGGATGTGGTGTATTTGGACTTTCAAAAGGCTTTTGACAAGGTCCCACACAAGAGATTGGTGTGCAAAATCAAAGCGCATGGTATTGGGGGTAATATACTGACGTGGATAGAGAACTGGTTGGCAGACAGGAAGCAGAGAGTCGGGATAAAGGGGTCCTTTTCAGAATGGCAGGCCGTGACTAGTGGAGTGCCGCAAGGCTCAGTGCTGGGACCCCAGCTCTTTACAATATACATCAAAGATTTGGATGAAGGAATTGAGTGTAATATCTCCAAGTTTGCAGATGACACTAAACTGGGTGGTGGTGTGAGCTGTGAGGGGGACGCTAAGAGGCTGCAGGATGACTTAGACAGGTTAGGTGAATGGGCAAATGCATGGCAGATGCAGTATAATGCGGATAAATGTGAGGTTATCCACTTTGGTGGCAAAAACGCGAAGACAGAATATTATCTGAATGGTGGCAGATTAGGAAAAGGGGAGGTGCAACAATACCTGGGTGTCATGGTTCATCAGTCATTGAAAGTTGGCATACAGGTACAGCAGGCGGTGAAGAAGGCAAATGGTATGTTGGCCTCCATAGCTAGGGGATTTGAGTATCGGAGCAGGGAGGTCTTACTGCAGTTGTACAGGGCCTTGGTGAGGCCTCACCTGGAATATTGTGTTCAGTTTTGGTCTCCTAATCTGAGGAAGGACATTCTTGCTATTGAGGGAGTATGGAGAGAAAGCAGGAAAGGGGTACTGAGGGAATGATGAGCCATGATCTTATCGAATGGTGGTGCAGGCTCGAAGGGCCGAATGGCCTACTCCTGCATCTATTTTCTATGTTTCTATATCTATGTTTACCACCCTCTCTGTATTCCTAATGTCTATCACTCTCCTCCTCACTGTTCACTATACTTCCAAGTTTTGTGTCATCTGCAAATTTTGAAATTGTGCCCTGTACACCCAGGTCCAAGTCATTAATATATTAAGAAAAGCAGTGGTCCTAGAACCGACCCCTGGGGAACATCACTGTGTACCATCCTCCAGTGCGAAAAACAACCATTCACCACTCCTCTCTATTTCCTGTTACTTGGCCAATTTTGTATCCATGGTACCATTGTCCCTTTATTCCATGGGCTTCAATTTTGCTGGCAAGCCTATTATGTGGCACTTTGTCGAACGTCTTTTGGAAATCCATGTACACTCCATCAACCGCATTACCCTCATCAACCCTTTGTTATCAAAAAACTCAATCAAGTTGTGAAACACAATTTGCCTTCTTTAACTAATCCACCCCTATCCAAGTAACTGTTAATTTTGACCCTGATTACTGTTTCTAAAAGTTTTCCCACTACCAAGGTTAAACTGACTGGCCTGTAGTTGCTGGGTTTATCTTTACATCCTATTTTAAACAATAGTGTGGCATTTGCAATTCTCTCGTCCTCTGGCACCATCCCCATATCTATGGAGGATTGGAATATTGTGGCCAGTATCCGTGATTTCTGCCCTCAGTTCCCTCAGCATCCTAGGATGCATCCCATCCGCTCCTGGTGATTTATCTACTTTAAGTACAGCCAGCCTTTCTAATATTTCTTCCTCAATTTTTATCCTATCAAATGTCTCCAGTACCTCCTCCTTCACTATATCTATGGTAGCATCCTCTTCCTTGGTGTAGACAAATGCAAGGTACTCATTTAGTACCTCAGCCATACACTCTGCCTCTGAGCATTGGTCTCCTTTTTGGTCCCTAATTGGTCCCACCCCTCCTCTTACTACTCTTTTACTATTTATATGCCTCTAGAAGACTTCCACTTCAATTCCTTAAGAACAGTCTTCCATTCTCGTTTGTTCTGTTTCTGTCATCATTTTCCAAGTTTTTAACTTTGGTTAACTATGGGACCTTACTCACAAAATTGGCTGTCGGTCTCAGAGAGCGCTGTATTTACTTTCGCACATTACAGAAGATATAGCCATCAAATTAAGACCCAGTTTTACAATACTGTCGGTCCAGTTTTCTAATTTCTGGGACGCCATAATCGCAACTATTTTTTTTACAAAAAAGTACTGTCCATTACTAAAAGTTAAGTTTGGGACTGTCGCGATTGCCTTATTTCACTTAATTAGTCACGTAACGTTATGTTCATAGAATCATCTACAGATCCAGCACCTTTGAAATTTTGAGACCACTCACTGATTTTAATATATGACTAGTTGATCTCCTATGGTTTTGCATATGGGGAGTCAAGACCAAGGGCAGTAGTCAGGTCAAGCCACGTTAATAGGTAATTGAATTAGACCAAGAAAGACGAAGGAGGCAGATAGGAAGGTGGAGGAAGGGCATGGATAGGAGAGAAATTTGAGGAGGGAGAAGTAGGAGGAGGAATGGAAGAGGAAGGAGCTGGCGAGAGGCAGCGTGAAGGGCGAGAGGTAGAGGAGAGATAGGAGACAGGAGGAAGAGGGTACAGTGGGAGGTAAGAGGAAGAGTAATAAGTGAGAGGGAGAGGAAAAGGGTGCAGAGAGAGAATGGGAGATGATTGGGAGGGAGATGAGGTGGATGGGGTAGGATGAGTGGGAGGTTATCTCCAATTAACTGAGTAATGCTCAGTGGTGAAGTGGGGTGATCACAGTGTTTTATCTGGCTTTTTGGGTGACTTAATGTTCTTTGGGCTGGATTTTCATTTGGATTGCACCTCTGTTCGCACCCCGGAGGGGCAGTAATGGGTCGTGAAATGCTTAGCGCCCGGGCAGCCAGCTCCAACACCCTGCCAGGAAATTTGGTGCCGGTTGTGTGGCAGCGCTGAGCAGTACCACCCAGGAGCGTCGTGCCAGTTGACAGCGATGCAACATTTGTTTGGAGTGGCACATGTAGCGCTCCACAGTGAGACCGCCAGAGAAAGATAGTGGTCAGAGCTTTCCTGGGGTGCTAAGCGAAGAAATGATTGAAAAAGGTAAGTGAAATTGATATTTCTTTGGGTTTTTTTTGCGATTCACCTTTATTTGGGGGGAGTACTTTATCGGGAATGTTTTTTGTGGTTTTTGTCCCAATTTTTTTTGTTGCAGAGAGGCCTCTCTTCAGGCGCCCAAGAAGGTTCTTTAGCAACAAATTTTCAGTTGCTCACCTGGCCTAGCACCCTAAAAGAGGTGAGGAAAGCCTCCCTTAGCGCTCCAGTCCACTCTCAGGATGCAGCAACCGAATTATTTGGCTGCCATCGCAACCCATTTTCTGGTGCAAAATTTACCGAACCGTCACCATTAGCGCCTTTAGAGGCCTCCAACCGAACATCTAGCCCTTTATGTTTAGGGAAGACTTTACCAAGATGTCTGCCATTCTCAAATGAATTGGTTGCTGCAGTGCCTTCCAGTGGACAACGTTAGGAATAACATCCAGATTTAACAAAAGACACTTACGATCGATCAGTTGATTGATGATCACCATAACTCTAGGTAAATTGTTACTTAACTTAATGAGTTACATAATGTTACTATGACAGCACTTACAGGCAATTCTACTGACAGAATCCTATTAGAATGATGCAACCATACACTGTTATTAATAATAGAAAGATAAAAAGAGGAAATCTGACAGAAAGTCATTAAATATGACATCAGGTTGGATTACTTGTCATCATACACACCAATCTAGAAAACTAGAAAAGAATGGCCCATATTTTCAAAAAAGCTGACAAAGCCCCCAAAATGATGAAATCAAGAATAGCTCTGATGTGAAATCAAGTACTTACATGAGCTTTGTAGTTTAAGAGCAGGGTATACACAACATTCCTTCCCTTGAATTGGAGGAAAGGGATAAATATATAAAAGACTAAAAGGGAAAATATAGGTGGTGTATTTTTATGTGGGCGGGTGGGGAGTTCTCCTGATGTCCCAGCCAACATTTATATCTCAAGCAACACTGCCAAAATGGATTACCTTGTGCATAGCAAGGTTCCACAAACAACAATTTGGCTGCACCTTTTGCTGACATTATAACACTGACTACACTTCAAATGTACTTAATTGGCTGTGAAGTGCTTTGGGAGGCCCTGAGGCTGCATCACGTCCTATATAAATGCAGGTTATTTTGTTCTTAACACCATATAATTGCAATAAAAAATGGAACCCACACAAACCAACAAAAACTCACTGACCACAAAGAAGCAATACTGAACAATGGTGTGGCTTGGCTAAGTAGATACCAGTGAATTAATTTAACAGAGCAGTGGTGTAGGGAGTGAGGGTGCGGGGTCAGTTTGCCTTCCCTGGCTGGTTCCACTCCCTGGTTCTCGAGCCTGGATTTATTAATCAGGGTGTGATAAAGTACAAAGAAGGTATGGATTTTATTCAAGAAAGCAAATAACACAAATACACTCCAGTAAAACTGTAAAATCTTACAAAAGGTTCTAAACAATGGGGAATACTTTATTACACGTAACGAACACAACATAAATACCGCCCACCTCCCGCCTCCCACTTACTCTCCAGTTAAGTTAGACTCTAGGGCAACAGGGATAATGCTCACCAATCCTTTCTTTGACAGTTAGGACTGTTTCGCAGTCTCGGGGCTCTTTGGTTATAGCCGTACCCCGGGCATGGCAGAAGACCTCTGCTGCATATTGAAGCCAGTTGTGGTGAGTTCTTTTCTCTGATGTCGCGATGATTCTTCCTGCTTTCTCTTGCCATGTGCTCTCGATCTTGTTGTTCCGAAGTGCTTGGTCGGAAAAGTTCTTTCTGTGATGGTCAGAATAGAGATAGCTTTTTTGGTACGATAGGCCCTATTATACTTTGAGAGGCTTCCTTATCTGTGCCCCAAATCAACCTTGGTTCTTTGTTTAAGTTTTGCAGCCCAGCTAACTGAAACTTGATTAAATGGTTTTAATCTGGTGTTGATCGGCTTTTCTGAGTTGATGAGCTCTTGTCCATTGTGATAGCACTGTTTATTTTTGCTTTCGGAAGTCTGACCTGAGCCAGATATTTCTATGCCTGTTGAAAAGGTGTTGGAATATGTATGTGACATTTGGGTTCTCTGGGTGGGGTAGATAATGTTTCTTCTGTGGTCGATTATTAAAATGTAAATGTCTTCTAGGGACAAGTTTCGAGGGTAAACAGTTCCCAGACAATTTGATTAGCTCCAATGTCCAAACTGGCCCTTTAGAGATTGACCCCACCTCTTTTCTTGCAGACCCAACATTCACCTTTTAAAAATCCCAAACTCGATTAAAGTTCGTAGTTTCTTCCATATGCACTTTAGGATTTCAAACTTTCTGGTAGATCGTTCCAAATTAAAATTCCTTTCCAGTGAGTCCAAACACTGGGTGGGGGGTTCTCCCACGAATTTTGCACCCTTCAGTGGGTACCATTCAATCATACAGAAGCGGGCATTGATGAATTCATAAATAAAGACAGGATTGGGTGCCAGTCATGTGATCAGTTAGGGGGACCAGCGAATTACATTAAGAAGTGGACAACAGTAAATTACCACAGCAACTGATCAATAACTTTATGTAACAGTAGGCATACCAACAACTCTACAAGGTGCACAATTAAAAACAAAAAATAATGGGGCAGTGGACACACCAACATTCCAATTAATTACTGGAGCAGTTGTCACACCAGCAAATCAGTAAAATGAATGGAGCAATGGGCACATCAACAAATCAATTAATTACTGGAGCAGCAGACACCAGCGAATCAAAGTATTCATAGAGAAGTAATTAATGGAGCAGAAGGCATCAGTGAATTGAAAAATTCACAGAACAGCGAGCAGATAAACAGATCAATAAAGCCATGCAGCAGCAGGTAAACCGACAATCAATACTCCTTTTCTACCTTTGCTGCCACTGCTTCCTGTCCTTATAGTTTTCTTCGGTTTACTAGACAGTTTATTTTTCAAAGTGGTATGATGCTAGATATCTTCTTGGGTTCAGCATCAAAAGCCACTCTCACGTCTTCTGTGATCTGGAGTGTACCTGTTTTTGCCCAATAGCGAGGTAAACAAGATCCAGGGATCACAACAGAGAACACTTTGTACACTGGTTACTGGAGCATATCACAAGTCTTCGTGTTATCCATCTCTTTGGAAAGCAGAGTGAATAGTCACTCAATCAGACCAAGATGCAGACTTTGAACGAGCAAATAGTGTATTTAAGTAAAATAGATAAATGAACATTATACAGTATGAAGCAATGAATCATACACTTCTCTATTCCCCTTGACACATACATTAATACACTGTTACTTACTTTCTTTTTATACATAAGAGGCGATTTTAATCCTGCCTGACCAATAGGAATGGGGCAGGTGGGCAATTAAAGTCTCTCAGGAGACTTGCCCCCTGAGGATTCACTATTTCCCAGGTTTCTTCACGCCTTGCCCTCTCTTTTCCTTTTCACTTCTAACTCGCCCTACACACTCTACATGACAAAGTGTGGCTGTTTCCAGCAGCCATTCGTCTCTCGTGCTTACATAGAAACATAGAGAATAGGTGCAGGAGTAGGCCATTCGGCCCTTTGAGCCTGTACCACCATTTGATAAGATCATGGCTGATCATTCCCTCAGTACCCCTTTCCTGCTATCTCTCCATGTCCCTTGATCCCTTTAGCCGTAAGAGCCATATCTAACTCCCTCTTGAATATATCCAATGAACTGGCATCAACAACTCTCTGCGGCAGGGAATTCCACAGGTTAATAACTCTCTGAGTGAAGAAGTTTCTCCTCACCTCAGTCCTAAATGGCCTACCCTTTATCCTAAGACTGTGTCCCCTGGTTCTGGACTTCCCCAACACCGGGAACAATCTACCTGCATCGAACCTGTCCCGTCCCATCAGAATAGAAACATAGAAACATAGAAACATCTTGTATATTTCTATGAGATCCCCTCTCATTCTTCTAAACTCCAAAGTATAAAGGCCCAGTTGATCCAGTCTCTCCTCATATGTCAGCCTGGCCATCCCGGGAATCAGTCTGGTGAACCTTCGCTGCACTTCCTCAATAGCAAGAACGTCCTTCCTCAGATTAGGAGACCAAATTTGAGCACAGTATTCCAGATGAGGCCTCACCAAGGCCCTGTACAACTGCAGTAAGACCTCCCTGCTCCTATACTCAAATCCCCTAGCTATGAAGGCCAACATACCATTTGCCTTCTTTACCGCCTGCTGCACCTGTTTGCCAACTTTCAATGACTGATGAACCATGACACCCAGGTCTCGTTGCACCTCCTCTTTTCCTAATCTGCCGCCATTCAGATAATATTCTGTCTTCGCATTTTTGCCCTAAAAGATAACCCTTGTCCTCTCTTTCATTTCAAATACTGTAAATGTCCAGGCTCCAGTGCCAATTCAGGAAGAGTTTTATAATAGCTTTAGGGCCAAACAGACCAAAACTGAAACATTTAACATATTTTCTCAGATGCCTGCTATACATCTATGAAGCATGGAAAATATTTATTCCCTCTTTTATTTCTTACTTTGTATTCAGTTTTCAGTTTCCTATCATTCTCACTTAAATATTTTTCCCCTTTCCACTTCAGTTTCTAGTTTAAATATTTCTGGATTGATTTACACAAATTTGGGCTCAGTTTTCCAGCTTTCTGTTTTGTTTGAAATAGATTATCCTTATTGATCAGTGGATCCAAAACCCTTTCCAATTTTCAACACTGTTCATTCCTTTTTCTTTGGAAAAAAATCACAACTTGGTTTGAACTAGAACTATTAGACAGTTTTTCAATTGGTGATACTTGCACTAGAATTAAAAATAATAACTTTCTTCAACATTTTGTTGGGCTCTGCGGGCTATATTTTCTTTCCAACTAACTTTCACACAAAGGTAGATATGATTATAAAGCTGGGAGAATCACTTATACTCATAGCTACTAGAATTAGTGAACACAGGAAAATATATCCCAAATGAGTAAAATGAACTATCAAAGTTCCTGTAGCAAACATTAATTTCCTTCTATTCTGCATTTATGCTCTAGGATTTGTCATTCCTTAAAAACTTTTACCAGCTGTGCTCACTTACTCAAAATATTTATTGTATTTTATTCTTGACTTTTGATCGGTGGTCTCAAAAACCTAAAAAATGTCAGCTACATCAACATAGTATCTGCCAAGTTTTATTCACAAGGAAAGAAATTGGCGCTTTTGGGTGATATTTCAGATGGAAGAGATGGGACGAAATGATTAGTATATCTCTGCCTACTTTTGAGAATTTACTGTACTGTTGCTTTGGGATTCACTTTTTTATAGACTGACACAGATAAGACATCTTTTTTACATTAGTTCAGTTACTTTCAAAGGCACGTAAGCCTAATAGAAAAGCCACCGAAGTATACTTGTCATAATTAATATTGACTGCCGGAGTAAAATTGCTTATTTAATGATTTAATTTTTTAATTTAAAACAACACTAGAGTCAAGTTATTTAATCATGGCTCAGAATAACTGAAAGTTGCCAAACTTCTTGGGTGTGAACATGTTACTGGACAAACTCTCTGGCACTAACTTCTGAAGAAACTCCTGAGAATCTAGTTGGCTTTGTGGTGGGTCTTGGATGGACACATTTTTGTTTGAAAAGATCATCTTGAAACAGTATATTTTGGCTTTTGCAGTATGCCAATACGCAAAAATGGCAGCAACAGAAATTTAAAAATGTGTTTGCTGACAGCACTTATCCATGTTCTTGATACAAGAAGCACATTATGTATATTAATGTGTAACTTTTTTTCCCCACTCTGCTGTTCTTTAGAATACTTTTCATTGAGATGTTGCAGAGAGTTCTGTTGTTGTGGTAGCTTTAATGTGGGTTCACAAACATGTTGTCATTTTCTGATGTTCCAAATATTTCCTTAACCTTGAGGGACTATGCAAACAGAAATGTTCTGGTTTCTCCATGTGTTGAAAGCCATAAAGTAAGCAGAACCGCATAAATTGATAATTAAGAACGATTGAAATGTGATAAAATGATCTAATAGACTATGTCATCTTGGTTTGACCTGGCAGGGATCCATAATGGGAAGAACACTAAATTTTCTACTACCTCAAAGGCCAATAGAAAAATTAATAATTTAACATAGAAACAGGTCATTCAGTCCAACCATGGTGACATTTACCCTCCACAAAAGCAAATAGTTCCAATCATATTTACCCACCTTGTTCCCATATCTCTCCAATCCATTTTTCTTCATCAACCTATTCAATCTAATGTTAACATAGTTTCTACCTGAGCCAGTAACCCTGGAAGTAAATTGCGCAGCCTCATGTCTCTGCGTGAAGAAGTTTCCCCTGTCCTCTGTTTTAAATCTCTTACATCTAATCTTGTGTCTATGGTCCCTCGTTTTTCACCCCTCTACTACTGAAAATAATCTACTTCTGACTACCCTGTCCCATACTTTCATAATTTTAAACACTTCTATTACACTGCCCTCTACCCTCTCTAAAGCTTCAATATCCTTCCTATAGCTTGAAGCCCAGTACTGCATACAGTATTCTAACTGAGGTCTTATTAAAGTTTTATATAAGCTCATCATTAGCTCTTGGCTTTTATATTCCAAACCTCATGAGATAAAAACTAGAATTCTATTGACTTTTTTTTACAGCCTTATCATCCTGAGGGGCTGCCTTTACATAGAATTCATATAGAATTACATAGAATATACAGAATAGAAACAGGCCATTGAGCCCAACCAGTCCATGCTGGCATTTATATTCCACTTGGGGCTTCTCCCATCCTTTCTCGTCTATCAGCATAACCCTCTATTCCTTTCTCCCTCATATGCTTATCTAGCCTCCCTTTAAATGCATCTACACTATTTGGCTCAACAACTCCCTGATATAACGAGTTCCACATTCTCACCACTCTGGGTAAAAAAGTTTCTTCTGAACTCCCTATTTGATTTCTTATATTGATGGCCTCTAGATTTGCTCTTCCCCACAAGTGCCTACTTTATCAAAACCAATCATAATTTTAAACACCTCTATTATATCACTTCTCAGTCTTCTCTTTTCAAGAGAAGAGAGACCAAGGCTGTTCATCCTTTGCTGATAGGTATAACCTTGCAATTCTGACATCACCTTTGTAAATCTTTTTTGCACCCTCTCCAGTACCTCTATATCCTTTTTATAATATGGCGACCAGAACTGTACCAATACTCCAAGTTGGGCTAACCAAGGTTTGATACAAGTTTGCATAACTTATCTACTTTTCAATTCTATCCTTTTAGATATAAAACTTAGTGCTTGATTTCTTTTATGGCCTTATTAACCTGCGTCACTACTTTTAGTGATTTGTGTATCCTTTTGCTCCTCTACCCCACTTAGATTCTTATTTTCCAAATAATATGTGACCTCCATTTTTTTGCAAAATGTAATACAACAATAACAACAATTTGTATTTATATAGCGCCTTTAACATAGTGAAATGTCCCAAGACGCTTCACAGGAGTATTATGAGATAAAAAATTTGACACTGAGCTGCATAAGTAGAAATTAGCACAGGTGACCAAAAGCTTGGTCGAAGAGATATGTTTCAAGGAGTGTCTTGAAGGAGGAAAGAGAGAGAGAGAGTCAGAGAAGTTTAGGCAGGGAGTTTCAGAGCTTGGGCCCTAAGCAACAGAAGGCATGGCCATCAATGGTTGTGCGATTATAATCAGGGATGCCCAAGAGGGCAGAATTAGATGAGTGCAGACTTCTTGAGGGGTTGCGGGGCTGGAGCACATTACTGAGATAGGGAGGGGCGAGGCCATGGAGGGATTTGAAAATAAGGATGAGAATTTTGAAATCGAGGTGTTGCTTAACCGGAAGCCAATCTAGGTCAATGAGCACAGGGGTGATGGGTGAGCAGGACTTGGTGCGTTAGGACATGGGCAGACGAGTTTTGGATCATCTCTAGTTTACATAGGGTAGAATGTCAGAGGCTAGCTAGGTGTGCGCTGGAATAGTCAAGTCTAGAGGTAACAAAAGCATGGATGAGGGCTTCAACTACGGATGAGCTGAGGCAAGGGCGAAGATGGGCGATGTTATGGAGGTGGTAATAGGTGGTCTTAGCTATGCTGTGGACATGTGGTCGAAAGCTAATTTCAGGGTCAAATATGACACCAAGGTTGCAAACAGTCTGGTTCAGCCTCAGACAGAAGTTGGGGAGAGGGATGGAGTCACTGGCTACGGAACGGAGTTCGTGGCAGGGACCGAAAAGAATGGCTTTGGTCTTCCCAAAATTCAATTGGAGAAAATTTCTGCTCATTCAGAACTGGATGTCAGACAAGCAGTCTGACAATTTAGAGACCGTGGAGGGGTCATGCGAAGTGGTAGTGAGGTAGAGTTGTGTGTCATCAGCGTACTTGTGGAAACTGATGCTCTGTTTTCTGATGATATCGACAAAGGGCAACATGTAGATGAGAAATAGGAGGGGCCAAGGATAGATCCTTGGGGGACACCAGAGGTAACGATGCGGGACTGGGAAGAGAAGCCATTGCAGGTCATTCTCTGGCTACGATTAGATAGATAAGAATGGAACCAGGCGAGTGCAGTCCCACCCAGCTGGACGACGGTGGAAAGGCGTTGGAGAAGGATTGAGTGGTCAACTGTGTCAGAAGCTGCATCATCATTGATAAGCTCATAATAAAGGATGAAACTAAGTACTGTGTACAATGAGCAACTGTGACCTTAGCTCCTATAATGAGACTCCAGAGTGCAGGTACCTCGTGAGTGGCCTGCTTATATACCGTGCTCCCAAGGGATGCTGGGATCCCTTGGGACTCCAACAGGTAGGCCCTCTGGTGGTAGTGTAATACAGGTTGCAAGTGGTTAAATGCATAACATCACTCCCCCGTGAAGTCAATAGTACACTTATTTACAAGGTAAAACGATCTGGGGCTTTTCGCTTCCTTGTCGATCGTCTCGGTACAAATGCGGGTGTGGGTGAGTTGGTTAGTTCTTCACTGGGCTGCTGGGCAGCCGGCCTTGCCAGGCTGCTGGGGATGGTGAGTTCAGCTTCGTGGTCAACCATGATGTCAGTTGTCACTTGTGTGTGTGTGTTGGAGTGTCAAAGTTGGTGGTGTCTTCTTCAGTTTGTTCGAGCTGTTGGTGAACCGCAATTTGATTTGGTCCAAATGTTTTCTGTACGTTAGTCCATTGGCCAATTTGACCTGAAACACCCTATTCCCCTCTTTGGCTGTGACCGTGCCAGCGAGCCATTTGGGACCATTTCCATAATTCAGTACAAACACAGGATCATTAATCTCAATATCGCGTGACAAATTTGCGCGGTTATGGTACACACTTCGTTGATGCTGCCTGCCCTTCACGTGATTGTGGTGTATGTAACATACAAATCACTGACTCCACACGGTCTGGTGTTGATCTAACTGCTGTGACCTTAGTCCTTTATTGAACAGCTCCAGAGTGGCCTCCAGGTGCGGTGGACAACCTTTTATACTGCCTCGTGCAGGTACTTTCAGGTCTCCCACCACAGCGCCCTCTGTGGTGCACCATTGTACTTATCATACATTTATTGTACCAGAGCAATACACAACATCTCACTTCCCCCGCCCAGTTCAAAAAGCCGTTGCTTGAATCCCCTAAATCGAAAATCACATTAGCCCATGGATCCATGTTCCTTTTTCTTGAACCTCGTGGTATCAACTCCTCCCGTGATTCATGTCCATGATTTCAAGCACAGTGACCATTCTGCATTGAAATATTAACTCTTATCATGTTTCGTAATTCATATCCATTGTTTTAAACACAGTAACCATTCAGCATTGAAATATAATCTCTTATCGTAATTCGCAGTTCATATCCATTATTTTAAAAACGGTAACCATCCAGCATTAAAATATTAATACTTATCATAAATCCATCATCCTACATTCACAGGGCACATTTAGACTCGCTCTTGCCTTACAAAAGTCTTTACCTGGGGACCGCCAATGGTATAAGGCCCTTTTAAGACTCCCGGGAGCATTTCCCTTTTAAGACGCCATCTTGTGGCTTCCCATGAGGCACTGCCATCTTAGGTGTTCTGCTGGTCTTTGTCTGCAGAGCTCCGTTGCTACGAGGCTCACTGCCATCTTGAGCTCGCTGGCAAAGAAAGAAGAGGGGACAAGGAAGCAAGAAAGGGGAAAAAGAGAGAGAAGAAAAAAAACGGCCCGTCTTACAGAAGTCGGTCTGGACTCGATCAGTCACAGTCCCGGTGAGTCGCTCCGTGCCTGCTGCCGCATCCGCCACTCTGGCTCGCGTTCCCCTGAGTTGCGCCTGCCGCCACAGCAACCTCCGCTCCCGCCATTGTCGCCACACTTGTCGCCTCTCCTGTTGCTGCCGTGGCCGCCACCATCGCAGCCTCTGCCGCCGCCCGCTTGTTCCGCTGCGTGGGCCCCCCCCCCGATCCGCCGGCTATCGATGGGCCTCCCGCTTCTTGCCCGCAGCGCCCCACCGGCCCGCACCCCAGCAATAGGCCCGCACCTCAGCCATACTTGTTCTTCCAAGGTGGAGGCTGACCTGCAACTTTGTTCTTCCAGGGTCTGCTCATCTGTGGAGGCTGAGGCTGCAGGATTGCTTGGGGTCAGGAGTTCTGGGCTGCTGTCGCCTGTGTGTGGATTTAGGCTGCAGCTCCAGCTCGGTTGGCGCTGCTCTTTGGGGACCCGGGGCGCAGCAGTCTGTGGAGGAGTGAAGTCTTCCCAGCTCCCATGGACTTTTCCCATCCATCTTCTGCCGAGGAGCGTCGGCCCATCATCTGCAATGACCCATAAGGGTAAATCGTGCATCTTGCCCCCGTGAGATACCTGCACGTCCGCTCTGCCAAGAACAGGTATCAGTTCCTTGGTGTAGGTACGCAGCTTTGCCGTGACCGGGACCAGCTTGGGTCGTGCAGCCGGGTTGTCCCACAGTTTCTCAAAAGTTCTCTGACTCATCAACGACGGACCCGATCCCGTATCCACTGCCATACTCACTAGGACTCCGTCAATTTTTACTTCCATTATCACTGGGGGCGAATCGTCGGTTCACGTATACAGTACCAACACCTCATCTTCTTCTGCCTGCTCCTTGCTGAACAGTGGATCATCCCCCATCTCCTCAGCCATGTGGTGAGTCCGATTTCTTTTACACATACGCCGAAGGTGGCCTTTAATGTGGCAGGTATTGCCCGTGTACTCTGCAAACCTGCACTGGTGAGCCCCATGGCTTCCTCCGCAGCGCCAGCATGGTGCTGCTTGATTGGCCCCCCTCAGCGGACTCTGAGTTCCAGGACCCCGAGGTCCATGCTCTCTGCCCCGGGCAGAGCCACGTTCTGCAGTTCTGACCGTGGTGAGCGCTATCCTGTGGACAGTGCCTGCCGGGTTCAAGACTGTGTGGATCATTTGCTTGGTGCTGCAAGTCGAGGTCATATGTGCCCGGCTGATGGTGATGGCCTTTGTCAGAGTGACTGTGGGTTCCATGGCTAGCAGCTTGTGAAGGAGGCCCTCGTGGCGAATCCCCATAACGAAAATGTCCCGCAACGCCTCGTCAAGGTGTGCGCCAAAATCACACGGCGCCGCGAGTCTCCTGAGATCCGCAGCATATTTGGTGACATCCTGGCTGACCAAATCGCGAACGGGCATCTGCTATAGATGAACAGACCTTTGTGCATGTTGATGCAGGTGAGGCCTTTCGAAGACTCCTCCAGCTCCTGCATCATGTAGGCCGATGTCAGGTCCAGCTTGGTGAACGTCTTCCCTCCAACCAGGGTCGCAAATAGGTCATCTGCCTTGGGTAGTGGGTACTGGTCCTGTAGCCAAAAACGGTTAATCATTACTTTATAGTTCCCACAAATTCTGACCGTGCCGTCCTCTTTAAGTACCGGAACAATCGGACTAGCCCATTCGTTGAATTCCACCAGCGCGATGATGCTTTTTCGCTGCTCAATTTCCACTTTCTCACGCATCATATACGGTACCGCCCGTGCCTTGTGGTGGGTGGGTCGCGTACCGGGAACCAAATGGATCTGCAGTTTTATCCCCGAGAAGCTTCCAATGCCTGGCTCAAACAACGATGGAAACTTGCTCAGAACCTGGGCACACGAGGCATCGTCGACGCACGAGAGCGCTCTGATGTCGCCCCAGTTCCAGCATATCTTTCCCAGCTAGTTTCTGCCAAACAATGTGGGGCCATCCCCTGGCACAATCCACAGCGGGAGTTCGTGTACTGCTCCATCATAGGAGACTTTGACTTCTGCACTGCCAATTACAAGGATTCGTTCCTTGGTGTAAGTCCTTAGTTTGGTATGAATGAGGCTGAGCTTGGGCCTGTGTGCCTTGTTGCACCACAGCCTGCCGAAGGCCTTTTTACTCATTATGGACTGACTTGTACCAGTGTCCAGTTCCAGCGATACTGGAATTCCGTTCAGTTCAACTTTCAACATTATTGGTGGACATGTCATGGTGAAGGTGTGTACCCCGTACACTTCTGCCTCCTCGGTTCGAGTCTCCGATTCAATCTGATCCACAGTGGATTGATCTTCCTCTGCAACGCGGTAGTTTTCAGGGTTTGCAGCTCACTGCACATTCACTGGAGGTGTCCCATTGTTCTGCAGCTGTTACACGCATAGTGCTTGAAGCAGCATTGATAGGGCCGAGGATCACCTCCACAACACCAACAAGGTGTTAACTGCCTCGCATTAATGATTGATGGTGGACTCTGGGTCATCTGAGGTCAGGCAGCAGTAGCCGGCGTGTACGTTCTGCCATGTATATTCCTGCTCGAAAACGACGTTACTTTGTTCACAGTACTGACCGAAACTTCTTTGCTCTGCGAAATCTGTTTGGTGTTGTCGCTGGTGGACATAAATGCCTGGGCTATCATTATGGCTTTACTTAGATTCGGAGTTTTAACAGTTACCAGTTTTGTGAAGGATTGCCTCATGGCCAATGCCCAGTACAAAAAAGTCTCGAAGCATTTGTTCTAGGAATCCCTCAAATTCAAAATGTCCTGCAAAGTGCCTTAGTTCGGCGACATAGCTCGCCACTTCCTGTCCCTCCGACCGTTGACACGTGTAGAGCCGATATCTCGCCATCAAAATGCTTTCCTTAGGATTTAGGTGCTCCCGGACCAGCGTACACAATTCTTCATAGGATTTAGTTGTTGGTTTTGCTGGAGCTAGGAGATTCTTCATGAGGCCATAGGCTGTTGCCCCACAGACAGTTAGGAGGATGGCCCTTTGTTTCCTCTTCCAGCTCGTTGGCCACAAAGTATTGGTCGAGTCTCTCCACAAAGGCCTCCCAATCGTCCCCTTCTGAGAACTTTTCCAGGATACCAGCTGTTCTTTGCATTTTTGCACGGTTGTTCGTTACCTCATCACCAATTGATAAGCTCATAATAAAGGATGAAACTGAGTACTGTGTACAATGAGCAAGTGTGACCTTAGCCCCTTTACTGAGACTCCAGAGTGCAGATACCTCGTGGGTGGCCTGCTTACATAGCGTGCTCCCAAGGGATGCTGGGATCCCTTAGGACTCCAACAGGTAGGCCCTCTGGTGGTAGTGTAATACAGATTGCAAGGGGTTAAATACATAACAATCATCATCATCATCATCATCATGCAGAGTTGAAGAAGGATGAGGAGGGATAGTTTGCCTTTGTAACAGTCACAAAGGATGTTATTTGGGACTTTGATGAGAACTGTTTCGGTACTGTGGCAGGCGCGGAAACCGGATTGGAGGGATTCAAACATAGAATTGCGGGAAAGCTGGGCACGGATTTGGGAAGGGACAATATGTTCAAGGAATTTAGAGAAGAGAGGGAGGTTGGAGAAGGTAAGGTAGTTTGCAAGGACGGAAGGGTCGAGGGTTGGTTTTTTGAGGAGGGGTGATGACACCAGATTTGAGGGAGAGGGGGACAGTACCTGAGGAGAGAGAACCGTTAACAATGTTAGCTAATATGGGAGCCAGAAAAGGAAGTTGGGTGGTCAGCAGTTTGATGGGAATAGGGTCAAGGGAGCAGGAACTTGGTCTCATGGACAGGATGAGCTCGGAAAGGTCATAAAGGGAGATCGGAGAGAAACTGGAGAAAGGTGTGAGGTTAGGGCTGGGGGCTTCCTTAGAGGAAGTTTGGCCCTTTGGGCTAGCGGAAGGAAGGAAAGAGGCAGAGGTGGCCAAACAGATAGTCTCAATCTTAGAGACAAAGACGTCCATGAGACAAAGAAGTCCTACTTTTACAGGCATAAGTGTATTAAAACACACTTAAAACATTAAAATTAGAATTTCAAAAAACACATTTTATTTTTAAAAACCCTGCCCACTATTTTAAATTTATTTTAAAACATAATTTAACAAACTTTTTAAAAAATCGGAACAATATATATATTTAAAATACATAAATTAACTTTAATTTAAATTAACGTTAAATATGTAGTGTATTTTTTCTATTTTTTTATTAATGTTTTGTGTGTTGTGGCGGGGTCGGGGGGGTTCTCATTCATAATAATGGAAACTCCAACTTACGGAGTTCCACAATATTATGAATGAGAACATACTTTACCTCATTGGCTGCCCAGAGTCATGTGACTGCAGCTCCAGCCCTGCGCCCGTCCTGACGTGCACGCGCTGCAATGCGCAGTCAGCGGAGGCCTCAGGACCGGGAACTCGCGTGGGAGCAGCAGCTTCAGGTAAGTGCATTTCTTTTTAAAGTTTTTTACCTGATCGCCCGCGGGAAGCAGCCGACCGGGATTTCTGGGCCATTATATTTTTGGTTTCTATTTTCTATTTTCTCCTTTAGTAGGAATTCTATTATCTTTCCTATTGTGTCTATAATGTACTTATGAATGACTCCACAAGGCAATGTGTTGTACTCAAACTGTAGTGACTTTGGTCCTTTATTCCAAACTCCAGAGTGCTCTGCAAGCATGGTGTGCAGCCTTTTATACAGTGCCCTGCCACCAGGGCAGGAAACCCCCGGTCTCCACCAGTTGCACCCTCTGGTGGTGCCAGCATAGTATATACACAGTGTAAACCTTATTGATAGAACATCAGGTAAACAAGTCTCCATCTTATGCAATTACACAGTGACTACACATAGAGTACATCCATAGTCTGCATATACAACATTTCCTAACACCAATATTCTGTAACTCTGTACCTCCAAGTTCTGCTCTTCCACAGCACCAGGCGTACTTCCATTCAGAGTATAATTACTGTTGTTATTTTATTAAAATCAAAATGCTTCACCTCACACTTACTGATATTGAATTCCATCTGCCACTTTATAGCTCATTCTCCTATCATAACAATGCCCCTTTGCAGTTGTCTTTGGCCTTCTAAAGAATTAATTATACCTTTGATTTTGGTATCATCCGCAAATTTCAAAACTATTTTCTGTAAACCTATACCCAAATAAATCATTGATATATACAGAGAACAGAATTGATCTCAGAACTCAACTCTGAGAGACAGTAGTAACTGCTGCCAACCACTATGAAAAATTGGCCTTACCTCCTCCTCTCTGTTTCTCCATTTTAACCAATTTTTAATACAATTTTCTATCCTTCCCTTGATTCCACATTCCTTAATCTTCTCTAGTAGTCCCTCATGTGGTACATGACAAAGGCTTTCCTAAAGTCCATATACACAACATCCACCCAACTTTATTGCCTGATTTTGTCATTGCTATAGATTTTGCTACTTAACTATGAGTACGGGAACTGGGGCCTGTGTCTGAGTTGGAGATCTGGGGTTTGGGCTTGATCGCAGAGAGTGTGGGGTGGCTAAGGCCAGCAGCTTGATCTTGATCTTGAGGGGAACAGGGCATTGATACTGTGGGGGAATTGGAGGTGGTGAGGGTAGTGAGTAAAGTGATGGACGATTAATACAGCATAAAATCATCATGGAGGCTGTCACGGAAACCGACACAGATCTGAAGGTCATGAATAGAGTGGAAACCCTCGCAATTGATGAAAGTAGACAAGTTGTGTGAAGGATCCCGCAGGGTGCTACGGGTGCAGCCAATGATGCCCTGGACATAGGAATCCTGAAATCCAAGCAAATCTCAGACAATCTATATAAACACTAGTTCATCTCCGGCTGGAGTATTGTGGCCTATTCTGGGCACCACAATTTAGCAAGGACGTGAAGTGAATTAGACTGGAGACACTGGGGTGTTCTCCTTCGAGCAGAGAAGGCTCAGAGGAGATTTGATAGAGATGTTTAAAATCATGAAGGGTTTAGATAGAGTAAATAAAGATAAACTGTGTTGTGTCCTTAGATGTTCTAATAATGACTCCACGAGGCAATGTGTTGTACTTGAACTGTAGTGACCTCAGTCCTTCATTTGTTAACTCCAGAGTAAGGATCACACCTGGTGGCCTGCCTTTTATACTAGGCCAGGCACACCTGTACAGGTAACCACTGCTGTGCCCTCTGGTGGTACACCTTGTGATAGTAGCAACAGTAGCCATGTAGGATACATGACATCACTCCCCCACTAAGCCTTTAGTGCAAATCGCCTCTGCATTGACCGTGCTCTGGGCTTAGCTCTATCTGGGCTCTATCTGATTAACCCTTGGCAGGTCGTTTCAATCTTGGGTGAGTGATTGGTGCAGTAGAGTGCTGGTGGTTGCTGTTTGTGTGCGTCCCTGACCACTCCATTCTCCCCCGCCGCCCCAGCACACCCGACCCCCCCCCCCACTCCACCACATATAGATTATGCCGGAGGCTCATTGCATTCATAGACATTAAGTTCAGGAAAGCAAGGTTGTATTACATTTGTGGTTTCATTGTGAGGCAAGTACGTTGGACTGTTGAGATACCTTATCGATGCGGTGACCAATGCGTAAGGACAACTTAATTCCAGAACTGCTGGATGGTGTCCCTGTAGTCTGGTGGTGGCGCTGTGCCCTGTGCTGGCAGTGGGAAACCGGTTGGCTCGAATTGCCTGCTCTTGGGGCTGTTGCCGTGGTTCCCAGTGTTGGGCAGGTTCACAGATGCCAGTGACCTCTCTGTCCTTTCTTTGTGCCCTGGATTGCTGCTGCTCCCTGAGGAGCTGTCGTCCAGCAGTGCACAGGGAACTGTTGACTCACTGGCCTGGGCATTGTTTGGTTTGGGATGCTGGCTGGTCCCAGTCCCCTTTGAGGGAACTGTAGCGGGTGACCCTTCATTTACGGTACGGCCTTGGTGGTGATGGGGTCTGGGGACCGTGCCTTAGCACAGTCTGCTCTTTCAGGCTCATGGCGGTTGATGCCATCAGGTGCCTGAGAGGTGGAGCCGATCAGGGGCAGGGTATCGATACCGGTGCCGTTGCCCTGCTGAGGTCGCTTGCTCTGCAGCTCGTGTGTGTTGGCTACTTGTGGCCACACTCCATGGTGCATAACTCTGGTCCCAGGGACGCAGGCTACAGCATTGGGTAGATCGCTGGACCTGTGTGCTCCCGATGGGTGTCTGCCCGCTGCATTGGCTGCGTGCAGCTGAAATCCCACATCGCACAACTTTTCATGACTTATGATGGATACTCTGTAACTCCGATCGCGATCGCGTGACTTTTCCTCGCTGGTTGCATGTACACAACTCTGATCATCACTTACACTTTTACATGATCATAGAAACATTGAAAAATAGAAAATAGCTTCAGGAGTAGACCATTCGACCCTTCGAGCCTGCACCACCATTCAATAAGATCATGGCTGATCATTCACCCTTTCCTGCTTTATCTCCATACCCCTTGATCCCTTTAGCCGTAAGAGCCATATCTAACTCCCTCTTGAATACATCCAATGAACTGGCATCAACAACTCTCTGCGGTAGGGAATTCCATAGGTTAACAACTCCCTGAGTGAAGAAGTTTCTCCTCATCTCAGTCTTAAATGGCTTACCCCTTATCCTTAGACGATGTCCCCTGGTTCTGGACTTACCCAACATCGGGAACATTCTTCCTGCATCTAACCTGCCCAGTTCTGTCAGAATATTATATGTTTCTATGAGATACCCTCTCGTCCTTCTAAACTCCAGTGAATACAGGCCCAGGCACTCCAGTCTCTCCTCATATGTCAGTCCTGCCATCCCGGGAATCAGTCTGGTGAACCTTTGCCACAGTCCCTTAATAGCAAGAACGTCTTTCCTCAGATTAGGAGATGAAAACTGAACACAATATTCCAGGTGAGGCCTCACTAAGGCCCTGTACAACTGCAGTAAGACCTCCCTGCTCCAATACTCAAGTCCTCTAGCTATGAAAGCCAACATACCATTTGCCTTCTTCACCGCCTGCTGTACCTGCATGCTAACTTTCAATGACTGATGTACCATGACACCCAAGTCTCGTTGCCCCTCCCCTTTTCCTAATCATCCACCATTCAGATAATATTCTGCCTTCGTGTTTTTGTCACCAAAGTGGATAACCTCACATTTATCCACATTATACAGCATCTGCCACGTGTTTTCCCACTCACCTAACCTGTCAAAGTCACCCTGAAGCCTTTTAGTGTCCTCCTCACAGCTCACACCGCCACCCAGCTTAGCGTCATCTGCAAAGTTGGAGATATTACACTCAATTCCCTCATCCAAATCATTAATGTATATTGTAAAGAGCTGGGGTCCCAGCACTGAGCCCTGCGGCATCCCACTAGTCACTGCCTGCCATTCTGAAAAGGACCCATTTATCCCGACTCTCTGTTTCCTGTCTGCCAACTAATTCTCTATCCACGTCAGTACATTACCCCCAATACCATGTGCTTTAATTTTGCACACCAATCTCTTGTGTGGCACCTTGTCAAAAGCCTTTTGAAAGTCCAAATACATCACATCCACTGGTTCTCCCTTGTCCACTCGACCAATTACATCCTCAAAAAATTCTAGAAGATTTGTCAAGTAGGATTTCCCTTTCATAAATCCATGCTGACTTGGACCGATCCCGTCAATGCTTCCCAAATGTGCTGCTATTTCATATTTAATAATTGATTCCAACATTTTCCCCACTACTGATGTCAGGTTAACCGGTCTATAATTTCCGGTTTTCTCTCTCCCTCCTTTCTTAAAAAGTGGGGTTACACTAGCTACACTCCAGTCCATAGGAACCGATCCAGAGTCAATAGACTGTTGGAAAATGATCACCAATGCAGCCACTATTTATAGGGCCACTTCCTTAAGTACTCTGGGATGCAGACTATCAGGCCCCAGGGATTTATCGGTCTTCAATATCTTCAATTTCCCTAACACAATTTCCCACCTAATAAAGATTTCCTTCAGTTCCTCCTTCTCACTAGACCCTCGGTCCCCTAGTATTTCCAGAAGGTTATTTGTGTCTTCCTTTATGAAGACAGAGCCAAAGTATTTGTTTAACTGGTCCGCCATTTCTTTGTTCCCCATTATAAATTCACCTGAATCTGACTGCAAGGACCTATGTTTGTTTTCACTAATCTTTTTCTCTTCACATATCTATCGAAGCTTTTGCAGTCAGTTTTTATGTTCCCAGCAAGCTTCCTCTCATACTCTATTTTCCCCCTCCTAATTAAACCCTTTGTCCTCCTCTGCTGTGTTACAAAATTCTCCCAGTCCTCAGGTTTGCTGCTTTTTCTGGCCAATTTATATACCTCTTCCTTGGATTTAACATTGTCCTTAATTTCCCTTGTTAGCCACGGTTGAGCCACCTTCCCCGTTTTATTTTTACTCCAGACAGGGATGTACAATTGTTGAAGTTCATCCATGTGATCTTTAAATATTTGCCATTGCCTATCCACCGTCAACCCTTTAAGTATCACTCGCCAGTCTATTCTAGCCAATTCACGTCTCATACCATCGAAGTTACCTTTCCTTAAGTTCAGGACCCTCGTCTCTGAATTAACTGTGTCACTCTCCATCTTAATGAAGAATTCTACCATATTATGTTCACTCTTCCCCAAGGGGCCTCGCACAACAAGATTGTTAATTAGTCCTTTCTCATTACACATCACCCAGTCTAGGATGGCCAGCCCTCTAATTGGTTCCTCGACATATTAGTCTAGAAAACCATCCCTAATACACTCCAGGAAATCCTCCTCCACCGCATTGCTACCAGTTTGGTTAGCCCAATCAATATGTAGATTAAAGTCGTCCATGATAACTGCTGTACCTTTATTGCACGCATCCCTAATTTCTTGTTTGATGCTGACCCCAACCTCACTACTATTGTTTTGTGGTCTGTACACAACTCCCATCTGCGTTTTTTGCTCTTTGGTATTCCGTAGCTCCACCCATACTGATTCCACATCATCCAAGCTAATGTCCTTCCTTACTATTGCATTAATTTCCTCTTTAACCTGCAACGCCACCCCACCTCCTTTTCCTTTCAGTCTATCCTTCCTGAATGTTGAATATCCCTGGATGTTGAGTTCCCAGCCTTGGTCACCCTGGAGCCATGTCTCCGTGATGCCAATTAGATCATATTTGTTAACTGCTATCTGCTCAGTTAATTAGTCCGCCTTATTCCGAATATTCCTCGCATTGAGGCACAGAGTCTTCAGGCTTGTCTTTTTAACACACTTTGCCCCTTTAGAAATTTGCTGTAATGTGGCCCTTTTTGCTTTTTGCCTTGGGTTTCTCTGCCTTCCACATTTACTTTTCTTCTTTCTATCTTTTGCTTCTGCCCCCATTTTACTTCCCTCTGTCTCCTGCATAGGTTCCCATCACCCTGCCATATTAGTTTAACCCCTCCCCAACAGCACTTGCAAACACTCCCCCTAGGACATTGGTTCCGGTCCTGCCCAGGTGCAGACCGTCCGGTTTGTACTGGTCCCACCTCCCCCAGAACCGGTTCCAATGTCCCAGGAATTTGACTCGCTCCCTTCTGCACCACTCCTCAAGCCATGTATTCATCTGAGCTATCTTGCGATTCCTACTCTGACTAGCACGTGACACTGGTAGCAATCTTGAGTTTACTACTTTTGAGGTCCTACTTTTTAATTTAACTTCTAGCTCCCTAAATTCGTTTTGTCGGACCTCATCCCCTTTTTTACCTATATCGTTAGTACTTATATGCACCAAGACAACTGGCTGTTCACCCTCTCTCTGCAAAATGTCCTGCACTCGCTCAGAGACATCCTTGACCCTTGCACCAGGGAGGCAACATATCATCCTGGAGTCTCGGCTGCGGCCGCAGAAACGCCTATCTATTCCCTTTACAATAGAATCCCCTACCACTATAGCTCTCCCACTCTTTTTTCTTTCCTCCTGTGCAGCAGAGCCACCCACGGTGCCATGAACTTGGCTGCTGCTGCTCTCCCCTGATGAGTCAGCCCCCTCAACAGTTCCCAAAACGGTGTATCTGTTTTGCAGGGGGATGATCGCAGGGGACTCCTGCACTACCTTCTTTGCACTGCTCTTCCTGTTGGTCACCCATCCCCTATCTGGCTGTGTACCCTTTACCTGCGGTGTGGCCAACTCACTAAACATGCTATTCACGACATCCTCAGCATCGCAGATGCTCCAGAGTAAATCCACCCGCAGCTCCAGTGCCGCAATGCAGTCTGTCATGTGCTGCAGGCGGATGCACTTCCCGCACATGTAGTCGTCAGGAACACTGGAAGCATCCCTGACTTCCCACATAGCACAGGAGGAGCATAACACATGTCCGAGCCCTCCTGCCATGACTTACCCTTAGATTAACTTAATTTGGCAACAACAATGCTAACAGGTTACTTACTGATAAAGAAAAGAAAAAGAAAAAGAAAAGCTACTCACCAATCACTAGCCAATCACTTACCCCCTTGGCTGTGATGCCACCCTTCTATTTCTTTCTACTTCTTTTTTGCCTTCTCTCACTGCTGTAGCTGGATCGGCTGGCCTTTTGTAGGCGTCCTCGACGTCCCACTCCGCCTCCTCGAACTCCCGCTGCTCCCCGACTACGTTGGGCCTTTTGTAGGCCTCCTCGAACTCCCGCTGCTCCCCGACGACGTTGGGCCTTTTGTAGCCCTCACCAACACTGCCGCACCACCTCCTCGAACTCCAGCTGCTCTCCGATGATGTTGGGCCTTTTGTAGCCCTCACCAAGGCTGCCATTCCACCTTCTCAAACTCGCGTGACTTTTCCTTGCTTATTGCATGTACACAACACTGATCGTCAGTTACACGTTTTGTCACTAACTTACAGTTGCTATTACATTGCTTGAGTGTGTGGAATGTCCCTTTAATTGTAGTGGGTTGCAGGCCTCCTTTAAGAGAGCCTTGCTTGTTTTACCCCAATCCTCTTCTCTGTTTGGTGCCATGTGTTGCTCCATCAGCGCTGCACTTTGTTTTCTGGCCGCAGCCATCTTTTTCTTCATTGCCTCACCTCGTGCTTTGGGCGCCATTTTTCCTCCATCCACGATGTTGACTGTGGTGATCTCTTCTCCCCGGGTTCTGCCTCCGCAATAGGGAGGTCACCTTTCGATCCAATTTTCTTCCTCTAGAGTCCTGCCACTGGAGCCTGGAAGGTGCATTTGGGTCGTCTCAGCTGGATCATCTCCACGCAGTCGTGCTGAATGGTCTGTGCCTCGGGTGCTGTGCTGGTCTGCTCTCTGGTGCCAGGTCCACCTTCAAGTGAGGGCTTGCTGTGCCTCCGAACGCGGAGGACGTCGATCGCTGGAGGGTTGAAGTCTTCCCACTTCCAATGGATCTTCTCCATCCACCTTCTGCCGAGCAGCGTTGGTCCATCATCTGCAACAATCCACAGAGGTAACTTGTGCACCGTGCCATCGTGGAGTACTTTTACCTTCGCACTACCAACGACTGGGATAATTTCATCGGTGTAGATGCGCAGCTTTGCCTGAACCGGGACCAACTTGGATCATTCAGCCTGATTGTTCCATAGCCTCTCAAAGGCTTCTTGATTCATTACTGACTGGCTCGCCCACTTCCATGAAGACTGGAATGCCACCTATCTCGACTTCCATCTTCAGCGGGGAACACTCGGTGGTGCAGGTAAACATGCTATATACCTCATCATTGGGCTGAGCTGCCTCTCTGCCTATTGTTTCATAATCTGCGCTGTATTCATGGCCATCTGCAAACTCTTCATCAACACAGCGAGTCATATTTCCCTTAGACATTTGCTGGAGGTGGCCCTTTGTGCTGCAGCCTTTGCATACATCATCTTTAAAGCGGCACTGGTGTGCCCTGTGATTCCCTCCACAGCGTCAGCATGGAGTTACTCAATTAGCCCCCCTCGGCAGACTCTGAGTTAAGGGACTCGGGGGCCTGTTCTCTCTTCCCTGAGAGGGTTCGTGCTCTACAGTCCAGCCTCGAAACAGTGCCACTCTGTGCACAATACCTGCCGGGTTTGAGTCCTGAGGGTGAGTCATGAATGCCTGGCTCACGGAGATGGCCTTCTGCAGTGTGACTGTGATATCTGCCGACAGTAGCTTATGAAGAAGGCCCTCATGGCCAATTCCAATGACAAAAATAACCCGCAGCGCTTCGGTGAGGTGGTTGCCGAACTCGCACGGTGCCGCTAGACTCCTGAGGTCTGCGGCATATTTCGCGATTTTCTGGTCTTCGGGCCGTCGGTGGGTGTAGAACCGATGTCTGGCTGTGAGGATGCTCTCCTTGGGCTTGAGTTGCTCATGGATCACGGTTTCGAGCTCCTTGTATGTCTTGGTCGTTGTCTTCGCTGGTGCCAGCAAGTCCCTGACGAGGCCATAGACGGTGGGCCCACAACTGGTTCGCAAGATAGCTCTGCACTTATCAGCCAGTGTGGCCGGGTCGTCTCCTGCCAAGTCGTTTGCTGTGAAGAAATGTTCGAGCCTCTCCACAAAGGCGTCTCAATCATCACCATCGACGAACTGTTGTAACGTACCAAGTGTAGTCATTTTCGCATGAAAGTTCATAATCTCGTTGTCAATTGTTGTGTCCTTAGATGCTCTAATAAGGACTCCACGATGCAATGTGTTGTATTTGAACAAATTAGTCCTTTATTTGTTAACTTCAGAGTGAAGATCACACCTGGTGGCCTGCCTTTTATACTAGGCCAGGCACACCTGTACAGGTAACCTACGAGTCTACCAATGCTGTGCCCTCTGGTGGCACACCTTGAGATAGTACCAACAGTAGCCATGTAGGATACATGACAAACTTTTTCCAATGGCTGAAGGGTATGAGGTTATAGACAGATTAAGCGAGTGGGCAATAAGTTGGCAGATGGAGTATAATGTGGGAAAATGTGAGGTTATTCACTTTGGTAGGAAGATTAGAAAAACAGAATATTTTTAAATGGTGAGAAACTATTAAATGTTGGTGTTCAGAGAGATCTAGGTGTCCTCTTATAGGAAACACAGAGAATTAGCATGCAGGTATAGCAAGCAATAAGGAAGGCAAATTGCATGCTGACCTTTATTGCTAGGGGGTTGGAGTACAGAGTCAGGAAGTCTTACTACAATTGTACAGGGCTTTGGTGAGACCATACCTGAAGTACTGTGCACAGTTTTCATCTCCTTATCCAAGGAAGGACATACTTGCCTTAGAGGCAGTGCAACGAAGGTTCACCAGATTGATTCTTGGGATGAAAGTGCTGTCTTACGAGGAAAGATTGAGCAGATTGGGCCTGTAGTCTCTGGAGTTTAGAAGAATGAGAGGTGATCTCATTCAAACATATAAGATTCTGAGGGGGATTGACAGGAGAGATGCTGAGAGGTTGTTTCCCCTGGCTGGAGAGTCTCGAACTAGGAGGCACAGTCTCAGGATAAGTAGTTGGCATTTTAAGACCGAGATGAGGAGGGTTGTGAATCTTTGGAATTCTCTACCCCAAAGGGCTGTGGATACTCACCCGTTGAGCCTATTCAAGGCTGAGATAGATAGATTTTTGGATTCTGGAGGAATCAAGGGATATAAGGATAGGGCAATTATTGATTGGTGGAGCAGGCTCGAGGGGACGTATGGCCTACTCCTGCTCCTAATTCTTATATTCTTATGTTCTGTATCGATATCCAGAGGGCACAGATTTAAGGTGATTGGTAAATTAACCAGAGGCCACATGAGGAAAAACATTTATGCAACAAATGGTTAGGATTTGGAATATACTGCCTGATAGGGTGGTGGAAACAGATTCAATAGTAGCTTTCAAAAGGGAATTGGATAAATACTTGAAGGAGAAAAAGTTACAGGGATATGGAGAAAGAGCTTGGGAGTGGGACTAATTGGATTCCTCTTTGAAAGAGTTGGCACGGACTAGATTTTTTGCACGGCCTCCTTCTGTGCTGTACTGTTCTATGATTCTATGACATACCTAGAACCAGCCCTCTCCTACAGCTTCTGGATGTTCATTGTGAAAATGATGAATGTATTTTCTCTAGAAAACAAGGCATCAGTCATCTGCTTAATTGAAGAATGGACTACAGACGACAAGGACTTTCAAATTTTTGAGGTCAAAAGACACAAGCTACTGAAGAAAAATGTCTCCAAAAGTTTATACAGCTTTACTTGAGAGCAACTGAGGAATAACTGTCTCAGGACTTGAAGTGGAAACAGAAAATGGTGGTAGTGAGGCAGTGAGGATGGAAAATGGCGTCAACATCATAATGACATCACTTAACTCTGCTTCAAACAGGAGCTCTTGATATTAATGCCTCCCAAGTCCTTCCTTAGCACTTTGTAAACTTATTCAGGGTTTATTCAAATCTTTTGAGTCTCTGAACACTCTCACTGTGCCCTCAATACAATGAACTCTGCGAGCCTGAATTGCAGCCAGGCAGTCTAATCAAAGGATTGATAATTACTGGCGGGACGGCTGAGGGAATTCACCCCCAATGGGCCAAATAGATCCAGTAGTTGGCTCAATTTACATTACTCCACTGGCAGTAAGCATCTAATGCTGACTCATACCAGTATTGAAAGGTGGAGTTTGGTGTTAATTGGGAGGTGAGACTTGGCATAAACAATGGCAAGTCTGCTATTTTTCTCTTCACACTAATTCAACGTAGTCTCATACTAGGTTTCAATGTGCCTCTGGGAGTCTGAGTTGAGACTGCCCAAACTCAGTCAACACAAGACTCTAATACCCATCAGGGATAGGAAACTTTCATCCTATCAGTCTGGACTGGATTCAAATCCAAATCCCAGACATAACTAAACAGTGCTGCTCCATTCCCTCCCCCTAGTTTTAATCTAATTCTAGATTCTAAGGTACTACGGACGACCCATTTTGCAAAATCCTACATGATCCAATTGTACTCAGTGTTTTTTTGGAATAGCATCCCATTTTCCTTTTTGCCTGCCACTTCAAAACAAGATTTTTTTAATTCCTAGGAAAAAGATGAAAGGGTTAATTGCAACTTCCTGGCAGCTGGCTTTCGAGGCCTCAGTAACATAAATGCGGCGAGTTGTACTCATCCCCTCTCCCCCCGAACAGGGATTCTGATGCAGCGGCTCTGGGTCGGCACAATATTGGGCAGCCTGGAGCCTGACCCAGGCGGGGAAAAGGTAGGCCCGCCAGCGGGGCGGGGGTGGAGGGGTTGCAATCGCAGAGTATGGGGAGGGGGGGGGGTGGTGGGGGAACGGGGGGGGGTGCGCAACAGCCTATATTATTGTTGTGGAGCCTGGAGGAGAATTCTTGGTGCTCGGCCTGGTAGGCCCTTAAAATGCCATTGCTGTCTTCTGTATGCCACAGAACTCCGATTTGCATGAATTCATGATTCAAGCTGGTGCCGCAGCCACCCATGAAAATATGGGAATGAATTTAGCGGCAGCAGAAAGCAAGGTGGTAATTCCAATACTATGATTTTAAGTCCGCTAGCTTTTGCCTGATGGAGGGAGTTAAAATCAGCCCTCAAGACTTGCTAGTGTGTATATTGTATAAAATAAGAAAGAAATGCAGAAAAATGTTGTATTGCACACCTTGCTTTGGATGTTTATATTACTTGCCGAAGAAGAATGTGCACATGGTTTTATTGTACTCTGTCTGATAGGCAGATGTCCAATGTTATTAACTGAAAGAGCACAGATAGTTTCTTATGGTGACTGACTCAATGGAATGTCTGGGTCTCTGAGTAAGTGCCAGCAGTGTTTTTTTTTACTTTATTGGAGATATCATCCAGGATCACTCTTAATGGTAAGCAATGCATTCTAAATATTTTATTGGTGCTTGATGAAAAGCAGTTGAGCTTTCTCAGACAAATGGAATTAGAATAAAAAGGTTCCACATAGTATATACTGATAACTACAGCAAGAGACAAGGCTGCAAAATGGATGAGAAGCACAGCAGTGCCAGGATTAACATGACACTACACCCACTTAGGTCACGCTACAAACTGTTAAAAATAAGTTTATTCCTTTTTTGGAATAGCACTCCCCATTTTCCTTTTTGCCTCCCATTTCAAAGCCACTGACCTTATTCATCTGGGACACTAGGCCTGGGGATCACAAATTCCTTTGCTTCCTCAAGGGCTGCTTTGCCACTTGACATAATATTTCATTAGTGGGAGAAGGCACATAAAGAACAGAGCAGAGATAAATTCATTTTCTCACACAATCGGTGACTTAACCGCTAAAACTATCTTTTGGGAATCACTTTGGTGGTCAGCATGTTGCAATCCTGCCCTTTGCAGATCTTTTTATCACTTTGAAGACCGTGGTACAGCTGAAGTGAGAATTCTGAGATTTGGGATGGCAGTTACTGGAAAACGTTAACTGGGGGTTGGGAATGCAGACATACGGTTCAATTTTCCCCAGTGATTTGCGCCGTTCTTTTGGAGCAGGCCGCTTTTTTTGGCCTAAGTTAAAAAACCACAGTTTCCCCAATCAATTTGCACCTGCGTACCTCAGTTAGTTACGATTTTTTTAGGTTAGCTTTTTTTTCAGCCAAAGGGGACGTAACCTGCCACCCGCTCCAATTCTAGCCCATTAGGCAAGTTTGGCCAGCTGAGAGTTATTCCAGTTCTGCTTAGGCCAGCGTATGTGGCCTCTGCAGAAAAACCTTCTGGAGAGTTAAAGAAATTGGTGCAGGTAAAGAACTCGACATAGGTAAGTGCAGCAGATGCCCGGGAGAGAGGAAGTGAGAGAGAGGCAGACAGACACAGACAGGCAGACAGACAGATAGACACACCCCGATGGCCATTCGGGCGGACCAGACTGGGCCTTCTGCTGGGGGCATTGGAGGTAAGTTGCTGCAATATATTTTAATGTGTTTTTAAATTGATGCAATGTGTGGCGAGCTGGCTGTATGTTTCACTTTGCAGCCTCAGCTCGCATTGTGTCCCTGGTTACCATGGTAGCACGATCTATCTGGCCCAGATCAAGGCTCCACCCCCAAAACTAAAGGACAGATTAGGCCATGCCAAAATGAAGAAATCCAACGGGGAAACTTAGAACATTTTTCTTTGGCGTACTTGGGCCTCCAAAAATAGCGCGTAACTTCAAATATGACAAAAAAAAGCTTTGGGGAAAATTGAGCCTATAATATTTTGCTTTTTAGTAATATAGGAACAGGAGTAGCACAGTTAGCCCTCGAGCCTGTTACACTATTCTATTCTAGTGTCAGCTGTGGCTCTGTGTGTAACTGAGGCCCCGTCTGCTCTCTCAGGTGGATGTAAAAGATCCCTTGGCACTATTTCGAAGAAGAGCAGGGGAGTTATCCCCGGTGTCCTGGCCAATATTTATCCCTCAATCAACATAACAAAAACAGATTATCTGGTCATTTTCACATTGCTGTTTGTGGGAGCTTGCTGTGCGCAAATTAGCTGCCGCGTTTCCCACATTACAACAGTGACTACACTCCAAAATACTTCATTGGCTGTAAAGTACTTTGGGACATCTGATGGTCATGAAAGGCGCTGTATAAATGCAAGTTCTTCTTTTCTTTCTTTTCATGACTGCTGTGTGGTCGGAATGCAGCCAGGAGACTCTTTACTATGCAAATAGGAGGTCATATGTACATTTTCAGTTTTAGGACAATTCATTGTCAGCTGGTGCTCCAGCCAATGATGAGTCCAAAAGTAAGTTTTATTGTATCTTGGTGGTGCTTGGTGAAGCAGGAGTGCTCCTCTGGGCTCTACAAACTCAGCTTGTATCACTGCCACACCAGTTTTCCTCCCTCCTGAGATAAGATCCCCTGCATGGACCTAGCTTCTTCGGGCCCAGGGGTTGGCCGGACCGCCTGATATTGCGGCGGCCCGGAGCCAGCGGGCTATCCCATTGTGCTCATTTTCCGCCTGCTGCCCACCAGCTGAATGCTCAGGTCCGGCCCTCAAATGGGCCGGGTGATCCAACGGGATGATCAGGTGGCTGGCTGGCACATTCCACCTGAAGCTGGCCACCCGAAGTCTGCACTGGGGGAAAATCTACCGCTAAATATAGACATTTTTGTGGAAAAAATTCAAATTCAGCAGGGATGCAAAATGGACAGTAACAAATAGGAGGCCTGTTATTCACCCTGCTCAACCAGCCGGGTGTATAATGTGCCTCCGATTCACTACCATTCAAACAACATAATAAAAATAGATTATCTGGCCGTTATTACATTGCTGTTTGTAGGAGCTTGCTGTGCGCAAATTGGCTGCCGCATTTCCTACATTACAACAGTGACTACACTTCAAAAATATTTAATTGGCTGTAAAGCGCTTTGAGACGTCTGGTGGTCGTGAAAGGCGCTATATAAATGCAAGTCTTTCTTTCTTTCTTTTCATTTTTCACCCCTGCCAAAGTTATATTTCACCACATTTGTTTTTCAAACATTTTTCTGTGGTGACCACTGGAGCTAATTCACATAATTCTTGAAAACCAGTTGCTTTTTATTTTTTAATGCACCTAATTTTTTTACAGATCTGATTACTGGTTCTTACACTGAACAGACTGATGTTAGTTCAAAATAATGTATGTATTTTTCCCAAAACATCCTCGGGGACGCATTATTTGAACAGAGAAAAAGGAATTGTATTTGCATTCATGCGTTACGCTATTTGTAAATGACATAAGTGTTGTGTGTATTGGAATGGCTTCCTCCTAGCAGGAATGCTAGTCATAATTAGCTAAAGTGAAAAGGTATGGCTGACAGAATTCCAGTGGTCTTTAGAGAACAAGATTACAGATAGTGTCAAACATGGTTCTGTTTAAAATCTACCAAATTTGGTTTACGGCCTGTGGTTAACCACCCACAATATATACCGCATGCAACATATACTGTTTTGTAACAGTATTAAAGTGGCTGTGTAGTTTTCCAAGGAAGTCTTGCAAGACAATTTTATTTTTCCTTTTAAAAAAAATTATGTTTATCAAGACATTGGACGATTATGTAATCATTTACTATGCAGACAGGATTATACTGCACCAGGAAGAGTGATTTCTGTGCACAATTTTTCAGGACCACGTTGTTCCTGGCAGCTCTAAAGCTGTGAGGACAATTTTAACCCTACTCCTGGCTAGGGTTGCCAACTTTGGTTGAATGCATTCCTGAAGATTTTCTCTCTCCGACAGCCCTGCTCCCACATTGCCACCATTGGCTGTCCAACGCGTCTATACTTGTGGAGTACTGTGTTCCTGCGCCAATTGGAAAGTGAACAAACTCTTCATTACCCAATTGGATGATTCTTGACTGTCCGTTAAACAGCCCTTTTTTTTCCATCTCCAATCTTTTTATAACTA
The DNA here is from genome assembly GCF_044704955.1 of Pristiophorus japonicus. Classification (NCBI taxonomy): domain Eukaryota; kingdom Metazoa; phylum Chordata; class Chondrichthyes; family Pristiophoridae; genus Pristiophorus; species Pristiophorus japonicus. The sequence continues at coordinate 68,354,528 of NC_091985.1, forward strand.
ATAAGCAGAAGTGTTTAAAGAGAATAAAATAACAACACACCATTTTTGAATGGCCCTATGATTTTTCTCCTGGGTTGCTTGCAGCAGGGCCCTGGAGATTAATCTTCAATTCCTGGAGACTTAGGGCAATCCTGGAGGGTTGGCAACTCAGGCAAGGTTCCCATCCCTCCTGCTTTCGGTGGGATTCTCCCGGAATGGCGATTGTTATCCCGAGCGCTGCTGATGGTGACTCGAGAGAAACGGTCCTTACATGTGCAGCTCGCGCATGTGAAATACCCTGGCTCTCGTGGCTTGCCACAAACCACGTTGTCTGGGCCCTGCTGGTTTCCCGGCTATTTGGAAACACTACTTCCTTACTGGTTGTGAGCAACGGGACCAACCAAAATCACATGGAAACTCCATGGGGGAAAACTTGGATAAGACCTGAAAACGGGCGCAGGGACGATTAACCCGCACCCGTTCTTTGCAATGCAGGCAGGATGTTAAATTTGTGCTTCCTGCTATTTTAAATTACTTCAGCATGCCTGCACTGTTTATTGGCGGCACGCATCAGCAGGGGGCCCGATATCACGGATGGCTAGCACTACTTAAAGGAAGCCTGCAGCTCTTAAAGCGGGGGAGGAGGGGGCCCATTGTGGCTACAAGATTAGAGTACAAGGAAAGGAAATTATAAAGAACCTTTATAAAACACTGGTTCAGTCACAACTGGAGTATGTGTCCAATTCTGGGCACCATACTTAAGGAAGGATGTGAAACCTTTAGAGAAGGTTCAGAAAAGATTTACAAGAATGGTTCCAGGGATGAGAAACTTCAGTTGTGTGGATAGACTGGAGAAACTGAAGTTGCTCTCCTTAGAGCAGAGAAGATTGAGAGGAGATTTGATTGAGGTGTTCAAAATCACGAGGGGTCTCGATAGAGTAGATCGAGACAAACTGTTCTCATTGGCGGAAGGGTCGAGAAGCAGAGGACACAGATTTAAGGTGATTGGCAAAAGAACCAAAGGCAACATCAGGAAAACTTTTTTACACATCTGGAATGCACTGCCTGAGAGGGTGGTGGAGGCAGATTCAATCATGGCTTTCAAAAGGGAATTAGATAAGTACCTGAAAGAAAAAAAATTGCAGGACTATGGAGAAAGGGCAGGGGATTGGGACGAGATGAAGTGCTCTTGCCAAGAGCTGGGATGGGCTTGACTGACCGAATCACCTCCTTCTGTGCTGTAACCATTCTATGATTCAATAATTCTATGAAGAAGTGGTGGCAGTCCTTGCAGTCAAAGTTTGAAGAGTGACTGAACATGGAAGAGAGTGTTCACCAAGATTTACTGATAATGCACTGGAGGCCTTGGTGGAAGAGGTGGAATGGAGCAGAGATGTCCCGTATCCGCGAGGGGACAGGAGGCCCTCTAGATAAATGCTCAGGAGGCCGTGGGAAGAAATAGCAGCGGGGTGTTGCTCGTTGAACATGGATGCAGTGCAGGAAGAAGTTTAATCATCTCACATGTGTTATCAAGGTGATTAACTTCATTTTCAAACGACATATCCTACCAACTGCACTATCCACTGCTCAATTCACCACATCCCCATCACTCACCTGTCTACAGTCTCTCAATCAGGACTCAACCCTAACGTTTATACGCTTTACCTCCCCCCCGCCACACACACACTTAGCACTGTTGCAAGCCTCACACACACCCACACCTCAACTCATGCACACACACAGCTATTCAACCATGACAGCCACATCAACCAAACATATTGCATGATCCTCACTAACACATTTCCCTCTTTCTTGCAGGAGAAGGTGGCGCACAGCAGCAAAGTACTGGAGGAGGATAAGAGTGTCTGCAGGTTTTAAAACCCATGGAGGAGACAGTGCTGGCTATCATGGGATGGGGCATCGCTGAGGCTGTGGCCACTGGCAGCACTGAACTGATTGATGATGAGGGTACCTGCACAGCCACTTCTCCCTCATCCCTCAATCGCTTCTGAGAGGCTGCAAATGCACTTCCAACTATCTCCTCTCGCCTCACCACTACCTAACCCTTGTTCCTTTTTCATTTCAAAAACCCAACAACTGGAACCTGCCCAGGCAGCGAAGAAAGAGGAAGAGGAAGAAGACAGTGAAGATAAAGAGACACCATCGCTCGATCTTACACTCACAGCCACCAGCTCAGAGATTGACACTGCGTATTTTATAGGCTAGGATAGAGGAGGGATCTGCACATGACGAGATACCAGGCACAAGTGCGCAAGAGCCAGGGCGGGTGGGAAGAATAGCCCAGGTACCAGCTCGCTAGAGCAAGGTCGCACACTAGTTCTACTGCAGTGAACTCAAATGAGGACTTTGATGGGCCAGGCTACAGAAGAAGACTGATGGGTGTACACACCTAAATGTTTGGTGCCAGAAAGCCTGCACTCAATGTCAAGGAGCTTGGAGGAGTCCAGCACCAACGTCACAGAGCAAAGCGCAGAGGTTAGAGATCATCCTTTCCAACATGGAACAGGTGGTCACTTCCATCAGCACACTTGTGGAACCCAGCATGATGCAGAGCCTGATGGCTGATGTCTCAGCTTGCATAACAGCAGAAGCAGCTTCTACCAAAGGTCTGAGTGCAGCCAGCAAACATGGCAGCGCTGGCGTTAAATCTGCATTGCACACTGATTGATGTCATAATCTACCTGCTCTGCATGCTGCCAGTGGTTGTTGGGTGTTACTTTACCAAGATGCCATCAGAAGGGTGCGTGCGCATCTAGGACTTGCTTTTTGATCTTTAGCGCCAAAAGAATAGGCACTACAGAGCCCAATTTCTCCCTCCACGAGAGAGCAACACCAAGTGGGGGAGGGAGAAAGAGAAAGCAACACAAAATGGGAGAGAGAGAGGAATACAAACTGGGAGAGGGAGTGAGAGAGCAACAGAAACTGGGAATGGGAGAGAGAGAGCAACACAAACTGGGAGAAGGAGGAAGAGAAACACAAACTGGAAGAGGGAGGGAGAGAAACACAAACTGGGAGAGGGAGGGAGAGAAACACAAACTGGAAGAGGGAGGGAGAGAAACACAAACTGGGAGAGGGAGGGAGAGAAACACAAACTGGGAAAGGGAGGGAGAAAGAAGCACAAACTGGAGGGAATATAAGAGCATAAGAAATAGGAGCAGGAGTAGGCCATTCGAGCTTGTTCCGCCATTCAATAAGATCATGGCTGATCTTCCACCTCAACTCTACATTCCTGCACTATCCCCACATCCCTTGATTCCCTTAATATCCCCAAATTTATCAATCTCTGTCTTAAATATACTCAACGACTGAGCCTCCACAGCCCTCTGGGGCAGAGAATTCCAAAGACTCACAACCTTTTGAGTGAAGAAATTTCTCCTCATCGCAATCCTAAATGGCCGATCCCTTATTCTGAGACTGTGACTCCCAGTTCTAGACTCCCTAGCCAGAGGAAACATCCTCCCAGCTTCTACCTCGTCAAACCCTGTAAGAATTTTATGGTCTGGAATTTGAGGTCAGCAGCGAAGCAAAGATGTTTGCCATTGGCCCCAAAGTTAACTTCCCAAAAAAATCTCACAATCTCTGTGATGAGAAGACTGTGCTTTTCGATGTGCAATTGAGATTAGTGTAGTGTAGTGGGAATCCCACAGCACAATCTGCCATCAAGAAGCTATCTAAGCAGCCAATCACGATGCAGTATTCTCACAGAGAGCGATCCAGGAAGTGAAGAAGTTGCTTTTATTCAGAATTTAAAAAAATGTTAGAGAATAAAACACAGATTGGTATCTCGCATGGGAAAAGGTAAACCTGAAATAAAGATGAACAAACTTTGAAAAAATGTTAATTTAATTTTTTTAAGTTTTTAAAAAATTGTAGTTTTTATTATTATGCTGAAACTTGACAATCCTCAAAATTAAAATTTGTTTGTCAAGGTCATAACATTTGTTTAGCAGTCAATATGCTGTTAAAACCCCAGTTACACCTAATCCAACAAGGCCTAACATTTAATGAGGTATTCAACAATTATATTTCTGTGGAAAAGCCCGGGTTTTTGGCAGTTTCACTGATTTCATAGATGGCACTGATTGCCGGCTATCGGGGGGGGCAGGGGGTGGAGGGCACAGCACAGCCAGTGACTGATCACAACTTCAGGACTCCCGTTAGTTTGCAGTTATTACCCATCGCAAATTCTGGGCCATTATGTTTCAATGAGATCACCTCTCAATCCTCTAAATTCTGGGGAATACAGGCCGAGGGCTAGATTTTACACTTTTGTGCAGGTTGCCCAAAAATGGGCATTATTTCCGGCGTGGGCGGTGAAAATGGGTTTTCAGATCGCCGGCTTGTCGCCAGTTCTCAAAGCCCGTAGTCTCCATTTTAAAAATTGGAAGTTACTGCAAGCGATCTGAAATGGGCGTTAGCATGAAATCTCTCTGACCTTCTGCTGTAAAGTATCGCCATCCTTAGCAACGGCATGGCAACGCTCGATTCCTGTGATTCAGGAGGTCAGGGGTCATCGTTACATGTGCATAAGAGGAGACACAGAGAGAGAGGGAGCTGAGAGGGAGTGACGGCGTGTGTGGGTGTGGTGTGGCTGCTTTGGGAGGAAGGAGGGAGAGTTTCGAGCTTTATAGCAAATTGTGCCAAAACACTTAGCTGTTACCAGCCAGATATTTCCCTGAATTTGGTGCCTATAATGGAGGGAGTGGCGGAGGCAACACAGCACGCTGTGGAGACTGACTCGGGCGAGAGCAGTGAGCTGGGAGAGGAGCACATTGGAGGACGCAAAAGAGCAAGGAGGTTCTCAGACGAGGCTAATGCCTTCCTCGTGCAGGAGGTCGCGTCACGCTGGGGTGATTTGACACAAGGCGGGCATGGGAAGCCCACCCCAAAGGCCTACCAGAAGATATGGGCCAAGATAGCAGAGGTGGTCTCGTCGGTGACCAACTAGATGCGTGAGGGCAACCAATGCCACGAGTGTTGGAACAACCCTGTCGGATCCGCAAGAGTAAGTATTACATTTATTTACATGTACTTATATATTTATATAATTTGATTTGTAAGAGTCATGAGTGACTATCATCAGATGTGAGGTCTTACACTTTTACCGGGAATGTTGTACTCAAAGCCTGCGGTCATGATGCACGTCTTTAGGTAAAGAATGATAATTATCATAATAATCATGATTACATCTGTCGGTTATGTGTTGTATCAGTTTCTGTGACAGTACCTAGCAATGATATCACGCAATTATCTCATGCCATGTCATCCTGTTACCTTTCACAGAAGAAGCTATTGACGAATAGGTCTGAGCAGAGGCGAACGGGTGGGGCGCCATCAGTCATCAGTGACCTCATTGACATGGAGGAGCGGGTGATCGCACTAGTAGGGAGCAACCCCCGGTCGGCCACGCAGGCAGCTGCAGACCCTGAAGTGATGCCACGTGAGTAAAGTATACACCATTGTGTGATGTAAAATCAATAGATGCCACACCCACTCATATCTGAACAATAATATATGATAGATGATTTCTAAAATTGTCCTATAAATACTGCTGGCCTCATGAGAATCATTGCAATGCAAATGTGTTGATGGTCATGAAATGTGATGTCTATGATGAATGTGGTAGCGGTGGTGCTTTTGTCGTGCATACACTGTGTGTAGCGCTGGACTCATCTTGTCACCCTAGCACCCTCTTCTCCTCTAATAACCTCATTTGTGTTTTGCAGCTCAGCCAACAGCGTGGCCCCAGGCAAGACCACAGAGGTCATAAGGTGGGGGCGTGGGGCCGGACTTGCCGGACAATCCTACATCTGGTGCTGAGGAGCTCCGATTCTCGCCCGTCAATCCACTGGATCTGTTCTTCACGGATGAGAGCGCGGACTTCGAGGAGTCTGCATCGCCAGGCTCCAGAAGGCATTCCACCCCAAGGCCATCTAGTGCTCCTCCGGCCATTCCCACCTCCACTCTGGAGGTACTGGGCCCAAGCACCTCGCCACAGGGCACTCCAGGTGTCCCCAGGACGGCGCCAACCCCGCGGAGGTTTCATGGATGCGACAGGTCTGCTTCACGAGCGACAGATGAGAGCGCAGAGATGGTACAGTCACCCAGGAGGACTGTAGACATAGGTGACCAGAGCCTACATGCATTGGTTGACATCCCGACAGCTGGCCAGCATCTCCGGTACCGTGACGGAGTATGTTCCGCGGATGGTAGAGGCCCTGGAGGCGATAGCCATGAGCACTCGTGGCACAGCCCTCCGAGTGGTCCCGGAGCGTGGCACTCCACCACTAGGCTCTGCACCCCCAGTGCCAACAACACATGAGAGGCAGGAGCAAGATCCTGCTTCTGCATCTGATAATGTTGCCATCTCGGTACCCTCCGCTCCCGGGTCCGTGCAACCACTGGCTGTGCCTTCATCCCCGCCAATGAGGCACCACCTGAGGAACTCCTTGGCCAGGCGGCATGGAGCAAGGAGGGGAAAGGGTAGAGGTGGGGAGAAGAAGGGGAGGGGGGAAGGAAAGTGAGGTGCATGTCCGCAGGTGATGGCTGTGTTATATCTCCATCTCAGTGTATGCAATTTGTTGTAATGTATAAGAACATAAGAAATAGGAACAGGAGTTGGCCATATAGCCTCTCGAGCCTGCTCCGCCATTCAATAAGATCATGGCTGGTCTGATCATGGACTCAACTCCACTTCCCTGCCCGCTCCCCATAACCCCTTATCCCCTTATCGTTTAAGAAACTGTCTATTTCTGTCTTAAATTTATTCAATGTCCCAGCTTCCACAGCTCTCTGAGGCAGCGTATTCCACAGATTTACAACCCTCTGATAGAAGAAATTTCTCCTCATCTCTGTTTTAAATGGGCGGCCCCTTATTCTAAGATCGTGCCCTCTAGCTCTAGTCTCCCCTATCAGTGGAATCATTCTCTCTGCATCCACCTTGTCAAGCCCCCTCATAATCTTATACGTTTCGATAAGATCACCTCTCATTCTTCTGAATTCTAATGAGTAGAGGCCCAACCTATTCAATCTTTCTTCATAAGTCAACACCCTCATCCCCGGAATCAACCTAGTGAACCTTCTCTGAACTGCCTCCGAGGCAAGTATATCCTTTCGTAAATATGGAAACCAAAACTGCACGCAGTATTCCAGGTGTGGCCTCACCAAAACCTTATGTAGCGGTAGTAAGACTTCCCTGCTTTTATACTCCATCCCCTTTGCAATAAAGGCCAAGATACCATTGGCCTTCCTGATCACTTGCTGTACCTGCATACTTTTGTGTTTCATGCACAAGCACCCCCAGGTCCCGCTGTACTGCAGCACTTTGCAATCTTTCTCCATTTAAATAATAACTTGCTCTTTGATTTTTTTCTGCCAAAGTGCAAGACCTCACACTTTCCATCTGCCAAATTTTGCCCACTCACTTAGCCTGTCTATGTCCTTTTGCAGATTTTTTGTGTCCTCCTTGCACATTGCTTTTCCTCCCATCTTTGTATCATCAGCAAACTTGGCTACGTTACGCTCAGTCCTTTCTTCCAAGTCGTTAATATAGATTGTAAATAGTTGGGATCCCAGTACTGATCCCTGCGGCACCCCACTAGTTACTGGTTGCCAACCAGAGAATGAACTATTTATCCCGATGCTGTTCTCTATTAGTTAGCCAATCCTCTATTCATGCTAATATATTCCCCCCAACCCCGTGAACTTTTATCTTGTGCAGTAACCTTTTATGTGGCAGCTTGTCAAATGCCTTCTGGAAATCCAAATACACCAGATTCACTGGTTCCCCTTTATTCACCCTGTCTGTTACATCCTCAAAGAACTCTAGCAAATTTGTCAAACATGACTTCCCCTTCATAAATCCATGCTGACTCTGCCTGACCGAATCTTGCTTTTCCAAATGTCCTGCTACTGCTTCTTTCATAATGGACTCCAACATTTTCCCAACCACAGATGTTAGGCTAACTGGTCTATAGTTTCCTGCTTTGTCTGCCTCCTTTTTTAAATAGAGGCGTTACATTTGCAGTTTTCTAATCTGCTGGGACCTCCCCAGAATCCAAGGAATTTTGGTAAATTACAACCAATGCATCCACAATCCCTGCCGCTACTACTCTTAAGACCCTCGGCTGAAAGCCATCAGGTCGAGGGGATTTATCTGCCTTTAGTCCCATTATCTCCCTGAGTACTAGATCTGGGTGTCACATGGCGGGGGGGGGGGGCGTCATCAGCCAGATGGCTAGTCCATATCGTATGGGGGGGGAGGGGGGGCCAACCTGTTGGTTTGCATTTGTGTTCTGTGTTGCTGGACATGTTGACCATTTGCTTGATGTCAATGTTCGAAAAAGTGGGGTGGGGATGGGGTGTTTTTGCCTGTGATACTTATGATTTCAGACCAATGGTCGTATTAAGTGTTTTTTATTCAACATAACCTTGTTGCACATTGTCTCAGGTAGCTGGACCATTACACACTGGTGATTTCTTAACATGGAAGGGTATAATTACACTTAACTTGAATCAACTTAAACTTTAACTGGCACCAAGGTGATGCCCACCATTAATGTCTGAGCTGCACAAACAGCAGTGGCTCAGCTTTGTCAATAACACCACGTTCTTTCAGGCAAATCGCTCATTTATGAGCTGCTGACATAAGAGTCTTGAAGCAATGAAGCCTCGGGCCCTTTCCTGCGGTCTGGAGGTGGGTGTGGGCATGGTTGCATAGCCAGCCTGATTGTCTGCCCCTAGCTCAGTATCCAGCCCCTCGTCCTCCTCTTCCTCGCTCTCCTGAGGTGGACCATCAGTCCCTTCTTGCAATTCTTGTCCTCTCCTGATAGCCAGGTTGTGCAGCATGGAGCACATGACCACGAATTGAGCTACCTGATCAGGGTTGTATTGTAGCTCCCCTCCTGAGTGCTCCAGGTATCTAAAGCGCTGCTTAAGCACTCTAAATGTTTTCTGGACCACATTGCGTGTGGCTCTGTGGCTCTTGTTGTATCGCTTCTCGGCCTTGGTGTGAGTGTCACGCAGGGGGTTCATCAGCCAGATAGCTAGGCCATATCGTTTGTCACCAAGCATTCAGCATTGACCTTGTGGCTGACTTGTAAACATGTCAGCGACAGTGCTCTCATGCAGGATGTGAGCCTCATCGAAGTTGCCCGGATATTTGGCATTCACTGCCATAATTATTTGGTTGTGGTCGACAACTAGTTGGACCTTCAGGGAATGAAATCCTTTTCTGTTGTGAAAAACCTCTGGGTCCTGAGGAGGTGCCCGCATGGTGATGTGTGTACACTGTATTGCTCCCTGCACCTTGGGGAACTTAGCAATGCGGTAGAATGCTCCAGTCCTGTCAGTCTCCGTGGTCATAGGGAAGCTGATAAAGTCCATCCTCTGCGCATACAGGGCCTCCGTGACCTGTCTAATGCAGCAATGTGTGACATGCTGAGACATAGGGGAAATGTCGACCACGGAGGCCTGAAAGGAAATGGATGCATAGAACGACAGTGCCGCGGTGACCTTGACCTTGATGGACAGTGATGTCCTGAAGGTGCTGACAGGCTGCAGATCTGTACTGATGAGCTGGTATATCTCACTGATAACCACTTTGTGGAAGCGCAGTCTCCAAAGGCAGGTGTTCGCAGATAAGTCGAGGTAAGACCGCTTCTCCCTGTAAGTGCGAGGTGTGTATGGTCTGGACCTCCTCCTCAGTCTGGCACATCTTAGATTGGGCACATAATGCTGTGCATTAGACGTTGTGCCATTTGCACTCTGCAGCATCTGCGTTGAATTTCGATGCAGGCTGAGAAATGGCTGGCCCCATTCTAATAAAAGTATAATGCCGATTGTTCACAAGCAATAAATTTCCAAACTAAGACATCTACAGTAAAACCCAATCGTCCACAGTATGAAAAGATGTGTGTTCAGATGGTCACATCACCTGGGAAGAACTCCAGAGTCAATCCAAACTCCCTCGAAGTTGAAGCAGCCTTTTCAATGAAGCGGCCTGCTATTTACAAAATGGCGTCCACACCGCTGTGATTAGTTCAGAACAGTTCAACTTTTTCAGAGCGGTGTTTTCGGCGAGCAATATTGTGGCCGAGATGTGTGCGAGGTGCTGAAAGTAATGCTGGGCGATATACTCGGCGTTAGTTTCGGCAAATGTGATCTTTACAACAAAAAAAAGTGGGTGGTCGGTATTATTGAATCTTGGTGTTAATTACGTGCCGAAAGTAATGCTGGGTGATTTTATGGGTGTTGAGTTCGCCCATTCTGATGATTTCGCCCCCAAAAATGGGCGGGGGTATTATTTTTTTCCCGGTGTTACGTACATGGTGAAAGTAACGCTCAGCAATAAGTGTCCGAAAAATGGGCGTCAGTTTCCATTTTGTGGCTAAATGGGCGATATCTGGGTGTTACACCTCATTTCAGCGTTAAAATGGATGTTAAGTGGGCGTTATGCATGCAAAAATAATGGAAAATCTAACCCCTAATCTCCTCAATATCTTCTCATATGACAATCCCCCCATCCCAGGAATCAGTCTGGTGAACCTTTGTTGCACTGCCTTAGGTAAGACTAAAACTGTACACAGTACACCAAGTGCGGTCTCCCCATGGCCTTATGTAATTGCAGTAAATCTTCCTTACTCTTATTCTTCAATCCTTTTGTAATAAAGGCTAACATACCATTTGATTTCCTAATTGCATGCTGTACCTGCATGTTAACTTTCAGTGATTCCTATACAAGGACACCCAGGTCCCTCTGAATAACAACATTTCTCAATCTCTCATCATTTAAAAAATATTCTACTTTTCTATTTTTTCCAACCAAAATGGATAACTTCAAATTTCTCCACTTTATACTCCATCTGTCATGTGCTTGCCCACTCACTTAACCTTTCTATGTCCCTTTGCAGCCTTTTTTCATCCTCCTCATGACTTACTTTCCCACCTAGCTTTGCATCATCAGCAAACGTTACACTTGGTCCCCTTATCTAACTCATTGATATATATTGTAAATAGCTAAGGCTCAAGCACTGATCCTTGCGGCACCCCATTAGTTATAGTCTGCCAACCTGAAAATAACCCGTTTATTCGTACTCTCTGTTTTCTGACCATTAACCGATCCTCAATTCATGCTAACTCAATTAAGGTAAATGCAATAACATTTCGAAACAGTGGGCAAATATCACGTGATCAAATATCATGTGGATCAAAGGTCACATGATCAAATCTCCAGGTATATATCAAACCAGAGTTAGCAAACTTATCCCTGGTGGAAACTGGGTGGGGAGGCAGTTAAAATGGCCTGAATTACTTACTAACCCTGGAGCCACCAGGATCCCGCCGTCCGTGATTTTAACCTCTTTTCCTGAGCAGGCGGCAAGAACTCCTGCAGCCAGTGGGGTCCTTCTTTCGACAGTAGGTACCAATTACGTCTTCGGGACCCAACTTTAACTCAGGCCTGAGCAGGGAAGCCACTCCAGCTTTCCCACCAAGTCAACCTGGGACAGAAAAGGATCAGCCATAGAAGAGCCCAAATAGGTAAGTGCTCTTCTTTTCTTTGTGCGATCAAGAGGAGCAGGAGTGCTCCTCTAGGCCTCACATGAAAGCTTAGTCCTCCCTTGCACAAGATTCTTCCCCGCCCCCAGCTTTCTAAATATGAGATGCCCTAGAACCCAAACGCCTTGTGTCGGTGGGTGGCCTCCAGTCTAAGCTAAGTTTCAAATCTGGCGTACAACTGAAAGGCAAAAAATGTATTCAGACCATGGAAAATGCCTATAGGGCAAAAAACAATGGCCCTGAAATTCCTGGGACTGGATATAGTTGTAATGTCTGTAGCTCCACACTGTGGACGCCTGTGTTACTGCAGCTAGTGCTGTTCAATAAAGATCAGGTCACCTGATCAGCAGGGGACGTTTTCCAGAACCTGCAGCCATCTTACAGGCTGTGTGATGTGTGTTCTCTGAAGATATGACATTTGGCGACGAGAATGGGATCTAATCAGATAATATAAAGCTGAAAATTTTGTTGGTGAAGGATTCAGCCAGCCGACAGAAAGACTTTGAGAGCTTCTCTGTTTTTGGAAACAGCTACAAATCTGAGGTAAATTACGAGCACACTTGGTTAAACTGCCAGAGTCAAAATGGCTGCCCCTATGGGAGTTATAGGGCATGTGGGGACATTTCAACGCGACCGTGAAAGTTTCAGAGCGTATGTGGATCGGCTAGACATGTTTTTCACTGCAAATAATATTGAAATTCCCAGTAATGAAGACAATAACCGGGCAGTGTTGGAACAAAAAAGGGCTATATTCTTAACTGAGGCCGAACCCGAGTTGTATGAAACGCTGATAAATTTGCTTGTGCCTAACAAGCCAAAGGATACAACACTGGAACAGAAGTTAGAACAACATTACAGCCCCGTTCCATTAGAAATTGCTGAAAGTGGCCAAAGAAAATATCAGTGAGTACATTGTAGCATTAAAAAAGCTATCCACTGTAATTTCGGAGACTTTCAGAACCGAGCATTGCGTGACCGCTTTGTTTGTGGGATGAAAAATGATGCGATCAGAAGAAAGTTATTGACGACGCCTAACTTGACTTTTGATTTAGCTTGTCAGACAGCTAGTTCGATGAGCATGGCTGACCAATATTCCCAAGAATTTCATACTAATTTCAGTCATCAGACAACCGAGGTAAATCGCCTGCAGGTTCTATGTAAAAGGCGGTGGGGCCCCAAAGTCTCTGAAACTGGAAATGGGAACAGAGCATGGACATCCTGCTGTCGGTGCCTGGGACAACACATTGCTCAAAGTGGTCGATATGTGAAGGCAGATTGTTTCTTCTGCAGGAAAACTGGGCATCTTGCGAAGGCATGCTGACTGAAGGGTAAACCAGCTTTCAAAGCTATGAGTAGAAATCCCCAGAGACTACATAGCATGGAAGAACAACAACAGGACGAGGAGATGTTAGAGTTAAACGTCATCAGGAGCATGAGGTTAATGGGCGGCGATTCGAAAAGTATCATAATCCACATAGATGTTGCAGGATTCAAGATAACCATGGAAATCGACACGTGCATCCATGAGTGTAGTACCGGAGTCGCTATACCTCAACAAATTGCGTGATTTCACATTGGAGAAAGCCAAGAAAGAGCTGCGAGGCTACTTGGGAGAGAACATTCTGGTGGTAGGTCATATCACTGTACTGGTGAAATACAAGGATCAAGTTCAGAGCTTGCCTCCAATAGTAGTGGCAGGAGACAAGCCGGCCTCACTGGGAAGAAATTGGTTGGGATCACTGAAGTTGGATTGGAGTGAGATTTTTCGTGTTGAAATGAGATTTGCGTCAAAGGATGATTTCATCAAGAATTATCCAAAGGTGTTCCGCAAAACAGGCAGTCCGATTCAAGGCGAGTGTCAGGGTACAGAAGGATGCTAGATCGGTTTACGGCAAGCCATGTTCCGTACCATATGCTCTCAAGGAGAAAGTTGAGTAAGAACTCAAAAGACTAGAGACTGAGAACATTATTTCTAAGATAGATTGATGTAATTGGGCTACACCCATTGTTGTTGTACCTAAATCTGATGGTAAGGTAAGATTGTGTGGTGATTATAAAGTAACCGTAAACCAGGTTCTAGAGGGTAGTGTCCCCAATATAGAAGAGTTGTTCACAACACTGACAAGGGGTCAGTTTTTCTCAAAGTTGGATCTTACGAATGCCTACTTATAGCTTGAACTAGATGAGGAGTCCAAGTCAATTTAATAGGCTACCAGTTTGAGTGTCTTCCACGCCTGCCATATTCCAAGGGGTAATGAACCAGATTTTGCAAGGTATTGAAGGCGTAGGATGTTATTTAAATGACATACTCATTTCAGCACCAAATCGGCAAATTCATAATGACATATTGAATGAAGTCCTCAAACGGCTAGAGAAACACAGAGTACGAGTGGCTGCTTGCAAGTGTGAGTTATTTCAAAACTCAGTGGAGTACTTAGGGTACAGAGTAGACAAAGATGGTTTTCAAACCAAGGAAAAACTGGATGTAATCAGAAATGCACCCACTCCCAAGAATGTCACTGAACTTCGATCATTTTTGGGTCTTTTGAACTATTATGGGAAGTTCCTACCAAATTTGGCTACAGTGTTACATCCACTGAATGACCTATTGAAAAAACAGGTCTATTGGAAGTGGTCAAAAGAATGCGATACAGCATTCAAGGAGTGTAAAAGCAACTTGGTAGAGAGCACCATGTTAGTTCAACTATGACATATCTCAGGAGATCAAGCTAGCATGTGATGCCTCTCCATATGGAGTTGGGGCAGTAGTCTCTCATGTATTACGTAGTGGGGAGGAGAGACCAATTGCTTTTGCTTCACGCACTCTCAGTGCCAGTGAGCGTAATTATGCGCAAATTGAAAGGGAAGCTTTGGCATTAATTTTTGGGGTCAAGAAATTCTACAAATACTTGCATGGTCATAAGTTTACTCTAATTACAGACCATAAGCCCCTGACAGCAATCCTCCATCCAAAGCCCCCTGTTCCAACATTAGCTGCAGCCTGAATGCTGAGATGGGCTTTGATTTTGTCAGCATATACATATGATATTGAATACAGATGATCAGCTGATCACAGTAATGCTGATGCTATGTCCAGATTGCCTTCCCCATCACATGTTACACCCGATAGGGAAGAGGTGTTCTATTTTTCATACATCGATGAACTGCCAGTCACAGCTGAAGAGATTGGGAGGGCAACCAAATGTGCCCAAGTTATGTCAAAAGTGTATGAGTATATTGCAAACGGATGGCCAAACCAGGTAATAGACAAAGATATTTATCCATTCTTCATTCGTAAGAATGAATTATCAGTCGATAAAGATTGTATCATGTGGGCTGCAAGAGTGGTTATACCAAATAAATTCAGGTCCAAATTATTAGGAGACCGCCATGACCAGCACCTGGGAATGTGCTTGACCAAGAGTTTTGCAGCAGTAGCTAATGTAACACCACTTTTTTAAAAAGGAGGGAGAGAGAAACGGATAATTATAGACCGGTTAGCCTGACATCAGTAGTGGGGAAAATGTTGGAATCAATCATTAAGGATGAAATAGCAGTGCATTTGGAAAGCAGTGACAGGATCAGTCCAAGTCAGCGTGGATTTATGAAAGGGAAATCAAGCTTAACGAATCTTCTGTAATTTTTTGAGGATGTAACTAGCAGAGTGGACAAGGGAGAACCAGTGGCTGTGGTGTATTTGGACTTTCAAAAGGCTTTTGACAAGGTCCCGCACAAGAGATTGGTGTGCAAAGTCAAAGCGCATGGTATTTGGGGTAATGTACTGACGTGGATAGAGAACTGGTTGGCAGACAGGAAGCAGAGAGTCGGGATAAAGGGGTCCTTTTCAGAATGGCAGGCAGTGACTAGTGGAGTGCCGCAAAGCTCAGTGCTGGGACCCCAGCTCTTTACAATATACATTAATGATTTGGATGAAGGAATTAAGTGTAATATCTCCAAGTTTGCAGATGACACTAATCTGGGTGACGGTGTGAGCTGTGAGGGGGACGCTAAGAGGCTGCAGGGTGATTGGACAGGTTAGATGAGTGGGCAAATGCATGGCAGATGCAGTATAATGTGGATAAATGTGAGGTTATCCATTTTGGGGGCAAAAACATGAAGGCAGAATATTATCTGAATGGCAGCAGATTAGGAAAAGGGGAGGTGCAACGAGACCTGGGTGTCATGGTTCATCAGTCATTGAAGGTTGGCATGCAGGTACAACAGGCAGTGAAGAAGGAAAATGGTATGTTGCCCTTCATAGCTAGGGGATTTGAGTATAGGAGCAAGGAGGTCTTTCTGCAGTTGTACACGGACTTGGTGAGGCCTCACCTGGAATATTGTGTTCAGTTTTGGTCTCCTAATCTGAGGAAAGATGTTCTTGCTATTGAGAGAGTGCAGTGAAGGCTCACCAGACTAATTCCAGGGATGGCTGGACTGTCATATGAGGAGAGACTGGATCAACTGGGCCTTTATTCACTGGAGTTTAGAAGGATGAGAGAGGATCTCATAGAAATGTATAAGATTCTGATGGGACTGGACAGGTTAGATGCGGGAAGACTGTTCCCGATGTTGGGGAAGTCCAGAACCAGGGAACATAGTCTTAGGATAAGGGGTAGGCCATTTAGGACTGAGATGAGGAGAAACTTCTTCACTCAAGAGAGTTGTTAACCTGTGGAATTCCCTGCCGCAGAGACTTGTTGATGCCAGTTCATTGGATATATTCAAGAGGGAGTTAGATATGGCCCTCACGGCTAAAGGGATCAAGGGGTATGGAGAGAAAGCAGGAAAGGGGTACTGAGGGAATGATCAGCCATGATCTTATTGAATGGCGGTGCAGGCTTGAAGGGCAGAATGGGCGACTCCTGCACCTATTTTCTATGTTTCTAGGTACTTATGGTGGCCAGGTCTTGATAAAGGTATATAGTTCATCGTCAGTCAGTGTACAACATGTCAATCGGTAAGCAAGCAATCACCATCAGTACCATTACAGCCATGGAAATGGCCTCCCAGGGTGTGGCAAAGGCTACATATCGATTTTGCTGAGCTAGAAGGACAACAATTGTTCATTGTGATTGATAGCCATTCGAAGTGGGTCGAGCTGTTTCCAATGTGGAAAATAACAGCAAATAAAACATCAGACATTTTGCCTCCCAGAAGAAATTGTTTCGGATAATAGACCACAATTTTGTTCAGAAGAATTTGAACAATACACTAGCAAAAATGGTGTGAAACATACCAAGGTTCCACTGTACCACACTACTTCAAATGGTGCAGCAGAACGCACTGTACGAATTGTAAAACGTGCCCTCGTCAAACAAATGTTGGATCCAAATCCAAAGAAACGACAGTTGTCATTGGACCACAAATTGGCTAATTTTCTAATAACGCATCGTAATACTTCTCACAACTATTGGTGGAACACCAGCAGAGTTGTTTCTCAAACAACAGCCCGAACCCTGTTCTCGTTGTTAAAACCAAACTTGGCACAGTCCGTAGAAGAGACACAATTAAGACAGAAAGAGAATCATGATAGAGATAAAGTAAAAGAGAGAAGTGTGAAATTAAATCAGAAGGTGAGAGTGAAGAACCATCACCATAAATAGGTAAAGTGGTTACCAGGAAGAGTGGTGCAGATATGTGGTCCTCACACATATTTGTTCAAGATGTTTGATAATGGACAGGTTAGGTTTGTTCACATTGATCATATTTTACCCACAGACATGGAAGTAGTTGAAGGTGGGAGTGATTCAATTATTTCTGACTCATCAGATAGTTTTGATATACCAGTAGCATATCCTACATTCAATGTACTGGAAACAAATCCAAGAGAAAGTCAGAATTTAAGTCTGAGTCCGAGTCAGGAAAACAAACAGTCAGAAGTTAGAGAGAGTTCAAATGGAAATCAAGGGCATCCCTTGCAGGAAAACTTTCCTCAGGATCAGCCTCGAATGAGTTTAAATTTGACACCATGTTTGGAAGGTTCTGTTCGAGAGCGAAGGTATCCTCTTCGAAACAGAAAACAAATAGTTAACTTGATTTGTAAATATGGCAAAATAAGTCCATATCGTTTGTTATATATAACCATGCAAGTTATGTATGATGATTGTTTATTATAATAACTCTTCATTAAGGAGGGAGAAGTGTAATGTCTATAGCTCCACACTGTGAATACGTGTGTTACTACAGTTAGTGCTGTTTAATAAAGAGTGGGTCACCTGACCAGCAGGGGAAGTTTTCTGGAACCTGCAGCCATCTTCTCTGAAGATATGACAACGGTATAAGTCACATTTGCACCTGGGAGGGTTTTGGAAAATGGGCCAAATCTCGGCTCTGCTCAGTATTCCACTCCATTTGGACTGGACTATGAAATTCTGGACAGGGGTATGTGGGCAGATCTTCTGCTACGTCAAAGGGGCTTGACAGGGGAGTTTCCTGGATTCATTTGAAAATTCCTCCTTTTACGCACTTGAAAGGACTCAATAGAACTTGAGCCACTTGAGACTTGCTGTAATTTTCTTTGAGGCCATCTAAAGGCCCCAAACCTTCACTAGACTAAGGAAATCAATTCCTTCTCTAGTTGGAGTGTCTCCTGTGAGCCCATTTGGCCCTCTGGTGGGTTCTGCTGTACTTTTAGAAGGTGCAGATCAGCTCCAGCAGATGTAGCCACTGCTGATGTGCCTTTGCATGTGCGGGGATCTCATCCCAGCTTTGCAAATGTGCCTGAATCTCTAATCTTATGTAAGAGCAGATGGGATTTGCGCTCTGCTGCACATATGTCAATATGGAGGGGGGTCACATAAATTTCCAGATCAATGTATCTGGAAATTTATGTGACCCCCTATCTGTTAGGCATACAATGCAGATTGGCTCAAAAGTCCCATTGATTAAAAAATAGGGCCTAAA
The DNA here is from genome assembly GCF_044704955.1 of Pristiophorus japonicus. NCBI lineage: Eukaryota > Metazoa > Chordata > Chondrichthyes > Pristiophoridae > Pristiophorus > Pristiophorus japonicus. The sequence continues at coordinate 68,372,987 of NC_091985.1, forward strand.
AATCTGCAATTGACACCTCACGACTTTGTTGCTCACCCTGGCAAATTTTCTGGAGTTGGAGGAGGTTTCTGAATTTGACTAATTCAATTGCATGAACAAACCATCCTCCATATTACAACATGCACAGAGTGCTGGTGCTACTGGCATACTCAAAGCAGCAGAATTGCCGGCTGTATATTTAACTAGCTCTATTAATTTGGTGTTATTTATAGGCAAATTTAGATTCAATGAACTAACAATTAATTAGTGTATAGCGTGCAGAAGGGTATTTGAAATATCCAAAGTTATTTTGTTAAGTAAAAATAGCAGCTGACAATTCCACTTGTCAAACTTCTGCAAATTTGATCCTTGCATGTAATTCAATTACTGCATTTGTATGACATGATATGCTCTTACGACCCATCTGTCAATGCTGTCTGTAACTTGAGTCCAGCCTCAGCAAGAGTGGACCTGTCAATCGGGGCACATTTCAACATATCAAGGGAGATAGAAATATATAAAAATTGAATAGCTGAAGGTTAAAGTAAGTTGGGTGAATGCTATTATGTGGGAATTCCCTTTGAAGGATTTACTTGCAAGAATTTTGGTAACCTTCTGATCGGTAAACTGATGCCAATGAAGGATCAGTAACCAAATTGTTAAGATTTAGAACTTGTATATTCTTCATAGAAAGAATGTAAGTAACTTGTGCTTGTAAGTAACACTAGTTTGTTCTCCTGTTAATCCCCAGCTAGAAATTCACTGTTAGAACAATTTAGAATGCAATATAAATGCTTTTTAAAAAACTGGGGTACCAAATTGGAGAGTGAAGGCCCATTGCATCGGACACCAGCAAGATTGAAATATTAAAAGAGCAAATGAGGTATATCAGGAAATAGTATTGGTTAACATAAGGTATGGGTTTAAAAATCCTTATAATTTTAAGAGCGTATGCATGGTCTTATTATCCATATTGGAAAGTTAGATGAAATGTACATTTCTGAAATTAAAGACAGATTTTGAGAAACAGAATATTAAGATAAATACAGATGTTTTATGGACAAAGGTGAGATAAAAGAATATTATACCTTGTATATGGCCAGCATCTTCTATTTGTAATATTACTAGAATGGTCTAGTTTTCATCATGTACAAAGGAGATGAACTTTTCCTTTTAATGAAAATCAGGAAAGTAGCTGTTTTTATTCCTAATTAATGACCTGTTCATGAGAATGCATGAACACGCTGCAGCAGGACCTACTCGACTGAAGTCGTCAGAACTGGAACCCATTAAGAAAAGGAAAGATTTGGTCGACATGATCAGACAGCTAGACCTTTGAGTCTCAATGCCTCAAGTGCTTCCTCAGCCTATTTCTCTACTGACTGGTTCTTTCATTTTAATCAGAAGCATGCTCAAAGTGTCATTGTGCTTGCTCTCTCAATCTGCATGGTTATAAAGGAGATTAGATCTGATAAAGAAACCAGCTGGTCAACATGCACTCCACTTTTCACTAAAGGCACTGTTTAAAGTTTGAGTGAGCCTTAGTTCAGTAGTAGCACTCTTGCCTCTGAGTTAGATAGCTGTGGGTACAATCTCCATGCCAGGACTTGACCACATAATATAGGTTGTAATTTCAGTGCTGTACTGTTAGAAATTAGGGATAATTAAAAATATATGGTTATGCAAATGAAACTGTGATGCAAATAATACTGTGTTTAAATGATTGTATGTTTCTGCTCAAAACAAGTAAGGGGTTAATGCATGCGTCTGTCTTACTGGAACTGTGGAAGGTTCAATTTCCTCAGAAAACTTGCGTTAGAATTTGAGACAGTGTTTTTAATTAGTTAGATTAGAGGATGCATGACATCCCACAGAGGGGCCCATAGCAGGACCTTGGCCATGCCAGGCTGAGCTGTCTGTTTTCTGTAAGTTTAGGATTTTGACTAGTCTTTAATTTGGCTAATGAAGGCCCAACCTTTGTTTCTTGCATTATTATTACTAACCATATTATAATGCTAAGGCAGAATTTGGAGTTTGATGAACAGAACTGCTTACGAAGATAATTAAAAGTTAATGGGGCCGAAATTCAGCTCCTAAAAAGGCCCGTTACCGCCAGAAAGCGGCAGCCAGGCGGTGGAGTCGAGCGACTGCTGACTTCCAGTCCAATGGCCGTTGCCAGCGAAATTCAGCTCGGGGGTTTTTCTGGTGGTCCCACTTCTGCCCCGCTACTGCCAACCATCCTAAGTGTGTCATCAATGGGCGCACCGCCAATCTCCTGCATCCCCGTGAAATTTAGCTGCAAAAATCATAAATGAACCGCGTGGTGTCCCCGACAGATTTTTCTGTCGGTGCACCTTGCTTTCAGTCTGTGAGCCATAGTAACGCAGCGGCCCTTCAAGGGAAGGCACACCGCCGTGGCTGGCATGTTTCTTTTTGCCAGCCGACTTCCCAATCGGCCGGAAAATTATGCCCCTAGGTTCGGCTGGGCTGCCAACGGGCAAACTCTTGGGTGCCAGGCCGAAACCCACCTGGTGACCCAGTGGGCCGAACCTAAGCAATCGCTGCTTCTCTCCCCTTTAAAATGAGGTGGAGACTCTGTCCCGCCTCCACTTCCTTCCCTCTAGAATACTTACTACTGCACTTCCGCCCCCATTATGACCGACTTCCGGTCCGCCTGATAAAAAACGACAAAGCGCTGAATTTCGCGAAAGAGGCCATCTCATCGGAGGCTGCAGTAAAAACGTTTTAAAAACATTTCAGGCGGGGCTGAATTTTGACCCCAATTAGTATAAAAGACATAGGGCTAGAACCTCCACTTTTTTTGCCTGCTTAACACCCTCTTAACACCCATTTTATCGCTGAAATGACGTATAACGCTCAGATATCACCCATTTTGGCACAAAATGGAAACTGACGGGCTTTCATTAGGAGACGTATCGCCAAGCCTTATTTTCCCAATGGGCTTAATGCCAAGAAAAAATATTACTGCCCGCCCACTTTTTTGGGGTGGAATCAGCAGGATGGGCGCATTCAACGCCCATAATATTGGCCAGCGTTAATTTCCGCACAGAATTAACGCCAAGATTCAATATTAGCGCCCGCCGACTGTTTTTGTTGTAAAGAGCATTTTTACCCAAACTAGCGGCCATGGAGATCGCCCATCGTCAATTTCACCACCTCGCACACATATCACCCACAATATCGCTCGCTCAAAAAACCGCCCACAAAAAGTGGAACTAACCGGGATGAATCACAGCGTTATGGATGCCATGTTGTAGATCACATGTCGTGTCCTTTAAAAGGTTGCTGTGCTTCAACCTCGGCGGAGTTCAGATGTACTCTGCAAATCGTTGGAGTTGATGTGAACATCTCTGAAAACATCTTGACCACACTGTGACCGATTGGAATTGAAGAGGTGTGCTCGTCAGGGCATTCCTTGTTTGTGTGCAATCGGTGGCAAACAGAGAGCTACTGCCATGGGGCCTGTCTATCTCACCCTCTCTTGGTGACCAAATACATGCAACAGACTCGACATCACCGAAGGAACGCTGCACTGCATTATGTGCCCAATATTCAAAGTGACAAACAGATGAGGAGGACCAGACATTACACCCCATCAAGTACAACGAGAAGCATTCTTACCTCGACTTGCCCGACACCACCTGCCTTCGGAGACCGCGCTTCCACAAAGCAGTTATCACTGAGGCATGCCAGCTGATAAGGGCAGACCTGCAGCCTGCCAGCACCATCAGAACAGCACTGTCCATCGAGGTCAAAGTCACCGTGGCACTGTCGTTCTATGCCTCGGGTTCTTTTCAGGCCACAGCTGGTGACATTTGATAACTTTCTCAGCATGCCACACATCGCTGCATTAGACAGGTCACTGAAGCCCTGTATGCAAGCAGGAGAGCCTTGATAGCTTCCCTATGACCAGGGAGGCACAGAGTGAGAGGGCGCCAGATTTCTCCAGAAGTGCAAACTTCCCCAAGGTGCAGGGAGCAATAGACTGTACTCACATCGCAATGAGGGCACCTTTTCAGGATGCTGAGGTTTTCAGGAACCGCAAGGGATTCCACTCCCTGAATGTCCAGCTGGTTGTCGACCACCAGCAAATTATATTGTCAGTGAATGCTCAATTTCCAGGCAGCAACCATGATGCGCACATCATGCGTGAGAGCACTGTATCTGACTTGTTTAACAATGAGCCACAAGGTCAATGCTGGATGCTTGGGGACAAAGGATATGGCTTCGCCACATGGCTGATGACCACCTTGCATGACACCCACACCGAGGCCAAGAGGCGATACAACGAGAGCCACAGAGCATGCAATTTCGTGGAGAAAACCATTGGAGTGCTGAAGCAACGCTTCAGATGCCTGGACCACTCAGGAGGCGAGCTCCAATTCCACCCTGAACAGGTAGCTCAATTCGTGGTGGTGTGCTCCAAGCTACACAACTTGGTTATCAGGACGGGACAAGAATTGCCTGATGAGTCTGGCAGTCCACCTCACCAGAGAGAGGAAGAGGAGGACGAGGAGGCGGACACTGACATCAGGCCAGACAATCAGGCTGATGCTGATGCCATGCCCCCGCGCCCCCTATAGACTGCATGAAAGGGCCCATGATGGCTGCAAGAGCCTTCCATCAGGAGCTCATCAATGATCGCTTTGCCTGAAAGAACATTGGTGTTATTTCTAAGGCTGACACACTGCTGGGTGTGCAGTCATACATCAATGGTGGGCATCACCTTGGTGACAGTTAAAGTTTATGTGATTGAAGTTTAGTGTGATTATACCCTTTGATGTTAAGGAATCACCAGCGTTTAATGGTGCAGCTATCTGAGCCAATGTGCTGCAAGGTTTTGTTAAATTAAAAACATTTAAACCGAACATTAGTCTGAAATCATCAGTATTTCTGTACAAACCAACCCTTCCCCCGCACCCCCCCGACCACCACCTCTCCACCCCATCTCTACCCCTTCCTCTTCCCCTCCTGACTCCAAGCCACCTGGCCGAGGTGCTCCTCAGGTGATGCGGGACCTCTGGGAGCCCTCTGCCACCAGTGTTCCTGGCTACCAGCTCCAGGGTCGCTCCATCCCTTCCATTTTATATGTTATTTGTTGGACAAAAACACGATGCCAACTATGTTCTTGGTGCTTAGTGGGCTTTTTGCTGCTCGTGAATCTCTGTCATGCCTCCCACAACAGCCAAACAAGCACACAACACAGCCACACACGCTTTCAGTCCCTCTCAGCTCCCTCTCTCCCTGTCTCCTCTTCTGCGCATGTCATGATGACCCTTGAGCTCCTGAATCGCAGGAATCAAGCATTGCCATGCTGTTGTTAAGGACGGCCACACTTTATGGCGGAAGGTCAGAAAAATGTAACGCTACCGCCCATTTGATATCGCTCGCGGTAACGTCCATTTTCAAAAATGTAAACTAGATGTTTTGAGAATGGGCGAGAGGCCGGCGATCTGAAAAGCCTTTTTTACTGCCCACGCCAGACATAATTCCCATTTTTGGGCGATAAGCACAATAGTGGGGGTTCTAGCTCCTAGAATAGAAGTATATTTATGGAAGTTAAAGTATCATCTCATGATTCAACAGTTTGTTAGATTAAGGGGAGATAGTTTGGATAGTAGGTAGTTAGGCAGACAAATCTAGCCTGGGGCCTTTGATTTAATGGCCCAAATTTGTGCCTGAGACATGCACCGGCTGGACCAAGGAGGACAAGACAGGATGAGATAATTGACTATAGCTTTGAGGGGGCAGGGCCAGATGAGATAAGAGGGTCCAAATGGATGGATTGCCCTTCAAAACGTATAAACAAAAAATGTGTAATTGTTGTGAAGACCCCTACTTGAACGAGAGTCTTCATTGGTAAGTTTAGACAAAGAACTCAACGTGCCATTGGGCACTGTGTTTTAAGGGGAACTTTTAGAGGTTAAATTGTCCTGTCCATTATTCTACCTGAGGCCCACCCCTAAAAAGTAAATAAAAGGAACAGCTAAAGAAATCTTAGGCAGACTGTGAGAAGCTCCCAAGAGTGGATCAGGTGGTCAAACACTTTTCCGAGAGTAGACCCATGCTGACCCTAGTCTAACACTCTTGAGTTATTCAGGAAGAGAGAGAGAGAGCGAGAGAGATACATGAGACAAGAAGGAGAACGAATAAGAAGAGTTGTTCGCACATGCCAGCCGTCTGTCCGATCGGGTCCGGTGCCAGCTATTTGTCACGGTCGTATGTTTTTGCTGTATAACTAGTGTGTTATATCTGTCCAAAACTCCGATTAAACACAATATACCTACCATAAAGGGGATGGAGTATAAAAGCAGGAAAGTCCTGCTACAGTTGTACAGGGTATTGGTGAGGCCACACCTGGAATACTGCGTGCAGTTTTGGTTTCCATATTTACGAAAAGATATACTTGCTTTGGAGGCAGTTCAGAGAAGGTTCATAGGTTGATTCCGGGGATGAGGGAGTTGACTTATGAGGAAAGGTTGAGTAGGTTGGGCCTCTACTCATTGGAATTCAGAAGAATGAGAGGTGATCTTATCGAAACGTATAAGATTATGAGGGGGCTTGACAAGGTGGATGCAGAGAGGATGTTCCCACTGATAGGTGAGACTAGAACTAGAGGGCATAACCTTAGGATAAGGGGCCGCCCATTTAAAACTGAGATGAGAAGAAATTTCTTTTCTCAGAGGATTGTAAATCTGTGGAATTCCGCTGCCTCAGAGAGCTGTGGAAGCTGGATAAATTTGAATAAATTTAAGACAGAGATAGACAGTTTCTTAAACGATAAGGGAATAAGGAGTTATGGAGAACGGGCAGAGAAGTGGACCTGAGTCCATGATCGGATCAGCCATGATCGTATTAAATGATGGAGCAGGCTCGAGGGGCCATATGGCCTACTCCTGTTCCTATTTCTTATGTTCTTATGTTCTTATATTGGTTTGCACTCAATCCTGATTGTTTGAAAGACCAGAAATAAGCAAATATCTAACAGTACTGATGGAATATTGCATTGTTGAAGGTGCTGTCATTTGGCTGAGATATTAAGCCGAGGCCTCATCTGCCTGTTCAGGATGATTCTAGATCCAAGGGACAAAAGCGGGCGAGTTCTCCCGATATCCTGGCCATCATTTATCCTTCATCCAACATCACTGAAACAGATTAACCAGCCAGTTATCTCATTGGCTGTTTGTAAGTCCATGCTGTACATAAATTGCCCACAAAACAACAGCGACGACATTTCAAAAGTACTTTATTGACTGCAAAGCACTTTGGCTTGTCCCGAGGGCTTGAAAGGCATTATATAAATGCAAGATTTTTTCTTTCGGATATGAATTAAAGTGCTGGTGAAAGAACAGAGTACATGTTGACTGTAAGAAACTTTAAAACACAGTCCTGGTTAAAATTAAACTGGCAGTGAGTGGAAAAACTGATAGGAAACGCCTTCAGAAACATTGCAACCCAGGATCATTGGGCAGGCAGCCATTGGGACCATTCAAGCTATTCGGTGCACCAAGGTTCAGTAACATAGGATACACTTGTACTTTCACATGTGATTTATGACAATGTGATTGCACAACATAGCTAACTCCCACACAGACCAGAGCACCTCTCAGGAAAGTCAGAGGAGCAGTGCAACCGAGCAGCACAACCTCCCCTCAGTTCTCCACAAAGGGCAATGCCCAAAGCATACAAGGTACAAGATCCACCATAATATTGGGAATGCTCTTAGCACCATCAGCTCCTCTAATCGCCACGGACTGTCATCAAATAATTCTGACTCCCAAACAGCAAGCTGTTTCCAACGTACTGCACAACATACTGACTCCCCTAGTTCATCAATGTGTACCTCTAAAAGAAATTTGGAACAAATTGTACTGCGACTGCATAAAATATATGTGTGTTTTTGCTTAAGAAAAAATTAAAAATTCAGAAGTTAAAAAAAAATACTTGAGATAAAGTAAGAAAATTAGCTTCAAAGATAGCAACTAAATTAATGTTATTGTTGCAGTTTTCAGATTTTTAAACGAGCTATTTGCTCAAATTCAGTGTCACTGGTCACTCCTGTAAGCATATTTTGCATCCCCTACGATCCAGTGTGCATTGTTTACTGCCTAATATCTAGTTAAACAATAGTAAGGTACAGGGATTGTAATGTGAAGTGTTGCTCTATAAGGTGGACACGGACAATGGTAGTGACGATTTTTGGGCGATGCAAGTGCCCTTAGACCTCCAAAATGGCATCTGCAGCGCGCGCGCACTCTTGTGTGGCCAATTGTGCCAGATGCCAAATTGGTGACGTTAACACACATAGTAAGCATCCGCCGGGAGTATGCAGAGCAGGCAGATCATGACGTCAATCGGCGGCAATGCGGATTTGATGCCAGCACTGCCATTTTGGAGCTCGATATTCAGCTAACGTCCTCTCTTAAGTTCGCACAGCTGAACACAGCTGAACCTGCCCCCACCCATCAGCACTATTTAAAGGGATCATCAACGATTTACAGGTTAGTTACTGGTTAATTTCTATAGGCTGTTGGCATGATTCTACAAGTATTTAGTTCTTTCTATAGTTCATTGTCGTTTTCTATAGGGAGCGATATGGCAGGTGCTGAAGAGCTGTTTACTGACTTCAAGGTTTCTACACAAACCACTTGCTGCCAGACATGGGTGCACTAGTAGGAATTCCCCTGGGAATACAGCATGACTTGGAGAATGAACAGAGGATTCGCCGAGCAGGACAAGCTGCTGGAAGAGGGAGGAGGAGGTGGGGGAGAAGTGCTCTCAGTAGGAGGCCATATCCGCCCAGGTTGTTCAAGAAGCAATTCTCCTATCTGAACCTCAGCGAGGAACAGTGTGTGAGATGTATGAGCTTCAGTAAGAACATCCTCACTGAAATCTGCCACCTGCTGTAGTCACAACTACAAACACAGCAGGGTGGGGACCACATTGAAGGCTGTGAAGGTGACTGCGGCGATTAAATTTTATGCGTCTGGCTCCTTCCAGGCTGGGGCTGGAGATATTTGCAACATTTCGCAGTTTGCCATCCACTGGTGTGTAAGGAGGCCAGTGAGATTCTGTATACAAAGAGAGCTGATTAAATGTAATTTTCTCTTGCCAGAGAGCAGCAGGTGGAGCGAGCATGCAGCTTCACTGGGATTGCAGGCTTCCCTTTGGTGCAGTGTGCCACTGACTGCACGCATGTTGCTTTGCAGAACCACATATCAAATATGACGTACCAGAACTGAAAGGGATTCCACTCCCTCAATGTCCAACTGTTGTACGACCATAGGCAGGGAATACAGGTCAATACCCGGTATCCTGGAAACAGTCCTGATGCCTTCATTCTGCGGCAGTACATTGTGCCAGCTGCATTTGAGCTACCTTGGCAAAACAAAGGGTGGCTACTGGGCGACAAGGGCTAACCGATGATGACATGGCTCATGACTCCAGTGCACAACCCATGCACATGATGCAGCATTTATACAGTGAAAGTCATGCTGCCACACGTAATATGATAGAGCAGACCATTGACGTATTGAATATACACCTCCGCTGACTGGGCCACTCTGGGGTGCCCTGCAGTACTCGGTAGAGTGGAGGGCATGAGGACACAGAATTGAGTGCAAACCAATATAAGAGCATAAGAACATAAAAAATAGGAGCAGGAGTACACCATATGGCCCCTCGAGCCTGCTCCGCCATTTAATACGGCTGATCCGATCATGGACTCAGGTCCACTTCCCTGCCTGCTCCCCATAACCGCCTATTCCCTTATCGGTTAAGAAACTGTCTATTTCTGTCTTAAATTTATTCAATGTCCCAGCTTCCACAGCTCTGAGGCAGTGAATTCCACAGATTTACAACCCTCTGAGAGAAGAAATTTCTCCTCATCTCAGTTTTAAATGGGCAGCCCCTTATTTTAAGATTATGCTCCCTAGTTTTGGTCTCCCCTATCAGTGGAAACATCCTCTCTGCATCCGCCTTGTCAAGCCCCCTCATAATCTTATATGTTTCGATAAGATCACCTTTCATTCTTCTGAATTCCAATGAGTAGAGGCCCAACCTACTCAACCTTTCCTCATAAGTCAAACCCTCATCTCCCGAATAAACCTAGTAAACCTTCTCTGAACTGCCTCCAAAGCAAGTATATCCTTTCTTAAATATGGAAATCAAAACTGCACGCAGTATTCCAGGTGTGGCCTCACCAATACCTTATATAGCTGTAGTAAGACTTCCCCGCTTTTATACTCCATCCCCTTTGCAATAAAAGCCAAGATTCCATTGGCCTTCCTGATCACTTACTGTACCTGCATACTAACCTTTTGTGTTTCATGCACAAGTACCCCCAGGTCCCACTGTACTGTAGCACTTTGCAATTTTTCTCCATTTAAATAATAACTTGCTCTTTGATTTTTTCTGCCAAGGTGCATGACCTCACACTTTCCAACATTATACTCCATCTGCCAAATTTTTGCCCACTCACTTAGCCTGTCCATGTCCTTTTGCAGATTTTTTGTGTCCTCCTCACATATTGCTTTTCCTCCCATCTTTATATCGTCAGCAAACTTGGCTATGTTACACTCGGTCCTTTCTTCCAAATCGTTAATATAGATTGTAAATAGTTGGGGTCCCAGCACTGATCCCTGCGGCACCCCACTAGTTACTGATTGCCAACCCAAGAATGAACCATTTATCCCGACTCTCTGTTTTCAGTTAGTCAGCTAATCCTCCATCCATGCTAATATATTACCCCCAACCCCATGAACTTTTATCTTGTGCAGTAACCTTTTATGTGGCAGCTTGTCAAATGCCTTCTGGAAGTCCAAATATACCAGATTCAGTGATTCCCCTTTATCCACCCTGTTTGTTACATCCTCAAAGAATTCCAGCAAATTTGTCAAACATGACTTCCCCTTCATAAATCCATGCGGTCTCTGCCTGACCGAAATATGCTTTCCCAAATGTTCTGCTACTGCTTCTTTAATAATGAACTCCAACATTTTCCCAACCACCGATGTTAGGCTAACTAGTCTATAGTTTCCTGCTTTTTGTCTGCTTCCTTTTTTAAATAATGGTGTTACATTTGCAGTTTTCCAATCTGCTGGGACCTCCCCACAATCCAGGGACTATTGGTAAATTACAACCAAAGCATCCACTATCCCTGCCGTTACTTCTCTTAAGATCCTAGGATGCAAGCCATCAGGTCCAGGGGATTTATCTGCCTTTAGTCCCATTATCTTACTGAGTACCACCTCCTTAGTGATTGTGATTGTGTTAAGTTCCTCCCCTACTATAGCCCCATGACTATCCACTGTTGTGATATTGTCAGTGTCCTCTACCATAAAGACTGATGCTAAATATTTGTTCAGTGTTTCTGCCATTGCCATGTTCCCCATTACGAATGCCCCGGTCTCGTTCTCTAAGGGACCAACATTTACTTTAGCCACTCGTTTCCTTTTTATATACCTATAGAAACTCTTGCTATCTATTTTTATATTTTGTGCTAGTTTACTTTCATAGTTTATCTTCCCTTTTAGTCATTTTTTTAGTCTTTCTTTGCTGGCTTTTAAAAGCTTCCCAATCTTCTGTCCTCCCACTAGTTTTGGCCACTTTGTATGCCCTTGTTTTTAATTGGATACCGTCCTTTATTTCTTTAGGTAGCCACGGGTGGCTATCTTTTCTTTTATACCCTTTCCTCCTCACTGGAATATATTTTTCTTGAGAGTTGTGAAATATCTCCTTAAATGTACACCACTGTTCATCAACCGTCCTACATTTTAAACTATTTTCCCAGTCCACTTTAGCTAACTCTGCCTTCATATCTTCATAGTCTCCTTTACTTAAGCTTAGTACGCTGGTTTGAGGTCCAACTTTCTCACCCTCCATCTGAATTTGAAATTCAACTGTGCTATGATCACTCATTCCAAGGGGATTCTTTACTCGGAGATTGTTTATTAATCCTGCCTCATTACACAGGACCAGATCTAAGATAGCCTGCCCCCTGGTTGGTTCCATTACATATTGCTCAAGGAACCCGTCCCTTATGCACTCGATGAATTCTTCCTCAAGGCTCCCCTGACCAATTTGATTTGCCCAATCAATATGGAGGTTAAAATCACCCATGATTATTGCTGTTCCCTTTTTACAAGCCCCCACTATTTCCTGGTTTATACTCTGACCAACAGAGTTGCTATTGTTAGGGGACCTATAGACTCCACCCACCAGTGATTTTTTTCCTCTTATTATTCCTTATCTCCACTCAAACTGTTTCAACATCCTGATCGTTTGAGCCAATATCGTTTCTCACGAATGCAGTGATTCCATCCTTTATCAATAGAGCTACCCTACCTCCTTTTCCTTTCTGTCTGTCTTTCCGGATTGTCAAATACCACTGAATATTTAATTCCCAGTCCTGGTCACCTTGCAACCACATCTCTGTAATGGCTATCAGATCATACTCATTTGTCTCAATTTGTGCCGTGAACTCATTTATTTTGTTGCGAATGCTACATGCATTTAGACAAAGTGCCTATAAATTTGTTTTTTGCCCTTTTTTCCTGCTTGTTTCCTCTCTCCTTCAAACTCACTTTCACAGCTCTTGCCACCAGCTATACAGCGAGCTGCTGAGAGGAGGAGGGGGAAGAGGAGGAGGAGGAGGAAGAGAATCTAGAAAGCCTTTTGCTGGTTGCGCTGTCCATGAAGAATTCATCTGAGTGCGATACCATTAAACACAACCCCAATTCCCCATTCACCAACAGTCCCACACCTTCCCTTCCCTCCATCACTGACCATCACAGTGTCCACTTGACCTACTACAATAAAAGCCACCACAAAATAAACATTCCAAACTGAATTTATAAATGAAATCCTGCCAAAAGAACTCAAGCAGCTCTGGATCTAAAAGACCTGGCTGTTGACTGCACCATCTTGGCATGGGCAGCAGCAGTCTGGGTTGGCTGGCTCTCAGGCAGCAGCAAGGGCACTACCGGAGTGGCAGGGGTGCTGTCATCCTGAGAAAAGACAACTGGCTCGTGGTACATGGAGTCACTGCCACTCTCCCGTGGTGGCACCTCAGCAATTCTAGTAATGTGTTGGAGGGCAGATTGCTGGCCTGCTGTGACACCGTGCAAGCCCCTTTCCGCAGTGGAAACCTTTGTTCTTCCTTGGCAGTCTCTCGGAGTCAAGGACGACTAGCTTCCACATTAACCTAAGTTCTAAGTGGCTGATGAGTCCAATGCGGGATCTACAGTCACTGTCACAGGTGGGGCAGATGCTGGTTGGAGGGATGGGTGGGTGGGGTGCTTGGTTTGTCGTGCGCTCCTTCCGCTGTTTGTACTTGTCTTTCGTGTGCTCCCGGCAAAGAGACTCAAAGTGTTCGGCACCTTCTCGAATGCTTCTTCTCCACTTTGAGCGGTCATGGGCCAGGGGTTCCCAAAAGTCGGTGGGGATGTTACAATTTTTCAACGAGGCTTTGAGGGTGTCCTTGAAGTGTTCTTGCTGCCCTGCTGGGGCTAGCTTACCGTGACGGAGTTCAGAGTAGAGTGCTTGTTTCAGGAGTCTTGTATGAGACATGCGGACTACGTGGCCCACCCATCAGAGCTGATTGAGCGTGGTCAATGCTTCGATGCTGGGGATGTTGGCCTGAGAGAGAACCCTGACATTGGTATGCTTATCCTGCCAATGGATTTGTAGTATTTTGCGGAGGCAGCATTGGTGGTACTTCTTCAGTGCTTTGAGGTGCCTACTGTACATTGTCCATGTCTCTGAAACATAAAGGAGGGCGGGAATCACTACTGCTCTGTAGACCATGAGCTTGGTGCCGGGATTGAGATCTTGGTCTTCAAACACTCTTTTCCTCAGATGACTGAAGGCACACTGATGGCGGTGTTGGGCTTTGTCATCGATGTCTGCCCTCGCTGACAGGAGGCTCCCAAGGTATGGAAAGTGGTCCATGCTGTCCAAGGTCTTGTCATGGATCTTGATGATCGTGGGGGGCTGTACTGTGAGGCGGGGGAAGTTGGTAGAGAATCTTTGTCGAATGAATCTTTAATGTAAGACCTCATACGCTTCAGTGAAGTTGTCAACGATGGTTTGGAGTTTGGCCTCTGAGTGTGCGCAAACTCAAGCATCGTCTGTATACTGTAATTCAATGACAGAGGTTGGGACAACCTTGGTACTCAACTGGAGGCGACGGAGATTGAACAGTTTCCCGTTCGTCCTGTAGATTAGCTCCACTCCAGCGGGGAGCTTGTTGGAGGTTAGATGAAGCATTGCAGCGAGAAAGATTGAGAAGAGCGTTGGTGCAATGACTCAGCCTTGCTTGACCCCAGTTTGCACTTGTATTGGGTCTGTGGTGCATCCATTGGTAAGGATCACGGCTTGCAAGTCATCGTGAATCAGGCAGAGCATGGTGACAAATTTTTGAGGACAGCCGAATTTGAGGAGGACACTCCATAATCCCTCTCAGTTGAGTGTGAAGGTTTTTGTGAGGTCAAAGAAGGCCATGTACAGAGGTTGGTGCATATTTTTCTTGGATTTGTCATGCGGTGAAAATCATGTCCGTTGTACCTCTAAGTGGACGGCTCCATATTGCAACTCTGGGAGGAGCTCTTCAGCCACTGGGAGGAGATGATTGAGGAGGGTTCTTGTGATAATTTTCCCTGTGGCAGACAGCAGAGAGACTCCTCTGTAATTACCGCACTCAGTCTTGTCACTTTTCTTGAAAATCGTCACAATTTTGGCATCTTTGAGATACCTTGGGATGCTCTCCTTCTTCCAGATAAGAGTGATGAGGTAATGGATTTGCTTCAAGAGTACTTCTCCGCCACGCTTTAGTACTTCGACGGGGATTCATCTGCTCCTGAGGCGTGGTTGTTTTTCAACTGCCAGATGGCCTTTTCAATCTCATGCCAGGTTGGTGTGCCGAGATGGTGGTGGATAGCATGCTGTGGGATGGAGTCAAGGACCCTCACGTCAAAGACAGAGTCTTGGTTAAGGAGATCTTTGAAAGTGCTCCTTCCAGTGGGCACTGACTGACTCTCTGTCCCTGATGAGTACCTCTCCATTCTTAAACTGTTTCTAGAAACCATATCATATCATCATAGGCAGTCCCTTGGAATCGAGTCCCTTCCACTCCAAAAGTGTGTTCTCTGGTGGCTGTACAGTCCAATGCGGGAATTACAGTCTCTGTCGCAGGTGGGACAGACAGTCGTTGAAGGAAAGGTTGGAAACCAGAGCCATGCTGGCAGCAGTCTGAGCTTCCACTGCAGACGTTTGGATGGCTGCTGATTTTACTACAATGGAAGTTAAGACATTGGCCATCAGATGCTGCATCGTGGCTTGGTCCACAAGTGTACTACTGGAGTTGGCCACCATTTCCATGCTGGAAAGGATGGGTTCCAAGCTCTGTGCAAAGCCCTGTGCCAAGTTGGTGCGGAACTCCTCCATGCTCCTTGACATCACCCACAGGCTTTCTGGCAGGTCAACTAATGCACCAAGTATTTTATTGTGTATACTCATCAGCCTTCTTCTGTAGCCTGCTCATTGAAGTGCTCATCTGGGTCCTCTGCAGCAGGACTCATGTGGGACCTCATCATCTGGTGAGCTGGTAACTGCGCTATCCTTGCCCCCTGCCCTGGCTGCAGCTTACTTGTGCCTGGTGTCTCACCTCGTGCCGATCTCGCCTCTGTGCTATCCTCTAAATTACATGTAGTATCAGTATCTGAGCTGGTGGCTGCAAGTGTGAAATCGATTGATGGTGTTTCTTCATCATTGTGACCTGTTGCTCGTTGACCTAAGAACATAAGAAATAAGAGCAGGAGTAGGCCATATGAACCCTTGAGCCTGCTCCGCCATTCAATAAGATAATAGCTGATCTGATCTTGGCCTCAACAAGAATCAACAACTTTATCAATTTTTTCCTCATAATTCCTATGAAAGGAGGTATTAGCCTTTCTACACTACTTTTAAGGCTTAGAACTGCTTCTTCTTTTCCAGTGAATTTCTTATCCACCTCCAAGCTTCACCGAGGTCACCCACTGCTGCTTAGGGTACCCACATACTTTGCGATAGAAAGAAAGACTTGCTTGATTGTGCCTTATCATGCCTCTGACAAATCTTAGGGGCCGAAATTCTTCACACCACCGCCTGCTGCCGCCAACTGTCCAGTACCACTTTTGAGGTGGCCTGGAGCGGGCAGGAGGGGAGAGCCGCTGGGAGCCGCCCGCTGACGTCAGCAGATGGCCAAATGGCGCAACTGAGCTCCCGCTCATTGAGCTCCCATATTGATGCGAGTGGGAGTCAGCGGCAGAACAGGGGTGGACTGCTGTGTGGAGGCTGGTCTGTCCCCGATGGTGAGTGGGAAGAACCTGAAAAAAAGGTGAATATTTTTTAAAACATTTCCACAGCGACTTACCTGCATGGGGTCCCCTGGAGGTCTTCCAATAGTTTTTGTTACTTTTTACTGCTGCATTTTCTTTTGCAGGTCTTCGACCCTCCGTGGGCCCGACTCCATCCTCAGCGGCACTTGGGTACAAGCGCCTTTGCTGCCGAGAACGGGATCTCCCACCAGCTGCTGCCCAGATTGGCGGTTTACATCATCCTTTTGCCGCCCGCCGACCTTCGAGGGACCTCGGCGATGAATATCCTGCCGAAAGTACCGTCTGGTACCTCGGCGGCCATTGGCGGCACTTGGGCGAGTGGAGGCCTTGATGAAAATTGGCCCCTTAAAGTTTTCACATGCAATGAGTTGCTTTTGAAGTGTAGTGAATGTTATTATGTAAGCAAATGCAGCAGTCATGTTTGCAGAGCAAGATCCCACAAGCAACAATGACTCTTATAACCAATGAATCTGTTTTATGGCAGTGTTGGTTGAGGGAAGAATGTTGGCCAAGCCACTGGGAGAACTCACTGCTCTTCCTTAAATAGTGTCATTGGATTTTTTAACATCACCAGACCAGGCACTTTATGTCACTTGAACATCTCATCTGAAGAACTACACTTCTCCCCCAGTATTGGACTGTCAACCTCAATAAGATGCTCAAGTCCTGCACTGGAGCTTGAATTCACAATTTTTGATCCAAATACAAGAATGTTACCAACTGAGCCAATCTGACAAACTAGCAGCTGTTGTTGTGGTTAACAATCCATGAATGCTGCACCTACTTCCCATCAGAGTCCTCTTGTTAAAACGAAAATACAGTTGATTCTGGAAAAGAATCTATATTATACACAAATATATTTCATCACTTTTCACCAAGAGCTCAAATTCTAATTTATAATCCAGATTTTATGGTAATTAAGAAATGCAAAAATGAAACTGGGGAACATTCGCCACATTCCATCTTGAATGATATTAATTGATCATTCAGTGGAATTTTTGTTTGGGCACAATTGAAAATACAAACTACCAACATCTTGAAGTGTCATCAGATAATAAAAGTCACTTTAGACATCTGATTTATATTTATTTTCCTCTCACAGAAGATTGCCAACTAATGCCTTGGTGGATGGCTAGTCAGAAACATACTGCTGGGATTGGATGGAATTTCTTACGTTCCTGATTGTTGAACTGACTCTCGATAGAAGTACTAGTAAAAGAAGGTTTTGAAAAAAAGAGACTTGCATTTATATAGCACCTTTCACGACATCAAGACGTCCCAATATGCTTTACAGCCAATGAAGTACTTTTGAAGTGTTGGAAACACAGCAGCCAATATGTGCACAGCAAGGTCCCACAACAGCAATGTGATCATGACCAGGTAATCTGTTTTAGTGATGTTGGTTGAGGGATAAATTTGGCCAGGACACCAGGGAGAACTCCCCTGCTCTTTTTCAAAATAGTGCCATGGCATCTTTTATATCCACCTGAGATGGACAAACAGGGCCTCAGTTTAACATCTCATCTGAAAGACAGCACCACTGACAGCACTAAAATGTCAGCCTAGACTTTGTGCTTGAGTTTCTGGAGTGGGATTTGAACCCACAAACCTTCTGACTCAGAGGCAAGAGTGCTACCACTGAGACACAGCTGATATCTAAACAGTTAATCATATTCATGTTGATGTTAATCAAATGTATTTCTTGTAGTCTGGCTGTACTTAAAGTAGATAAGTCACCAGGACTGGATGGGATGCATCCTAGGATGCTGAGGGAAGTAAAAGTGGAAATTTCGGAGGTACAGGCCATAATCTTCCAATTCTCCTTGGATACAGGACTGGTGCCAGAGGACTGGAGAATTGCAAATGTTACACCCTTGTTCAAATAAGGGTGTAAGGATAAACCCAGCAACTAAAGGTTATTCAGTTTAACCTCGGTAGTGGGGAAGCTTTTAAAAATGATAATCCAGGACAAAATTAACAGTATGGATTAATTAAGGTAAAACTAGCATAGATCTATTAAAGGCAACTTGTGGTTAACAAACTTGATTGAGTTTTTTGATGAGATAACAGAGAGGATTGATGAGGGCAATGCGGTAGTGTACATGGACTTCCAAAAGGCGCTTGTTAAAGTGCCACATAATAGGCTTGCCAGCAAAGTTGAAGCCCATGGATTAAAAGAGACAGTGGCAGCATGGATATGAAATTCACTAAGTGATAGGAAACAGAGAGTAGTGGTGAATGGTTGTTTTTTGGACTGGAGGAAGTATACAGTGGAGTGTTCCCCAGGGGTCGGCAGGAGGACCACTGCTTTTCTTGATGTATATTAATGACTGAGATTTGGGTATATAGGGCACAATTTCAAAATTTGCAGATGACAAAACTTGGAAGTATAGTGAACAGTGAGGAGGATAGTAATAGGCTTCAAGAAGACATAGACAGGCTGGTGTAATGGGCGGATATGTGGCAGATGAAATTTAACACAGAAAAGTGTGAAGAACGCAGAGGCAATATAAACTAAAGGGTACAATTCTAAAGGGGGTGCAGGAACAGAGAGACCTGGGGTATATGTGCACAAATTGTTAAAGGTAGGGCAGGGTGAGAAAACAGTTAAAAAAGCATACGGGATCCTGGTCTTTATAAATAGAGGTAAGGGGCTGGATCTTTAGTTGGAGAATTCTTAGGGCAGAAACACGGTGGTTCGGTAAATTTTGCGCCGGCAGATGGTTTGCGATGGCAGCCAACAAATTCGGTTGCTGCAACCTGACAGTGGAGCGGGGCACTAAGGGAGGTGTTCCACACTGCTCTTAGGGTGCTAGGTCGGGTAAGCAACTGAAAATCTGTTGCTAAAGAGCCGGCCTCAGAGGCCTCTCTAGAATAAAAAGAATCGGCACAAAAAACATTCCCAATATATTGCTCACCCCAAATCAAGATAAATCACAAAAGTAAAACAAAATAAAAATCACACTTACCTCATGCAGTCATTCGTTGCCTCACCGCTGCTGGAACAGCTCTAACCGCCAGCTTTCTCTGGCAGGTTGGCTACGGGGCGCTACGGGGTCAGCGTGAAACAAATTTTCAGATCGGGACGCTACCGGGGGTGTTGCACATCGGCGCGATGCTCCCGGGCGGTACTGCTCACTGCCGCCGTAAAACTGGCACCAAATTTCCGGCGGGGTGCTGGAAGCTGGCCGCCCGCGCGGTAAGCATTTCCAAACCCATTACCAGCCCCCCCCCCCCCGGGGCGCTAACAGAGGCGCAATCAAAACCAAAATCCCTATAGAGTATAAAAGCAAGGAAGTTATGAGGAACCTTTATAAAACACTGGTTCAGCCTCAATCACAGTATTGTGTCCAATTCTGGGTACCGCACTTTAAGAAGGATGTGAAGACCTTAATGAGGTTGCAGAAATGATTTACAAGAATGATTCCAGGAATGAGGCACTTCAGTTACATGGACAGACAGGAGAAGCTGGAGTTGTTCTCCTTCGAATAGAGAAGATTGAGAGATTTGATAGCGGTGTTCAGAATCATGAGGGGTATAAACAGAATAGATAGAGAGAACCAGAGGACATAGATTTAAGGTGATTGTCCTTCCATAAATAAGAACAAAACTGTATAGAAACATAGAAACATAGAAAATAGGTGCAGGAGCAGGCCATTCAGCCCTTCTAGCCTGCACCGCCATTCAATGAGTTCATGGCTGAACATGAAACTTCAGTACCCCCTTCCTGCTTTCTCGCCATAACCCTTGATCCCCCGAGTAGTAAGGACTTCATCTAACTCCCTTTTGAATATATTTAGTGAATTGGCCTCAACTACTTTCTGTGGTAGAGAATTCCACAGGTTCACCACTCTCTGGGTGAAGAAGTTTCTCCTCATCTCGGTCCTAAATGGCTTACCCCTTATCCTCAGACTGTGACCCCTGGTTCTGGACTTCCCCAACATTGGGAACATTCTTCCTGCATCTAACCTGTCTAAACCCATCAGAATTTTATACGTTTCCATGAGGTCCCCTCTCATTCTTCTGAACTCCAGTGAATACAAGCCCAGTTGATCCAGTCTTTCTTGATAGGTCAGTCCCGCCATCCCAGGAATCAGTCTGGTGAATCTTCGCTGCACTCCCTCAATAGTAAGAATGTCCTTCCTCAAGTTAGGAGACCAAAACTGTACACAATACTCCAGGTGTGGCCTCACCAAGGCCCTGTACAACTGTAGCAACACCTCCCTGCCCCTGTATTCAAATCCCCTCGCTATGAAGGCCAACATGCCATTTGCTTTCTTAACCGCCTGCTGTACCTGCATGCTAACCTTCAATGACTGATGTACCATGACACCCAGGTCTCGTTGCACCTTCCCTTTTCCTAATCTGTCACCATTCAGATAATAGTCTGTCTCTCTGTTTTTACCACCAAAGTGGATAACCTCACATTTATCCACATTATACTTCATCTGCCATGCATTTGCCCACTAACCTAACCTGTACTCCAGGTGTGGTCTTACCAGCGCTCTGTACAGTTTGTAGCAGGACTTCACTACTTTTATACTCCATTCCCCTTACAATAAAGGCCAACATTCCATTTGCCTTCCTAATTCATCATCATAGGCAGTTCTTCGGAGTCGAGGATGACTTGCTTCCACATTAAAAATGAGTTCTTAGATGTCTGTTAAGTCTAATGCGGGAGCTACAGTCTCTGTTACTGATTGGACAGACGGTGATAGAAAGTACGTTGGTTGAAGTGCCGGTTTTTTGAAGTGCTTGGGTTGTCATGCGCTCCTTCCGTCGTATGTGCTTGTCTCCGCTTGCTCCCACGAAGAGACTCAAAGTATTCTTGTTATGTCTTTAATACTCTTATGAATGACTCCACGAGGTCTAGTATTGTACTTGAGCTGTTGTGACCTTAGTCCCATTTATTGCAACTCCAGAGTGAGGCACAAGCATGGTGGGCAGCCTTTTATACTGGGCCCTGCACACCTATGCAGGTGACCCTCAGGTCTCCCACCACAGTGCCCTCTGGTGACACACCTTATGTGACTATACAATTATTATAACTGGCCTACATACATGACATCACTTCCCCCCAAGTCTTTAATGCAAATTGACTCATACATTGACAGTGACCTGGGCTTTGCTCTTCCTGGTTGACCATTGGAGGGTCACTTCTAGCTTGGGTGGGTTGGTAGTGAGATTTGTTGCCACTGGAGGTTCCAGTGGTTTCTGGTTGTGAGTCCATGACTACTCCATTCTCCTCCCCCCCCCACACAGAGATCAGGCTTATGGACCGTTACATGCAAGTTGCATTCAAGTTCATCACATGGGTTTTACATTTACATATTGGTACATTTGTTGGGTGGATTACAGTTGTGTTTCTTTTTGTGTGATACATTTACATGATCAGTACAGGTATATCAGTACAGGTACACAAGGACAGTCCAGTTCCAGCACGGCCGGATGAGATCCGGGTCGTCTGCTGACGGTGTCGCGCACCATGCTAGTGGGTCCGTGGGCGAGGTGAGCTCATTTTGCTCGAGTTGCCAGAGCTCAGGGCTTTTGCCATTACTCCCAGTGTTGGGCAGGCCCAAAGACAGCTGATGTGTCTGTAACCTCCCTGTCCTTTTCGTTTGCACAGTATCGCTGCTGCTCCCTGGGAAGCGGTCTGAGCGAGTGAGCATTTCGTCTAAGCGATGGTGGGGCTGCCACATCTTGTCTAGCAGTTCGCAGGGGACTACTGACTCGCTTTCCTTGAGGGCACCATTGTGAGCACTCTCTAGTTTAGGATCCTGGCTGGTCCAGGTCCCATTCGAAGGAGCCGTTGGAAGTGACCCTTCGCTCTTGGGCATTGCCGTGGTGGCGAGTGGGTTTGTGGGCTGCGCCTTTTCCACCTGGGTGGTGGGCGACGGTAGCCGACTGCGAGCATAGGCACAGTTTACTGTTTCTGGCCCATGGCAGTTCATGTTACACCGATCTGAGGCAGGGTCTCGCTACCGGTGCCTCTGCTCTCCGGGGATCGTTTACTCTGCGGCTTGTCTACTTCTGTCAGCTGTGGAGACACTTTATGATACATCGTTCTGGTCCCGGGGACGCAGGCTACAGCATTGGGTAGCCTGCTGGAAATGTATATGACCGTTAGGTGTTCGCCCGCTACATTGGCTGATTGCAATTTGCACCCAAATCGTTCAACAACATTTTGCTTGTTGCAGCTGGACTTTTATAATTGGTTACCAATTTCAAGCAGTTCATTCAAAAATGGCGGGTTGCTGGCCTCCTTTAAAATGGCCTTACTACTTATACCCCAATCGTCTTCCTTGCGTGGAGCCACGTGTCGTTGCTCCATTAGCACTGCACCTTGTGGTTTGGACGTCATCTTTTCCCTGTCCATGATGTCGACTGCCGCGATCTTCTTTCCCAGGGATTCTACCACTGAAGCTGGGAAGGCGCCCTCGGATCCAATCTTCCTCCCCAGGAGTCCTGCCACTGAAACCGGGAAAGTGCGTTCGAGGCGTCTCGGCTGGATCATCGCCACGCAGTTGTGATGAGCGGCCTGTGCCTTGGGGGCTGCGCGGATTTGCTCTCCGGTACCTGGTCCAACCGAAGGTGGGGGCTTGCTCTGCCTCTGAGCACAGGGGACGTCGATCGCTGGAGGCCTGACATCTTCCCAGTTCCAATGAATCTTCCCCATCCATCTTCACCAATGAAATATTGGTCGAGCCGCTCCGTAAAGGCTTCCCAATCTTCACCCTCTGAGAACTTTTCTAATGCACCAAAATTAGTCATTTTTGCGTGAAAATTCGTAATCTTGTCAGCAGTTGTTATGTCTTTAATACTCTTATAAATGACTCCACGAGGTCTAGTATTGTACTTGAGCTGTTGTGACCTTAGTCCCATTTATTGTAACTCCAGAGTGAGGCACAAGCATGGTGGGCAGCCTTTTATACTGGGCCCTGCACACTTACACAGGTGACCCTCAGGTCTCTCACCACAGTGCTTGCTTTGGAAGTCTCATGTCGGGCAGACAGACAATGTGGCCCATCCATCGGAGCTGACCGAGCGTTGTCAATGCTTCATTGCTGAGGATGTTGGCCTGAGCGAGAACACTGATGTTGGTGCGCCTATCCTGCCAATGGATTTGCAGGATCTTCCTGAGGCAGCGTTGATGTTACTTTTCCAGTGCCTGCTGTACATAGCCCATGTCTCAGAAGCATATATGAGGGCAGGTATCACGACTGCTCTGTAGACCATGAGCTTTGTGCCGGTTTTAAGGTTCTGATCTTCAAACACTGTTTTCCTTAGGTGACCAAAGGCTGCGCTGGCACACTGAAGTCAGTGTTGGACCTCATCATCGATGTCTGCCCTTGTTGACATAAGCTCCTGAGGTATAGAAAATGATCCACGTTGTCCAAGGCCTCATCATGGATTTTGATAATTGGGGGGCAGTGCTATGCGGCGGGTACAGGTTGATAGAGCACCTTTGTTTTACGGATGTTTAATGTAAGACCCATGCTCTCGTACGCTATGTTGAACGTGTTGACGATGGTTTGGAGTTCGTCCTCTGAGTGAGCGCAGACGCAAGCATCATCTGCATATTGTAATTCAAAGACAGAGGTTGGCACAACCTTGGATTTGGACTGAAGGCAACGGAGGTTGAACAGTTTCCCATTTGTTCTATAGATTATCTCCACTCCAGCGGGAAGTTTGCTGACAGTGAGATGTAGCATTGCAGCAAGGAAGATCGAGAAGAGCATTGGTGCAAAGACACAGCCTTGCTTCACCCCAGTTTGTACATGAATTGGATCTGTGGTGGATCCATTGGTCAGGATCACGACTTACATGTTATCATAAAGCAAATGGAGGATGATGATAAATTTTTGAGGACAGACAAATTTGAAGAGTACACTCCATAATCCGTCACAGTTAAAGCTTTTGTCAGGTCAAAGAAGGCCATGTACAGAGGTTGGTGTTGTTCCCTGCATTTCTCTTGAATTTGTCACGCGGTGAAGATCATGTCCATTATGCCCCTTAGTGGGCGGAATCCGCATTTCGAGGAGCTCTTCTGCCACAGGGAGAAGACAAGATTGGCCTCAAGCAACCTTGCTGCGGGGACTGAGAACCCATTGAGGAAGAGCAGTAGGCGAGGGAGGGGGTGAGGCAGAGGGGTGGGAAATGTCTATGCAAGGCCCACTGACCGGAGGTGTGGCATTGGGCCCTATGTTGAGAAGGTCTAAATCTTATTCATCTGTTGTATTATTTGAAGGGGCCGGTGTCCCATTTAGTTTTGTTTGAGGGGGTGGGCTCTGTGTACATATGTTGTAAATCTTATTCATCTGTTGTATTATTTGAAGGAGTGGGTGCCCCATTTTGTTATCTTTGAGGGGGGCTGAGATTTTTGGAGTTGTTTGAGGGATGTTTTTGCAATAAAATGTAACATTGAATGTTTTCTTCAGCTACTGGTGTATGACTGTTGACTTGTAATGGAGAGGTGGCCTTATCGTGCCTCAATACGCGCTCATTATTAGCTACATCCCCCACCACACTCCATTTAAGCGAAGCGCTCCATTATGAGCCACCGACAAATAGCCATGCTGCCACCAACATTGGCACGCTGTCTCCTCCATGACCGCTGCTGGTCCTTGTTGTGTTGCTGTTCATTCGGGGTGTGAGCAGGCTCCTGTTCCTCCTCCTCCTCCCCCTCCTCCTCGTCCTCCAGAGGTGGGCCTGCAATCCCCACTGGCAAGGCCTGGGCCCTCATGATGGCCAAGTTGTGCAGCATGTAGCACACCACAATGAATAGTGAGACCTGTTGAGGGGAGTATTGAAGGCTAAATCCAGAGCGTCCAGGCATCGGAATTGCTGCTTCAGGACCCTTATAGTCTGCTCTATGATGTTGCGGGTGGTGGCATGGCTCTCATTGTAGCGTCCCTCCGTCTCTGTAGTGGGGTTGTGGAGGGGGGGTCATTAGTCAGGTGGCTAGGCCGTATCCCTTGTCCCCAAGCAGCCAGCCTCGGCCTTGCCATGGTGGCTGAAATAGTTGAGGCACAGTGCTGTCCTGCAGGATAAAGGTGTCATGTGCGCTTCCAGGATAGTGAGCATTGACTGCAAGGATGCGCTGTGTGTGGTCGCACACCACAGTTGAACATTTAGGGAGTGGTATCCCTTTCTGTTTCTGAATACCGTCTCATTATGGAATGGTGCTTGCAAGGCCACGTGCATACAGTTAATTGCTCCTTGCACCCTCGGGAAGCCCGCTATCCTAGCAAACCCACATGAGTGCTCATCCTGTTTGACCCTGGTCATCAAGAAGGTAATGAAGTCCATTCTGCATGTGCAGAGAGCCTGTGTGAATTCACGGATGCAGTGATGTGCTGCGAATTGTGAGCTGCAGTATAGATCCAGCCTGGAAGGAGCCGGAGGTATAGAAGGTGAGTGCCACCGTGACCCTCACTGCGACAGGCAGCGTATTCCTGGTGCTGATGTGGGGCTGCAGGTCTTCCTGCAGGACATGGCAAATCTCTGTAATGACCTTGTTTCAGAACCGCAGCCTTCTGACATACTGCTCCTCGTCAGGTCCAGATATGAACATTGCCACCAGTAAAACCGTGGGGGGTGGTAAGGCGTCTAAGGACTCTCCTCCTTCAGCCGCTGACATGGCCAAAAGCCCTTTTCCCTTCAGGACGCCTTGCTAGAGCATGTAGAATGCGACCCTGGCGAACAAATAAAGTTTTAGAAATAAGTTTCTTCTGAGCTCAACTGCTATGCCTGTCTGCCGCTGCAAACTCGGAGGCTCTCGCACCGTACTCTGTATAAACGTTGCACTGACTGTGACCTCTGAGGGAAGCGCTTCCTCATCCCTTTAAGTAGCCACCAGTTAACGACTCTGAAAGCCTGTACCAACTGTTTTTCCAGATGTTGTGCTTGGCGGCCATTGAATGACGCAGCACCAGGAATACGTCATGATTCGAGTGATCGCCAGATGCCAGGCGCTACTGGTTTGTGCCCCCGGTGAGCCTCTAATGAATTTTCTGTCGGGGCGCTAAACGCTGCGCTCCCAGTCGATAACCTCTTACACTCCCATTAGCGCCCCCTCTGGCCGCTAACTGAGACGGTAGCCAACCGAAAGTCCAGCCCAAGGACTTATTGGAATGCTAATATTGCTGCAAAAACAATTAAAAATCGAGTCAATAGTCTGAACTTAATTTAAAAAATCAATGCAAACCTTAGCACAATAATAACGGGTGGATAATATAAAGTAAGATATTTTTAGTGAAAGCGATAAGCAGGTCAAGAATATCATCCATCCCTGTTAGTCGATTACTGTACACAAATGTTTATCCCCATGAGCTTGACATGTGTGCCATTTACTGAATATGTTAACCAATTCTTCAACACATTGGAGGAATTTATATCCTGTAAAAATTTGTAGTGAACTTGTGATAATGAAAATCTTTGAATATTAGTGATCATATTATTACTTTCATTATAGTTATACAGGTTAGAATAGAAGATAATAAAATTCATGTGCCAGATTTATGGACAGCTGATTTAAAAGCAGTAAAATGAATAAATGAGGATAAGGGTGAAGATGTTCTGGACGATAAAGCTGCAATGGAAATAACATTTATTACTGGAGTAACAAGAGAAGATGCAAGCATAGTCTTAAGTAGTTTAACAGGGAGGTTGGAAAACATAAAGGGAAATAAAAGTTACGACATAGAAGGGGGAAGATTGGAAAGTATATGAGAGAAAAGTAACAGATATTAAAAGCTCAGTCCAGGAGTTGAGATAATGCAGCAAGTGAACAGTGTAGTGGAACATTCAAAGAGATTTTTCATAACCGTTTTACCATCGCAAATGTTGGCAGTATTCCCAGTCCAATAGCTGGTTAGATGGAGAATGGATTGAGTTCATGGAGAAAATAGAGTTCAGCAAAGAACTGTTTATTAATTAAGTGCATCACTTAATTCGTCGAGTATTCGGACCATATGGAGTGAATTTGAGTGTACTAAAGAAATTAATGCAGAATCAGGGATGCTGTGGTGGAAATTTTCCACGGCACATTGGTGGAAAATAAAATCTTATTTCAGTGTTTAGAAGGGTCAGATTTGGGAAAATATATTCTTTTTGGTTCAACCTATATCCAATGCTGAGATAGATAGATTTTTAGAGTCTAGGCGAATCGAGATATGGAGATCGAGCAGGAAAGTGAAGTTGAGGTCGATGATTAGTTATGATCTTATTAAATGGTGGAGCAGGCTCGAGGGGCTGTATGGCCTACTCCTGCTCCTATTTCTTATGTTCTTATGTTCCATGTTTGGCTAACTATGCAATTAGATGTAAGTTCTTGAATTTCTTTTTAAACAAGTAGCCTTGTATATATTTTAATTAGCTACAATATGATGGTTCACTGTGAGCTTGAATTCATCTCTTAAGAGGACTTGTATGTAATTTTTGCTGGAGGAATTTATGAGCAATATGAATTAAACAGTTCATCTTG
The DNA here is from genome assembly GCF_044704955.1 of Pristiophorus japonicus. Classification (NCBI taxonomy): domain Eukaryota; kingdom Metazoa; phylum Chordata; class Chondrichthyes; family Pristiophoridae; genus Pristiophorus; species Pristiophorus japonicus. The sequence continues at coordinate 68,400,848 of NC_091985.1, forward strand.
TGAACTTGGGCTGAGCTGTAGCAGAACCAGATTGAATCTAACCTTATGGTCAGAAATATCTGAATTATTCAGGTCTGGGTATGGAACTCCTGGTTGATCCTGACCTGTGGCACTATCTGTGATTGGGTATATCGTGCACAATGTATTATAACGTCGTTGGCTTTCACTTTAGTATCTTTTCTGATCATTACAGAAAACAAAGCCTTAGTTTCAGAAGATCAAAGGTATTCTCAATCACACATCAAGAAGCACGGCAGGCTTCATTGCACCTTACCTTCACTTGTGGGTTGATCACTTGAAGCATTATTCAGAATTTTAATGTATCGCTGCAACACCACGGCATGTGTGTGTGTGTAAGGATCAACACTTAAGTGTGTTCACTCTGATTGCAAAGGAGCTACATGCCAGGTTACTTCCCTCTTTCAAAAATTGGCCAGAATAAACAAGTCATGACAACATTTTGGCTATTTGGCCGGAACATTGAGTGATCGGCAGTTGTCAGCACCTGTTGCCTAATGATAACAAAGTATGGAGGGGTGATGTGGGGTGATGTGGATACAGTCTATTGCTCATTTGCGTGTATGGAATGTTACTTTTTTGTCCCGCTATTGAGCTGTAAAGGGGAATAAAGTAATATATACTGACCAACATACTTCACCAATGAGAAACAGAATTGCCAGAGATCCTTCAACTCAGAATGCCACCAATCACAATGCTTACTATGCCTTTGGTTCCAAAAATGTAATGCAGCTATCATCTTTGCATTTAGCAATGTGGCATTACTGTATGCTAATGCATATTATCGATTCCTTGTACATATTAGCCTGGATTTCACTTTGAGCAGCGAAAGAACAGTGCCAGCTATTCATTAGACTTGCAGTTGTCCATATAGTTTCTGTTGCTAATAGTCAACCATCCAAAAAGTGCAGCACCCTCTACAGGGCATCTGCAACCCATATGAACAGGGCAAGCACCTGTGTATCTCCTTAACCATTCAGATTGGAGAATCGTTAATGACCAGCGCAGAGTCTGAAACAGGAAGTGTCAGTTATAATAGTGAATGCAATGTCAAATCAAGTACAGAAACCAAAATAAAAAGAGAGACAGAAAGATTGCATTAAGAGAGATAAATGAGACAGAAAGAAAAAGTTAAAAAAATTATTTACATAAAAAAAAATCTACGACAATAATTCAAAGCTGAAAGAATGAGACTCCACACTTATAAAAGTTAATTTTCAATGCGAGAGAGGTTGTTTGGCAGTGATTAACACTTATCGTTTGTGCGTAAACTAGAATTGGCAAGGCCTAATGTTTTATGGTGCGTTTAGTCTGTATCCATGAGGTAAGTACAGGAACTTCATAAAGTTTAATACATTTGAATGGTGAGTCAGATGGCACGATGCCATTTTCGCGCCGCTTTTGGAGGAGCAGAGCATCTCGGACAGCAACTTCTGAATTTCCGAATTTAACTGCGCATGTGTGGTCACCGAAAGTTGCTGTCCGATTTGCGCATAAATAGCGGTGGGAGGTGTTAGCCACAGTGTTATTTTTACAGCCAGATCTGGACCACGATGTTGAAATGTTGGTTTAACCAACTTAAAGAATGTGTGCCTCAACAGGTATCATGGATGCATATGTTAGCTTTGCTGTTATCCTTTGATTGAACATAAACATCCCATCAAAGAGGTGAACAAAATGGGAGAATATCATCTTCTGAGCACTTGCACCAAACTGCACTCCCTGATGTAAGAATGAGTTTGAATACTTGCAGGTGTGGATTCTATTTCCAATACAAATAGGAGCAGTTGCAGACCCACTTATTTTCTGCTCAGATGATGCAATATCACTCATAATAAGACTGAAAGGTACTTTACATATATTATTTGCATATATTATTTGGTTTTGTCATTGATAAAAACATAAATACTGTTAACCACAGGATTGGAGTGGGGAGGGGCCTAATTTTTGTATCTGCCTACCACTCTGTACACAAGGAAAAATGGGGGAAGTTTTTTTTATCCCCACCACTCACTGGCTGCCCTCGTGGCAGCACTCCCATTCAAAATACCAGCAACCTTATCTAAACATTTAAATTGGAGTCCTATGCTGATTGTAGGACCCAATGCAATTTTCAGGTACCAATGGGCGCAGTGTGCAACATGCAAGCTCTGCCCAGTGGTATCAAATGTAGAGTAGCCAGAAGTCCAAAAAGGAACTGCTGCAGACCGTCGATATGTCGATATATTTCCAAGTCCGGATGGTGTGTGACTTGGAGGGAACTTGGAGATGATGGTGTTTCCATGCACCTGCTGCCCTTGTCCTTCTAATTGGTAGAGGTCGCAGGTTTGGGAAGTGTTGTCTTGGTGAGTTGTTGCAATGCATCTTGCAGATGGTACACACTGTAGTCACAGTGCGCCGATGGTGGAGGGAGTGAATGTTTTAGGTGGTGGATGTGGTGCCGATCAAGTGGGCGGCTTTGTGCTGGATGGTGTCGAGCTTCTTGAGTGTTGTTGGAGCTGCACTCATCCAGGCAAGTGGAGAGTATTCCATCACACTCCTGATTTGTGCCTTATAGATAGTGGAAAGGCTTTGGGGAGTCAGGAGGTGAGACACTCGCCACAGAATACCCAGCTTTTGACCTGCTCTTGTAGCTACAGTATTTATATGGCTGTGACCACCCTCCCCACAATGTTAATGGTGGGGGATTCAACATTAGTATTGACATTGAATGTCACGGGGAGGTGGTTAGACACTCGCTTGTTGGAGATGGTTATTGCCTAGCAATTGTGTGGCACGATGTTACTTGCCACTTATCAGCCCAAGATAGAATGTTGTTCAGATCTTGCTGCATGTGGGCACAGACTGCTTCATTTTCTGAGGAGTTGCGAATGGAACTGAACAGTGCAATCATCAGCGAATTCTGACCATATGATTGAGGGAAGGTCATTGGTGAAGTAGCTGAAGATGGTTGGGCCTAGCCCTGTGGAATGCCTGCTGCAATGTCCTGGGGCTGAAATGATTGGCCTCTAACATCCACACCATCTTCCTTTGTGCTAGGTATGACTCCAGCCAGTGGAGAGTTTTCCCCCTGATTCCCATTTACTTCAGTTTTACTCGGGCTCCTCGAAGTCACACTTAGTCAAATGCTGCCTTGATGTCAAGAGCAGTCACCTTCCCCTCACCTCTGGAATTTAGCTCTTTTGTCCATGTTTAGACCAAAGCTGTAATGAGGTCTAAAGCTGAGTGGTCCTGGCAGAACCCAAACTGAGCATCGGTGAGCAGGTTATTGGTGAATTAGTACCGCTTGATAGCAATGCCGATGATCCCTTCCATCATTTTGTTGATGATTGAGAGTAGACTAATGCGGCAGTAATTGGTCGGACTGGATTTGTCCTGCTTTTTGTGGACAGTACATACCTGGGAAATTTTCCACTTTGTCGGGTCAATGTGAGTATTGTAGCTGCACTGGAACAGCTTGGCTAAAGATGCAGCTAATTCTGGAGCACAAGTCTTCAGCACTACAGGCAGGATATTCTCAGGGTCCATAGCCATTGCTATATCCAGTGCGCTCAGCCATTTCTTGATATCATGTGGAGTGAATTGAATTGACCTAAGATTGGCTTCTGTGATGGTGGGGACCTCAATAGGAGGCCGAGATGGATCATCCATTCAGCACTTCTGGCTGAAGATAAGAACATAAGAAATAGGCGCAGGAGCAGGCCATTCGGCCCTTCGAACCAGCTCCACCATTCAATAAGATCATGGCTGATCTTCGACCTCAACTCCACCTTCCCACACTATCCCCATATCCCTTGAGCCCCATAGTGTCCAAAAATCTATCGATCTCTGTCTTGAATATAGTCAAAGACTGAGCCTCATATCATCACAGGGGTAGAGAATTCCAAAGATTCACAACTTGGAGAGAAGAAATTTCACCTCATCTCAGTCATAAATGGCGGACCCCTTATTCTGAGACTGTGACCCCTAGTTCTAGACTCCCCAGCCAGGGGAAATAGCTATCCTGTCAAACTCCTTAAGAATTTTATGTTTCAATGAGATCACCTCTCATTTTTCTAAACTCTAAAGAAATATAAGCCTGTATAAGATGGTTGCAAACACTTCAGTCTTGTCTTTTGCACTCACGTGCTGGGCTCTGCCATCATTGAGAATGGGGATATTCATGGAGCCTCCTCATCCCGTTAGTTCTTTAATGGTCCACCATCATTCATGACTGGATATGACAGGACCGCAGGGCTTTGATCTGATCCGTTGGTTGTGGGATCACTTGGCTCTGTCTATTACATGCTGCTTCCGCTGTTTAGCATGCATGTAGTCCTGCGTTGCAGCTTCACCAGGGTGGCACCTCAATTTTAGGTATATCTAGTGCTGCTCCTGGCATGCTCATCTGCACTCCTCATTGAACCAGGGTTGGTCCCCTGGTTTGATGGTAATGGTAGTGAGGGATATGCCGGGCCATGAGGTTCCAGATTGTGGTGGAATACAATTCTGCTGCTGCTGATGGCCCACAGTGCCTCATGGATGCCCAGTTTTGAGTTGTTACATCTGTTCTGAATCTATCCCATTTAGCATGTTGGTAGTTTCACACAACATGATGGAGGTATCCTCAGTGTGAAGACGGGACTTCATTTCCACAATGATTGTGCAGTGATCATTGCTATCAACGCTGTCATGGATAGATGCATCTGTGATAGGTAGATTGGTGAGTGTTGTGTCCTTAGATGCTCTAACAATTACTCCACGAGACAGTATGTTGTACTTGAACTGTAGTGGCCTTAGTCCTTTATTAGTTAACTCCAGAGTGAGGATCACACCTGGTGGCCTGCCTTTTATACTAGGCTAGGCGCACCTGTACAGGTAACCTATGAGTCTCCCACTGTTGCGCCCTCTGGTGGTACACCTTGATATAGTACCAACAGTGGCCATGGAAGATACATGACATCACTCCCCCCCAAACCCTCAGTGCAAATCGCTTCTGCATTAACTATGCGCTGGCTTAGCTCGATATGGGTTCTGTCTGATGGACCTCTGGCGGGCCGGCTCAACCTTGGGTGGGTCGTTGGTGCAATAGTGTGCTGGTGGTTGTTGTTTGTGTGTGTGTTCCTGACCACTCCATTCTCTCCGCCGCCCCCCTCCCCCCGACCATGTTGGTGTGGCGGAGGCTCCTGGCATTCATGTACCTGCAAGTTCAGGTGAGTGGGTTTTGCATTTCTTTGGGGTTTTTTTTGTGGTTCCGTGGTGCGACAAGAGCGTTAGATGCCTTGTCGAGGCAGTGACCAGTGCGTAAGGACGGCTAGTTTCAGAGCTGCTGAGTGGTGTCCCTGCAGTCTGGTGGCGATTCAGTGCCCGGTGCTGACAGTGGGAAGCTGGTTGGCTCGCATAGCCTGCTCTCGGGGCTGTTGCCATGGTCCCTTGCGGCCAGCAGGTTCACGGATGTCTGTGAACCCCCCCCCGTCCTTTCTTTACGCCCTGGGTCCCAGTTGCTCCCTGAGGAGCTGTCGTCTAGCAGTGCACAGGAAACTGCTGACTTGCTTGTCTAAGCGTCGCTTGGTTTGAGATCCTGGCTGGTGTTTGTTTCCTCTGGGGAAACATTGGCGGATGACTCTACATCTAGGGGTATGGCCTTGCGGCAGTCTGCTCGTTCAGACACGTGGCAATTGGTGCCACCGGTTGCCTGAGAGATCGAGCCAATCCAGGGCATGTTATCACTGCCAGTGCCTTTGTACTGCTGAGGTCGCTTGCCTTGAAGCTCGTGTGTGTTGGCTGCTTGTGGCCACACTTCGTGGTGCATGGCTCTGGTTCCCGGGATGCAGGCTACAGCGTTGGGTAGCCTGCTGGACCTGTGTGCACCCGACGGGTGTCTGCCCGCTGCATTGGCTGCGTTCAGTGTGAATCCTGCAACGCACAGCTTTTCCTTGCTTATGATGGACACTCTAGGGGTCCGATCACGATGGCGTGCCTTTTCCTTGCTGGTTGCATATGTACCGTTCAAATCATCATTTACACGTTGTACATAATCGTGCAATTTTTCCTCGCTGGTTGCATGTATACAATTCCGATCATCCGTTGCACATTTTACATGGTCAGTTACACGTTTTACATAATCCGTTGCACCTTTACTCTCTAACTTACAATTCTTGTTATATTGCTTAATTGTGTGGAACTGTCCCTTTAATTGTGGTGGGTTGCAGGCCTCCTTTAAGAGAGCCTTGCTTGCTTTACCCAATCTGCTTCTCCGTTTGGTGCCACGTGTTGCTCCATCAGCGTGGCACCTCATGGTCTGGTCGTGGCCATCTTTGTCTGCAGCGCATCACCTCGTGGTTCCAGCGCCATCTTTCCTTCGTCCACGATGTCGACTGCGGTGATCCTCTTCTCCCCGAGTTCTGCCTCCCCAGTAGGGAGGTCGCTGCTGGATCCGATTTTCTCCCTCATGAGTCCTGCCACTGGAGCCTGGAAGGTGCGTTCGGGCCGTCTCAGCTGGATCATCTCCACACAGTCGTACTGAACGGTCTGTGTCTCGGGTTCTATGCTGGACTGCTCTCTGGTGTCAGGTCCACCCTTAGGTGAGGGTTTGCTTTGCCTCTGAGCGCAGAGGGCTTCGATCACTGGAGGGGTGAGATCTTCGCACTTCCACTGGATCTTCTCCATCCACCTTCTGCCGAGCAGCATTGGTCCATCACCTGCAACAATCCACAGAGGTAACTTGTGCACTGTTCCATCATGGAGTACTTTTACATTCACACTACCAACGACTGGGATGATTTCATTGGTGTAGGTGCGCAGTTTTGCCTGAACCGGGGCCAACTCGGGTCGTTCAGCCGGATTGTCCCATAGCCTCTCAAAAGCTTCTTGATTCATTACTGACTGGCTCGCTCCTGTATCCACTTCCATAAAGACTGGAACGCCATTTATCTCGACTTTCATCCTTAACGGGGAACACTCGGGGGTGCAGGTAAACATGCGATATACCTCATCATGGGGCTGAGCTGCCTCTCTGTCTAACGATTCGTAATCCATGTTAGATTCATGGCCATCTGCAGACTCCTCATCGGCACAGAATTATATCTTTCAGCCAATGTTGCTGACTCCCCCATGACCATCCCTGGGTATGTCCTGTCCCACCGGCAGGACAGACCCACCTGAGGTGGCAAAACAGTAGTATTCAGTCGGGTGGGAGTGCCCTGGGAGTCCTCAACATTGACTCCGGACCTCATGAAGTCTCATGGCAAGGAAATCTCCTGCTGATTACCACCTACTGCCCTTCCTCAGCTGATGAATCAGTACTCCTCCATGTTGAACACTACTTGGAAAAAGCATTGAGGATAGCAAGTGCACAGAACGTACTCTGGCTGCGGGACTTCATTGTCCATCACCAAGAGTGGCTCAGTAGCACCATGACTGACCGAGCTGCCCGAGTCCTGAAGGACATAGCTGCCAGACTGGGCCTGCGGCAGGTGTTGAAAGAACCAACACGAGGGAGAAATCTACTTGGCCTCATCCTCACTGTCATGTATCTTATATGGCCACTGTTGGTACTATCACAAGGTGTGTCACCAGAGGGCACAGCAGTGGGAGACCCATAGGTTACCTGTACAGGTGTCCCTGGCCCAGTATAAAAGGCAGGCCACCAGGTGTGATCCTCACTCTGGAGTTAACTAATAAAGGACTAAGATCACTACTGTTCAAGTACAACACACTGTCTCGTGGAGTCATTGTTAGAGCATCTAAGGACATAACAACCGGCGACGAGAATATGAACTTTCACACGAAAATGCTACGCTTGGTACGTTGCAGCAGTTCACCGATGGTGATAATTGGGACGCCTTTGTGGAGAGGCTAGAACACTTTTTTACAGCAAACGACCTGGCAGGATACAACCCGGCCGTGCTGGCTAATAAGCACCACGTTATCCTACTGACCAGTTGTGGGCCAAACGTCTATGGCCTCTTCAGGGACTTGCTGCCACCAGCGAAGATAACGACCAAGTCATACAAGGAGCTCGTAACCCTGATCCAGGAGCAACTCAAGCCCAAGGAGCGCATGCTCACAGCCAGACACCGGTTCTACACCCACCGATGACCCGAAGGCCAGGAAATCACGAAGTACGCCGCAGACCTCAGGAGGCTGGCAGCACCGTGCGAGTTCGGCAGCCACCTCAACGATGCGCTGTGGGACATTTTTGTCATTGGCATTGGCCATGAGGGCCTTCTTCATAAGCTGCTGTCAGCGGATACCACAGTCACACTGCAGAAGGCCAGCTCTGTGAACCAGGCAATCATGACCTCGACCTGCAGCTCCAGGCAGATGTCTAACCCAGCAGATACTGTGCACAGAGTGGCGCCGTTCAGAAGCTGGACTGTAGAGGGCGCATCCTCTCAGGAGAGCGAAAACAGGCCCCCGAGTAGGTTAACAGAGTCCGCCGAGGGGAGCTAACCGAATAGCCCCATGTTGGCGTTGTGGAGAGAATCACAGAGCTCACCAGTGCCGTTTTAAAGATGATGTCTGCAAAGGCTGTGGCACAAAGGGCCCCTCCAGCAAATGTGTAAGGGAAATAGGACTCACTGTGTCGATGAGGCGTCTGCAGATGGCCATGAATCTAACGTGGATTACGAATCATTAGACAGAGAGGCAGCTCAGCCCCACGATGAGGTATATCGCATGTTTACCTGTTCCCCGTTGAGGATGGAAGTCGAGATAAATGGCGTTCCAGTCTTTATGGAAGTGGACACAGGAGCGAGCCAGTCAGCAATGAATCAAGAAGCCTTTGAGAGGCTATGGGACAATCCGGCTGAACGACCTGAGTTGGCCCCTGTTCAGGCAAAACTGCGCACCTACACCAATGAAATCATCCCAGTCATTGGTAGTGTGAATGTAAAAATACTCCATGATGGAACAGTGCACAAGTTACCTCTGTGGATTGTTGCAGGTGATGGACCAATGCTGCTTGGCAGAAGGTGGATGGAGAAGATCCAGTGGAAGTGGGAAGATCTCACCCCTCCAGTGATCGAAGCCCTCTGCGCTCAGAGGCAAAGCAAGCCCTCACCTAAGGGTGGACCTGACACCAGCAGTCCAGCATAGAACCCGAGACACAGACCGCTCAGCACGACTGCGTGGAGATGATCCAGCTGAGACGGCCCGAACGCACCTTCCAGGCTCCAGTGGCAGGACTCATGAGGGAGAAAATCGGATCCAGCAGCGACCTCCCTACTGGGGAGGCAGAACTCGGGGAGAAGAGGATCACCGCAGTTGACATCGTGGATGAAGAAAAGATGGCGCCGGAACCACGAGGTGATGCGCTGCAGACAAAGATTATGTCAGGCTGTTACTTGACTAGTCTGTGGGACAGCACTCCCAATTTTAGCACAAGTCCCCAGATGTTAGTGAGGAGGACTTTGCAGGGTCGAGGTCAGTCGAGGAGGCGGGAGCTCGGAGCAGCGCGAGTCCGTGGTCGGCGGTGAGGCCTATAAAGGCCAGCGGGAGTCAAGCAGTCAGTCGAGGAGGCGGGAGCTCGGAGCAGCGCGAGTCTGGGGTCGGTGGTGAGGCCTATAAAGGCCAGCGGGAGTCGAGCAGTCAGTCGAGGAGGCGGGAGCTCGGAGCAGCGCGAGTCTGGGGTCGGCGGTGAAGCCTATAAAGGCCTGTGGGGGTCGGGCAGTTCGAGCAGTCAGTCGAGGAGGCGGGAGCTCGGAGCAGCGCGAGTCCGGGGTCGGCGGTGAGGCCTATAAAGGCCCAGCCGGTGCAGCTGCAGCAGGGTGAGAAGGCAAAAAAGAAGTAGAAAGAAATCAAAAGGTGACATCACAGCCAAGGGGGTAAGTGATTGGCTGGTGATTGGTGAGTAGTTTTTCTTTTTTCTTTTTTCTTTCCTATATCAGTAAGTGACCTTTAGCAGTGTTGTTGCCAATTTAAGTTTATCTAAGGGTTAAGTCATGGCAGGACAGCTCGGACACGTGTTCTGCTCATCCTGTACTATGTGGGAAGTCAGGGACACTTCCAGTGTCCCTGGCGACTATGTGTGCAGGAAGTGTATCCACCTCCAGCTCCTGACGGTCTGCGTTGCAGAACTGGAGCTGCAGGTGGATTCACTCTGGAGCATGCATGATGCTGAGAATGACGTGAATAGCACATTTAGTGAGTTGGTCTTACTGCAGGTAAAGGGTACACAACCAGATAGGGAATGAAAGACCAACGGGAAGAGCAGTGCAAGGAAGGTAGTGCAGGGGTCCCCTGCACCATCCCCCTGAAAAACAGATACACTGCTTTGGGTACTGTTGAGGGGGATGACTCATCAGGGGAGAGCAGCAGCAGCCAAGTTCATGGCACTGTGGGTGGCTCTGCTGCACAGGAGGGCAGGAAAAAGAGTGGGAGAGCTAAAGTGATAGGGGACTCAATTGTAAGGGGAATAGATAGACGTTTCTGTGGCCGCAACCGAGACTCCAGGATGGTATGTTGCCTCCCTGGTGCAAGGGTCAAGGCTGTCTCGGAGCGGGTGCAGGACATTCTAAAAAGGGAGGGTGAACAGCCAGTTGTCGTGGTGCATATAGGTACCAACAACATAGGTAAAAAAACGGGATGCGGTCCTACGAGACGAATTTAGGGAGCTAGGAGTTAAATTAAAAAGTAGGATCTCAAAAGTAGTAATCTCAGGATTGCTACCAATGCCACGTCAGGGAAGGAATCACAGGATAGCTCAGATGAATACGTGGCTTGAGCAGTGGTGCAGAAGGGCGGGATTCAAATTCCTGCGGCATTGGAACCGGTTCTGGGGAGGTGGGACCAGTACAAACCGAACAGTCTGCACCTGGGCAGGACCGGAACCAATGTCCTAGGGGCAGTATTTGCTAGTGCTGTTGGGGAGGAGTTAAACTAATATGGCAGGGGGATGGGAATCTCTGCAGGGAGACAGAGGGAAATAAAATGGAGTCAGAAGCAAAAGATAGAAAGGAGAATAGTAAAAGTGGAGGGCAGAGAAACCCAAGGCAAAAAACAAAAAGAGCCACATTACAGCAAAATTCTAAAGGGGCAAAGTGCGTTAGAAAGACAAGCCTGAAGGCTCTGTGCTTCAATGCGAGGAGTATTCGGAACAAGGTGGACGAATTAACTGCGCAGATAGCAGTTAACGGATACGATGTGATTGGCATCACGGAGACATGGCTCCAGAGTGACCAAGGCTGGGAACTCAATATCCAAGGGTATTCAACATTTAGGAAGGATAGACAGAAAGGAAAAGGAGGCAGGGTGGCGTTGCTGGTTAAAGAGGAAATTAATACAATTGTAAGGAAGGACATTAGCCTGGATGATGTGGAATCGGTATGGGTGGAGCTACGGAATACCAAAGGACGGAAAACACTAGTGAGAGTTGTGTACAGACCACCAAATAGTAGTAGTGAGGTTGGGGACAGCATCAAACAAGAAATAAGGGATGTGTGCAATAAAGGTACAGCAGTTATCATGGACGACTTTAATTTACATATAGATTGGGCTAACCAAACTGGTAGCAATGCGGTGGAGGAGGAATTCCTGGAATGTATTAAGGATGGTTTTCTGGACCAATATGTCGAGGAACCAACCAGAGAGCTGGCCAACCTAGACTGGGTGATGTGTAACGAGAAGGGACTAATTAGCAATCTTGTTGTGCGAGGCCCCTTGGGGAAGAGTGACCATAATATGGTAGAATTCTTTATTAAGATGGAGAGTGACAAAGTTAATTCAGAAACTAGGGTCCTGAACTTTGACGGTATGAGGCGTGAATTGGCTAGGATAGATTGGCGAATGATACTTAAAGGGTTGACTGTGGATAGGCAATGGCAAACCTTTAAAGATCATATGGATGAACTTCAACAATCGTACATCCCTGTCTGGAGTAAAAATAAAACAGGGAAGGTGGCTCAACCGTGGCTAACAGGGGAAATTAAGGCTAGTGATAAATCCAAGGAAGAGGCAGAAAATTAGCCAGAAAAAGCAGCAAACCTGAGGACTGGGAGAAATTTAGAATTCAGCAGAGGAGGACAAAGAGTTTAATTAAGAGGGGGAAAATAGAGTACAAGAGGAAACTTGCCAGGAACATAAAAACTGACTGCAAAAGCTTCTATAGATATGTGAAAAGAATAAGATTGGTGAAGACAAACGTAGTTCCCTTGCAGTCAGATTCAGGTGAATTTATAATGGGGAACAAAGAAATGGCAGACCAATTGAACAAATACTTTGGTTCTGTCTTCACCATGGAAGACACAAGTGACCTTTTGGATGTACTAGGGGACTGAGGGTCCAGTGATAAGGAGGAACTGAAGGATATCCTTATTAGGCGGGAAATTGACGGGATTGAAGGCCGGTAAATCCCCAGGGTCTGATAGTCTACATCCCAGAGTACTTAAGGAAGTGGCCCTAGAATTAGTAGATGCATTGGTGATCATTTTCCAACAGTCTATCGACTCTGGATCAGTTCCTATGGACTGGAGGGTTGCTAGTGTAACACCACTTTTTAAAAAAGGAGGGAGAAAACGGGTAATTATAGACCGGTTAGCCTGACATCAGTAGTGGGGAAAATGTTGGAATCAATCATTAAGGATGAAATAGCAGCGCATTTGGAAAGCAGTGACAGGATTGGTCCAAGTCAGCATGGATTTATGAAAGGGAAATCATGCTTGACAAAATCTTCTGGAGTTTTTTGAGGATGTAACTAGTTGAGTGGACAAGGGAGAACCAGTGGATGTGGTGTATTTGGACTTTCAAAAGGCCTTTGACAAGGTCCCACACAAGAGATTGGTGTGCAAAATCGAAGCACATGATATTGGGGGTAATGTACTGACGTGGATAGAGAACTGGTTGGCAGACAGGAAGCAGAGAGTCGGGATAAAGGGGTCCTTTTCAGAATGACAGGCAGTGACTAGTGGAGTGCCGCAGGGCTCAGTGCAGGGACCCCAGCTCTTTACAATATATATTAATGATTTAAATGATGGAATTGAGTGTAATATCTCCAAGTTTGCAGATAACACGAAACTGGGTGGCGGTGTGAGCTGTGAGGAGGACGCTAAGAGGCTGCAGGGTGACTTGGACAGTTTCGGCGAGTGGGCAAATGCATGGCAGATGCAGTATAATGTGGATAAATGTGAGATTATCCACTTTGGGGGCAAAAACATGAAGGCAGAATATTATCTGAATGGCGGCAGATTAGGAAAAGAGGAGGTGCAGCGAGACCTCGGTGTCATGGTTCATCAGTCATTGAAAGTTGGCATGCAGGTCCAGCAGGCGGTGAAGAAGGCAAATGGTATGTTGGCCTTCATAGCAAGGGGATTTGAGTATAGGAGCAGGGAGATCTTACTGCAGTTGTACAGGGCCTTGGTGAGGTCTCACCTGGAATATTGTGTTCAGTTTTGGTCTCCCAATCTGAGGAAGAACATTCTTGCTATTGAGGGAATGCAGCGAAGGTTCACCAGATTGATTCCAGGGATGGCTGGACTGACATATGAGGAGAGACTGGATCAACTGGACTTTTATTCACTGGAGTTTAGAAGGATGAGAGGGGATCTCATAGAAACGTATAAGATTCTGACGGGACTGGACAGGTTAGATGTGGGAAGAATGTTCCCGATGTTGGGGAAGTCCAGAACCAGGGGACATAATCTTAGGATAAGGGGTAGGCCATTTAGGACTGAGATGAGGAGAAACTTCTTCACTCAGAGAGTTGTTAACCTGTGGAATTCCCTGCCACAGAGAGTTGTTGATGCCAGTTCATTGGATATACTCAAGAGGGAGTTAGATATGGCCCTTACGGCTAAAGAGATCAAGGGATATGGAGAGAAAGCAGGAAAGGAGTACTGAGGGAATGATCAGCCATGATCTTATTGAATGGCGGTGCAGGCTCAAAGGGCCGAATGGCCTACTCCTGCACCTATTTTCTATGTTTCTATGTTTCTATGTTTCTATGTTTCTATGTTTCTATGTTTCAACTGGGCTGGGTGTGCCCTTGTTGTGTCTAAATCCGATGCTGAAGTCGAGGCCGGGTGATCCGTCTGGTTTTATTCTCATTATTGTTTCTTGTAGCAATTTGTTACAACCGAGTGGCTTCGGGGGGCTGTTAAAAGTCAACCCAGTGCTGTGGGTCTGGCGTCACAAAAATGCCAGATTGCATAAGGACGGCAGATTTCCTTCCCTAAAGGACATTAGTTTTGAGAAGAAATTGGAAAAGTTAGGGCTGTTCTCCTTGGAGCAGAGACAATTAAAAAGTAACCTAATAGAGGTTTTCAAGATGATGAGAGGTTTGATAGAGTGGATAGACAAAAACTATTCCTTCTGGCGAGTGGGTCAATAACCAGAGGACTTAAATTTAAAATCATTGGCAAATGATCTAGATGGGAGATGAGAAGTTTTTTTTTGACTCATATTGTTGTCAGGTTCTGGAAAGCTCTACCTGAAAGGTTGTGGAAGCTGATTCCATAAAAAATGACTTGCATTTATATAGCGCCTTTCACGACCACTGGATGTCTCAAAGCACTTTACAGCCAATTATGTGCTTTAGGAGTGTAGTCACTGTTGTAATGTGGGAAATGCGGCAGCCAACTTGCACACAACAAACTCCCACAAACAGCAATGTGATGATGACCAGATAATCTGTTAATAAATAATTTTAAAAGGGAGTTGGACAGGAATTTGAGGATGACGTACTTACAGAGTTACAGACAAAAAATGGTGATGTGGGACTAAGCATGACAGCTTTTCCAAAGAGCCAGCACAGACATGATAGGCCAAATGGCCTTCTTCTGTGCTGTGAGTTTCTATGATTCCGATGTCACCTATTCATACTCTTTGCTACTTGACTGATGGGAATCAGGCAGGGGGGATTACCAACATGGCTGCCTGCATACCTCCATCTTATTAGGCTACTTGGAATTAATCAGTTGCTTAATATGCAACTGCATCGGTTGATGAGACTTTAACAGTGAAATTGATCTTGGGCGATATTGTAAAATGGACAATAGTGAATTGAAAGCCCATTTTATACACTGCATGATTTCCTCTTCCATTGAACTCAAGACAAATTTCAACCCAATCTTTCTTTGGCTTCTGATTTGACGTTGGAGAATTAATTTCTGGTTCTCAAGAAGCCAAACAAACATGCATTCCTGATGTCCAATGGACCAATAAGGAACACTTCAATTTCTGAGTGTTTCAGATTTGGCTTGGCATGTCTGAAATTTGCAAATGTGAGAAAAATGAATTATGAGCTTTAGTAGTAGAGGCCCAACATTCAAATATTTATAAAGTTAAAACACTCATGTTGGCAAGAATGTGAGTGTTCTAAGACACTGTTGTCTTCAGAATTCAGCTTCCCAATCCAGATATCAATCCCTGTCCTGTTGATCAACATCCGTAGACCGCCATGGAACACAGATGTTAAGTGTTACCCTAAAATTGGCTTATTCCATCTTGTGGGCAACAGAAACCATATTGTTTTAATTTAGGGTTAGAAATGCTTACAATGGAAAGTAGGCAGGTTTGATTATTTGGTGACAAGAGTCTTGATTTTTTAGCACCAGTGGCTAAAAATGTTGCCTGTGTAATATTTTATCACTGCAAATATTTGGTGGAAAATTATATTTAGAATAATGTTCACAAGGAAAAATCTCAGTCTGTAGGCCAATGAAATTATTTTCCTGGCCAGTTAAATTGTAGGGGTCAATTGCTCAAAGATCATAAAAAACCTAAATGTGGAGGCTTGATGTTACAAGATTTTCCATATGATTCTGGCATAGTTTCTGCAGAGCATCATGTGTAAAAGCTGTTGCTCGTGTTTGGATTATACATATATTCTCTGTATAATACATGACCCATGTAACATTTGTAAAGCAACTTACATTGTTTATCTGTGACTGTTGTAACTATTGAAGATGTTTGACACATTTTATATTAGCAATATTGTTATTAACACGGCTTATGCTCCTCAGATATTGACATGTCTGTCATGATTGGTAGATGACTTACACAGTTTATGGAATCATATATAATCCTTATAGTATTAGAAATAACTGAATTGTCTGCTTTTATCTGGGTTGCAATGCAAAGTAGTGTAATAAAATGCACAATGAAGATTTTCTTTCGCTTATTACTGCAAACTATACAGGAAACTAGCACTCAGATAGTTAATTTGAAGCTGTGAATCATTTTTTCACCCCACTATAATATGCCTCTAGACATGATCTACAGTGGACTGTGAATTTACAGCTCATAGCTGTGTGGCCTCTGGCGTCTGTTCTGCTTTAGTTAATGTTTACTGGTGTGCTGTGCAACCACAATGAAGGGACCCATCTGTTTTTGTTTCTTTCCTCCAAGGGGCTGAAGTTAAATTATAAACTGAAATTCTGTAATGCCACATATATTCAACTGTATATAATATTTGTCTATAAATATTGCAATTTAGATATATTACTCCTATATGTGAATTGACGTCAAGCTGACTGAATCTTATATGTAGGATATTGGAATATATCGAAATATATTCCAACAGCTATGCTGGTGTGGACACTCATGCTAAGCACTTTGTTTTGTTACTCTTTAGAGTGTTCAATGAGATGCTATATGGAACACTGAGTGATAGGAGTAAACTAACTTTTGGTAATTGACAATATTTCCCTTCCCTACTAAGCAAACTCTCCCATAGAGCAGCATTAATGCTGAAAGAAACAGGGCAACTCCATTGTTATTTCAGCTATGCCCCCTTTAAGGCTCCTCATACTGTTTCTCACCTAGGATGGTGACATGCAGCCTGGTTTCAGCCCTCTAACTATGCTACTTTTATACCGGCTGCTAGGAGGCATGCAAGAATAGTTAAGGTTGACTGACCCTACATTTTTCAATTTCATCAGAATCTTGCGGAAGGTATAACGCAGAATCATAATTTTGTTTTAAACACATCTACCAATTATGATTTTACAATATTTATGATTACTGTGATGTAAAAAAAAGATAAATTAGGGTTAGGGTAGGGAAAGTAGAAAGTCAAACGTGAAAGGAAGATACAGAGATATTAAAACATATGACTTGGCAAAGTAGTGTAGAATTCTTCAGTAGTTGAGCAATATTAAGGAGCAATTATTCTGTTGTGATTTTTATAGACCAGTTTCTTAGTGGGTTGCTGAAATTTATTTTAAGAATTTTTAAATTCATTAATAAGTGTATGGGTTTAATTTTAAAAATTGTAAGGTATGTAAAGTTTTACTGATCTTTAATAGTTTGAAACTGTGTGATGAGTAATAGGTTGGGCCAAGATCATTCATTTTTTTTTAACCCTGATTAAGTGTTAGCTTGGCTCAGTAACAATCTCTCACCTCTGAGTCAGAAGTTTGTGGGTTCAAGTCCCAGTCCAAGACTTGAGCCCATAATCTAGGTTGACAGTTTAGTGAAGTACTGAGGGAATGAGATGAAAGGGAGTATAGAAATGCAAATTCTTTCTTGAATTCTTTGATTTTTTTCGTGTTAAAAAATGCAATTTTACATTTATGTTAAAAGGTATTCATTTTTCTATGAGGAGGTTTTTGTTAAAAAATAAAGTCTAGATTTCCAATAAATATGCTAGTAATATACTATTTTTTCAGTGCAAGAGCCCATTTTAAATCATTGCCACAAAGTAGATTAATAATGTATGTTTTACATAGCAACTGTTTACACTATGTTCATTTTCAAAGCAGTTTATTGGGTTCATAAATAAATACTTCTTATTTTTCATCATTTTTTTTGTCTTTTTATGTGTGCACAAAAATAGCATTAGTAAGTGATACCATAAAACCGTTGTGTATATTAACTGATTAAAAAAATAGAATATGTATTATGTTTCTTATATTGTGTAAATAATTTAGAAATGTTGGCAAATCTTTTCTGACAAAACACATGTGGTTGAAATAAGATCCCAAAGATGTCCTGAATGTAAACTGCTTGGCTCCTAAGTATTGCACTGAAATTGAAAACAGAGAACAACTTGTTGTCACAACAGTGATTGTTATTATCATATGTTACAAAAGTTTTAGTGACAAATCTGTTTCTGTATTTTCTTTTGGGGAATCAGAGAAAGAGAGATTTTTGTCATTACTTAAATCATAAGGTGAGTGTTTTTGGGAGCAGGCGGGTGGTTAAAAGGGATGAAACTGACCATGGGCCAGAAGCCGGCTCGAACCCGCCGAGTATCGCTATTAACTGCAGTGCTTTCAGCTGCTTGTGAGAAACCCCCATGGGAGAGGCGGGTTGGCAATTCAAAGATGCTAAGAGGCAATTAGCAGCTGTTTGAACTGCAGATTTGAGCTTTAACTCTGAGTGCACAGGTTTTCCGGGCTTCCTGGAACTTGCCACTGAAGGCAAGGTGGGATGGCAGCACGAACTGAGGGCGCTGACCAAATGACAGGCAAACAATCCTGTAGGTGCTCAGACCTCACACCTGCTTCCTTGCCTAAGTGAAAGGCTTCTGGAGCCTGTGTTTTCACTAATTTGCAGCTGATTTGCACTACTTTGGAGGTGACTTCTGCTACCTTGGATTTTTGTGAGTCTGATCTACACTTTCCATCTGTTAAGCATAGTTCAGCATGGATGCCGCTTATGCAGCTTCACCTTGGACCTCGGATGAGGACCAAGATGAGCATCAGCAGCAACAGCACCAGCAGGAGCAGCAGCAGCGTTCTCCTCGCCGACCTGCTGCTGCTCCTGCTGGTGAGTGGGGATGATCACAGGGGCGCAGCTCACAGGAGGCGATACCCCCCAAGAGGGGGTATACAGGTAGAGGATCAGCTTCCAGGACATGTCCGGACACCAATGTCTCAGGAGGTTCAGGTTATCGTGTCAGGTGGTCGCAGACATTTGCAGTCTCCTGGAAGAAGATCTGCCAAGTGGACCTGGTGGGCATACTTTGCCAGTGGCTGTCAAAGCCACCACCGCCCTCAATCTCTTCGCCCCTGGCTCCTTCCAGGGATCTGCAGGAGATATCTGCAGAATCTTGCAATCTGCTGCCCACACTTACATCATTCATCATTCGGTGACCGATGCCATGTTTGCAGGGCTGGCATTTATCTGCACTTTGCAACAAATGATGCCAGTCAAAATGAGCGGCTGCTCGGCTTTGCAGCTCTGGCTGGCTTCCCACAGGTCCAGCGAGGCATTGATCGCACACATGTGGCAATCAAGGCGCCCCCAAATCACCCTGGAGTCTTCATCAACCGCAAGAGCTTCCATTCTATCAATGTGCAGCTCATATGCAACCACAAAAAGATCATCATGCAGATGTGCACAAGATTCCCAGGCAGCTGCCATGATGCTTTCATCCTGCGCCAGTCAAAACTCCCAGAACTCTTCAGACCTTGAAGCAGAGTTAT
Organism: Pristiophorus japonicus; assembly: GCF_044704955.1. Lineage (NCBI taxonomy): Eukaryota > Metazoa > Chordata > Chondrichthyes > Pristiophoridae > Pristiophorus > Pristiophorus japonicus. Next base: position 68,420,212 of record NC_091985.1, read on the forward strand.
CGGCCACTCTTTGGAGACAAAGCCTACCCCTGAAAACGTGGCTAATGACACCCATTAGGAACCCAAACAATGAGGCCCACATGATCACGAGAACTCATCGAGCAAGCAATCGGAATGCTGAAAATGAGCTTTAGGTGCCTGGACAGATAGGAATGGGTGCACCTGTAAGGTAAGTATGTATGAGGAGTGATGAGCTGGAGACAGCGTGGAAAGAGAATCTCTCTGCGGGCCATTACAGAATGCAGCATCAGTTCTCGGAAGGCATCATTTAAGTGAGGTGTGGCCTTGCCATGTTGGAACTCCATTAATGCAGTTTCTTCCTCGGTTCTCCCACCTGGACAATCCTTCAACTTTCATCTTCGCAGGGTCCCTTTAAGAAGTTCAGCTGCAACAGACTCATGCATGCCGTCACCATATCTGCTAGCGTTAATTGAACCCTGGAAGTCAGATGCAAATGTAATGGCTTTGTGAAAAAGCCACAGACAAATGCGCTGCTGAAACTTTCGGGTTCCCTACGCTCTCCAGGGTTCCCCCGCTGCCAGCGTGTTGGGCAGTGAAAAATTCCAGCCACAGAATCTAAACCAGAAAGTATAAACCAGGAATTATAAATTAGATTTAAGTCATGTAGAGAAAGCAAAATAAAGATTGGGAAAGAAAGATGGGATTAAGAGCGAGGGATAAAAGAGATAGAGGGGACGAAATTACCACTCGCCCCGATTGGGATGGGTAACCTTCTGCGGCTGGGACTTCATTCATGCAGCCCGGAAATCCAGCCCCCAACGCAGAATTGGCCCGTAGGCTCCTCAAAGGAAGCGGAGCGCTGTTGCCGGTGCTCTGCTTCCTTTGAGGGACACTCCATGTAGCACTGACGTGCTATACCGCCCTCCCTTTCCATTAAAGGGGAGGGCTGCTGCACACTCTGCATAGCCCTCCCGTGAGGCAATAGCACCCCCTTCCCCAGGCGAAAATGCCATTGTGCCCCGTTACTGCCCCCCAGAAGTGCTAAGAGGGCTATAAAAAAGGGCAATTTCAACCTCAGAAAAACTTAAAAAAATATTTAATTAAAAGAAATCTCCAACACTAATTAAATTCTGAAGGAATGAGTCTCCACTTGTAAAATAAATTTTCTGGGCCTCAGAGATTGTTTGGCAGTAATTATGACTGATCACGCTATTAAAAATTCACTCACTCCTGAATTCACTAGCTCTAACTCTTTCTGGTGGAACTAATGGATAAGAACCACAACCTCACCCCCTTACATTGATTTCAATGCCGAGTCTATCAGCGAGGTGCTGTCATAGTGGAGTAGTAGGACAAGTCAACCCACAACTTCCGGATTTCTGTGTTTAACTGCGCAAGTGTATACTCCGGAAGTTGCTGTCCGATTTACTCCATATTAATTGTAGTGTATGTAGGCACCTTTAGTAATGACTCCACAAGGCAGGGTATGGCACTTAAACTGCAGACCTGCAGTCCTTTATTAGCAGCTCCTGAGTGACGACAAAAAGCTGTATGTTCCCTTTTATACTGGGTTACCTGCCGTGTGCAGGCAACCCCTGGGTCTCCAGCAACAGCACCCTCTAGTGTACCGGTAAGGTGTGTACAGTACAAGGGTACATTCAATATTTCATAACAGTGTTACAGACATCATACAGTGAACAGGCATGCCTACACAACAATACTCCCCCCTGAGCATTTTTCATATCCTAGTTGTCATGCCCAGGGGAGGTGATCAGTGGTGGGCTGTGGGAGGTTGTGGTGAGGGTTGTGTGGTTGCCAGGTGTGACCCCTGTGCTTGAGGCTGGCCTCGTACATTTCCCCTCCCTCACACACAAACCAAGTGGGTGTCACTGTTGTGGGATCCTTCGGGGAGGTAGCCACGGCAGCAGTGGGTGGTGTGTATACACTGTGATGTGGGTAGTTGTGGGGTGGTGGTTAGGGCCACAAGACTGGGTGGGCTCCTTGTCCACCAATGGGGATGAGGGTCAGGTCATCCCAGGGTTTTGCAGGGAAGCTGGAGGGTATTGGTCTAATGCTTCTGGTGTTGGCCCTGGTGCCCAGGGGCTATAGGGCTGGTCTGGTGCAGGTTGCCATTGGTGGTGGCTGGGCTGCCCATTGACCACTGTCCCTGTGGTGGGTCTGCTCCCACTGCCTGTGTGTGTTTCCTGCAAGGGGCATCAGATTTGTTCCAAAGGTCCAGGCTACATGGTCAGGTAGCCTGCTGGACCTGGGGGTCACCCACAGGGGGATTCCATTGGCATCAGCATGGTCCCTGTAGGACCCAATGTCCTTTGGCAATGTCCTACCGGTATGCATGACACCTTGGCTCTGATCACACATAGTCGAGCCTGCATTATACATTCTAGCACTTGTATCACTTTTGGGTGTCCTGGTTTCAACAGACATGGTTACATTAGGCATTTTATAATCTCTATCATTATTGTTAAGCATAATAAACTTGTTCTTAACCTTACTGACACCTGCATTCATCTCATTAGTCACATTGGTTAAACCAGCATCACAATTTATGGTTACATTGCATACATTTTCATACTTGCACCCTTTAATTGCATCTTTAGCTTTAAAGTCCATGTACTCAAATAGTTGGAGCTTCCTCTTTAAATAATTTTAGTTACCGATGTCCTTTAAGGAAGCCTTCAAATCCGATTGGCCGCTCGATGTCACATGATGCTCCTCCATGTTGACTCGTGGCATGGAGGAGGCCATTTTGAATGCAGGTCTGCTGCTTGTGGTGCTGCAGCCATTTTGTGGTGCTCTTTTCTTCTACATGCTTGTGGTGCTGCAGGCACTTTGTGGTCTTGTTGCAGGCAGGCTGCGGTGCTCTTTTCTTCCACATGCTTGTGGTGCTGCAGCCATTTTGTGGTCTTGGTGCAGGCAGGCTGTGGTGCTCTTTTCTTCCACAGCACCACTTCACCTGATGTGGACCCAGTTCATCCAATTCCTGCCCAGCAGCGTGGGACCATTGCCGGCTACAATCCACAGGGGGAGTTTGTGCAACACACCGCCCTGGGAGACCTGGACATCTACACTGCCAATGATTTGGATTTTACCTTTCGTATCAGTGAACAGCTTTGCCTGGACAGGAGACAGCTTTGGTCGAGTGGCAGGATTCCTCCAAATTTTTTCAAAGGTCTTTTGGCTCATCACAGACTTGCTCGCCCCTCTGTCGATCTCCATGGAGACTGGGACCCCATCGATGTCCACTTCCATCATCCACGGAGAACTTCCGGTGGAGCAGGTAAAGATTCCATACTCTTCTCCCAGGGTTTGAGCAGCTTCATCTTCATCTGTGTCAGAGCCCCGGTGAGTAGCCAACTCAGCAGAGACACAGTGAGTACAGTCTTTTCTACACATTCTCTGAAGGTGCCCTTTTTCTTTGCTGCCTTTGCATGCATAGTCTTTGTAGCGGCACTGGTGGGCACTGTGGTTTCCTCCACAGTGCCAGCACGGGGCCATCTGGTTTGCCCCATGTGGCAGACTCAGGGTTGTGGGACTCGGGCCAGCATTTCTGCCTTTAGAAGTGTCCATGCGGTGCACTGCTCTCATCGGTTTAAAGTCCTGGGTCAGTATTCGCCTGGAGTCGCTGGCCGAAACCATGTAGGCCTGGCTCACTTGAATTGCTTTCTGCAGGGTGACCGTGATGTCAGCCGAGAACAATTTGTGTAGGAGGCCTTCGTGGCCGATTCCAATGACAAATATGTCCCTTAGTGCTTCATTAAGGTGGGTCACCAAACTCACACGGTGCAGCTAGTCTTCTTAAGTGTGCAGCATACTTGGCAATTTCTTGGCCCTCAGGTTGCCGGTAGGTCTGACTGTAAGGATGCTTTCTTTCGGTTTTAGTTGTTCCTGTATGATTGTTACAAGTTCCTCATAGCTCTAGGTGGTTGTCTTCTCTGGGGCTAGTAAGTCCCTGACGAGACCGTAGATGGTGGGCCCACAACTGCTAAGCAGGATGGCCCTCCGTTTGTTCGGTAATGTGGCCGGTGTATCCCCGTCCAGGTCGTTGGCTATAAAGAAGTGTTCCAATCTTTCCACAAAAGCGTCCCAATCTTCCCCCTCTGTAAATTGCTGAAAGTTGCTGAGGTTAGACATGTTGAGCATGTAGTTCGTGATCTCGTATTCCTGTCGCCAGTTATAGTGTATGTAGGCACCTTTAGTAATTACTCCATGAGGCAGGGTATGGCACTTAAACCGTGCAGACCTGCAGTCCTTTATTAGCAGCTCCTGAGTGACGACAACAAGCTGTGTGTTCCTTTTTATACTGGGTTACCTGCCGTCTGCAGGCAACCCCTAGGTCTCCAGCAACAGCACCCTCTGGTGTACCGGTAAGGTGTGTACAGTACAAGGGTACATTCAATGTTGCATAACAGTGTTACGGACATCATAGAGTGAACAGGCATGCATACACAAGGGGCACTCCATATAGTGCTGATGTGCTATACCGCCCCTCCATTTCCATTAAAGGGGAAAGGGGAGGGCTGCTGCACACTCTGCATGGCCCTCCCGTGAGGCAATAGCACCCCCTTCCCCAGGCGAAAATGCCATTGTGCCCCGTTACTGCCCCCCAGAAGTGTTAAGAGGGCTATAAAAAAGGGCAATTTCAACCTCAGAAAAACTTAAAAAAATATTTAATTAAAAGGAATCTCCAACACTAATTAAATTCTGAAGGAATGAGTCTCCACTTGTAAAATAAATTTTCTGGGCCTCAGAGATTGTTTGGCAGTAATTATGACTGATCACGCTATTAAAAATTCACTCACTCCTGAATTCACTAGCTCTAACTCTTTCTGGTGGAACTAATGGATAAGAACCACAACCTTACCCCCTTACATTGATTTCAATGCCGAGTCTATCAGCGAGGTGCTGTCATAGTGGAGTAGCAGGACAAGTCAACCCACAACTTCCGGATTTCTGCGTTTAACTGCACAAGTGTGTACTCTGGAAGTTGCTGTCCGATTTACTCCATATTAATGGTGAGTGCTGTTAGCTTCACCATACTCTCAACACACAATCCAGTCAATACAATGTGATTCAATGAGCTCTTACATACTGCAGAATTAGATAATTGAATTGCATACTTAAACAGATGCACAAGGCAAATATGTTGTAAAGCACACAACATATACTGAAAATATTCCAGATGCTGAAACTTTGCACAGAAGATTGAAGTTCAATGAACTGCTGCAGCAGCTATGTCATACACTTGTTTGACAATATTTATTTTGCAATGAAAAACAGTTTTCTTCTTGATGTGTCCAGCTTCTGCTTGGGTTCTGCACCTCTACTGCCAAGTCACATCTGGGTCAGATCATCCCCATGTAATTTTCTGTCTCCCCTTCTCATGCAGCTTTAATTACGAACAAAGTAGAAAAGGGAAATCAAACCGAGATGCTTTCACTGGGAAGATTGGAAACAGACTAATGTGGTGGTCATATTCAAAAAGTGTGACAAAACAGTCGAAGGCAATCATCAGATGATCTTTGCTGACTTTGCAAATTCTTTTGACAAAACTTTTCTCATAGAAAAATGAATACATTTTAACATGAATGTAAAATTGCAGCAGTGCCCAGGACATCAATCCTCAATTCTGGGAGACTCTCGGACAATCCGGGAGGGTTGCCATCCCCATGTTGAAATAGTCAATGATGAAGTTGAAAGAGACTGAGGCATTGGTCAATATGTCCAACCAATGCATCACAGCAATCGGCAAAGCTACTAGAATGTTGAACCACACAGCAAAAATAGTAGATACAAGACAGAGGAGCTAATGATCCAACTGTACAATGCTCCGGTCAGACAATACTTTGAGTACTGTGTCCAGTTCTGATTACCAAGAAGCAAGTGAAAGATTTAAGTGCAGTGCAGAGGAGAACCACAAGATTGATCCCTAATGTCAGGGGTCCGAGTTATGAAAACAGACGACAGGGAATTAGGCTTTTCGACCTGAGGAAGAAGCATTGGAGAGGTAATCTTATTGAGGTATATCAGATGGTAAATGTCCAAGATTAATCTGGTTTACTACTTTAAATTAAACTGCGGGTCTTGGACAAGGAGATTCAGGTTCAAGCTGGTAAAAGGATGATGTCAGAAGTTCTTCTAGACATAGAGGGCTAGAAATTGGCCAGATTTGCGCCAGTTTTACTGCCATTTTTTCATGGTAAAAGTGTGTTTTTTGGTGCTGAACAAATTTACCGACATTTTTCAATATTGGCCAGCGATTTACTGCTGGTGGTAAAAAATACTGTCCGCCTTTTTTTTGGACCGTTTTTGTGACATCACTGGACATCAAACACTCCGATAGCACTGTTTTTGGAAAATTAACCAATATCGCCATTTTTAAAAACCGCGAAAAAACCCAAAAAAAATGCAAGTCGGATTCACGATGAAACCAGCGCTAACGGCGTCATCTTCAAAAATGGAGCTACAATTCAGGGAATGAAAGCATTTGGGGGGAAGGCTGTGTTTTACACTTTAGCGTTTTATGAGCTTATACTTTGTTTTTAAGGACATTTAAGGACATTTGAGGACATTAAAGGCCAGTTAGGGACATTAAAATAAAATGGGGGCTATGCTATCTCTGCCATTATTGCTGGCTGCTTTTTCTATGGAGCAGAGACCTGGAAGAAGGCTTTTTGAACAGCATTATGAACATAATCAAAGAGCTTGCAGACTTATAGGGCGGAGGGCTTACCCCCCATGAGTTTTCAGGGAACAGCGCTCATACCTGCATCTGTCTGAGGCACAGTGCGTTCGAAGGCTGTGCTTTCGAAAAGAGGTGGTCACAGAGATATGCCAGCTCATAAAGGCAAACATACAGCCTATAAGCATGAGGAGGACTGCACTGCCCGTCAAGGTGAAGGTGACTGCGGCACTTGCCTTCTATGCCTCCAGCTCCTTTCAGGCATCAGCGGGAGACATATGCTCCATCTTGCAGTTTGCTACACATCGCTGCATTCGCCAGGTGACTACTGCACTGTATGCACACAGGAAGGACTTCATAAACTTACCCATGGCCATGGAGGCACAGATTGAGAGGGCTTTCGGCTTTGCACGAATTTGCTGGCTTCCCCAAGGTACAGGCTGCAATTGACTGCATGCACATCACCCTGCGAGCATCTTTTGAGGATCCAGAGGTTTACCGAAACTGAAAGGGATTCCACTCGCTGAACGTACAGATCATCTGCGACCATACTCAGTGCATCATGGCAGTAAATGCACAATTTCCAGGCAGTATCCATGATGCTTTCATCTTGCGTGGTAGCACTGTCTCACAACTGTTTGAGTGTCAGACAGAAGGCCAGAGCCGGATCCTGGGGGACAAAGGTTTTGGCCTGGCCACCTGGCTCATGACCCCCCTCCACAACCTTCAGACAGAAGCCAAGCATCGCTATAATGAGAGCCATGCAGCCACACGCAACATCATGAACAGACAATTGGAGCTTCCGATGCCTGGACCACTCTGGAGGCTCCCTGCAATACTCCCCTCAGCAGGTCTCTGAGTTCATTGTGGTGTGCTGCACGTTACACAACTTAGCCATCATGAGGGGACAGGATTTGCCAATGGGGATTGCAGGAGCACCTCAGGAGAGAGGGGAGGAGGAGGTGGATGAGGAACCCATGCCACCAGCACCTCCACGACGTCAGGAGAGGAGGCCTCATGGAGCTTTCCCCACTGCAAAAGCCTGACATCAGCAGCTGATAATTGAATGCTTTGCATGGAGGCTGAATGGAACGTTTCATCATTGACTGCCCACTCTATCCCACCATGTTGACTATTTCCCCCTGTTATTCAGCAAATGAGGTGCTGCATAAGTTTGGGTTAGGTGAAAAATTTAATTTAAATTTATTAAACATTTGTACAGTTGTACATTAATGAAACTTTGTAAATGTTAATTTAGTAACTTCAATAACATTTTTTAATGTTAAAACTTTTGAAATGTAATCTTTTGAAATGGAAACTTTACTTAAATAATAGCAAAACAACAAAACAACAACCCCTGCAACAAATGTCCTTCAGCTGCAGCCACCTTTACCCCCCCGTAATTTGAATCCCCTCCCGCCCCCGTCGATTGTTGTCCTTGCCTCTACCCCTGCCTCTACCCCTACCCACGTTGGGTCCAAGATGTTTTGCAGCAATGTGCACAGGGTGCTGGTGTTGTTGGAGGAGAGCCATAGGAGAAGCCATTGAACCCCCTGGAGAAGTTGGGGCTGTGGAAGGCCTGACTTCTGAGTGTTGAGCCTGTTGCTCAGCCTCACCACTCACAGGTGCTGTCAGTCTGGGTGTCATGACACTGGGGACTGGAGTACCATGAGTCGAGACCATCAATTCCCACTGGGCATTGACAGCCTCGGTGTTCTCCCGCATTGCAGCTACTAGCTGCGACATGCCCTTCCTTATGTCCGCAGATAATGCTGCAATGTTTCATGAGATCCCATCCATGACCTTGAGGAGCTGTCGGCTGAGCTAGATGCTCTCCGCAGACAGTCCGACCAAATCCATTTGCTTGTCTGCCTGCCTTTCGGCAGAGCATCTTTGGCGACTTAGCCTCCCCAACAGGTTCCTGACCTTCCCCCCCACCCCCAGGGTTCCAGACCTTCCTCTCCACCCCCAGAGTTCCTGACCTTCTCTCCCCCCACCCCCAGAGTTCCTGACCTTCTCTCCCCCCACCCTCAGAGTTCCTGACCTTCTCTCCCCCCACCCCCAGAGTTCCTGACCTTCTCTTCCCCCCACCCCCAGAGTTCCTGACCTTCTCTCCCCCCACCCCCAGAGTTCCTGACCTTCTCTCCCCCCACCCCCAGGGTTCCAGACCTTCTCTCCCCCCACCCCCAGAGTTCCTGACCTTCCTCTCCACTCCCAGAGTTCCTGACCTTCTCTCCCCCCACCCACAGAGTTCCTGACCTTCTCTCCCCCCACCCCCAGAGTTCCTGACCTTCTCTCCCCCCACCCCCAGAGTTCCTGACCTTCCTCCCCCACCCCCAGAGTTCTTGACCTTCCTTCCCCACCCCCAGGGTTCCAGACCTTCCTCCCCCACCCCCAGAGTTCTTGACCTTCCTTCTCCACCCCCAGAGTTCCAGACCTTCTCTCCCCCCACCCCCAGAGTTCCTGACCTTCTCTCCCACACCCCCAGAGTTCCTGACCTTCTCTCCCCCCACCCCCAGAGTTCCTGACCTTCTCTCCCCCCACCCCCAGAGTTCCTGACCTTCCTCCCCCACCCCCAGAGTTCCTGACCTTCCTCCCCCACCCCCAGAGTTCCAGACCTTCTCTCCCCCCACCCCCAGAGTTCCTGACATTCTCTCCCCCCACCCCCAGAGTTCCTGACCTTCCTCCCCCCACCCCCAGAGTTCCTGACCTTCCTCCCCCCACCCCCAGAGTTCCTTACCTTCCTCCCCCCACCCCCAGAGTTCCTGACCTTCTCTCCCCCTACCCCCAGAGTTCCTGACCTTCTCTCCCCCCACCCCCAGAGTTCCTGACCTTCCTCCCCCCACCCCCAGAATTCCTTACCTTCCTCCCCCCACCCCCAGAGTTCCAGACCTTCCTCCCCCCACCCCCAGAGTTCCTGACCTTCTCTCCCCCACCCCCAGAGTTCCAGACCTTCTCTCCCCCCACCCCCAGAGTTCCTGACCTTCTCTCCCCCACCCCCAGAGTTCCTGACCTTCTCTCCCCCACCCCCAGAGTTCCTGAACTTCTCTCCCCCCACCCCCAGAGTTCCAGACCTTCTCTCCCCCCACCCCCAGAGTTCCAGACCTTCCTCCCCCCACCCCCAGAGTTCCTTACCTTCCTCCCCCCAACCCCAGAGTTCCTGACCTTCTCTCCCCCCACCCCCAGAGTTCCTTACCTTCCTCCCCCCACCCCCAGAGTTCCTGACCTTCTCTCCCCCCACCCCCAGAGTTCCTGACCTTCTCTCCCCCCACCCCCAGAGTTCCTGACCTTCCTCCCCCCACCCCCAGAGTTCCTTACCTTCCTCCCCCCACCCCCAGAGTTCCAGACCTTCTCTCCCCCCACCCCCAGAGTTCCTGACCTTCTCTCCCCCCCACCCCCAGAGTTCCTGACCTTCTCTCCCCCACCCCCAGAGTTCCAGACCTTCTCTCCCCCCACACTCAGAGTTCCTGACCTTATCTCCCCCACCCCCAGAGTTCCTGAACTTCTCTCCCCCCACCCCCAGAGTTCCAGACCTTCTCTCCCCCCACCCCCAGAGTTCCAGACCTTCCTCCCCCCACCCCCAGAGTTCCAGACCATCTCTCCCCCCACCCCCAGAGTTCCAGACCTTCCTCCCCCACCCCCAGAGTTCCTGACCTTCTCTCCCCACCCCCAGAGTTCCAGACCTTCTCTCCCCCCACCCCCAGAGTTCCTGACCTTCTCTCCCCCCACCCCCAGAGTTCCTGAACTTCTCTCCCCCCACCCCCAGAGTTCCTGACCTTCTCTCCCCACTCCCAGAGTTCCTGACCTTCTCTCCCCCCCAACAAGTTCCCACCCTTTTCCCTCCCCAACAAGTTCCTGGCATTCTTCTCCTCTTCCCCCCCTGCCAACCCCCACTCTCTTGGTTCCTGACCTTCTCCCCTGCCCAAGTTCCTGACCTTCCCGAACCCCCCACCCCCGCACCCCAAGTTCCTGACCTTCCCGAACCCCCCACCCCCGCACCCCGAGTTACTGACCTTCTCCCTTCCATGTTCTTGACCTTCTCTCTGCACCCCCCTCATGTTCCTGACCTTTTCTCTGCACCCCCCTCATGTTCCTGACCTTCCCTCTGCACCCCCTCATGTTTCTGACCTTCTTCCCCTGCCCAAGTTCCTGACCTTCTTCCTCCCCCCCACCCATAGATGGGGAATTGTGTGTGGGTCACAGACTGCTAACAGGTTTATTGGGTATGAAGTGAATAATGACAGTGTTGTGACTTCTGGATTTCGTCCAGTACAATGATGTCACTTGCCGCACCACCGCCAGACTTTCATAGAAATCAACCAGGGGGAGAGTAGAGGGAGAACATGGTGTGGGGGTGAAGGGGTGAGAGTGGGGTTGGAAGAACGAGATCCACATCTAACAGAGGGGGAGAATGTGATCTATTTTCCCATCTGGATCACGTTCTCGCTCTCTTCCCCTCCCCTGTCTTTAGACCTGGATCACATTCGTTCCCTATCCCCACTGTTCTCTCTATGTTCTTCACCCTCGCCCCCCGAGTTCCTCTTCTCTCGCTCGCCCCCTTTGATCCTCTCTCTCCCATTTTGATCCTCTCTCTCTCCACCTTCAATCCCCTCTCCCCAGCGGCCACCAACCGATCTGCTGACCTTCTCTGTATGGAGCCGAAGAAAGCGTGGTGGTGTAGGACTCAGCCACCGCACCATTGGGTATTGCGCATGCATGACTGGATCAAGTGCGCATGCATGACTGGATCGAGTGCACATGCAAGACTGGATTGAGTGCACATGCATGACTGGATCGAGTGCGCATGCACGACTGGATCGAGTGCACATGCATGACTGGATCGAGTGCACATACATGACCGGATCGAGTGCACATGCAAGACTGGATTGAGTGCACATGCACGACTGGATCGAGTGCGCATGCACGACTGGATCGAGTGCGCATGCATGACCGGGTTGAGTGCACATGCAAGACTGGATTGAGTGCACATGCATGACTGGATCGAGTGCGCATGCGCAGAGAGAGCCAAAAATCCGGTGCCAATAATCACTCTGCTTAATGTTACAGTTTACTGTTGTGAATGCTGGGACCCAAAATCACAGATTTAGCATTCAATAATATTTATATAAAATATTTATATAATAATTATACAAAAAAATAGATCAATAATTGTTATGTTTAGAATGACTCCACAAGATCTTAAGCTCAAATCGTTGTGACCTTGGTCTCTTTATTGTAACTCCAGAGTGAGGAGGCAGCATGGTAGACTGCCTTTTATACCTGCTTGCCCAGGGTGTGCAGGTGATCCTTGGGTCTCCCACAGTTGCGTCCCCTGGTGGCAAGTCTTACACATTGGTAATGTTTACATACATAACATCATTCCTCTCCAAAGTCTTATGTACAAGTTATTTACAAGTTGAGGCAATTCGGGGCTCTGCGTTCCCGAGTTGATCACCTGAGTTGAAGTCCTGGCATGGGTGAGTCGGTCGGATCATTCCTGCGCTGCGGTGTGGCTGGTCTGATCAGACTGACGGGCATGGTGGGTTCATCCTTGTGGTTGACCCGCGAGGTCGATTGCTGGTTGGGTGTGTGTGGGTGGATCACTGATGGTAATGTCCTCTTCAAACTGTTCTTGGTTGTCAGTGAATCGCAGTTTGATCTGATCCAAATGCTTTCTGCACGTTTGTCCATTCAAAAGTTTGACAACAAACACTCTATTCCCCTCCTTGGCTAACACAGTGCCAGCAACGCATTTGGGACCATGACCATAATTAATAACAGACACAGGGTCATTAACTTCAATGTCGCATGATACAGCCGTGCGATCGTGGTACCTGTTATGCCGGTGACGCCGTGTTTCTATGTGATCATTGAGATCCGGGTGGACTAAGGAGAGCCTGGTTTTGAGTGCTCTCTCATTAACAATTCTGTAGGGGAACCCCGGTAAGCGAGTGGGGTCACATGCGGAAGCTGAGTAGAATCCGAGATAACCGGGTCTGCAATGAACCGTCCGTCACACGTTTCAAACTCTGCTTGATGATTTGAACTGCCCGTTCCGCTTGACCATTGGATGCGGGCTTAAACGGCTTAATGCCATTGCGGGTCATGAACTCCGTTGAATTCCGAGCTGGTGAAGCATGATCCATTGTTACTAACAAGGACATTGGGAAAACCATGGGTGGCGAACATGGCCCGAAGGCTTTCACTGGTGGCAGTGGATGTACATGACGACATTATTATACATTCAATCCATTTAGATTAAGCGTCCGCTGCTATTAGGAATATCTTTCCTAGAAAGGGGCCAGCGAAATCTACATGGACCCTTGACCACGGTTTGGAGGGTCATGACCATAGACTCAGTGGGGCCTCCCTGGGTGCATTGATCAACTGTGAGCAAGTGTTGCATTGGTGTACGCATGACTCCAATTCTGAGTCAATGCCAGGCCACCAAACGTGTGACCTGGCGATAGCCTTCATCATGACTATGCCTAGGTGGGTACTGTGAAGGTCACGTATAAACGTTTCCCTGCCTTTTTTTGGCAAAATTACATGATTCCCCCATAGGAGACGGTCCGAATAGATGGACATTTTGTCCTTGCGTAGGTGGAACGGCTTAATTTCGTCTTGCATTTCCCCTGGGAACCGCCGACCAGCTTCCATTGAGGACACAGCTTTTTACTAGTGATAGCACCGGCTCCTGGCTAGTCCAGCTCCTGACCTGGCGAGCCATGACGGGTGACCCCTCACTCTCAAAAGCAAGTCTGCGGGTTGCGCCATTTCCACTCCAGTGGTGGGCAATTGTAGCAGACTGAGGGCATCAGCACAGTTCTCGGTGCCTGGTCTGCGGCAGATTATATAGTCATAGGCAGATAATGGTAGTGCCCATCTTTGGATGCAGGACGAAGCTTTGGTGTTAATATCTGCTTTCTGAAAACAACGAAATGAGCGGCTTGTGGTCGGTTTCGAGCTCGAACTGGAGCCCAAATAGGTATTGGTGCATTTTCTTAACCCCATATACACATGCTAATGCTTCTTTTTCAACCATACTGTTGGCTTTTTCAGCCTTAGATAAGCTTCTGGATGCATATGCAACCGGTTGCAGTTTGCCTGACCCATTGGCTTGCTGTAACACACAACCGATCCCGTACGAAGATGCATCACAAGCTAGTACTAAATGTTTACACTGATCATACAATACAAGTAACTTGTTGGAACATAGCTTTGTTAAAAGCTGTCTCTTGAACTTTACCCCAAACCCAGTCATCACCCTTGTGTAGCAATAAATGCAAAGATTCCAGCAAAGTGCTCAACTCTGGTAGAAAGTTACCAAAATAGTTGAGGAGTTCCAGGAACATACGCAGCTCCGTCACATTCTGGGGTCTGGGTGAATTCTTGATGGCCTCCGTCTTGGAGTCAGTGGGTTTGATGCCGTCCGCCGCAATCTTTCTCCCCAGAAATTCAACCTCTGGCGCCAGGAAAACACACTTGGACTGTTTCAACCTAAGTCTCACTCTGTCCAGTCGCTTGAGAACCTCTCCCATGTTGTGCAAGTGTTCGGTGGTGTTGCGGCCAGTGATCAGGATGTCATCTTGGAACACCACGGTGCATGGAACAGATTTCAGCAGACTCTCCATGTTCCTCCGGAAGATGGCCGCCACCGAGCGAATCCCAAAGGGGCATCTGTGGTATATGAACAGTCCTCTGTGCGTGTTGATGCATGTCAATTTTTTCGAAGGTTCAGCCAGCTCCTGTGTCATGTAAACTGACTACAAAAGCTTCTATAGATATGTGAAGAGAAAAAGGTTAGTGAAGACAAACGCAGGTCCCTTGCAGTCAGATTCAGGTGAATTTATAATGGGGAACAAAGAAATGGCAGACCAATTGAACAAATACTTTGATTCTGTATTCACTAAGGAAAAAGGAGGGAGAGAGAAAACAGGGAATTATAGACCGATTAGCCTGACAGCGGTGGTGGGGAAAATGTTGGAATCAATTAGTAAAGATGAAATAGCAGAGCATTTGGAAAACAGGATCGGTCCAAGTCAGCATGGATTTATGAAAGGGAAATCATGCTTGACAAATCTTCTAGAATTTTTTGAGGATGTAACTAGTAGAGTGGACAAGGGAGAACCAGTGGATGTGGTGTATTTGGACTTTCAAAAGGTCTTTGACAAGTTCCCACATAAGAGATTGGTGTGCAAAATCAAAGCACATGGTATTGGGGGTAATGTACTGGCATGGATAGAGAATTGGTTGGCAGACAGGAATCAGAGAGTCGGAATAAATGGGTCCTTTTCAGAATGGCAGGCAGTGACTAGTGGGGTGCCGTAGGGTTCAGTGCTGGTATCTCAGCTATTTACAATATACATCAATGATTTAGATGAAGGAATTGAATGTAATATCGCCAAGTTTGCAGATGACACTAAGCTGGGTGGAGTTGTGAGCTGTGAGGAGGATGCTAAGAGGCTTGGACAGGTTAGGTGAGTGGGCAGATGTAGTATAATGTGGATAAATGTGAGGTTATCCACTTTGGTGGCAAAAACGTGAAGGCAGAATATTATCTGAATGGTGACAGATTAGGAAAAGGGGAGGTGCACCGAGACCTGGGTATCATGGTACATCAGTCATTGAAAGTTGGCAAGCAGGCAAATGGTATGTTGGCCTTCATAGCTAGAGGATTTGAGTATAGGAAGGAGTGAGGAGGTCTTACTGCAGTTGTACAGGGACTTGGTGTACAAGACCTGTAATATTTTGTTCAGTTTTGGTTTCCTAATCTGAAGAAGGACGTTCTTGCTATTGAGGGAGTGCAGTGAAGATTCACCAGACTGATTCCTGGGATGGCAGGACTGACATATGAGAAGAGACTGGATCGACTGGGCTTGTATTCACTGGAGTTTAGAAGAATGAGAGGAGATCTCATAGAAACATATAAAATTCTGATGGGATTGGACAGGTTAGAGGCAGGAAGAATGTTCCCGATGCTGGATGAGTCCAGAACCAGGGTTCACCATCTAAGGATAAGGGGTAATACATTTAGGACTGAGATGAAGTGAAACTTCTTCATTCAGAAAGTTGTTAACCTATGGAATTCTCTACTGCAGAAAGTTATTGAGACCAGTTCGTTAGATATATTCAAAAGGGAGTTTGCTATGGCCCTTATGGCTAAAAAGATCAAGGGGTATGGAGAGAAAGCAGGAAAGGGGTACTGAGGTTGAATGATCAGCCATGATCTTATTGAATGGTGGTGCAGGCTCGAACAGCTGAATGGCCTACTCCTGCACCTATTTTCTATGTTTCTATGTTTCTATGTAAGCAGAGGTTAGATCCAGTTTGGTGAACGACTTCCCCCCTGCAAGCGTTGCAAATATGTCATCTGCTTTGGGTAGTGGGTACTGGTCCTATAATGAGACTCGGTTCATCGTTACCTTGTAGTCTCCACAGAATCTGACCGTCCCATCGCTCTTCAACACCAGAACAATTGGACTGGCCCACTCGTTGAACTCAACTGGCGATCTGAACCCCTCTCGTTGAAGTCTGTCCCGCTCGAACTCGACTCTCTCTCGCATCATGTATGGAACCGCTCGGGCCTTGTAATGAACGAGTCATGCATCAGTGACTAGATGGATCTGCACTTTGGCGCCTGTGAAGTTGCCAATGCCTGGCTCGAATAATGATGGGAATTTGTTTAGCACATGGGCACACGAGGCGTCATCCACCGAAGACATTTCTTTAATGTCATCCCCGTTCCATCAGTTCTTTCCTAGCCAGCTTCTGCCAAACAGCGTTGGGCCATTGCCTGGAACAATCCATAGTGGTAAATCCTGCACAGCTCCATCGTATGATACCTTCACTGCCGCACTGCCAATGACTGGTATGAGCTCCTTGGTGTAAGTGTGCAGCTTGGTGTGGATCGGACTTAGTTTTGGCCTTTGTGCCTTGTTGCCCCACAGTTTCTCAAAAGCCTTCTGGCTCATAATTGACTGACGCGCCCCCGTGTCCAATTCCATGGAAACTAGAATGCTGTTTAATTTGACTTTTAACATTATCGGAGGGCTTTCGGTGGTGAAGGTGTGTACCCCATACACTTTCTCTTCAGCCTCGGGTTGAGTTGCCTCTCTTACTCGTTCAGAGTGATCCACGCGAGATCGAACATCTTCTGCCGACTCTGCCACGTGGTGAGTTGCAGCACGTCTGCACATTCACTGGAGGTGCCCCATTGTTCCACAGCCCTTGCACACGTAGTGCTTGAATCGACATTGATGGGCTCGATGATTACACCCACAGCGGCAACACAGTGCTAATGGTTTCGCATTCACGCCCCATGGCGGATTCTGAGTCATCCTAGGTCTGGCCTCTGCGGGCGTGTCGGCTCTGTCATGTACAGTTTTGCCTGCTGAAAGCGTTATTTTATGCACAGTACTTGCCGGTGAGCTTCGATGCTGCAATGATATCTGTTTAGTGTTATCATTCGTGGACATAAAAGCCTGGGCTATCGTGATGGCCTTGCTCAGATCTAGGGATTCGGCAGACAGCAGTTTACGAAGAATGACCTCGTGGCCGACTCCAAGCATGAAAAAGTCCCACAACACTTCCCCCAAAAATCCAGTAAATACGCACGGTCCCGCAAGGCGACTTAGGTCGGTGACAAAGCTCGCCACGTCCTGGCCCTCGGAGCGATGGTGCGCATAAAAGCAATACCTGGCCATCAAAATGCTCTCCTTAGGCTTGAGGTCTTCCCGAACCAGCAGGCACAGCTCTTCATATGTCTTGTCCTTTGGCTAGCAGATTTTTGATGAGGCCATTTATTGTGGACCCGCAAACGGTGAGGAGAATCGCCCTGCGCTTGATCGCGGTCTCTGCCTTTTCCAGCTCGTTGGCCACGAAGTACTGGTTAAGACGCTCAACGAAGGTTTCCCAATTATCAACCTCAACAAATCTCTCAAGAATATCAACGGCAGCCATAACTGTGTGAACGTTCATGATCTGTTACTTGTCGCCAATTGTTATGTTTAGAATAATTCCACAAGACTGTATAGCTTAAGCTCAATCTGTTGTGACCTTGGTCTCTTTATTGTAACTCCTGAGTGAGGAGGCAGCATGTTAGACTGCCTTTGAGACCTGCTTGCCCAGGGGGTGCAGGTGACCCTTGAGTCTCCCACAGGTGCACCCCCTGGTGGCAAGTCTTACATAGTGGTAATGTTCACATACATAACATGGAGAGTCTAGAACTAGGGGTCATAGTCTCAGGATAAACGGTCAGCCATTTAGGGCTGAGATGAGGAGAAATTTCTTCATTCAGGGGGTTGTGAATCTTTGGCATTCTCTACCCCAGAGGGCTGTGGATGTTCAGTTGTTGAGTATATTCAAGACTGAGATCGATAGATGTTTGAACACAAAGGGAATCAAGGGATTTGAGGATCGGGCGGGAAAGTGGAGTTGACATCGAAGATCAATCATGATCTTATTGACCGGCGGAGCAGGCTTGAGGGACCATATGGCCTACTCCTGCTCCTATTTCTTATGTTCTTATCACAGCCCATCAAACCTCCCCAGGAGTGGTACTAAAAATTTCACAGCCCTGGTTTCATCCTTCAGAAATGTAACTGTCTTCGCATAAATCCCTAATATTTCTGAAATCATTTTACAGTGCTTTATGCTGCAGATATGTTTGACATTGGTAGCATGTTTAGCGCAATGCAAGAGACATCAGTGAGTTATGCTTCCAATAGGCACCACTCTCTGATCATGCAAAGCAGGGCTTTGTTCATGCATGCACATGGGGATATCTGCTCACAGGTCACTGACTGCCATGAAATTTCTAATGTTAGAAATGGGTCATAATGAAACCATAGAAACCCAACCAAAAAAATAAATACAATAAATGCAACCTCCTCCTTAAGAAATTGCATCCTTTCTATACACACACGAGTCAACTCTTACCTAACATTAGATATTTAAAGCTGGTCCAATGGCAGATTTGTGTTCTTTCATATTTTAAATCAAATTTAAAGTCAAAACTGAAGGGCAGATTCAATGTGGTCGGTTAATCAGGGCAATAGTGTTAAAGACCTAGCTGTAACTCACACTACTGTTTAACAAGGTTCCACTCTGGGAGCACAGCCTTGCTGAATTAGTGTGTGATGACATCTTCCAGGACAGATGCACCAACATCACTGTTCTCGATCAAGCCAACATCCCCAGCATCGAAGCACTGACCACACTCGACCAGCTCCGTTGGGCGGGCCACATTGTCCGCACGCCCAACACAAGACTCCCAAAGCAAGTGCCTCCTTGATAAAGAGCAACATTTTCACCGACACCTGGGAGTCCCTGGCCAAAGATCACCCTAAGTGGAGGAAGAGCATCCGGGAGGGCACTGAGCACCTCAAGTCTCGTCACCGAGAGCATGCAGAAAACAAGCGCAGGCAGCGGAAGGAGCGTGCGGCAAACCAGCCTCCCCACTCACCCTTTCCTTCAACGACTGTCTGTCCCACCTGCGACAGAGACTGTAAATCCTGTATTGGACTGTTCAGTCACCTGAGAACTCACTTTTGGAGCGGAAGCAAGTCTTCCTCGATTTCGAGGGACTGCCTATGATGATGATAATGATGATCTCTCACAATGCAACATACTGAACTGATGCCAGTTAAGTAATGCTTCGATATCAAAATGCTCATCCTTGTTTTCAAATCTCTCCATGGTCTCGCCCCTCCCTGTAGTCTCCTCCAACCC
Organism: Pristiophorus japonicus; assembly: GCF_044704955.1. Lineage (NCBI taxonomy): Eukaryota > Metazoa > Chordata > Chondrichthyes > Pristiophoridae > Pristiophorus > Pristiophorus japonicus. The sequence goes on from NC_091985.1 coordinate 68,439,605, forward strand.
TCAACCCCTGGGGGTATCTGCGCTCCTCTAATTCTGCCCTCTTGAGCATCCCTGAGTATAATCGCTCAATCATTGGTGGCCGTGCCTTCTGTTGCCTAGGCCCTAAGCTCTGGAATTCCCTGCCTAAACCTCTCCGTCTCTCTACATCTCTCTTCACCTTTAAGACACTCCTTAAAAAGTACCTCTTTGACCAAGCTTTTGGTCACCTGCCCTAATTTCTCCTTATGTGGCTCGGTGTCAATTTTTTAATCTCCTAATATGCCTGTGAAGCACCTTGGGAGGTGTCACTACATTAAAGGCGCGATATAAATACAAGTTGTTGTTGTTGTAATCTGGGTGTAGTGATGCTGCTCCCCCTGTGTCAGTGAGAAGCAGAAACCTCCAGTGACATGGGATACACAGTGTAGGACACCAGCTGCCTGTCTTCAATCAGCAAAGAGTGTGTAATGTGAAGGAACCTGCAAGAAGGGGTGAAAAATAAAATGAATCAGGGAGAAAGAAAGAAAAAAGAAAGGAGAGAGGGAACAAAGAACAACTACAAACTGACAAGGTCCTGTTTACTGCATTTCCAAAATTCAATGGGCCAGAATTTATTATCTTGTTTACAGTACTTGCTGAGTTCCGATTTTTCAAAGATATTTGCTTTAAGCTTTTGTCCATCATCATGCATGATTGGGAAATCGTGATGGCCTTGCTCAAATCCAGCATCTCCGTCGCCTGTAGCTTACATAGGATCACCTCGTGGTTGATGCCGATTACAAAGATGTCCCGCAGCATGTCTGCCAACGCAGCTTCGAACTTATATGGTCCAACTAGACGTCTTAGGATGGCAACGAATTACGATACATCCTGGCCCTCAGAACGAACATGCATATAGAATCTGATACACTCATGATAAAGGATGAAATTGAGTACTGTGAACAATGAGCAAGTGTGACCTTAGCTCCTTTAATAAGACTCCAGAGTGCAAGTACCTCGTGGGTGGCCTGCTTATATACCATGCTCCCAAGGGATGTTGGGATCTTTTGGGACTCCAACAAGTAGGCCCTCTGGTGGTGATGTAATACAGGGTGCAAGGGATTAAATACATAACATCACTCCCTCGTAAAGTTGGTAGTACACTTACTTACAGGGTGAGACGATCTGGGGCTTTTCGCTCCCTTGTCGATCGTCTCGGTACAAATGCTGGTGTGGGTGGGTTGGTTAGTTTTCACTGGGCTGTTGGGCAGCCGGCCTTGCCGGACTGCGGGGATGGTGAGTTCGGCTTCGTGGTTAACCATGATGTCGGTTGCCACTTGTGTTTGTGTTGGAGGGTCAAAGTTGGTGTTGTCTTCTTCGGGTTGTTCATAGCTGTTGGTGAACCAGAATTTGATTTGGTCCAAATGTTCTCTGCACGTTAGTCCATTGACCAACTTGACCTGAAACACCCTACTCCCCTCTTTGGCTATGACCGTGCCAGCAAACCATTTGGGACCATGTCCATAATTGAATATAAACACAGGGTCATTGACCTCAATATCGCGTGACAAATTTGCGCGGTCATGGTACACACTTTGTTGATGCCGCCTGCACTCCATGTGATCATGGAGATCAGGGTAAACAAGAGAGAGCCTTGTTTTGAGCGCCCTTTTCATGAGCAGCTCGACTGGGGGAACCCCGGTGAGTGAGTGGAGTCTGGTGCGGTAGCTGAGCAGCACTCAGGACAGTCGGGTCTGCGGGGAGCCTTCCGACACACGTTTCAAGCTTTGCTTGATGGTTTGGACTGCCCGTTCTGCCTAGTCGTTGGATGCGGGCTTGAATGGGGCAGATGTGACATGCTTGATCCTATTGCGGGTCATGAATTCCTTGAATTCAGCACTGGTGAAACACGGCCCATTGTCCTGACTAAGACATCGGGCAGGCAGTGCGTGGCAAACATGGCTTGAAGGCTTTCAATGGTGGCCATGGATGTCCTTACAGTCATTATTGCACATTCAATCCATTTTGTGTAAGCATCCACGACAACCAAGAACATTTTGCCCAGAAATGGGCCTGCATAGTCCACGTGGATCCTTGATCACGGTTTGGTGGGCCATGACCACAAACTTAGTGGTACCTCTCTGGGTCCATTGCTCAGCTGAGAGCAAGTGTTGCACTGGTGCACGCATGTCTCTAAATCTGAGTCGATGCCGGGCCACCACACATGGGATCTGGCTATGGCTTTCATCATTTCAATGCCTGGGTGGTTGGTGTGCAGTTCACAGATAAATGTATCTCTGCCTTTCTTGGGCAAGATCTTTGTGCGTGTTGATGCAGGTGAGGCCTTTAGAAGACTCCTCCAGCTCCTGCGTCATGTAGGCCAAGGTCAGGTCCAGCTTGGTGAACGTCGTCCCTCCAGCCAGGGTCGTAAATAGGTCGTCTGCCTTGGGTAGCGGGTACTGGTCCTGTAGCAAAAAACGGTTAATCGTTCCTTTATAGTCCCCACAAATTCTGACCGTGCAGTCCTCTTTAAGTACCAGGACAATTGGACTGGCCCACTCGTTGAATTCCACCGGCGCGATGATGTCTTCTCGCTGCAGCCTGTCCAGCTCAATTTCCACTTTCTCTCGCATCATATACGGTACCGCACGTGTCTTGTGGTGGATGGGTCGTGTACCGGGAACCAAATGGATCTGCACTTTCGCCCCCGAGAAGCTTCCAATGCCTGGCTCGAACAACAATGGAAATCTGCTCAGAACCTGGGCACATGAGACGTTGTCGACGGATGAAAGCGCTCGGATGTCGTCCCAGTTCCAGTGGATTTTTCCCAGCCAGCTTCTGCCAAACAATGTGGGGCCATCCCCTGGCACGATCCACATTGGGAGTTCGTGTACTGCTCCATCATAGGAGACTTTGACTTCTGCACAGCCAATTACAGGGATTAGTTCCTTGGTGAAAGTCCTTAGTTTGGTGTGAATGGGGCTGAGCTTGGGTCTGTGTGCCTTGTTGCACCACAGCCTGTCGAAGGCCTTTTTATTCATTATGGACTGACTCGCACCCTTGTCCAGTTCCATATGTCATAGATACTGGAATTCCATTCAGTTCAAATTTCAACATTATTGATGGACATTTTGTGATGAATGTGTGTACCCCGTACACTTATGCCTCCTCGGCACGAGTCTCCAATTCAACCTGATCCACAGCGGATCGATCTTCCTCTGCAACGTGGTGGTTTACAGGGTTTGCAGCTCTCCTGCACATTCGCAGGAGGTGTCCCATTGTTCGGCAACCATCGCACGCATAGTGCTTGAAGCGGCATTGATGAGCCCGATGATCACCTCCACAATGCCAATAAGGTGTTAACTGCCTCGCATTAATGACTGATGGCAGACTCTGGATCATCTGAGGTCAGGCAGCAGCAGCCGACGTGTACGTTCTGCCATATATATTCCTGCTCGAAAACCACGTTACTTTGTGCACATTACTGCCCGAAGCCCCTTTATGTTGATTGGTGTTATTGCTGGTGGACATAGATGCCTGGGCTATCATTACGGCCTTGCTTAGATTCGGTGTTTCAACAGTTAACAATTTGCGAAGGATTACCTCATGGTCAATGCCCAGTACAAAAAAGTCTCTCGGCATTTGTTCTAGGAATCCTTCAAATTTGCAATGTTCTGCGAGGCGCCTTAGTTCGGCGACACGGCTCGCCACTTATAGAAACATTGAAAATCGGTGCAGGAGTAGGCCATTCGGCCCTTCGAGCCTGCACCACCATTCAATAAGATCATGGCTGATCCTTCACCTCAGTACCCCTTTCCTGCTTTCTCTCCATACCCCTTGATCCCTTTAGCCGTAAGGGCCATATCTAACTCCCTCTTGAATATATCCAATGAACTGGCATCAACCACTCTCTGCGGCAGGGAATTCCACAGGTTAACAACTCTCTGAGTGAAGAAGTTTCTCCTCATCTCAGTCCTAAATGGCCTATCCCGTATCCTAAGACTGTGTCCCCTGGTTCTGGACTTCCCCAACATCGGGAACATTCTTCCCGCATCTAACCTGTCCCGTCCCGTCAGAATCTTATATGTTTCTATGAGATCCCCTCTCATCCTTCTAAACTCCAGTGTATAAAGTCCCAGTTGATCCAGTCTCTCCTCATATGTCAATCCAGCCATCCCTGCAATCAGTCTGGTGAACCTTCGCTGCACTCCCTCAATAGCAAGAACATCCTTCCTCAGATTAGGAGACCAAAACTGAACACAATATTCCAGGTGACGCCTCACCAAGGCCCTGTACAACTGAGTAAGACCTCCCTGCTCCTATACTCAAATCCCCTAGCTATGAAGGCCAACATGCCATTTGCCTTCTTCACCGCCTGCTGTACCTGTATGCCAACTTTCAATGACTGATGAACCATGACACCCAGGTCTCGTTGCACCTCCTCTTTTCCTAATCTGCTGCCATTCAGATAATATTCTGCCTTTGTGTTTTTGCCACCAAAGTGGATAACCTCACATTTATGCACATTATACTGCATCTGCCATGCATTTGCCCACTCACCTAACCTGTCCAAGTCACCCTGCAGCCTCTTAGCATCCTCCTCGCAGCTCACACCGCCACCCAGTTTAGTGTCATCTGCAAACTTGGAGATATTTCACTCAATTCCTTCATCCAAATCATTAATGTATATTGTAAAGAGCTGGGGTCCCAGCACTGAGCCCTGCGGCACTCCACCAGTCACTGGCTCCCATTTCAAAAAGGACCTGTTTATCCCAACTCTCTGCTTCCTGTCTGCCAACCAGTTCTCTATCCATGCCAGTACAATACCATGTGCTTTGATTTTGCACACCAATCTCTTATGTGGGAACTTTTCAAAGACCTTTTGAAAGACCAAATACACCACATCCACTGGTTCTCCCTTGTCCACTCTACTAGTTACATCCTCAAAAAATTCCAGAAGATTTGTCAAGCATGATTTCCCCTTCATAAATCCATGCTGACTTGGACCGATCCTGTCACTGCTTTCCAAATGCTCTGCTATTTCATCCTTAATAATTGATTCCAACATTTTCCCCACTACTGATGTCAGGCTAACCGGTCTATAATTTCCCGTTTTTCTCTCCCTCCTTTTTTAAAAAGTGGTGTTACATTACCTACCCTCCAGTCCATAGCCCTCTGACCGTTGACACATGTAGACCCGATATCTCGCCATCAAAACGCTTTCCTTAGGATTTACGTGCTCCCGGACCAGTGTACACAATTTTTCATAGGATTTAGTTGTTGGTTTCACCAGAGCCAGAAGGTTCTTCATGAGGCCATAGGTTGTTGCCCCACAGACAGTAAGGAGGATCGCCCTTCGTTTGGCAGAATTCTCGTCCCCTTCCAGCTCGTTGGTCACAAAGTATTGGTCGAGATTCTCCACGAAAGCCTCCCAATCGTCCCCTTCTGAGAACTTCTCCAGGATACCAGCTGTTTTTGCATTTTTGCGCGTTTGTTCATTACCTCCTCGCCAATTGATACACTCATGAAATTGAGTACTTTGAACAATGAGCAAGTGTGACCTTAGCTCCTTTAATAAGACTCCAGAGTGCAGGTACCTTGTGGGTGGCCTGCTTTTATACTGTGCTCCCAAGGGTTGCTGGGATCCCTTGGGACTCCAAAAGGTAGGCCCTCTGGTGGTGATGCAATACAGGGTGCACGGGGTTAAATACATAACAGAATCGATATCTTGAGATGATGATGCCTTCATTTAATTTGAGATAGTCACATACCAGAGCACACAATGTTTCATAGTCCTTGTCCATTGGACTTAAGGGTGAGAGGAGATTCTTTATGAGTCCATAGACTTTCGGACCACAAACAGTGAGTAGGACCGGCCGGCGACAAACTGGGTCTGCCTCTTTCTCCATTTTGTTGGCCATGAAGTACTGGTTCAAGCGGGCTACAATGTCTGCCCAATCTTCTCCCTCCACGAATCGCTCCAGAATTCCAATTGTGCTCATTTTTGCATGAAAAGGTTCTTGTTACCTCGTCGCCAAATGTTGTGTATGCAATAACTCAATAGACTGAATACTGTAAACTCCGAACAGCTACAAACCTGATTCTACTTTATTAGGGCCCAAAGTGATTACATTACAAGAGGACTGGCCTTTTATACCTGGGCCGCACACACGTGTGTACAACCCAATGACCTCCGACAGTGGTGCCACCTAGTGGCTAGCATACATACATGACACTGGGTTTGCTTATTTGCATTCCCCATTGGTGCAACTATTGGTGGAAAACCCATGTAAGGCGGATGTAAACAGATGAACCATCTAGAAACTTGTGTGCAGCCTTTAAAAAGACATTTCAGCATGCACCCTTCAGCAGCAGACTGTGGAACAAGCAGGCAAGGCAGGAACAGTGCTTGTCTCTTTTACTTCATTAATGAATTCAGTGCATGTCTTTTTATATTTTTGTTGCACTTACGCAGAATTGTGACTACGGAGCACTTTCTAGCCCCAGAGGACAGCAGGGCAATCCAGAGAAGAAAAATGCACAACTTTACTGATTCAGATCTCCAAACCCTCCTTGAGGAAATTGGAGGCAGAAGCAAAAGCTCCTGGTTGTGGTGCCACCAAGCCACCAAAAATTTAAGTGGTGCCACCTCGAGAGAGGTGGTGCTGGGCACACTCATCCCCAAGACTGTAGAACAGTACCGCAAAAAGATCAATTATTTCACCAGGAGTGGCATGGTAACACATAGCACACATTTTCTTTTTCTTCCTTGCCCATCCTGGGCAATAGTACATTCCTTACCCTCTTAAAGCAATTGTTCCACAATTAACCTTTCAAACTTCAGTCTGGTTAAGGACAGCTTTAATTCCGCATCTTATCCTATGGCTACTCCCTGCAGAGTGATTAATTATATGCACAACCTTAGGACCCTTTCCCCCACCTTAATAGTCTTTCATGTCTTCACCTCTCCCATGCTGGACATACACTCCTGAACAGCTATCCATACCCTCCATCACTATCTTCTTCCAGGAAAATTCTTCACAAAATGCCTACCCAAGACAAATCTCCAGAAGGTTCATCCCCATCTTTATACCCCTCAATCCCTTCGAGGATAAGGTCCTGTTCCTCATTGCCACTAACTCTACTCTTGCTATGTGAGATGTCAAGGTCAGTAGCAACTTGCCAATGCCAGGTTAGTAACTCAGCACCTAAGCAGTCATCTTAGTGTTCCTCTGAACACAGACAGAATATTTCACTCTCTTTTTCTGTCTTCTTAATCTAGACCATATTGAAAGTACTGTGTCCAGTTTGGGTCACTGAGGAACAAGGGAGGCAGTACAGAGAAAAGCCATGAGGCTAAACCCTAGTCTGAGGAGTCTGAGTTCTGAGAAAAGACTTGAGAGATTTGGGCATTCTGTCTTGGACAAGAGGCATCAAAGAGATGATCTTATATGAGATATTAAATTGTAAGGAAGAAGTTAATTCAGAACATTACTTAAAATAAATTGTGGGAGTAGGACAAGAGGAAATGAGTTCCAATAAAAAGTAACTTTAGGACTTACATGAGGAAATCCTTCCTGATGCGAACAGTGATCAACACTTGCATTGGACACCTGGGCAGAGTGGTGAAGATGAAAACTTAGGAATAATTATTAGATGCAGTGATGGGGTGGGTTGGGGGATGCATGGTGTTCCATTCTGAATAGATGTCCTTCCTCATTCATTAGGATCTTCTAAATTTTTCTATCTCTGTGGTATCTGATGTTGCCCAATCTCACAATTACTGTCCCACTTAAGATAGTATCCACCCATTATATATGTTACATTTTCTTTGATTGATTTTCAGACCCATGTTTCATTCATATATTTTCTCCTGGCTCTATATCTGTTGTTGTGACTGACAGGGTGAGCAGATATCCTGTTACCAAACTAATGCTATTTAAAAAATATATATTTTATTATTTTACAGATTTTTTTAATATAATCATTATACATTTTATTCATACTGTACTCATAGAAATTATAGGCAGGAAGGCCAATAATATCTTGGCTTTTATTGCGAAGGGACTGGATTATAAAAGCAGGGAAGTCTTGCTACAGATATACAGGGTATTGGTGAGGCCACACCTGGAATACTGCGTGCAGTTTTGGTTTCCATATTTACAAAAGGATATACTTGCTTTGTTCAGAGAAGGTTCACTAGGTTGATTCCGGGGATGAGGGGTTTGACTTATGAGGAAAGGTTGATTAGGTTGGGCCTCTACTCATTGGAATTCAGAAGAATGAGAGGTGATCTTATCGAAATGTATAAGATTATGAGGGGGCTTAACAAGATGGATACAGAGAGAATGCTCCCACCGATGGGAGAGACTAGAACTAGAGGGCATGATCTTTGAATAAGGGGCCGCCCATTTAAAACAGAGATGAGGAGAAATTTCTTCTCTCAGAGGGTTGTAAATCTATGGAATTCGCAGCCTCATCGAGCTGTGGAAGCTGGGACATTGAATAAATTTAATACAGAAATAGACAGTTTCTTAAACGATAAGGAGATAAGGGGTTATGGGGAGCGGGTGGGGAAGTGGAGCTGCATCCATGATCAGATCAGCCATGATCTTATTGAATGGTGGAGCAGGCTCGAGGGGCCATATGGCTTACTCCTGTTCCTATTTCTTATGTTCTTAATACATTGGATTTGTTGACATGGTTTCAGATATGATGGAACCATTGTGCATTTAAGGATCAAATCATTTTGCTTAATTGTTACCATTTAAAAGTAAACTTTCCTATGTTGATTGATGGTCATGTCATTGCCCTCATCCAAGGTTCAGACAAGGTGTTGTTGTTAATTCAACTCTCAAGCCTGTAAATCTTTTCTTTCCCCTCCTCAGAGTGTTTATATGCACATGGTGATGGAGGCAGATGTTCACATCATATAAGCATCGAGGAACGGGTTCCAGACAGTCCAATATTTATGGACGTGTTTATTTATACCAGACTGCCAAAATGGCCAACATACTCCACCCTTTGTTTCTGATTGGTCCCATTGGAGGATAAGCCACACCCTGAATTTTCACAGGAATGTGTCACTGGATCTCAAGGTCTCACTGACTTTGCAAATTGTAACTCGATCCACTTTGTCTTCCTGAAGCGACAGAGGACAGAACTCCAGAGAAGACAGCAAAGTGCCTTACCCCAGACCAAGTGCATCCTCCCCCCGCGTCCCTACCATAGATGGGGCAGGCATTGTGTACGGAATTTTAACAGGTTTATTGGGTATGAAGTGAATAGTGACAGTGTCATGTCTTCTGGATATCATCCACCCCAACAATATCCCTTGTAGGGGGTTGGAAGAACGTGATTCAGCTTCCCTGAGTTCCCTCTCTCCCCTCCGATCCTTCCCACCACCCGTGTCTCTCTCGCTCTCTCCCCCAGTCTCTCACTCTTCACTCCCCCAGTCTCTCTCTCTCTCTCTCCTCAGCCTCTCTCCACCCCAGTCTCTCTCTCTCTTCCCCCCAGCCTCTCTCTCTCTCTCCCCCCCCCAGTCTCTCCCTCTCTCCCCCAGTCTCTCTCTCTCCCCCTGAGTCTCTCTCTCTCTCTCCCCAGTCTCTCTCACTCCCCTCTGGTCTCTCTCTCTCTCACCCCAGCCTCTCTATCTCTCTCCATCGGGCCCAGGACTGCTGCTATCGGGTCCCCGCTGGCCGCACTCAGCTCCTCACACTGACCCCTCACACCGGGCCCTCACACCGACCCCTCACTGACCCCTCACTGACCCCTCACACCGACCCCTCACCGACCCCTCACCAACCCCTCACTGACCCCCCACACCATCCCCTCAACCGACCCCTCACTGAGCCCTCACACCGACCCCTCACCGACCCCTCGCTGAGCCCTCACACCGACCCCTCACCGACCCCTCACACCATCCTCTCAACCGACCCCTCACTGACCCCTCACTGACCCCTCACACCGACCCCTCACCAACCCCTCACTGACCCCTCACACCATCCCCTCAACCGACCCCTCACTGAGCCCTCACACCAACCCCTCACCGACCCCTCACTGAGCCCTCACACCGACCCCTCACCGACCCCTCACACCATCCCCTCAACTGACCCCTCACTGAGCCCTCACACTGACCCCTCATACTCGGCCCCTCACACTGGCCCCTCACACTGGCTGGGGGGGAGAGAGTCAGAGCCTCAGGTCCTGCTTCTCGGCACCACGCACCTGGAATGATTTGGCCGGGAGTGGGGCGGGGCTACACAGGGGTGGGGCTTGTCGCCTGTCAGTAAAGAAAAGTGCAGTACAAATAGTTACTTTGAATATTTATTTCCTTCGTGCAGAGGTTGGGTATCATCCATTCTGATTGACGCGCCCTGCAGATATTTTACCCAGAGTTGCTATGGAAAGTATTTTGTTTGATAATATTGGTGGGAGGGATGTTCCTCCTAGCTGCCTACAATGAGCATTTTTATAGCTGTCAAGCTGCCAGGGAAGGAGAGGCTCACTCTCCAGTAATTGGCCCATCACATAAAAGATTTGCTTCGCATGCCTAATGAAATGGTACAGTAAGGGACTATACACAACATTACTCATTATTGTTCTGATGAAAGGTCATCGACCTGAAACGCTAACACTGTTTCTCTCTCCACAGAGGCTGCCTGACTGACCTGCTTGAGTATTTTCAGCATTTTCTCTTTGTATTTCAGATTTCCAGCATCCTCAGAATTTGCTTTTATGTATTACTTATAATTGCACTGATTGAGAATTCAGCTGTCTATAGCTGGAAGATGGGCCTGTAACAAATATCCTGTCCTCATTTCATGTGAATTTTTCAAAAATATATCTAATTATTGTGAACAAATAATCTATTATGTTTTAATTCTTGTAGTATTTGGTTCAATTTTTTGTTTCAGTACTTTATAATATATAGAACTATACCAATTAAAATGTACCTGAGGTTTTGCATGATGTCTACTTGAGATACTGTAAAAATATTGGAAATATTTTTCATAAACTTGTGCTCCTTTTAAGTAAAATAGCAGATTTATGAATCTAGAAATCACTTATTATGCCTGTTTGAAGTAACGCGTGCTTGCACAGCATGAAACATCAAGGACCTTTCAAGTTTTCCTCTGGTATGTCTGATGGTATGTGGTTATTGCATTTTTTCCAGTCAAATCAGTACTTTAATTTTACCACTGTTAATGTGGGTTTTAGAGCTTGTATTTAGTAGCTGGTTTTCTTTTTAAGTGATGCTTCAAATTCATGGAATTACATTCATTGATGAAATATAATATTACCTTTCATCTCTTTTTGAAGTAATTGCTAAAAAAACAGAATTCATATTACCACAAAACATATTTAAGATATGTTTTATCAAAAAAGCCCTTGTGCTATGTGTTAATGTTTTTTGCAAAACATCTTGAAAGAAAAGTTGAAATGGCTTTATTGTCATGATCCAGGAAACTTTTGTATATTTACTCTGTTTTAATCCAATGGAAGGCATCAGACTGCTTACATTGTTACCAATTGTTATTTATCATATATTAAACTCGGAACATGGGGCACATGTTTCATCATATTGCTGTTTGTGGGAGCTTGCTGTGCGCAAATTGGCTACTGCATTTCCCATATTACAACAGTGACTACACTCCAAAAGTAGTTCAAAAGTAAAGTGCTTAGAGATGTCCGGTGGTCGTGAAAGGCGCTATATAAATACAAGTCTTTCTGCTTTCTCTCTGATGAGAAGGGTGTCAAACTGTGTGACACAGAATCGCAGTTGTTTTATTGTGAGAGCATATCACTCAATAATTACACACAATGGTCCCCAAAAATCATACAAAATGCTTTCTGGCAAAAAATGTACACCATTTTTTTTTTCAAACTGAAACTACTAATATCCAAGATAAATGTTTAAAAACAACAACAACTTGTATTTATATAGCGCCTTTAACCTAGTAAAACATTCCAAGGCACTTCACAGAAGCGTTATGAAACAAAAGTTGACATCGAGCCACATAAGGAGATATTAGGGCAGATGAGAGGTGGGTTTTAAGTAGCGTCTTAAAGGAGGAAAGAGAGGTTGCGCGGCAGAGGGATTGAGGGAGGGAATTCTAGAGCTTAGGGCCTTGGCAGCTGAAGGCACAGCCACCAATAGTGGAGCGATTAAAATCGGGATGCTCATGAGGTCAGAATTAGAGGAACACCGATATCTCAGAGGGTTCTGGGGTTGGGGGAAATTACAGAGATAGGTAGGGACGAGGCCTTGGAGAGATTTGAAAACAAGGATGAGAATTTTTAAATCGAGGCATTGCTTAACCGACAGCCAATGTAGATCAGCGAGCACAGGAGTGATGGGTGAACGGAATTTGCTATGAGTTAGGACACGGGCAGCAGAGTTTTGGATGACCTCAAGTTTACAGAGTTGGAATGTGGGAGGCTGGCCATGAGTGCACTGGAGGTAACAAAGGCATGGATGAGGGCTTCAGCTGAGGTGGGGTGGGAGTCAAGACATAGAAACAAAGAAACATAGAAATTTACAGCGCAGAAGGAGGCCATTTCGGCCCATCGTGTCCACGCCGGCCGACAAAGAGCCGTACGGCCCTTGGTCAGCAGCCCTAAAGGTTACATATAAACCTATGAACAATGCCAGAAAGGCAAAGAGTACCTAGCCCACATCACACAACTGCGACACCCCTTATACTGAAAACATCTATACTCCATCCCAACTGGAGCCATGTGATCTCCTGGGAGAGGCAAAAACCAGATAAAATACCAGGCCAATTTAGGGAGAAAGAAATCAGGGAAAATTCCTCTCCGACCCATCCAGGCGATCAAAACTAGTCCAGGAGATCACCCTGGCCAGATTCTATTCCCTGCAATACTTACCATTATATCTGCACCATCCAACAAAAGGTCTAATCCCAATTAGCAGCTCTAGGTCTGTAACCCTGCAGGTTACGGCACTTTAAGTGCCCATCCAACCATCTCTTAAAAGTGGTGAGGGTTTCTGCATTCACCACTCTTCCAGGCAGTGAGTTCCAGATCCCCACACCCTCTGCGTAAAGAATCCACCCCTAAAATCCCCTCTAAACCTTCCACTAACCACCGTCAAAATGTGCCCCCTCATAATAGACCCCTTCACCAATGGAAATAGACCCTTATTATCCACTATGTCCAGGCCCTCAATATTATGTACACCTCGATGAGGTCTCCTCTCAACCTCCTCTGTTCCAATGAGAACAAATCCAGTCTATCCAATCTGTCCTCATAACTTAGATTCTTCATTCCAGGCAGAATCCTAGTAAATCTCCTTTGCACCCTCTCTAATGCAATCATGTCCTTCCTATAATACGGTAACCAGAACTGCATGCAGTACTCCAGCTGTGGCCTAACCAAAGTATTATACAATTTAAGCATATCCTCCCTGCTCTTATATTCTATGCCTCGGCCAATAAAGGCTAGCATTCTGTATGCCTTCTTAACCACCTTATCCACCTGGCCTGCTACTTTCAGGGATCTGTGGATAAGCACTCCAAGGTCCCTTTGTTCATCTACACTATTAAGTGGCCTACCGCTAAATGTGTATCCCCTTTCCTTATTAACCCTCCCAAAGTGCATCACCTCACACTTCTCTGAATTAAATTCCATTTGCCACTGCTCTGCCCACCTGACCAGTAGATTGATATCCTCCTGCAGCCCATGACTTTCCTCTTCATTATCAACCACACAGCTAATTTTAATGTTGTCTGCAAACTTCTTAATCATACTCTCTATATTCAAATCTAAATCATTGATATATACCACAAAAAGCAAGGGACCCAGTACTGAGCCCTGCGGAACCCCACTGGAAACATCCTTCCAGTCACAAAAACGTCCATCAATCATTACCCTTTGCTTCCTACCTCCAAGCCAATTTTGGATCCAACTTGCCACTTTGCCCTGTATCCCATGGGCTTTAACCTTCATGACCAGTCTATCATGTGGGACCTTATCAAAAGCCTTGCTAAAGTCCATATACACTACATCGTATGCACTATCCTCATCGACCCTCTTGGTTACCTCCTCAAAAGATTCAATCAGGTTAGTCAAACACGATCTTCCCTTAAAGAAATCCGTGCTGACTGTCCCTAATTAATCCTTGCCTTTCCAAATGCAGATTTATCCTGTCTTTCAGGATTTTTTCCAATAGGTTTCCCACCACTGAGGTTAGACTGACAGGCCTGTAATTACTCGGCCTATCCCTTTTTCCCTTCTTAAACGAGGGTACTACATGAGCAGTCCTCCAATCCTCCGGCACCATGTCCAGATCCAAAGAGGACTGGAAAATGATGATCAAGGCCTCGGCTTTTAATCTTTTACTTTGCTCAACAGCCTGGGATGCATTTCATCCAGGCCTGGGGACTAATCTACTTTCAAAGCTGTTAAACCCCTTAATACTTCCTCTCTCACTATATTTATTTCATCCAGAATATCACACTCCTCCTCGATAGCAGTGTCTGCATAACCACTTTCCTTTGTGAAAACAGATGCAAAGTATTTCTTAAGAATCCTACCAACATCTTCCGCCTCCACACAAAGATTACCCTCATGGTCTCTAATAGGCCCTACCCCCTCACACACACACCCTCCCCCTCACACACACCCTCCCCCCCACACACCCTCCTCCCACACACCCCCCACACACACACCCTCCCCTCCACACGCTCCCCCACTTACACCCTTCCCCCCCACACACACCCTCCCCCCCACACACACCCTCACCCCCACACACACCCATACACACTCCCTCGCCCCCCCCACACACCACACCCCCCACATCACACACACCCTCCCCCACACACTTCCTCCCTCCCCCCACACTCCCTCCGCCCCCCACACACACACCCTGACCCCCCACACACACCCTGACCCCCACACACCCTCTCCCCCACATTTCCTCTCTCCCCCCCTCTTACTCTTAATATATTTATAGAACATCTTAGGGTTTTCCTTAATTGTTCCAGAGATGGAAATAGGCAGTCTTAGTGATGGTGTGTATATTTTGTCGGAAGCTCATATCGGGGGTCAAATGTGACATCAAGGTTGTGAACAGTCTAGTTCAGCCTAGACAGCTGCCAGGGAGTGGGATGGAGTCGGTTGCTCGGGAACGGAATTTGTGGCGGGGGGCAGTGAAGACAATGGCTTCGGTCTTCCCAATATTTAATTGGAGGAAATTTCTGCTCTCCAATACTGGATCTTGGACAAGCAGTCTGACAATTTAGAGACAGTGGAGGGATCAAGAGAGATGGCGATTGAGGTAGAACTGGGTGTTGTCAGCTTACATGTGGAAACTGACACTGTTTTTGAATGATGTCGCCAAGGGGCAGTACTTAGATGAGAAATCGGAGAGGACCAAGGATAGATCCTTGGGGGACACCAGAAGTAACGATGTAGGAGCAGGAAGAGAAAGTATTGCAGGTGATTCTCTGGCTACGATTAGATAGATAAGAATGGAACCAGGCGAGTACAGTCCCACCCAGCTGGACGATGGTGGAGAAGCATTGGAGAAGGATGGAGTGGTCAACCGTGTCAAAGTCTGCAGACAGGTCGAAAAGGACTAGGAGGGATAGTGTACCTTTGTCACAGTCACAAAGGATGTCATAAGTGACTTTGATAAGAGCCGTTTTCGAACTGTGGCAGGGGCGGAAACCTGATTGAAGGTATTCAAACATGGAGTACGGGAAAGATGGGCATGGATTTTGGAATCGACATTCAAGGACCTTGGAGAGGAAAAGAAGGTTGGAGATGGGGCGGTAGTTTGCAAGGTCGGAGGGATCAAGGGTTGTTTTTTTGAGGAGAGGGGTGATGACGGCAGATTTGAAGGAGAGCGGGACAGTACCTGAGGAGATAGAACAAGTGACTAAGTTGAACAAAAGAAATTGAAAAAATTGCATAATCCATAATAGCATTATGTAGCTTGCACACTATGGTGCCAAGTTTCGGCCTGAGTTGCTCCTGTTTTTTTGGAAAAAACCTTGTCTACACTTTAGAAAATCAGGCGTAGGTTACAAATCAGGCGTAGGGAATGGGGGGGGGGCGGTTTAAAGGGAAGTTTACAAACATTAAACACTTCAGTTTTACAAATAAAGAGCCATCATCAATAATAAATTATAAATATATCAATAAATCAACCAATAAATCAATCAAAAAAAATTAATAAAAAATAACATTTAAAAAAAAAAATCAATAAATAAAACATTTTCTACTTACCGACTGCAGCACCGGGAGTCCTCCAACAGCGTGCTGGGACGGCCCCCCCAGTGTGTTTCTGTCAGTGTCTCTATCTCTCTGTCTGTCTGTGTGTGTGTCTCTCACACTCTCTGTCAGTGTCTGTGTTTCTGACAGCGAGGGAAGGGGGTGAAGGGGGTGGGAGGGGGGGAGTGGAAGGGGGGTTGGGGGAGGAGGAGGTGGAGGGGGTGGGGGGTGGGGGAGGAAGGGGGGTGGGTGGCGTTGGAGGAGGAGAGGAGGGGCGAGATGAGGGGGGGAGGAGAAGGGGGAAGGAGAAGGGGGAGAGGGTGGAAAGGGGAGGAGAGGGGGAAAAGGGGGTGGAGAGGGGTAGAAGGGGGGGAGAGGGGGAGAAGAGAGAGAGGATGGAGGGAGAGAAGAAGAGAGGATGGAGGGAGGGAAGGAGAGAGGAGGGAGGGAAGGAAGGAGAGAGGAGGGAGGGAGAGAAGGAGAGAGGAGGGAGGGAGGGAGGGAGAGAGGAGGGAGGGGAGGGAAGGAGAGGGGAGGGGGGAGAGAAGGAGAGGGGAGGGGGGAGAGAAGGAGAGGGGAGGGAAATAAGGAGGAGGAAGGGAGAGAAGGAGGCTGGACGGCCAGGCCCAAGACTTCGGGCTGGATTTACACGTAGGCGGCGTCGGGTCTCGCGCGGGGGGGGGGGGGTCGCGGAGGTTCGGGGGTGGGGAGTCGCGGAGGGGGGAGTCGCGGAGGTCCGGGGTGGGAGAGTCGTGGAGGTCGGGGGGGGGGGGAGAGAGAGAGTCGCGGAGGTCCGGGGGGGGCAGGGGGTGTGGAGGTCGGGTTAGGTCGAGGGGGGAAGCGGAGATCAGGTCGCCGGGGGGGGGGCGCGGGGGTCGGGTCGCCGGGGGTGGGGAGAGCGGGGGAGCGGGGGTTGGGTCGGGTCCGGTCGGGTGGGAGGAGCCTTATGCACGCAGCCCCAGTGAGGCCATTCGGCCAGGGCTAGGGGCTGCGTGCTTCGGGCCCCTCCCACAGTTTTGGGCGCCTGGAGCTACTGCACATGCGCGCCCACTGTAGCGCGCATGTGCAGAGGTCCCGGCACTGCTTTCAGCGCAGGGACCTGGCCCCGTCCCCGAGCTGCAAAGGACCTGCAGGGAGACGGAGAATAGGTACGTTTTTTTTAGGTGCACTTTGTGGCGTGAAAAACGGGCGTCCAGGTCGGCGAGGCCCGAAACTTGGGCCCTATCTTGCTGTATGTGCTCAGCTTTAAAACTAGTAAGAGATAACAATTAAATAAATATATCGATATCGTATTATAAATCTTACATCTGAGTGCACTTCCTGTCTGCAACTTGACTTCCTGTTTTCACATTTTTGTCATAATTTTTGAGTCAACTTTTTCCTTTTATAATTCCTAATTCCACATTTATAATATGATTTGCATATGTAGTCTCACCATCGATTGAACAATCTGACCACTGGGTTCCCAGATAACACTCAAAATGTTTTCTAAAAATGTTCTCCTTACCACTTTTTTTCTCATAACAAATGTTTAACATCTAAAATAAGTGTTTAATCAAAGCAAAACATAACATCACAATAATATAATTACATTTATCCATTAAATTGTCTTTTGTGTCTTTTAATGCCCTCATTAAGTTTTTTACTCAAAAAACTTCAACCTCTGCCAAAATGTTGCTGATATTTTTGCCCAGAGCTGTGTCTGTGAGCTGCATTTGGATTTCAGTGTAAGTATGTGCAGTGTGTCAAATTTCCCAGGATGCATAAGTTATGTTGAATCAGCTGTGCTGATGCAATTATTTTCTACCCAGAATTTTTTTTCAAATAATTAACAAAAACCAAGAGGACAAATTTCAAGTTGTTGATGTAAAATTTATATTGATTTATTGGGAGAGAATGAAAGAGAAAAGATATTGTGCTGATTTTGAAAGTGCATTCAGCTGAGGGGGAGAGGGAGACACAGGCTGTGGAGATGGGGTGAGAGGGGAGGAGTAGAGAGAGAAAAAGAGAGCGAGGAGTAGAGATGACAATGTTGGTTCAATTTTCAAAATTAAATTGTTAAATTTTGAAGCCAACTAATTATCCATCTGTATTTTGCTGGCAGTTAGCAAAATTAATTGCTTAGTCCATACACTTGAGAGACAGAGATCCTAAATGCTAATACCTATGAGAGAGAGAGAGTCAGTGATTTTCCTCATTCTAATTTGATTTCTTTTAAATTAAAAAATCAAGTAAGTTGAATTTTGAAAGAAAACAAAGCATCATTGAGGGAAACAGATAGGAATAGAGGGGCAAAGGAGAGGGGAGGGAAGGAGGGAAACAGGTTCAGGATAATAGGGTCCCTGCTCAGGGAAGTGGGAGTGAGGGGGGGAGGAGTGAAAGAAGAATTAAGGATGAAGGAGTGACAAAAGCAAGGAGCAGGGATCTAAGCATCTAAGGACAACCACCTGATTGACTTGTCGTATGTCAGAGGTGATGGCTTGGAAAGATCCAATGCTGTAAATGTTTAATGCATGATCGCAAGAAGAGCTATCCCTCTAATACAAGTTGTCTACAGGTCAATCTCCAAACGATGACATATCTATGTGCCCATTCTTTTGTGATGCAGTGGAACTGAAGACATGCCCAGGAAGGAGCAACTGGGTCAGTAAATGTGGGGCCTGGCATTAGAATGTGTGTGTACATATGTGCCACACACAGTTGCACCTGTCTTTCTGTTCCCTCATGAAATATACTGACTACCAAATCTAGGACTATCATTGAAACCTCAAAAAGAATTCTCCCACTGGTCATTTTGATTACTACAAGAAAATAGCAACTAAAGTAAAACAGTTGTATAAAGCTGATTTGGAAATAAAAGTCATGCAATCCCAAAATTAATATCTTAACAACAAGCATGAAGGCAACAATAACAATTCAGAAAAAGCAATAAAATAAGTGAACAAAGTGTAACGTTCAAATCGAAATTTAAAATGTAGCTGTCCATCTTGTGATTTGGGAAGCATCGGAAATTGTCTTTTGTGTACTCTCAGGGCTCAGTACAGCCCTGGGTTGCAAGTTGGAAATGATTGGTTTGGGGATGTGGAGCAGAAGACCAGTATTTTGAGCTAGCTGATAGGGTTGGGCAAAGGAATGTGAAGGAAGCCTGGATCAAGGATTGAAGAGCAATCGGAGACATAGTCAGAGGACAGAAGTAGAGCCTGGGGCAGTGGAAAAGTGAGGCTTCAAAGAATTGATGAGGAAATGCTATATGATCTGGAGTAGCATTTAAAATTAAAGAACAAACTTGTACTTGTATAAAGCCTTTCACGACCTCAGGACGTCCAAAGCACTTCACAACCAACGAGGTACTTCTGAGGTGTCGTCACTGCTGTAATATAGGGAAACATGGCAGCCAATTTGCACACATCAACGATCCATCTATTTTGGTGGTGTTGATTGAGGAATGAACATTGGCCAGGACACCGGGAGAACTTTCCTGTTTTTCTTTGAAGGGTGCCATGGGATCATTTATATTTACCTGAAAGGGCAGATGGGAACCTTAATTTAACATCTCATCCGAAAGATGGCACCTTTGACAGTGCAGCACTCACTCAATACTGCACTGTAGGTTGGGTAGATAAATGACAGTCTGATTGTGAGCGACAGAAGCACTAGAAGCAGATTAAAGTAGAGTCAGATGGGCCCAAGGTGTGAATAAAAGAAATAGACACCAGTAAAATGGTTGGGATATTGGAAGGAAAATTGCGGTTAGAGGCTTCCTTTGTACGAATGCCTCCGACCCAAAAAAAATCTACAAAAGCACCTGGTGGTTCTGGAGGAACACAGGATTCTGGTCGGAGGCCTATATTCACTGAGCAGCAGATGGGAAGATGTCTTTCTGGTACGTACCTCTTTGGAAAGAGATGACATGATAGGTCCAAGTCAGCATGGATTTGTGAAAGGGAAATCATGCTTGACAAATCTTCTGGAATTTTTTGAGGATGTTTCCAGTAGAGTGGACAAGGGAGAACCAGTTGATGTGGTGTATTTGGACTTTCAGAAGGCTTTCACCAAGGTCCCACACAAGAGATTAATGTGCAAAGTTAAAGCACATGGGATTGGGGGTAGTGTGTTGACATGGATTGAGAACTGGTTGTCAGACAGGAAGCAAAGAGTAGGAGTAAATGGGTACTTTTCAGAATGGCAGGCAGTGACTAGTGGGGTACCACAAGGTTCTGTGCTGGGGCCCCAGCTGTTTACATTGTACATTAATGATTTAGACGAGGGGATTAAATGTAGTATCTCCAAATTTGCGGATGACACTAAGTTGGGTGGCAGTGTGAGCTGCGAGGAGGATGCTATGAGGCTGCAGAGTGACTTGGATAGGTTAGGTGAGTGGGCAAATGCATGACAGATGAAGTATAATGTGGATAAATGTGAGGTTATCCACTTTGGTGGTAAAAACAGAGAGACAGACTATTATCTGAATGGTGACAGATTAGGAAAAGGGGAGGTGCATCGAGACCTGGGTGTCATGGTACATCAGTCATTGAAAGTTGGCATGCAGGTACAGCAGGCGGTTAAGAAAGCAAATGGCATGTTGGCCTTCATAGCGAGAGGATTTGAGTACAGGGGCAGGGAGGTGGTACTACAGTTGTGCAGGGCCTTGGTGGGGCCACACCTGGAGTATTGTGTACAGTTTTGGTCTCCTAACTTGAAGAAGGACATTCTTGCTATTGAGGGAGTGCAGCGAAGGTTCACCAGACTGATTCCTGGGATGGCGGGACTGACATATCAAGAAAGACTGGATCAACTGGGCTTGTATTCACTGGAGTACAGAAGAATGACAGGGGATCTCATAGAAACGTTTAAAATTCTGACGGGTTTAGACAGGTTAGATGCAGGAAGAAAGTTCCCAATGTTGGGGAAGTCCAGAATCAGAGGTCACAATCTAAGGATAAGGGGTAAGCCATTTAGGACCAAGATGAGGAGAAACTTCTTCACCCAGAGAGTGGTGAACCTGTGGAATTCTCTACCACAGAAAGTTGTTGAGGCAATTCACTAAATATATTCAAAAAGGAGTTAGATGTAGTCCTTACTACTAGGGGAATCAAGGGGTATGGCGAGAAAGCAGGAATGGAGTAATGAAGTTGCATGTTAGCCATGAACTCATTGAATGGCGGTGCAGGCTCGAAGGGCTGAATGGCCTACTCCTGCACTTATTTTCTATGTTTCTATGTTTCTATGTATGTACATGCTGGCTCATGTGGGTCTGGACCACCAATCACTATGCAATATTCTCATTGATAAAAATGGGAGCTCTGTTTGTATGGATTCCCACTACTATCAATGAGAAAACCCCCTAAAACACTGAAACACAGCATAATAAATAAATAAAACACCTCACATATTTAACATTAATTGAAATGAAATATAATTAAATGTTTTAGAAAAAATTAATATTTTTTGGAATTATTTTTAATGGGCCCGACTTTGGTGGACCGCCCAATTCTCAGCAGTCCCACGGTGGTCGGTCAATCTTCACCGCCCGGTACCGCTGGGGCAGAGTGCTGGCAATATTGATCAATCTCTCCCATGCGAATGTCCTTCTCCCAGGGATGTGGAGGATCTGTCAAGAGAAATCTTTACAGATCGGAAAAGCCGGTTCTTGATGCAGCAGGCGCATTGCGCCCTGAAAACCGGATTTTGCCAGGCCGGATCCGTGTGCACTTCATACCTACCTGGCGAGGCCGGAATTTTCGGCCCATTAATAAAATGTTTTTCTTTAAAAAAAGATAACATGTTTACATTATTTTATATATGTTTATTGTTTGATGTGTGAATAGTTAAGGATGAGGCCATTTAGAATTTTCCCCTGACATTTTATGGCATTTAATTTATATTAGTCACAGATTTATAGTTTGTACTGGACAGTGTATTTCTGTCAATATTTTGCAATCTTTCAAAACTATATTATAAAAAGCAGTAGTTTACCTTTAAATGCAGAGTATGCCAGTATTTTTTTTAAAGGAGAATGTATTTTCTTTCCCCCTCAATCATCATGAAGTGTTCAACGATGGTGAACTAACAGAGCACAGGATGGGTTTAAGTGCTGGAACAACCAATGTTTGTAAATAGTTTCAGCAGCAATTGCTGCCAGGAAGAAACCATCTCAAATAAACCACTGCTTCACGGTATAAGTAAAGCAAACATGACCTGGTCTTGTTGGTTGACCAAACAAATATATGACTGAGGAGTTTTGGGCTGAAGAACCTATGAACTCAAAGGCCTGAATGGTGAGTTAATTCTACAGCCTGACTCACAAAATGCTTACCTTTTCAGTCATGCATCCAATTTATATTATCTTTATTATACTTTTTTCAAAATTATTTTAAACTTTTTATTGGGGAATTATTTATTGAGTGAGAGAGAACAGTGCAGGAAGCAATAACTTCATCAAAGGTATGAAGTAAACTGTTCAGCTGCAAGCACCATAATAGTAGTAGTCAGTTCCAGCTTCTGCATCAGATCATTCTTTTTGTCCTTGAAACTTGAAGCAAAGGGTTTTTATGACCCTTTTGCATTATTATATAACACTTCATGCTGTGCCTTTAATGATCCAAATAGATTTTCACAAGGCTTTGCCCAGACCTTAAAAAAAAGTCATAAAAATGAATCAAAATACAGTAATTGAATTTCAATATGACATTGTAGGGTCTATGAAATTGCACTCCCAGGAGTGCATATTGGGAAATCATGGGCACGGTTCCCTTGAATTTCGGTCCATTGTGGATGGAAAATCATGGGGAGTGCATCTATGATTTCCCAGTATGTAATCCTAGTGATGAGGCTCCACACTGAGAGTACAGATTCGTAAAGTCAACCAGTAGATCTATGCATGTTGGATTGAAATTTATATGTACTAGTGCTTCCCTAGTGGTATTACTCATGGTGAGTTGGAGGCTATGTTTTTGCTGACACATCTCTCTACAACGCTCCCTCACATGTAGGTATAGGGGTTAGCTAAGTGTAGTTGAACAATTACTTTTATTCAGTCACAGAGGTAATTTCATCAAGGCCAGCCTATCATTGCCAGCTACAATATCAAATCAGCAAAAAGTCACTTGTGTATGGATGGCACATGCTGTGCATGAGACATACTTGGGCCATGCTTTTGAATCATGCTTTTGATGTCAACATAGTAGATATCTCGTGGTATTGCTTATAATAATAGCAGGGGTGTTTATGTCGCTTAGCAGATAACATCACGGTCATTGATTAATCATGACTAAATATGTAAAATTAAATGTTTCTTTAATAAATGTTAGTCTAGGAGTTTTACTGATGTTTGGGTTTAAATGCCACAACTCTATCCATTATTTAAGTCATCCTCGACTCCGAGGGATTGCTTAAGATGGCCAAAGAAGAAGAAGATTCAGTGAAAATGTATTTAAAACTCTATTTTATATACCAGTCAACTTCCTATGGCATTGCAAATGGCAAATCAGAGACTATAGTCACTCTCTTGCATCCATCTGCTGGCTTCGTGTTGCTTCTTTCTGTGACTCTATCGCCCGTTCATCGCCCTTTATCTCTTCTTTTTGTTTATCTCTTTTTTAAATTTTCTTTTGGGTGGGAAGTGGTGAGTGCTGTGGCATTGTCTGGCAGGGCAAGGAGCCACCAATATCTGCATGCTACATTTGGATGGGAGTTGTGGTTCTCAACAGCTCCTTTCCCATCCCCTCCTCTCCTCAACCACTCAGCTTCCACCACTCCCTCACACTCTGCCCTTTCAACTTTCCACTCC
Source organism: Pristiophorus japonicus (assembly GCF_044704955.1). Taxonomy (NCBI): domain Eukaryota; kingdom Metazoa; phylum Chordata; class Chondrichthyes; family Pristiophoridae; genus Pristiophorus; species Pristiophorus japonicus. Next base: position 68,463,591 of record NC_091985.1, read on the forward strand.
TCATTCTCCTTCCTACCACCCTCTCTTTACCCCTCCCTCTTCTATACCTGAGGCTTGTTCCAAATTGGGACCCTAAGCCTCAAATCCAGGGTACTGGAGAGTTACGGATAATAATCATGTGTCCCGAAGCAACTTGGTCCAGGCCTTCCCAAATTCGGCTGGCTTGGATGCCATGTTTCCCTGGGCTTCACAAAACCTGCCTGGGCCACTGCCAGTCTGACGTCCCCCCTCCTCCTGAGATTAGAGCCCCCACCCCCCCACACTCCCCATGGGCCTACCTCCTTTGCCCGGAGTTGGCAGACACTCAAATTACTCCGTGCAGCCCGCCGTCCCGACGCTAATAAGGCCTGGCCTCAAAATGTACTGAGCCCCCCCGCTGGATTTATCTGCCAACCCACCACTGCATTCCACCAGCCAGCCTGCCTGAAGTCCACTCGGGAGAAAATGTATCCCACCATCAGTGTCTGTCTCTCTATCAACTTAATACAATTACTGAAATTTATAGAGTATTTATAATTTGAATTGCAACAGATGTATAACTAATATGGGCTGGAATGTGTTTTTCATCTTTTTCTCACTCACAGCCTCTTTGTTTATAAAGCGATGATTAATATAATTTTTTTCTGAATAAAGCTTTTGAGATTTGTCCTTCAACTTTTCTTTAAATAATTTTGACAAACAGCTTACTATTTTGGCCAACTTGAATGCTACTGATGCATCCTGAGTGTTCTGAGCAAAAGTATTAAGTTCATGCTCAGCTTTTTGGGAGCGATTAAGGCTTTCAAGTAAAGACTTCATTGAAAATGTTAAAAGGCACCAAAACAGTTCAGTGGCAACATTAAAACGTAAATATTTGCTCCTTTCTGGGGCAGAAGCCAAACTTCCTGGGAGCATAGTGGCTGGAAATGACTGCAGAACCCATCTCCGCCAGGTTTCTGCTCTTTCCTTGCACAACCAATGACTTTTAATGAAGGGGACGGGCAGAAGCTTCTTCCACCCTCTGCTCTCCTTTGTCCTATATCACTCTTCAGATGTACTTGATGTTTCTCAGGATCTCCAAAAATCCCAGCATATATGCCACTGTAACAGTCAGCAGTGAGTCATAAACCTGCAGGAAGCAGATTTTAGGTGCCGTACTAAGTCATATGTGAACCCCACAATGTTAGATTTGGGAATACACCATCAGAGAGAAACATAAATGAATTGTAGAATAGGCTTAATCTTTGGTCAGACCAGCCTGTGGCCCTGTTCCATGAAGTAGCAAAGAGCTCTCCAACATCCTGCCAGCAATCTCAAATATGTAAACAAGCCCGTCCCCTGGAGAATGCAATGGGGTTGCGGTGGGGCAGAATGGCAGCAGAAGTTCCGTTCCATTGCACTTCTGGTGATGTAAGGGTAACTTTTATATGATGTTGTATGCAATCGTACTCACTTACTCAGACACAGCTAGCCAGTAGCAGCATGGCTCTCAAATGACTGATGGTGCACACAATTTCTCACCCTCCCTTTCGATAGCTTCTAGTGCTAGGCCCAGCTTGGGTAGGGAGCTTGCCATGATTAAAGAACCAGTGCCCATCCCTGGATGTCCTGAGGCATCAGCGTTGCTGGAAACTGGTGAGTGATCATATTGCCAGTTTGCTGTCCCTATGGGTAACTGATGCAATTGTAAAATTGTTCTGCCATGGATAACTACTAAAAAGAACAAGGTACCACATATTTTTCAAATTTATGTTTTAACTTGGAAAAAATAAAATAAGCAATAAGCTCTTGTCATACATTGGTCCTACCATTCTGGATCTGCATCAACCCAAGGTGCTGTGCATGACTGTCTTCTCTGTAGCATGACCCTAGTTCTTTGATGACATCTGTCAACGTTAAATGGTTTGGATTGACTAATTGTCATGTCTGACAATGTTCTTTAACTTAGATGAGCAGAGACTGCCAGAAATGGTTAGATTTGAAGATGCAATAAATATTTCTTATTAAAAGTAATACATCACTAGAATGAGAATAAATAAAAAAACATTCTTTCCTGAAATGGAACAAACATTTTTAATTTAAAATACACAGCAGCCTTAATATTTTGATAAGGATTTACAAGCTAGTAACACAGGCCCCAAGTTTCCACACGCGGCGAAGAAGGCGCACCTCAGAGCTGGGCGCCTGTTTTTCGCGCCGAAAACGGTGCCGGAAAAAAAGTGCGGTATTCTCGAGCTCCTTGGAGCTCGATGTCTGCTTGGCGCGGTGCACAGGGGGCGGAGCCTACCACTCGCGCCGATTTTGTAAGTAGGAGGGGGCGGGTACAATTTAAATGAGGCTTCTTGGTGCCAGCAACCCTGCGCGTGCACGTTGGAGCGTTCGCGCACGCGCAGTCTGAAGTAAACATTGGCACTCGGCCATTTTTAAAAGTGCTGCAGAAAAAGTGAAGATTTGTTTCTTGGACCCCTGCAAAGGCTTATATTTTAATTTTCTTGATATTTCTGTGTGTGAGGGAGTACTTTAAGCATCTCTGCTGAATAAATCACCTGCTGAAATCAGTGAGTTCAGCTTTTCACTGCTAAACTTGCAGAACCGGTGCCTGCAAATTAAGGACTGTGTGTTTGGAGAAATAAAAGTGCTAATTCAACTTTGCACTGGATCAACTTCCACCAAGAACCAAGAATTTCTTGCATGAGGAAGCAAACCATTGCATAATATGTGGTGCACCCATTCTGCAAATTTAAATATAAAGATGTCGATGTGGCTGCCTCTCCCTGTCCAAATGGCCTCAGTCAGTCCCCCTCACAGCTCGAAGGCTGCTGCTGTTCTTTCTTCAGCTCCCGGCCAGCCACTGATGCCGCTGCAATCCCATGGCCGAATGGCCTCACGTCCGCTCCTGATTCTTCAGCTGCCTTCGAGCCACTGACGCCGCCCCATAAGCGTGGCTGAACGGCCTAAAGAATTTTAAATCTGCAGCTGCGTGTGTCCTGTGTTCATTCTTTGGCTCCCGGCCAGCCACTGACGCCGCTGCAATCCCATGGCCGAATGGCCTCAAGTCCGTCTGGGTGCTGCATCTTCGCGGGGGATGAAGGCCTGCCTCAAGCACCGCAGTTCAGCTCGAAGGCTGCTTGCTGCCTGCCCCTGCCGTCAAGAGACACTGTCGCCACACCGCTGCCTGAAAGGCCTGCCTGAAGCACTTTCACACAGGTAGGAACATGGTTTATTTAATCTTTTCTTTGCTTATAAATTTTTATTCAGGTTGGATTTATTTGTATAATATTTGTATAAGTATAACTAAGGATTGATTGTAGAATTTAATGACTTCCCTTCCCCCCCCTCCCCCCCCACCTCGTTCCCGACGCCTAATTTGTAATCTGCGCCTGATTTTTTAAAGTGTAGACAAGGTTTTTTCAAGCGTACAAAAATCTTCACTTACTCCATTCTAAGTTAGTTTGGAGTACGTTTTCACTGTGGAAACTTTGAAATCAGGCGTCAGTGGCCGGACACGCCCCCTTTTGAAAAAGAAATTCTGTTCCAAAGTGAAACTGTTCTACCTGACTAGAACTGCAGAAAACTAAGGCCCCAAGTTTCCACACGATAAAAAACGGGCGCCCCTCCGAGCTGGGCGCCCGTTTTTCGCGCCGAAAACGGCGCCGGAAAAAAAACACGCGATTCTGGAGCGCCCTGCAGCTCCATGTCCGTTTGGCGCGGTGCCCAGGGGGCCGGAGCCTACACTCGCGCCGATTCTGTAAGTGGGAGGGGGCGGGTACCATTTAAATTAGTTTTTTTCCTGCCGGCAACCCTGCGTGTGCGCGTTGGAGCGTTCGCGCACGCGCAGTGTGAAGGAAACATTGGCACTCGGCCATTTTTGTCGTTCTTTGTAGCTGTTTAATTTTTGAACATTTTTTAATAAAAGCACATTGCCATCAGCACATCAGCACTGAGGCTTCCTGCAGCAGTGAGAAGGTGCAGGAAGCCTCAGAAAGTTGAGGCAGCTGTTTCCCGACGGCCTCCCCCCGCTGCCGTCGGGAATGGCTGCTGAACTTGAGGCTTCCTGCAGCCTTCTCACTGTCTCCTTCCCCCCCCCACCCGCCGTCTGGAACGGCTTCCTCCCCCCCCCGCGGGAACGAACGGCTGCCTCCTCCTCACCCCGCGGGAATGGCTCCTCCTCACCCCGCGGGAACGGCTCCTCCTCATCCTGCGGGAACGGCTGCCTCAACTTGTGAGGCTTGCTGCAGCATTCCCCCTGGCTGAAGCACTTTCACACAGGTAGGAAGATGGTTTATTTAATCTTTTCTTTGCTTATAAATTTTTATTCAGGTTGGATTTATTTGTATAATATTTGTATAGTATAAATAAGGATTTATTATAGAATTTAATGACTTCCCTTCCCCCCCCCCTCCCCCCCCACCACGTTCTGGACGCCTAATTTGTAACCTGTGCCTGATTTTTTAATGTGTAGACAAAGTTTTTTCAGTTCTACAAAAATCTTCACTTGCTCCATTCTAAGTTAGTTTGGAGTACATTTTCACTGTGGAAACTTTGAAATCAGGCGTCAGTGGCTGGACACGCCCCCTTTTGAAGAAAAAATTCTGTTCCAAAGTGAAACTGTTCCAACTGACTAGAACTGCAGAAAAAAAAATGTGGAGAATTGCGATTTCTAAGATAGTCCGTTCTCCACCAGTTGCTCCTAAAAATCAGGCGCAAATCATGTGGAAACTTGGGGCCATAGTAACTGGAGAGTTAGAATACTGCAATGAGAATGAAGCACAAGCAGTTTGTAGATGTTATCTAATTCCTGAGGTTGTTTGTGTGTTTTAACTCTTCCTATCTATTTTAAATAAGTACAATTTCCATGTTTATTTGTCCAACTCCCTGGTGACTTTCTGCTACTTAGAGATCCCTCAGTCTCTTCAGTTAAGAACGCAGTGATGCTAGGCTTGTAGATTCTAAACATTTGCAATGCAAGCATGTGCAAGTTTATGGATCACGTTACTTGAAATAGTTCATTGGAAGTTTATTTATTTTTGCAATGAATTTACTAGCTGATCCATTAGGTTGTGTACATTAGAAGGATTCAAAAATTTTGCATGCGTTGTTTTGACAGCCAGAAACGTGCTTCATGAATTCTAATATCAGCTGGAGTGTGAAAGCAACCACAGCACAAGATTCATGAGTCTATATTCAGATTTCCATACATGAAATCAGTATGAATTCTGAGAGATGCCTCCATATTTTTGGAGTTCCACCAAAACCATTCAAACCCGAGCATTTTATCCTTGATAGAAATCACTTATAAAGTTTGTTAACTATCAAATATCATTCTGTATGAAGAGCTGTTCCACTCTCTGTCTTCACATATCAGCACTTCAGCTCGCACCGTTTAATTTCTTATCTTTGTTTTTCATTTACAGATCATGCAGGGCCCACATGTTTCTCAATATGGGTTCTGACAAATACATACTGCATCAGAGAAAATCACCCCTTGAAGATGATTGTGTTGATAGGACAATCTGACGTGGAGTTATTACTTTTGCTCTCACGTAAAGGGAGGCTGGTATATCACGCTTGCTTTGCACACCTGGAATGGGAGGCATTCATTGTCAGGCCGAATTTGCATTGGTGCACTCGGAGAGCAGCCCCTTGCCAGTAGCGCATATGTCCCATGAAATTGCAAAGGTATGAACTCCTGATTTCACAGGAGATAAAGAATCTAAAGCTTTGCTGCACATTGTGCTTGCACTGACGACATAGCACACTTCAGAATTATGTTAATTTATGCAAATATCTCCCACTCTAGATTCCCTGTGTATTTTTGCTGCATAGCTCTTGATTAACTAAGCACATGTATAAGATGGGCACGGAGAGGCCTGAAGGATGTTTGATAAGGACTCTACCATGTAAAGATAAGTTGCCACATTATCCAGATTTGTATTTTGCCTGCTGTTTTTGATTTCAGTAACTGAGCTTTCAGCATTACAGTTAATGGACCAGAATTTGCTGTCAAAATAACGGTGAGGCGAATGGAGCTCGCCGTTATTTATGTATAAATGGTACAGCAATTTCAGGCGAGGGGTAGTTGTGCAGTTAAATGCCAATGTCCAAAAGTTGCTGCCCGAGCAGTGCCACTCCGCCGTTAGCTTTGTGAAAATGGCATTTCGCTGTCTGCCTCACCATTGAAATGCATTGTGTTGTGTATCTGTAAAGCATGCACTCCCATGTTCCGCCAGCAGGAAGTGCATCCCCTGAAGTCCCAAGGGATCCCAGCATTCCTTGGGAGCACTGTATATAAGCCGGCCCGTAAGGCCTGTTCCTCACTCTGGAGTGTCTTAATAAAGACTGAGCTCACTGTTACTTTAACCTTCCTGTGTGCAGTCTCATCTGTGTTAGGAACATAATAACTGGCGATGAGTATACGAATCCAATGTAAAGATGCAGCAAACTGTGGGCATCCTGGAGAAGTTCTCGGAAGGTGAGGACTGGGAAGCCTATGTCGAACAGCTAGACCAGCACTTTGTAGCCAACGAAATGGATGGAGAAGGAAGCGCTGCAAAAAGGAGAGCGGTCCTCCTCACAGTCTGCGGGGCACCGACCTGCAGCCTCATGAAGAATCTTCTGGCTCCGGTGGAAACCACAGATAAGTCGTATGAGATGCTGTGTACACTGGTTTGGGAGCATCTTAACCCGAGAGAGAGCGTGTTGATGGCGAGGTATCGGTTCTACATGTGCCAGCGATCTAAAGGTCAGGAAGTGGCGAGCTACGTCGCTGAGCTAAGGCGACTTGCAGGACAATGTGAGTTTGATGGCTACCTGGAGCAAATACTTAGAGACTTTTTTGTACTGGGCATTGGCCACGAGACCATCCTATGAAAACTTTTGACTGTAGAGACATCGACCCTCAGTAAGGCCATTGTGATAGCACAGGCATTTATGTCTACCAGTGATAACACCAAACAAATCTCTCAGCACACAAGTGCTAGCAATGTTCAAAAATTAACTGGAACTGTGTTTGCGAGCAGAAATGTACAGGGCAGAAACGACGAGTCTGCAACTGCCAGCAGGCCTCAGGTGACCCAGATGACTCAGAGTCTGCAACAAAGGATAATGCAAGGCAATTCACACCTTGTTGGCGTTGTGGAGGCTTCCATTCAGCCTATTCATGCCGCTTCAAAGGGTACGTTTGCAAGAGCTGTGGAACAATGGGGCACCTCCAACGAGCTTGCAGATGAGCTGCAAGCTCTGCAAAACCTGCTAACCACCACGTGGCAGAGGAAGATCGGTCCATGATGGATCAAAGCAATTTTGAGCCTCAGAGAGAGGAGGCAGATGCTGAAGTACACGGGGTGCACACATTTTTGACGAAATGTTCACTTATAATGATAAATTTAAAATGGAACTGGACACTGGCGCTAGCCAATCCATCATGAATAAAAAGATGTTTGAGAGACTGTGGTGCAACAAGGCACTCAGACCAGCCCTGAGCCCCATACACGAAACTGAGAACGTACACCAAACAGCTTATCACTGTCTTGTGCAGCGCCATGGTCAAGGTCACCTACGAGGGCACGGTGCACGAACTATCACTCTTGATTGTCCCGGGCGACGGCCCCACACTGCTTGGAAGGAGCTGGCTGGGCAAAATCCGCTGGAACTGGAATGACATCCAAGCGCAATCACATGTCGACGAGGCCTCATGTACCCAGGTTCTGAACAAATTTCCTTCCCTTTTTGAGCCACGCATTGGAAACTTTTCTGGGGTGCAGATGCGGATCCACTTGGTCCCAGAGGCACGACCCATTCACCACAAGGTGCGAGCGGTACCTCACATGATGAGGGAGAGAGTGGAAATTGAGCTGGACAGGCTGCAATGCGAGGGCATCATCTCCCCAGTGGAATTCAGTGAGTGGGCCAGCCCGATTGTTCCAGTACTCAAAATTGATGGCACGGTCAGGATTTGCGGCGATTAATCGTTTCTCACGACAGGACCAATACCCGCTACCTAAGGCAGACGACCTATTTGCGACGCTGGCAGGAGGCAAGATGTTCACCAAGCTCGACCTGACTTCGGCCTACATGACGCAAGAGCTGGAGGAGTCTTTGAAGGGCCTCACCTGCATCAACACGCACAAGGGACTGTTCATCTACAACAGGTGCCCGTTTGGAATTCGGTCGGCTGCAGCGATCTTCCAGAGAAACATGGAAAGCCTACTCAAGTCGGTACCATGCACTGTGGTTTTTCAGGACGACATGTTGGTCACGGGTCAGGACACTGTTGAGCAACTACAAACCTGGAGGAGGTCCTCCAGCGACTGGATCGCGTAGGGCTGCGGCTGAAGAGGTCGAAATGCGTCTTCATGGCAACAGAAGTGGAGTTTTTGGGGAGAAAGATCGTGGCGGGCGGCATTCGGCCCACAGATGCCAAGACAGAGACTATCAGGAACGCGCCCAGGCCACAGAATGTCACGGAGCTGCGGTCGTTCCTGGGACTCCTCAACTATTTTGGTAACGTCCTACCAGGGTTAAACACCCTCTTAGAGCCCCTACATGTGTTATTGTGTAAAGGTGAGAGCTGGGTGTGGGGAAAAAAAACAAGTAATTGCTTTTGAGAAAGCCAGAAACATTTTACGCTCCAACAAGCTGCTTGTATTGTATAACCCGTATAAAAGACTTGTGCTAGCATGTGATGCATCGTCATACGGAGTCGGGTGTATATTACAACAAGCTAACATTGCGGGGAAGTTGCAACCTGTCGCCTAAGCCTCCAGGAACTTGTCTAAGGCCGAGAGGGCCTACAGCATGATTGAGAAACATGCGTGTGTGTTCGGGATAAAGAAAATGCATCAGTACCTGTTTGGCCTCAAATTTGAGCTGGAAACCGATCACAAGCCCCTCATATCCCTGTTCGCTGAAAACAAGGAGATAAATACTGATGCCTCAGCCTGCATACAAAAGTGGGCACTCACACTATCAGCGTATAACTATACCATGCGCCACAGGACAGGCACCGAGAACTGTGCGGATGCTCTCAGTCGGCTACCATTGCCCACCACAGGGGTGGAAATGGCGCAGCCTGCAAACTTGTTGATGGTGGCGCAGCCCGCAGACTAGTTGATGTTCATGAAAGCGTTTGAAATGATAAATCACCTGTTACGGCCCGCCAGATTAGGACTTGGACCAGCCAAGATCCTCTGCTGTCCCTAGTAAAAAACTGTGTACTGCATGGGAGCTGGGCCAGCATCCCCGTTGAAATGCAAGAGCTAATCAAGCCATTCCAACTGCCTGTTGTGGGGTTACTGTGTAGTGCTACCCAAAAAGGGCAGGGAGACATTCATCTCGGATCTCCACAGCACACACCCGGGTATAGAAATGATGAAAGCGATAGCCAGATCCCACGTGTGGTGGCCCGATATTGACTCTGACTTAGAGTCCTGTGTACGGCAATGCAGCATGTGTGCTCAGTTGAGCAACGCGCCCAGAGAGGCACAACTAAGTTTGTGGTCCTGGCCCTCCAGACCATGGTCAAGGATCCATGTCAACTATGCGGGCCCGTTTCTCAGTAAAATGTTCCTGGTGGTGGTGGATGCTTTTTCAAAATGGATCGAATGTGAAATAATGTCGGGAAGCACCACCGCCGCCATCATTGAAAGCCTGAGGGCCATGTTTGCCACCCACGGCCTGCCTGACATACTGGTCAGTGACAACGGGCCATGCTTCACCAGTGCTGAATTTAAAGAATTTATGACCCACAATGGGATCAAACATGTCACCTCGGCTCCGTTTAAACCAGCCTCCAATGGGCAGGCAGAGCGGGCAGTACAAACAATCAAACAGCGCCTTTAGCGAGTCACAGAAGGCTCACTCCAAACCCGCCTGTCCTGAGTACTGCTCAACTACCGCACGAGACCCCACTCGCTCACAGGGGTGCCCCCGGCTGAGCTACTCATGAAAAGGACACTTAAAACCAGATTCTCGCTGGTTCACCCCAACCTGCATGATCAGGTAGAGAGCAGGCGGCAGCAACAAAATGTAAACGATGGTCCCGCCACTGTGTCATGGGAAATTGATCTGAATGACCCTGTGTATGTGCTAAACTAGGAACATGGTCCCAAGTGGATCGCGGGCACGGTGATAGCTAAAGAAGGGAGTAGGGTGTTTGTAGTCAAACTAGACAATGGACAAATTTGCAGAAAGCACCTGTACCAAACGAGGCTGCGGTTCACAGACTGCCCTGAACAACCCACAGCAGACACCACCTTTTTCGAGCCCACAACACACACGCGCAAAGGATCAATGACACCACCCCGGACCAGGAAATCGAACCCATCACGCCCAATAGCCCAGCAAGGCCAGGCTCACCTAGCAGCCCTGCAGGGCCAACAACACGCCAGCCCAGCGAGGGCACAGCCAACACACCAGAACAGACATTTGTACCGAGTGGTCCACCAGAGAGAGAAAGGCTCCCGACTGCCTCACCTTGTAAATAGATTTCACTTTGACTTTGCGGGGGAGTGATGTTGTGTATCTGTAAAGCATGCACTCCCATGTTCCGCCACCAGGGAGTGCATCCCCTGAAGTCCCAAGGGATCCTTGCATCCCTTGGGAGCATTGTATATAAGCCGGCCCCTAAGGCCTGTTCCTCACTCTGGAGTGTCTTAATAAAGACTGAGGTCACTGTTACTTTGACCCTCCCTGTGTGCAGTCTCATCTGTGTTAGGAACACAATACATTGAATGTCATGAAGTTGCCGTGTTTGCGTAGTCGATAAGAACTAAACCCACTGCAGATATTTAAAACCAGTAATTAGTAGCGCAAGTTCCCACTATGTGATAATTATTAATGACTGTCATTCAACCTCTCTGGTACTGAAAATTAACAATTACAAGCGTGGACTCTCATTCCTTCAGAATTTTGAATTTTTCGATGAGATTTTAAAAATGCCAATTTAAAAATTTGTAATTTCTTACTTTTTCCTTATGTTTCTTTTCTCTCTCTTGAATCAGTTTTCTCTCAATCATCAGCAAAGCGATGGAAGGTGTCGTTAGCAGTGCTATCAAGCAGCACTTACTCACCAATAACCTGCTCACCGATGCTCAGTTTGGATTCTGCCAGGACCACTCGGCTCCAGACCTCATTACAGCCTTGGTCCAACCATGGACAAAGGAGCTGAATTCCAGAGGTGAGGTGAGAGTGACTGCCCTTGACATCAAGGCAGCATTTGACCGAGTGTGGCATCAAGGAGCCCTAGTAAAATTGAAGTCAATGGGAATCAGGGGGAAAATTCTCCACTGGCTGGAGTCATACCTAGCACAAAGGAAGATGGTTGTGGTTGTTGGAGGTCAATCATCTCAGCCCCAGGACATTGCTGCAGAAGTTCCTCAGGGCAATGTCTTATACCCAACCATCTTCAGTTGCTTCATCAATGAGCTTCCCTCCATCATAAGGTCAGAAGTGGGGATGTTCACTGATGAATGCACAGTGTTAAGTTCTATTTGCAACTCCTCAGAAGCAGTCCATGTCCATATGCAGCGAGACCTGGATGACCTTCAGACTTGGGCTGATGAGTGGCAAGTAATATTCGTGGTGCACAAGTGGCAGGCAATGACCATCTCCAACAAGCGAGAGTCCAACCACCACCCTTTAACATTCAACGGCGTTACCACCACCGAATCCACCAGCATCAACATCCTGGGGGGGTCACCATTGACCAGAAACTTAACTGGACCAGCCACATAAACACTGTGACAACAAGAGCAGGTCAGAGGTTGGATATTCTGCGGTGAGTAACTCACCTCCTGACTTCCCAAAGTCTTTCCACCATCTACATGGCACAAGTCAGAGAGCACTTGCCTGGATGAGTGCAGCTTCAACAACACTCAAGAAGCTCAACATCTTCCAGGACAAAGCAGCCCGCTTGACTGGCACCCCATCCACCACCTTCAACATTCACTCTCTCCACCACTGGCGCACCCTGGCTGGAGATGTACCATCTACAAGATGCACTGCAGCAACTCGCCAAGGCTTCTTCGACAGTACCTCCCAAACCCGCGGCCTCTACCACCTAGAAGGACAAGGGCAGCAGGCGCATGGGAACACCATCACCTGCAAGTTCCACTCCAAGTTACACACCGTATTGACTTGGAAATAAATCGTTGTTCCTTCATTGTCATTGGGTCAACATCCTGGAACTCCCTGTCTAAATGCACTGTGGGAGTGAGTACCACCACACAGACTGCAGCGGTTCAAGAAGGCGGCTCACCACCACCTTTCCAAGGGCAATTAGGGATGGGCAATTAATGTTGGTCTTGCAAGCGACGCCCACATCCCATGAGTGAAGAAAAAAAAAATCCAATCTTTCTTTCCCTCTTTTTATTTCTCTTCTGTACCTTATTTGACGTTGAATTCACGCCCATTTAATTCACCCTCCTTTTAAGTCCTTCCATTATCTATTTTGCAATCCTTCAATCTGATTGGTTAAGGAGATATCCTGTTGGTTTCCCTGTTCACTCAGGTCCCAGATGCCGTTTCCCTCATTGCGACGTTATCAGCTCACACTTTCAGCAAACTAGCAGTTCTAAAACCTTTTTGAGCTGAAGGGTACAGAGGTACGGCTAACTAATGGCAGATGCCGTTAGATGCCCTGCTGCAGCAAAATCTGGCCCAATGTTTTTTTCTGTTCTGATGCTTGCTGTTGATTTCCATTAATTCAGCATTCACTTGATGCAGACCTCCCACAGCACCATTCCTGCTGCCACTAGTTCAACCTTGCAGCTGTAAATCATGCTGATAATGAACATTGCATGGTGCTTGCAAATGGTGGTTTTAGATTTGGAGGCAGAAGAGAAATTCCTGAGGAGGGAGGTAAGGCAGATGTACTGCCACTGTAGATGCCTGGCACCCACCTGCACAGGAATTACATCAGTTACTACTACTATACGGTCTATGCTTCAGCACGGAAGTAGTCACCACATTTTGTCATATACAGGTCATGATCTGCATATGACATCCACCGTAAGGGACAGTCTTGTGGAGCTGCCATACTCCACAACTTGGATAGGTTAGATGAGTGGACAAATGCATGGCTGATGCAGTATAATGTGGATAAATGTGAGGTTGACATTGAATTCACTGGGCAAAAACACGAAGGCAGAATATTATCTGGATGGCGGCAGATTAGGAAAAGGGGAGGTGCAACGAGACCTGGGTGTCATGGTACATCAGTCACCGAAAGTGGGCATGCAGGTACAGCAGGCGATGAAGAAGGCAAATGGTATGTTGGCTTTCATAGCTAGGGGATTTGAGTATAGGTGCAGGGAGGTCTTACTGCAGTTGTACAGGGCCTTAGTGAGGCCTCACCTGGAATATTGTGTTCAGTTTTGGTCTCCTAATCTGAGGAAGGACGTTCTTGCTATTGAGAGAGTGCAGCGAAGGTTCACCAGACTGATTGCATGAATGGCTGGGCTGTCATATGAGAAGAGACTGGATCAACTGGGCCTTTATTCACTGGAGTTTAGAAGGATGAGAGTGGATCTCATAGAAACGTACAAGATTCTGACGGGACTGGACAGGTTAGATGCAGGAAGAATGTTCCCGATGTTGGAGAAGTCCAGAACCAGGGGACATAGCCTTAGGATAAGGGGTAGACCATTTAGGACTGAGATGAGGAGAAACTTCTTCACTCAGAGAGTTGTTAACCTATGGAATTCCCTGCCGCGGAGAGTTGTTGATGCCAGTTCAAGAGGGAGCTAGATATGGCCCTTACGGCTAAGGGGATCAAGGGGTATGGAGAGAAAGCAGGAAAGGGATACTGAGGGAATGATCAGCCATGATCTTATTGAACGGCGGTGCAGGCTCAAAGGGCCGATTGGCCTACTCCTGCACCTATTTTCTATGTTCCTATGTTTCTATCTCATAGGCAACAAGCGCCCCGCTGGAGTGGAACTAAACTGCAGAACCAGTGGGAAGCTGTTTAACCTACGGCGCCTCCAGGCCAGGTCCAAGATCACCCCAACCTCTGTCGTTGAGCTGCAGTACGTGGACGATACCTGCATCTGCGCACATTCTGAAACTGAACTCCAGGATATAGTCGATGTATTCAGCGAGGCATATGAAAGCATGGGCCTTACGCTTAACATCCGTAAGACAAAGGTCCTCCACCAGCCTGTCCTCGCCGCACAGCACTGCCCCGCAGTCATCAAGATTCATGGCGCGGCCCTCGGCAACGTGGACCACTTCCCATACCTCGGGAGCCTTTTATAAACAAAGGCAGACATTGACGCGGAGATTCAACATCGCCTCCAGTGTACCATGCAGCCTTTGGCCCCCTGAGGAAAAGAGTGTTCGAAGGCCCTCAGCTCTACCACCAAGCTCATGATCTACAGGACTGTAGTAATACCCATCCTTCTGTATGAATCAGAGGCATGGACGATGTACAGAAGACAACTCAAGTCACTGGAGATATATCACCAACGATGTCTCTGCAAGATCCTGCAAATCCCCTGGGAGGACAACTGCACCAACATCAGTGTCCTCGCCCAGGCTAACATCCCCAGCATTGAAGCACTGACCACACTCGATCAGCTTCGCTGGGCAGGTCACATAGATCGTATGCCAGATACGAGACTCCCTAAGCAATTGCTCTATGTGGAGCTCCTACATGGCAAACGAGCCAAAAATGAGCAGCGGAAACATTACAAGGACACCCTCATAGCCTCTCTGGTAAAGTGAGACATCATCACTGACACCTGGGAGTCCCTGGCCAAAGACCGCCCTCGGTGGAGAAAGTGCATCCGAGAGGGCGTTGAGTTCTTCGAACCTCAACGCTGCGAGCATGAAGAGATCAGGCGCAGGCAGCGGAAGGAGTGCGTGGCAAACCAGTTCCACCCAACTCTTCCCTTGGTGAATGTCTGTACCACCTGTGACAGGGTCTGTGGTCCTCGCATTGGATTGTTCAGCTACCAAAGGGCTCACTTTAGGAGTAGAAGCAACTCTTCCGCGATTCCGAGGGACTGCCTATGATGATGATGATGATGATGAGTTACTACATTCTGTCATATACAGGATCATGATCTGCATATGACATCCACTGCAGGGGACTGTCTTGTCTGTTGTGGTTAAGGTCACCACTGCATCTACCTTCTATGCTGCAGGTTCATTTCAAGACATTACTACAGACATTTGGCAGGGAAGTCAGACAACCATACCCTGCTGCATTTAGCAGGTCACTGCAGCTTTGTTTACCAGGGACAACATATTTGTCACATGTCCCAGTGAAAAGGAGAGAGCAATGGGAGATAGCTCAGCACTTCTATCAGTGCACCACCATCAAACCTGTGGTGTATATGAATCAAACGTGATTTAATTCGATATAAGGGCAGGTGGTCTCAGCATAACACATGAATAATGCAGATGATGGAAAAATGCAGGTGATGGAAAGATACTTGGCAGCAGCTATGATGCTTTCATTAGGCCGAATTTTGGCCACGACTTGCATCAATTTTTTTGGAGTAAGTTGTTTGTTCTGGCGTAAGTTAAAAAATGTCATTTCCCCCCCAAAATTTGCTCCAGAGTAAGGCAGTTAGGTAGGGTCAGTTGGGTCAGTTTTTGGGTCAGTTTTTTTTTCAAACGGGGGCGTTCCCAGACACTTATGCCAGTTTTGGCCGTTTATGCCACTTTGGCCAGCTAAAACTTACTCCAAATCCACTTAGGTCAGCGTATGTGGCCATCTCTGAAAAACGTTGCGGGCAGTGAAGAAAAAGCTGTGCCCATTCGGCAGACATTAGGGCCGGGATAGGGGAGGGAAGGGAACTGGAGAGGACCTCAACAACCAAGCACCAAACATTGCAAGGAAAAGCTCAAACATTTAAAATACTAATAAAAATGAAGTAAATCCTACCGGAGAAATGTGAGCTGCTGGCTGCGATGACACGGCGGAGGGTGGGGCGGGGGGGGGGCGGGGGTGGCCAGAGAGAGAGAGATGCTGGTATACAAAATACTGTTTCTCTCCTCCTCCACCAAAACTCTCCTCCTCTCCTCCCCAATACACTCTTTCTCTCCCCCCGCCCCATCCACTCATTCTACCCCCCCCAATACACTCTTTCTCCCCCCCAATACACTCTTTCGCCCACTCCCATGCACTCTTTCTCCTCCCCACCAAAACTCTCCTCCTCCCCTCCCCAATACATTCTTTCTCTCCCCTCGCCCCATACACTCATTCTCCCCCCCCCATACACTCTTTCTCCCCCCCCCCTCCAAAACTCTCCTCGTCGCCCCCCCCCCCCCCAATCAAAAGTCTCAAGCACAGCCACACAAGCACAACCACTGAATAAAAAATAAAACTGAAGTCCTATCTCGGCCCGGGAACTCAACGGGCCGGCCGGCCAGTGCGGGAGGCCACTCGGCCGGTGATAAGGTGCGCTGAAGATCTGCGGGGCGTCCCTTCGGCCTGGGATAGGGGCTGCGAGCATCGGGTCCTGCTCACAGCCCGCAGGACACGCTGGGAGGGCAGGAGCATGCGCGCAGCCCTCACTGAGCATGCGTACAGGTGCCGGCAGTGCTTTCCGTGCTGGCCTGTTGCTCTGCCCCCCTTCAGTCTGCATGCCACGACGCCGGGGACTCCGAAGAGCGGCCAGCATGGGGCCCTTTTTTGTGGCGCCCTTTCCAGCGCGCAAAGTCGGCGCGCTTCAGGTCAGTGCGCCGAAAAAAGGGGTTGGGCAATGTTGGGCCCATTGTGTGAGAGTTGCCAGTGCCACAGTTGGTTGAAGCAGCAGGAAGATTGGAAGGGTGGCTACTTTAGGACCACTGATGCACTTTGCTACCCAGGTTAATTGCATTAATCTAGAGAGAAAGTACAGTAACACTCATTGCTTATCATGTTTTATCATTTTTATGCTGGATAGTTTTGTGAGTTCATGATCAATGGCCACCTCATAAGTGGACCTCGCAACCCTACAATCTGCAGTATGCCTTAATCTGTCCCATATCAAGGTACATGATAGCGAGATTCAGAGATCACAACAGAAAACAGAGATTTTCCTCTCTTCACAAAGAGTGAATATGCATTCTTTCCAGATTGAGGCAACAAATGAGTTTATGTAAATAAAATAGGTGACTAAATAGTATATGATATAAAACAGTAAATCGTACATTCCAGCATCCTATTCAATACAGAAAATAATAAATATTGGGCTAGAAATTGCAGTCAGAAGCATACCTCCAGAGTACTCCTCCAACCCGCTAAGGAATTACGAACCTACCTGCAGGCAGCGAAGCTGCGAAAACTTGCGGTCTGAGGCTGTGGGACGAAAAGCAGCGCAATAGCCCATGGATCCCAGGGACGCAGGCAGTGCAGAAGCGTACCTGGGCTCACGTGGGCCTGGTCCTCCAATCACAAAGCAGAATTCCATTTTAATCATTACATAAAAAGACAATGGCCGCAATTTTGCTACATGCGGCGGGATCGATGCGACTAGGGTTGATGGCGTGTGGTAAGCCCACTCCTGACTCGAGCCCACTCTCTGTCCCGAACCTTCGGATGATAGAGCTTGTTAAGCCCGCCCTGTGGGCTTCCTGGCCAATTAAGAGGAAGCCGACTGATGACATCATTTGATGACATGTCATCAGCTGGTTTACTTAAAGGGACCATGCCCATATTGCTTTCGACAGTTTTTCTGTCAGTGTTCTGCAGCACTGAGGTGCTGCAAACACTGACCAGCACTGCACAGTGCACAGTTGCACCCAGGCTCTCCCATGACGCCCTCCAGATGCTTATGGAGGGAGTCACAGCACGCAGGGAGGTCTTCTTCCCTTACAATGGGTGGAGAGACCTCCCCATGAGATGAAAGCAGCCTGAGGCCATGAACTCATTGAATGGCGGTGCAGGCTAGAAGGGCCGAATGGCCTACTCCTGCACCTATTTTCTATGTTTCTATGTTTCTATGCTTGCACATTGCACAGGAGGGCACAAGCAGGGATGTCGTCAGGAGGAGCTGGCTACAGTGAAGGTATGAGGCGTGAATTGGCTGGGATGGATTGGCGAATGATACTTAAGGGGTTGACTGTGGATGGGCAATGGCAGACATTTAGAGACCGCATGGATGAACTACAACAATTGTACATTCCTGTCTGGCATAAAAATAAAAAAGGGAAGGTGGCTCAACCGTGGCTATCAAGGGAAATCAGGGATAGTATTAAAGCCAAAGAAGTGGCATACAAATTGGCCAGAAATAGCAGCGAACCTGGGGACTGGGAGAAATTTAGAACTCAGCAGAGGAGGACAAAGGGTTTGATTAGGGCAGGGAAAATGGAGTATGAGAAGAAGCTTGCAGGGAACATTAAGACGGATTGCAAAAGCTTCTATAGATATGTAAAGAGAAAAAGGTTAGTAAAGACAAACGTAGGTCCCCTGCAGTCAGAATCAGGGGAAGTCATAACGGGGAACAAAGAAATGGCGGACCAATTGAACAAATACTTTGGTTCGGTATTCACGAAGGAGGACACAAACAACCTTCCGCTTATAAAAGGGGTCGGGGGGTCTAGTAAGGAGGAGGAACTGAGGGAAATTCTTATTAGCCGGGAAATTGTGTTGGGGAAATTGATGGGATTGAAGGCCGATAAATCCCCAGGGCCTGATGGACTGCATCCCAGAGTACTTAAGGAGGTGGCCTTGGAAATAGTGGATGCATTGATAGTCATTTTCCAACATTCCATTGACTCTGGATCAGTTCCTATAGAGTGGAGGGTAGCCAATGTAACCCCACTTTTTAAAAAAGGAGGGAGAGAGAAAACAGGGAATTATAGACCGGTCAGCCTGACATCGGTAGTGGTAAAATGATGGAATCAATTATTAAGGATGTCATAGCAGTGCATTTGGAAAGAGGTGACATGATAGGTCCAAGTCAGCATGGATTTGTGAAAGGGAAATCATGCTTGACAAATCTTCTGGAATTTTTTGAGGATGTTCCAGTAGAGTGGACAAGGGAGAACCAGTTGATGTGGTATATTTGGACTTTCAGAAGGCGTTCGACAAGGTCCCACACAAGAGATTGATGTGCAAAGTTAGAGCACATGGGATTGGGGGTAGTGTGCTGACGTGGATTGAGAACTGGTTGTCAGACAGGAAGCAAAGAGTAGGAGTAAATGGGTACTTTTCAGAATGGCAGGCAGTGACTAGTGGGGTACCGCAAGGTTCTGTGCTGGGGCCCCAGCTGTTTACACTGTACATTAATGATTTAGATGAGGGGATTAAATGTAGTATCTCCAAATTTGCGGATGACACTAAGTTGGGTGGCAGTGTGAGCTGCGAGGAGGATGCTGTGAGGCTGCAGAGCGACTTGGATAGGTTAGGTGAGTGGGCAAATGCATGGCAGATGAAGTATAATGTGGATAAATGTGAGGTTATCCACTTTGGTGGTAAAAACAGAGAGACAGACTATTATCTGAATGATGACAGATTAGGAAAAGGGGAGGTGCAAAGAGACCTGGGTGTCATGGTACATCAGTCATTGAAGGTTGGCATGCAGGTGCAGCAGGTGGTTAAGAAAGCAAATGGCATGTTGGCCTTCATAGCAAGGGGATTTGAGTACAGGGGCAGGGAGGTGTTGCTACAGTTGTACAGGGCCTTGGTGAGGCCACACCTGGAGTATTATGTACAGTTTTGGTCTCCTAACCTGAGGAAGGATATTCTTGCTATTGAGGGAGTGCAGCGAAGGTTCACCAGACTGATTCCCGGGATGGCGGGACTGACCTATCAAGAAAGACTGGATCAACTGGGCTTGTATTCACTGGAGTTCAGAAGAATGAGAGGGGACCTCATAGAAACATTTAAAATTCTGACGGGGTTAGACAGGTTAGATGCAGGAAGAATGTTCGCAATGTTGGGGAAGTCCAGAACCAGAGGTCACAGTCTAAGGATAATGGGTAAGCCATTTAGGACCGAGATGCGGAGGAACTTCTTCACCCAGAGAGTGGTGAACCTGTGGAATTCTCTACCACAGAAAGTTGTTGAGGCCAATTCACTAAATATATTCAAAAAGGAGTTAGATGAGGTCCTTACTACTAGGGGGTCAAGGGGTATGGCGAGAAAGCAGGAATGGGGTACTGAAGTTGAATGTTCAGCCATGAACTCATTGAATGGCGGTGCAGGCTAGAAGGGCCGAATGGCCTACTCCTGCACCTATTTTCTATGTTTCTATGTTTCTATGCTTGCACATTGCACAGGAGGGCACAAGCAGGGATGTCGTCAGGAGGAGCTGGCTACAGTGACGCAAACCTTTCAATGTTCTCAGTAGATCACGAAACGTTACTGCAAAGCCACACTCAACCTCATCCTGCTGTGCCACTCATCACATCCCCATCACTCTGCCTTCCCTACCCTACTCCTGCACATCCTTACTCACACCAACCTACCTTGCACCTCCACCCATCCCTCGCTATCTACATTATCACATCCCCATCTCACTAGCCACCCTTCACACTCACCCTCATCCTAGTCCAATCAAACCAATTAACAACACACAAGGGTAGGCACTTGGATCCTTTAGCCAATGTTCATGTATAGTTAATGTGTTGGCAAACATAGAAGTCTTTATTTTCAGCACTTTGCATTCTTGGACAGATTTGTGGGCACCTTTGGAAGTGGCTTAGTGATTTGCAGTGAATGATGAGACCCCTGCAATGGTCATGAGTGTGAAAGGAATGGGTGGGGCATTGCAGGGATGCTTTATGGAGCTGGTGTGAGGTGGTGCCACCCTAGCGCATCATGTGGCAGCCAGGGTGAAGTGAAACCTCCCGGGCAGCAATGTGGTCAGGTGCTGATGCTCTGTGTATTGTGCAGCATCAGGTGATTGCAGAGAAGGTTGGTGTTGTTGTTGGTGATGCTGTTGTGCCTGGTGATGTTGGTGTTGGGGCTGATTGTGGTGGGATTCTGAGGACCAAGGTGAGATTTTTTCAAGGGCACCGATGCTGCTGGAATAGATGGCAGGTGAGGTTGAGATGACAGAAGTGTCCTGTCAATGGTGAGGGAGGTTGAAGTCTGAAGGCTTCAGCTTCTGACATTGGAAAGTGAACAGCTGTGAAATGGTAGCTTTTATGCTACTTCTGCAGCTGTCAACTAACCAAAACAATAGCGGGTCACTGAGAACCCGACTCCACTTATCTGGCGTGTTCTCCGAGGCACGGCAAAACTGTCAAAAGGTTGGTAACATTGTAAGCTTCTTAACTAGCATTTAAGGACTTTTTAATTAAGTTAATTATCTTTTCCCCCGCTTGCTGTCGTTTCTGCTATCCGAACGCAGATCTGACAGGTTAGAAACTCACATGGAGGTGGGTTCAGAGCGGGATCCCGACCCGCTGTCAATCAGGGCTATTTTGACAGTGGGCCTGCCTCCAAAGCCACATTCACAGGGCTGGGACAATTCTGGCCAATGTCATTTTAACTGTCTACAGGATGGAATGTCGCCATGGACACTACGCTCAGTAAAACCTGGCAGTACAGCAGAAGAGGCCTGAAAAGGTAAGTGCTGAAATGATTTCTGTGGGGATAGGATCAGCAGGAGTGTTCCTTTGAGCACCACAAGAGCAACATGAGAAGGTGCCACGCTGGGCTTCGCCCTATTCATTGCAACACCCTCTGACCTACCTTTTGCCTGGCCACATAGGCCTCTTGGCTGAAAGGTCATTGATTGAAACAATGGGGGTAATTTTAACCCCCCCAAAACAGGTGGTTGTTAAAATTTTAAAAATCTCAAACTCGGCCCCAACCTGCCTTCACCTCGCCTGTTTCAGGTTTTAACAGAGCTCGGAAGGGCGGTGGGCAACCAACCCGCTCCCAGGAGGGGAGTTGCCTCCCCTCACAAAACTCACCCCTGTAAATATCGGGGTCGTTAACCCTGTTTCTCGCTCCACAGATGATACCTGACCTGCTGAGTATTTCCAGCATTTTCGGTTTGTATTTCACATTTGCAGCATCCGCAGTATTTTGCTTTTGTTTTAACTTTATATCTATTTAGTTGGAAAGTCCTTTGATCCCTTTCTGTTTGAATAAAGAGAGATTAAAAAAAGGGTGAGGCAGCATCAGAGGGAGAGAAGCTTTTTTGAAACCGGAAGGCTGCAAGTGTAATCAGAATTTTAAACAGAGCTGTGAAAGATTTAGACTGGCTCAGAAAGTATGAACTGGTGGAAAGTTAGAAGACATCTTGTTTAGGTCAGATACGATGACCTACTGATGTGGGGAAACATGATGTGTTCTTTAATTTGTATCATGAGTTATAAGATAAGTTATACCGATTAAACTAAGAGAATCTGATTGTAACTATTATGATTCGTACCACCCTTCGGCCCTTCGAGTGTTTACTCAATCGACCTTCAGTGATTGAAGAAAGGCACTGGGAAAAGACATGGACATTCGGTTCAGATCACAAGGGGGTACTATAGTTACACTCTTGTTTACAGTATCGTGCCTGAACTCCCCTGAAAATAAGATGCTCAGACCTCTTGTGGGAGTGACAGACAGGTAGGTTTTTAAAACCATACCAAAGCAATTTCCATTATTCAATTCAATAAAACCAGTTTGACAATGTTTTGCTTAATAGCTTTATACACAAAACATGCAGCAGTAATAGATTCATGACCTACATTTCCATCAAGTTCTTTCTTTGTTCATGTAAATGTGTCACGTTACTCAGCATTTTGTCAAATGCTCGAGTGTATCCATTCTAAATGTTACACTTGGCTCCACTCCTTTAAACTTTGCTGAAACATCACATCACTGTAAACAAGTGTTTTACTTTCTTCAAGTTAGTTTCTGGAGTTTCCTTTCTTTCATGGGCGGAAAGAATTTATATTTCTCTCCTTTCCATTCTGTTAACTCCCCCATGCCACACCCTCAACATTTGAGAGGGAAGATCCACTCCTAGCATGTCCTATCATATCTTTCAACTCATATACTGAATTACCCTTATTCATACTGTTTTGGACTCCCCCCAACAGCGTGAATAAGGGTAATTCAGTATATCAGCAAAACACAGGGGCAAACCTGCATTTCACCATTCTACATGCCATTTCTATGTGCAGTGTAACACCAAACAGGAGTTGTTTTTTTTAATTGAAATTAAATAAATGAAAAGACTGCTAAACACATGAACATCTTGACATTGTGCAATAATATAAAATGGCCAATGGCGAATTGGCAGCCAGTTTTACATCTCGCCTGATTTTTATTTCCATTGACTACAAGGATACCAAGGATTTGAGGGTAGAGATCTAGGTGGAGATTTTGAGGCCGCCTGCAGGGTAGCACCACGCAAATCGTGCGGGAGAACTTGCTGTCCAGTACCACCACCGACGCTGTGGCTCATGCTACCTTCATCAGGCCTGCCGCTAGGTTGCTAAAGCACCCTCCGGAATCAGGAATTCCCTCCCTAAACCTCTCTACCTCTCTACGTCTCTCATCCTCCTTTAAGATGCTGCTTAAAACCTACCTCTTTAATCAAGCTTTTTGGCATCTGTCCTAATATTTCCTTATGTGGCACGGTGTCAAATTTAGATTGATAACGCTCCTGTAAAGTGCCTTGGACATTTTACTATGTTATAGGTGCTATATAAATGCAAGTTGTTATTGTTTAGCAGTCAGCTGGCGAACCATGTGCTGGGCACGTGCAGACAGCCAAAGAGGAGACCAGAAGGTAAACTTTTATCTATTTTTGGGGGCCGGGAGGAGTAGGAGCACTCCTTCATGCTCCACAAAAACATATTGTGGCACAGCTGCACTGGGTCGTTGTAGCCCCTGACTCTCTCAAAAACAACATTTCCCAAGAGCTACCATTTTCTGGACACGGTGCCAGCAAACTGCCCGGGGGTGCTCAAATTCCGCCTACAGCCACTGCGGACATGGCAATGAGGCTCGACTCTCAAAATGAACCAAACCTCCCATCGGCACCATCGGGCCTCCCGAAAACCGCACAGAGGGAAAGTCTACCCCATAGTGTTATGTGTCAGCCTTGTCTCAGTGGTAGCATTCTCCCCCTCTGCATCAGAAGCTTGTAGGTTCAAGTCCCACTTTAAACCCTTGAGCACATAATCTAAGCTGACATTCCAGTGCAGTACTGAGAGAGTGTCAGAGATGCCACCTTTTGGATGAGACACTAAACTAAAGCTCCATCTACCATCTCAGGTGGATGAAAGAATCCCATGGCACTTAGCAAAGTGTCCTGGCCAATATTTATCCCTCTACCTACATCACTAATAAACAGATTATCTAGTCATTATCTCATTGTTGTCTGCTTTGCCTTGCTGTGTGCAAATTGACGGTCACGTTTCCTACATTACTACAGTGACTACACTTCAAAAGTACTTCATTGGCTGTAAAGTGCATTGGGATATCCTGAGGTCATAAATGGCGCTATATAAATCCAAATACTTTCTTTCTTTTCTTTTAGTGGCTGAATGAGCAGCTACTCCTGGTGGTATAGAGAGTGTCAGAGGAGCAGAGAGGACATGTGCAACATGCGGCCAAAATAAATCATTGAGACAAATTGTGTTTTATTTGAAAATAAGAATCTTAAAAGTCAATTTACTGAAGCACAGTGGAGGTTGGCAAGGCCAGGCAAGGTGGATGTGTGGGAATTGTACAGGGAGGACATGGACCAAAATTTCCAAAGTGTAATCCTGGTACTCGGATAAAAAATATCATCATTCTGGTTGCAACCTGAAAGAGAAAGACTGGTTAATGCTTCAGCTACAAACCTTTCTCAAAATTCATGCCACTCTTGAAGCATGATTGATTGCCAGCATAGAATATTAGGCATTCACAGTTTTTAATGTCTCTATTTATCTTCAATGTTCGTTCTTCTTTTCCTGAAGCTACTCACTTTTGTTCATTGAGCACTATTGGCAATTCTTCATGTGTTAGCCTATGCAGTGGTGCCAGCAATCTACCACAGCTGAGCCCAATGTTGTTCTCATCTGATCTCCATAAGCTCTCACTTTTCAGTCAAGGTCACTAAGTAACAATCAGGTGTAGCATTCCTGGCTGACTCCCCCCTTATTTAGTGCATTGACACTGAAACTAATTATAGCATCATCAGCTCCTGCAGTGCTAAACTGGGAATAAAAAACAGGGCTTTCCGATCGAATTTTAGTTTTACTTTTTATTTCTGGGTAATATATCCATTTGTTGCTGTTGTTACAGTATTGGGGATTTTTTAAAACCCTGTTACTAATCTCTTTCCAAAGCCCGTTAAAAGAATGCCTACAGCCGGGATTTCTATCAAAGTTTGGATTATGAAATGCTTATGAAATGAAGACACTGCTGCACCGTGAAGGGTGTATTAGCCAATGTATGTAGATTGTTTGATTTCTTTTACATTAAATAAAAATTTGCTGCAAAGAATTGTCCATTTTTTATCTCACTACAGTGCAGCGAAGTTATTAATTATGTTTATTGACAAAAATATGTCTACTAGATTAACTAGTCTTATTTTTTCAGACAGCCAAGGTAGTTTTTTACCTAAACATTGTGGTGATAGGCATTTGTATATTTATTTCAGTGCACCTTTCTTTGTGCACTGTCAGAAATGAGCATATTATCAATTTATTTAAGGTAACATTTTTATTTCTGGTGTGATGGCTCCCAAATAGGCGTTTGCCATGATGCACAGCATTACCACTATTTAGCAAAGTTTGTGAATGTGCATTTAAAGACTCACCCTATGAGCCAGCTTATGTTTTTTACTGATTGGTCCTCTCTTACTCTCGCTCTGCATTGTCTTGGCTATGCTCAGATTTTTTTTTTTTTTTTTAATTCTTTGCCAATCTTTCCAATTCTTTGTCAAATCACAAACGCCAGAGGTCACCTTGCACACATCAAGGATCACTCTGCGCCAATGCTCTTAGCCAAAAGGCCTAGAGCCACTGCACCGTTCCTGGAAGTACTGCAATACCAGGTTCGTGCCACGGAGGTGGATGGGTCAGGCCCCCCACACACCTCCGTGGAGGTGGATGGGTCAATCCACCCCACCCACCTCCTACTCAGATAGTGCTTAAACTAGTACCTCTCTTTAATTTGCCCTTATCCAATGGGCTCAAAATTCATCAAGATGTAAGGTCCGCCCCCTTCTCGGCAGTATTATGGTGGCGCGTGGTTTAAAACCGCCGAAATACCGCCAAGACCAAAGTCCGCTAGTTTCACCATATTTTTTCGGTGGTATGCGAGCGGTGTACAGCAGGCGGCATTCAGCATTATAGTCGATTAAAATCAACTTTCTTCTCGATTGATGGTGCGGCAATGCACTGCGCATGCATGAATTTTTTTTTTTGCCATTTCTTTACAGCTCCCTTTTCTCCACGGAATCCGGAATGTTCTGAAACCCGGACTCCGGACCGATCGGTGGCAGGGTCGTCCGTAATCCGTAAAATGTTCCGGAATCTGGACCTGCCGACGCTGCCGACCTCGGGGCCCTGCCGCTGCCCGATCTCGGGCCTCGCCTCGCTGCCGCTGATCTTACCTTACTGCTGTTCGCCTCGTCCCGCTCGCCGCCGCTGCCCTTACCTCGGGGCCTCCTTGGCAGGGCCCGCCCGAACAGCTCCTCCATGGCGGGGCCCGCCCGAACAGCTCCTCCATGGCGGGGCCCGCCCGAACACCTCCTCCATGGCGGGGCCCGCCCGAACAGCTCCTCCATGGCGGGGCCCGCCCGAACACCTCCTCCATGGCGGGGCCCGCCCGAACAGCTCCTCCTCGGCGGGGCCCGCCCGAACAGCTCCTCCATGGCGGGGCCCGCCCGAACAGCTCCTCCATGGCGGGGCCGGCCTGAACACCTCCTCCATGGCGGGGCCGGCCTGAACACCTCCTCCATGGCGGGGCCCGCCCGAACACCTCCTCCATGGCGGGGCCAGCCTGAACAGCTCCTCCTCGGCGGGGCCCGCCCGAACAGCTCCTCCTCGGCGGGGCCAGCCTGAACAGCTCCTCGGCTGGGACATCCGTCCCCACCCCACTTTCTGACATTCCGAAATCCGAAATACCCGAACCTGAGCTCGGGTGTTTGCGGATTTGTGACGTCAGAAAGATCTTAAGTCTGGAAAAGCCTGGAATCCGGAACGGCTTCGGTCCCTAGGGTTCCGGATTCTCGTCGCTGCACCTATACCATCACTGGGAGGTCCGGGCTCAGGGGCAGTGGGAAAGGGAAGGGCGGGAGTAAGAAAGGGGAATGAGTCCGAAGGGTGAGGGAGTATGCAGTCAAGGTCAAGGACAGTAAAGGATGCTTTGTTGTATAGTCAATTGTTCATTGTTAATTTTAAATAGTTGAAGTTTGATTTTTAAAAGTTTATTTAAAAGTTGTTAAAGTTGTTACAGTTTTTCAAAGTTATAAGTTTTACAAAGTTTTACAATTGTTCTATATTTGTTACATTTTTACATAAATGTTTCAATTGAATTTCAGCACTCTTGTATAGTGTCAAACTTTTGGGGTAACAATCATCAGGGACCCAAAACGCAGCTCTCCACATTCAAGCAAAGCGATCATTTATGAGCTGTTGACGTAACAATTTTGTAGTGGCATACGCTCCACGAGCCCTCCACTGTGGTGTTGGGGTGTGGGGTGCCATAGGTTCATCTGGAAACGCCTCCTCATCCTCCTCCCCCTCATTTTCCTCTTCTTCCTCCTCCCTCTCTTGCACTCTCTCCTCAGGTGGTCCCGCAGGCCCCTGTGGCAATTCCTGTCCCCGCCTGATGACTAAATTATGCACCATGCAGCACACCACTGTGAACAGAGCAACCTGCTCAGGGTGGTAATGCAGCCTGCCTCCCGAGTGGTCCAAGCATCGAAAGTGCTGCTTCAGCACTCCAATTGTCTTTTCGATAATATTAATGTGGCTATATGGCTCTTATTATATTATTGCTCGGCCTCTGTCTGAGGGTTCTGCAGGGGGTTCAAGAGCCAGGTGGCGAGGCCGTACCCTTTGTCCCCCTGAGGTGCTGCTTTTGATGACTGTTCCTGATTGCAAAATGGTGGCACTGACCACTACTGGCCATCTTCTTCAGGGCAGTATGCAGCTCCAGTGATATGTCAGCAGTATGTCATCAAACGTGCATTTTGTGGGCAGTATGTGGGCAGTTCTACATGGCGGACGGTGTGCATACCGCTCGACGGTATGCCAATCATGAATCTTTTGCCGAGTGGTATGTCGGCAATAGGTACTTGTTTTTTGACGAAACTTGTATTTTTTGGTGATATGTGGACAGTATGTCGATGAATTCAGGCCTAATGTATTTTGTGGTGAGACATTAAAGTCTGCCCCACTTACCAACGCTGTCACCTTGGAAAAGGTACTGGAAAGTTACAACACCAGTGCTTCCAGAAACAAAAATTAAAATATAAAAGTAGATCTTCCTTGCTAATCAGCTGGAGAGTCTTGGACTCAGAGAACAGACCTGCTGCAGTCTAAATGAAACATTATGGACACTGTAAGATACACACATCAAACATGAAGGGCTGGATTTCCAGTACTTTGCCACCCCTCTTATTGTCCCAGAGGGCCAGCATTGGCAGCGGAAAGCACTTGCATCCGGGCGACCTGATTCCAGCGTCCCGCCGAGACATTCGGTGCCGGTATCGATGGGGCGCGGAACATTACCGCTCGGAAGTGGCGAGCTGGTTGTGACACCGGCTCGATTTTTGGTTGCCGCCTGACCCTTAGTGCTCCGTAGCGCCCTGGTGGGAACGCTTGTGAAAGCAGGCCTTCCAAGCTGCAGTGGCCGCAGTCATGAAAGGAATGCTGACATCAGGTGATTGCTTTTTAAATTTTATTTAGCGATTGATGTTGTGATGGCACGAGCTATGTATTGGGAATGTTTTTGTTGGTTTTTTTTCAGGTTTATTTTTTCCCCAAGGCCTCTTTTATGGCTGGCTCTTTAGCTCGGGATTTTCCCTTGCTCAGCTGGCCTAGTGCCCTAAAAGAGGCGTGAGTGCCTTCCTTAGCGCTCCGCTCCAAACGCCAGGCACAGCTGATGAATTTTGCGGCTGGTACAAAGTTTACCAATCTGCTCGGCACACCGCCCCAACTGAGACACGAACGAATTTCTCTCCCATAATATTTGTAACACTGTGAACAAAAACACATTGCAAAATTTGCCTAAGTTGAGTTGTCATCCCAGCCGTGGATAACCAAGGAAATAAAGGAGAGTATCAAATTAAAGACCAATGCGTATAAGGTGGCCAAGGTTAGTGGGAAACTAGAAGATTGGGAACATTTTAAACAACAGCAAAGAATGACTAAAAAAGCAATAAAGAAAGGAAAGATAGATTACGAAGATAAACTTGTGCAAAACATAAAAACAGATAGTAAAAGCTTTTACAGATATATAAAACGGAAAAGAATGACTAAAGTAAATGTTGGTCCCTTAGAAGATGAGAAGGGGGATTTAATAATGGGAAATGTGGAAATGGCTGAGACCTTAAACAATTATTTTCCTTTGGTCTTCACAGTGGAAGACACAAAAACCATGAGAAAAATTGATGATCACAGGAATGTGGGAAGGGAGGACCTTGAGACAATCACTATCACAAGCGGGGTAGTGCTGGACAGGCTAATGGGACTCAAGGTAGACAAGTCCCCTGGTCCTGATGAAATGCATCCCAGGGTATTAAAAGAGATGGCGGAAGTTATAGCAGATGTATTCGATATAATCTACCAACATTCTCTGGACTTTGGGGAGGTACCAGCGGATTGAAAAGCAGCTAATGTAACGCCTCTGTTTAAAAAAGGGGGCAGACAAAAGGCAGGTAACTATAGGCCAGTTAGTTTAACATCTGTAGTGGGGAAAATGCTTGAAACTATCATTGAGGAAGAAATAGCGGGACATCTAGATAGGAATAGTGCAATCAAGCAGACGCAGCATGGATTCATGAAGGGGAAATCATGTTTAACTAATTTACTGGAATTCTTTGAGGATATAACGAGCATGGTGGATAGAGGTGTACCGATGGATGTGGTGTATTTAGTTTTCCAAACGGCATTCGATAAGGTGCCACACAAAAGGTTACTGCAGAAGATAGAGGTACGCAGAGTCAGAGGAAATGTATTAGCATGGATACAGAATTGGTTGGCTAACAGAAAGAAGAGAGTCGGGATAAATGGGTCCTTTTCGGGTTGGAAATCGGTGGTTAGTGGTGTGCCACAGGGATCGGTACTGGGACCACAACTGTTTACAATACACATAGATGACCTGGAAGAGGGGACAGAGTGTAGTGTAACAAAATTTGCAGATGACACAAAGATTAGTGGGAAAGCGGGTTGTGTAGAGGACACAGAGAGGCTGCAAAGAGATTTGGATAGGTTAAGCGAATGGCAGATGAAATACAATGTCGGAAAATGTGAGGTCATCCACCTTGGGAAAAAAAAGAGGAAAAAGGAATATTATTTGAATGGGGAGCAATTACAACATGCTGTGGTGCAGAGGGACCTGGGGGTCCTTGTGCATGAATCCCAAAAGGTTAGTTTGCAGGTGCAGCAGGTAATCAGGAAGGCGAATGGAATGTTGGCCTTCATTGCGAGAGGGATGGAGTACAAAAGCAGGGAGGTCCTGCTGCAACTGTATAGGGTATTGGTGAGGCCGCACCTGGAGTACTGCGTGCAGTTTTGGTCATCTTACTTAAGGATGGATATACTGGATTTGGAGGGGGTACAGAGACGATTCACTAGGCTGATTCCGGAGATGACGGGGTTACCTTATGATGATAGATTGAGTAGACTGGGTCTTTACTCGTTGGAGTTCAGAAGGATGAGAGGTGATCTTATAGAAACATTTAAAATAATGAAAGGAATAGACAAGATGGAGGCAGAGAGGTTGTTTCCACTGGTAGGGGAGACTAGCACTAGGGGGCACAGCCTCAAAATACGGAGGCGCCAATTTAAAACCGAGTTGAGAAGGAATTTCTTCTCCCAGAGGGTTGTGAATCTGTGGAATTCTCTGCCCAAGGAAGCAGTTGAGGCTAGCTCATTGAATGTATTCAAGTCACAGATAGATAGATTTTTAACCAATAAGGGAATTAAGGGTTATGGGGAGCGGGCGGCTAAGTGGAGCTGAGTCCACGGCCAGATCAGCCATGATCTTGTTGAATGGCGGAGCAGGCTCGAGGGGCTAGATGGCCTACTCCTGTTCCTAATTCTTATGTTCTTATGTTCTTATGTCTGCATGTTTGTTACAATGCACTCCATGACTGTATAGTGAAAGAAAAAGAAAAAGGAAGACTTGCATTTATATTGCACCTTTCACGACCACAGGATGTCTCAAAGCGCTTTACAACCAATGAAGTGCTTTTGTAGTGTAGTCATAACTCCCACGATACATCTCTCTCATAGAATTGCTCAACTGGAGCTAGAACTTCCTTTTCCAGCTGGTTGTCATGTGACATGAATTGTTGTGGTGTGTTCTGGGTATATTAACTCCTTAAGGATCAGAGTGAAAATAAAAATTTCTATCAGCAACGACAAATCACCAGCGCCCAGGCCAACGTGAAATTTCCAACTGAAGCCCTCAGCTTCAGAGAGAAGGACGGGCCTAAGTTCGTGGGAGAATAATGTCTTGCAGATATTTCTAACATTAAATAAAGTATTATATAAATGTGTTCGCCGATTTTTCAGAAGTGTGCAATTGTTTTATGTTTTTTTATGTAAGAAATGCTGACTTACAAATACTGCTCTTTTTGTGGGTGGCAATGGGTGCGGTAAAATGGGACAGTACCTGTTTTCACAAGGTCTCTGAACATTCCTGGCCCAGTGAAAGTTTTCAATGGGGCGGCGGGGGGTGCTGGGGGATGTCGTGGGGGGGGGTGGTGTACGGGGGGGGGGGGCGGCGCGAAGGTTTGATGCTTCTTCCAACCATCCCCTCCCCTCCAACGTCACGTTTGTGGATGGTGCCTCTTGTACAGCCTGCTGTAAGTATGCTTGCCTGAAGTAGGCTTACTGCTGTACAGATCCACTTGTGATCCCCACAGTGCTCCAGTTCAAACTTGTCTGACTTATTAGTTTCTCCAAGTAGGGATTATGTTAAATAAAGCCTTTTAAGTTTGATCGGACAGATAGTTATGAATGTATGAAATAAAAGGCAAGTTCTTCAAGGGCTATGAGACCTGACCCATTTATTAGCAGTGCAACCATGTACATCAATTCCTTTTGCGTAGGAAGCCAAGATATGCATTTTACACACAATTCTTTAAAAAAAATGCTTTTTCAACAACAACTTGGATTTATACAACATCTTTAACATAGTGAAATGTCCCAAGGCACTTCACAGGAGTGTAATTAAGACCGAGCCACATAAGAAATTAGGGCAGATGACCAAAAGCTTGATTAAAAGAGGTAGGTTTTAAGGAGCATCTTAAAGGAGGAAAGAGAGGTAGAGAGGCGGAGAGGTTTAGGGAGCGAGTTCCAGTGGTTAGGGCCTAGACAGCTGAAGGCACGGCCAACGATGGTTGAGCGATTATAATCAAGGGTGCTCAAGAGGGCAGAATTAGAGGAGCGCCGACATCTCGGGGGGAGGGGGCGGGCCTCAAGGAGATTACAGAGATAGGGAGGGGCGAGGCCATGGAGGGATTTGAAAACAAGGATGAGAATTTTGAAATCGAGCAGTGCATAGTTGAGTTAATTTTGAGAATTCGTAATTGTTTTTGTTTAAGATTAACTCTGGCAGTGTGGTGATCTTGTAAAAACTGACAAAATATTTTGAATTATCATTCACAGTACATCAAGTTCATTAGAGTTCTGCATGTAACAAAATAAGGATGCAGATCTCCATAGACAACTGAGGCATTCATTTACTGAGCATCGACACAATTGCATTTGAAGATCTATTTTACAATTTTTTTATACATTAGATTTTGATAAATCTGTTTAGTCTAGAAATAGAGACATCAAATATATCGTAACTTATGCTTAGTCCAGTAAGTATTACTGCAGGCGCCTTTTGTCTTTCATAACATCTTGGGGTAAAATTCCTCCTATTAATAATTGTATTGAAAAAGCCACCTTCAGTATGCAATTTCATACTTTGTACTCATGCCAACTTTATCAGCACAATTATTGACAGGAGGAATTTCACATACACCTTTCTTCTGGAATTTGAACATAAAAATAAGGGTACAACAATACTGACTTGCATAGTAGACAGTGTGGATATGCTGGTGAGATTTGATAGGAAGATATAATCGCAATAAATGGTATATTGGCCTGGTCTGTCACTAGTGATAATCTAAAATGCCCAGCAAAACAAACCAGTTGCTTTTTGAAGGTTTAAATTTTAAAAAATAGTTTCTCAAACAGCTCTACAATAGCAACTAACTTTTTAAAAAAGTTTTATTTTTGTTCTGTGCTGTGTGGGTCCACTTGCACTGGAATCTATAAACCTTCGACTAAGAAAGATTAGGACCTGGATTTGCTGGAAAACTACGCAACAGCAAGCTTCCACCTCCTTGTCTCTCCCTGCTCAATACGTCATAGAAACATAGAAACATAGAAAATAGGTGCAGGAATAGGCCATTCAGCCCTTTGAGCCTGCACCGCCATTCAATGAGTTCATGGATGAACATGCAACTTCAGTACCCCATTCCTGCTTTCTCGCCATACCCCTTGATCCCCCTAGTAGTAAGGACTTCATCTAACTCCTTTTTGAATATATTTAGTGAATTGGCCTCAACAACTTTATGTGGTAGAGAATTCCACAGGTTCACCACTTTCTGGGTGAAGAAGTTTCTCCTCATCTCGGTCCGAAATGGCTTACCCCTTATCCTTAGACTGTGACCCTTGGTTCTGGACTTCCCCAACATTGGGAACATTCTTCCTGCATCTAACCTGTCTAAACTCATCAGAATTTTAAACGTTTCTATGAGGTCCCCTCTCATCCTTCTGAACTCCAGTGAATAGAAGCCCAGTTGATCCAGTCTTTCTTGATAGGTCAGTCCCGCCATCCCGGGAATCAGTCTGGTGAACCTTCGCTGCACTCCCTCAGTAGCAAGAATGTCCTTCCTCAGGTTAGGAGACCAAAACTGTACACAATACTCCAGGTGTGGCCTCACCAAGGCCCTGTACAACTGTAGCAACACCTCCCTGCCCCTGTACTCAAATCTCCTCGCTATGAAGGCCAACATGCCATTTGCTTTCTTCACCGCCTGCTGTACCTGCATGCCAACCTTCAATGACTGATGTACCATGACACCCAGGTCTCGTTGCACCTCCCCTTTTCCTAATCTGTCACCATTCAGTTAATAGTCTGTCTCTCTGTTTTTACCACCAAAGTGGATAACCTCACATTTATCCACATTATACTTCATCTGCCATGCATTTGCCCACTCACCTAACCTATCCAAGTCGCTCTGCAGCCTCATAGCATCCTCCTCGCAGCTCACACTGCCACCCAACTTAGTGTCATCCGCAAATTTGGAGACACTACATTTAATCCCCTCATCTAAATCATTGATGTACAGTGTAAACAGCTGGGGCCCCAGCACAGAACCTTGCGGTACCCCACTAATCACTGCCTGCCATTCTGAAAAGTCCCCATTTATTCCTGCTCTTTGCTTCCTGTCTGACAACTAGTTCTCAATCCATGTCAGCACACTACCCCCAATCCCATGTGCTTTAACTTTGCACATTAATCTCTTGTGTGAGACCTTGTCGAAAGCCTTCTGAAAGTCCAAATATACCACATCAACTGGTTCTCGCTTGTCCACTCTACTGGAAACATCTTCAAAAAATTCCAGAAGATTTGTCAAGCATGATTTCCCTTTCACAAATCCATGCTGACTTGGACCTATCATGTCACCTCTTTCCAAATGTGCTGCTATGACATCCTTAATAATTGATTCCATCATTTTACCCACTACCGATGTCAGGCTGACCGGTCTATAATTCCCTGTTTTCTCTCTCCCTCCTTTTTTAAAAAGTGGGGTTACATTAGCTACCCTCCACTCGATAGGAACTGATCCAGAGTCAATGGAATGTTGGAAAATGACTGTCAATGCATCCGCTATTTCCAAGGCCACCTCCTTAAGTACTCTGGGATGCAGTCCATCAGGCCCTGGGGATTTATCGGCCTTCAATCCTATCAATTTCCCCAACACAATTTCCCGACTAATAAGGATTTCCCTCAGTTCCTCCTCCTTACTAGACCCTCTGACCTCTTTTATATCCGGAAGGTTGTTCGTGTCCTCCTTCGTGAATACCGAACCAAAGTACTTGTTCAATTGGTCCGCCATTTCTTTGTTCCCCGTTATGACTTCCCCTGATTCTGACTGCAGGGGACCTATGTTTGTCTTTACTAACCTTTTTCTCTTTATATATCTATAGAAACTTTTGCAATCCGTCTTAATGTTCCCTGCAAGCTTCTTCTCGTACTCCATTTTCCCTGCCCTAATCAAACCCTTTGTCCTCCTCTGCTGAGTTCTAAATTTCTCCCAGTCCCCGGGTTCGCTGCTATTTCTGGCCAATTTGTATGCCACTTCCTTGGCTTTAATACTATCCCTGATTTCCCTTGATAGCCACGGTTGAACCACCTTCCCTTTTTTATTTTTATGCCAGACAGGAATGTACAATTGTTGTAGTTCATCCATGCGGTCTCTAAATGTCTGCCATTGCACATCCACAGTCAACCCCTTAAGTATCATTCGCCAATCTATCCTAGCCAATTCACGCCTCATACCTTCAAAGTTAGCCTTCTTTAAGTTCTGGACCATGGTCTCTGAATTAACTGTTTCATTCTCCATCCTAATGCAAAATTCCACCATATTATGGTCACTCTTCCTCAAGGGGCCTCGCACAACGAGATTGCTAATTAATCCTCTCTCATTACACAACACCCAGTCTAAGATGGCCTCCCCCCTAGTTGGTTCCTCGACATATTGGTCTAGAAAACCATCCCTTATGCACTCCAGGAAATCCTCCTCCACCGTATTGCTTCCAGTTTGGTTAGCCCAATCTATGTGCATATTAAAGTCACCCATTATAACTGCTGCACCTTTATTGCATGCACCCCTAATTTCCTGTTTGATGCCCTCCCCAACATCACTACTACTGTTTGGAGGTCTGTACACAACTCCCACTAACGTTTTTTGCCCTTTGGTGTTCTGCAGCTCGACCCATATAGATTCCACATCATCCAAGCTAATGTCCTTCCTAACTATTGCATTAATCTCCTGTTTAACCAGCAATGCTACCCCACCTCCTTTTCCTTTTATTCTATCCTTCCTGAATGTTGAATGTTGAATACCCCTGGATGTTGAGTTCCCAGCCCTGATCATCCTGGAGCCACGTCTCCGTAATCCCAATCACATCATATTTATTAACATCTATTTGCACAGTTAATTCATCCACTTTATTACGGATACTCCTTGCATTAAGACACAAAGCCTTCAGGCTTGTTTTTTTAACACCCTTTGTCCTTTTAGAATTTTTCTGTACAGTGGCCCTTTTTGTTCTTTGCCTTGGGTTTCTCTGCCCTCCACTTTTACTCATTTCCTTTCTGTCTTTTGCTTTTGTCTCATTTTTGTTTCCCTCTGTCTCCCTGCATTGGTTCCCATCCCCCTGCCATATTAGTTTAACTCCTCCCCAACAGCACTAGCAAACACTCCCCCTAGGACATTGGTTCTGGTCCTGCCCAGGTGCAGACCGTCCGGTTTGTACTGGTCCCACCTCCCCCAGAACCGGTTCCAATGCCCCAGAAATTTGAATCCCTCCCTGCTGCACCACTGCTCAAGCCACATATTCATCTGCGCTATCCTGCGATTCCTAATCTGACTAGCACGTGGCACTGGTAGCAATCCCGAGATTACTACTTTTGAGGTCCTACTTTTTAATTTAGCTCCTAGCTCCTTAAATTCGTTTCATAGGACCTCATCCATTTTTTTACCTATGTCGTTGGTACCAATGTGCACCACGACAACTGGCTGTTCTCCCTCCCTTTTTAGAATGTCCTGCACCCGCTCTGAGACATCCTTGACCCTTGCACCAGGGAGGCAACATACCATCCTGGAGTCTCGGTTGCGGCCGCAGAAACGCCTATCTATTCCCCTTACAATTGAATCCCCTATCACTATCACTCTCCCACTCTTTTTCCTGCCCTCATGAATGGTGGAGCGGCAAAGGACAAAGGCATCATGAATGCTTTCCCGATGCTCTGAGTTCACATGCATGATCCTCAGTTGGGTATGACAGACAATTAGCTCATTTAGCAAGTGGTATCCCTTCCTGTTGATGAAAGTGATAACGGCATGTGGGTCCCATCAATAGCGTCCTGCAACCTGGGGAAGCCAGCAATCCTCTGGAAATTGATGTGGAAATTGATAAACTTGCTAATCCTGCATGTGAACTCAGAGCATCAGGGAAGCGTTCCTGATGCCTTTGTCCTTTGTTGATCCACCATTCATGACTTATTGCACAGGGAGAGACAAGGATGTGGATGTATCCTGGGAAACAAGGCCAATCTCCCGAAGCCATGGCTGATGACACTTTTCTGCATCATCAACAACGGAGCACAGGAAAGGTACACGGTGACCCGGCAAGTAGCGGAGAGGACCATCCGGATGTTTAAAGCACACTTCGGGTTGTTTCCTACAATGTCCACCTTATAAAGCGATGAAATGCCCGTGGAACCAGAGGATCCCGACCCACACAGCCTATGGCACATGGGTGGTGGCCTCCAGGAGGAAGGCATGGTGGCAGCGGCCAAGGTAGCCAGAGAGCAGCTGGTGGCTCAGCTGTTTGGAGAATGCTAAAAATGGACATCAGGCAATTGTGTCGTCCACTTTTATGGAGAGAAACGGGAGAGAAATTGAAAATTGTCCATATGATGTTAGAATTTGGAAGAGCACATAGACATAAACTCCTGTGGTCAGCAGAAAACTGCCCACTGGCTGGAGTCATGTCTGGCACAAAGGAAGATGGTTGCACCAATCATCTCAACCCCAAAACATCGCAGCAGGAGTTCCTCAGGGCAGAATCCTAGGCCCATCTATCTTCAGCTGCTTCATGAATGATCTTCCCTTTATCATAAACTCAGTTCGCTGATGATTGTACAATGTTCAGTTCCATTTGCAATTCCTCAGATAATGAAGAAATCCATGCCTACATACAGCAAGATCTGGTCTACTCCTGTACCTATTTTCTATGTTTCTATGTTTCTATCCAGGATTGGACAGATTTGACATATGATCTATGGCCTAATAGAATAGTTTTGAGACTGAGTAAGTTTGATTGAATAAAGTGAGTTGAGAACTCATTTAAAATACTAGGCTTTTAAAATTAGATTTTGTTTAATTCTGGGAAACACAAGAATGAATTTATTTTATGGAACTATACATATACATACACAATACTGGAGAACAGACCTTCTCAATGGCAATTAGGGATGGGCAATAAATGCTGGCCTTGCCAGCGACATCCGCACCCCAGGAACGAATAAAGAAAACCTGAGAATAGACTGGGTGATTGAAGAAATAAGGATACAACTCAATTCAATTCATAGATCCAGTCATTCTCTACTGTAGTATCTTCTAATCTCAGTTTATAGTGCTTCAACCAACTGTCCTTCCCTCAATTCCCCTACTACAGTTCTTCAGACTCATGGTTTACACTCCATTCCCTCACAACAGTCCTTCAATTCAGCAGCTGAGATCCCATCCATTCTGTGCTTCAGTCTGTTTGATTAACCTATTTGCATTTACTGCCATAATGATGTCCAATTTCCCAGTTAAGATGCAGTGGGTTCTTTATTGTTGCTACACAGTAATTCTGCCAAGCAGCTTAAAGACCATTCAACCTCAGTAGCAGAATAATGCTCCCAAATCCAAGGGATGCAGGTGTGAATGTATCTGGAGCATTACAGATGTAGCCGTCCATCGGCAGATCTGGCTGGCAAGCACTACTGGACCTCACGCTTCTTTTCCAAAATTGTCCACTACTCCAGGATCATTCTGGAAAGTAAAAATAACCCTAGCTTATTTTTTTCCACTACCAACCATTTCCTTAAACCCTTGTCCCCTGACCCCAACAAGTGCTAGGAGCTGATGGACTTCTTTGTCACTAAAATTGAGACCATCCATTCAACTGCTTCTGTTGCTTCCCCCTCACCCATCACCTTTCACTTGCCCATTGAGCCAAACTTTCTCCAAGGTTCCCTTCTGCACCAGCCCTGGACCCACACCTTTCTCTATTGCCCATCTTTCTTGCAACTTCTTTAAAGTTCACCAATTAGGCTTACATCTCTGCCACAGCACAATAATGGCTCTAAATAAATTACAAATTACTTCCACTGTGACTGTGGTGCATTATCACCTTCCTTGACCTTGCTGTGCTCTTTGACAGGGTTGACCAAACCATTCTCCTCCAGAGCCTTTCCTCAATAGTCCAGCTCAGTGGGAGTGTCCTCTCTGGCTCCTCTCCAACCTATATGATCATAGCCAGAGCATCTCTAGCAATATCTTCTCTTCCTACTCCTGCATTGTTACCTCTAGAGTCCCTCAAGGATCTGTTGTTGGCTCTCTCCACTTCCTCATCTGTATGCTGCCCCTTGGCAACATCATCTACAGATATAGGGTCAGCTTCCCATGTAGGCTCACGACACCCAGCACTCCTTCTCTTGAACCCTCTGCTGACTGCTGCTGGAGTTCTTGTCCAACAGCCTGTCATGGATGAGCCAAAATTTCCTATAGTTTTAAACATTGGTAAAACGGAACCCATTCTCTTTGGCCCTCCCCTCCAAACACTTACCAATGATTGCATCCCCTTCCCCAGCCACTGTCTCAGGCTGAACCAAATTCTTTGCAGCCTCAATGTCCTATTTGACCCTGAGTTGAGCTTACGACCTCATATCCTCTTTGTCACGAAGACAATCTACTTCCATCTCCGTAACGTCACTTGTTTCTGATCCTATCTCAGCCAATGAGGTAAACGAGCCAAAGGAGGACAGCGGAAACAATATAAGGACACCCTCAAAGCCTCCCTGGTAAAATGCGACATCACCACTGACACCTGGGAGACCCTGGCCGAAGACCGCCCGAGGTGGAGAAAGTGCATCCGGGAGGGCGTTGAGCTCTTCGAGTCTCATCGCAAAGAGCGTGAAGAGGCCAAGCGCAAGCAGCGGAAGGCACGCGCGGCAAACCAGCCCCACCGAACCCTTCCCCTGATGAATGTCTGTCCCACTTGTAACAGGGTCTGTGGCTCTCGTATCGGACTGTTCAGCCACCAAAGAACTTACTTAGGGAGTGGACGCAAGTCTTCCTCTACTCTGAGGGACTGCCAATGATGATGATATCCCAGCTCATCTTCTGCTAAAACTCTCATCTGTGCCTTTTCCACTCAATGTTTTCCTGGCTAGCTTCCCACTCTTGTAAACATCAGCTCATCCTACACTCAGCTGCCTGTTGTAACTCACATTCAAGTCCCACTCACCCATCACCCTGCTCTCACTGAGTTATGTTGCCTCCCGGACCTCCAATGTTTCATATTTAAAATTCATCTTGAGTTTAAATGCCTTGGTGGCCTCGCCCCTCTCTATCTTTGTATCCTCCTCCAGTTCTACAAACCCACAAATTCCGTTCCTCTAATTATGGCCTCTTGTACATCTCCCCTCCCCCCACCACGACTTCCGCCGTCTTGGCCCCATGCTCTAGAATTCCATTCCTTAACCACTCCACCTCCATCTCCTGCTTTAGACCTTCCTTAAAATCCACCTCCCTGACCAAGCTATAGGTCACCCTTCTTTGTTTCCTTCTTTGGCTCTGCATCTATTTTTTGATTGCGCTTCTATGAGCTTTGAGACATTTTCTATTTTAAAGCTGCTTATTAAATGTAGGTTGTTGTTATAGTTATTATTGGTAGTTGATGTTGAGGTAGTCAGAATTATCAGTTTGAATAGAAATGATTAATTGCTAATGATTCCATCAGATTCACATAACTGTACATAATCAAAGAGAGATAGGTTATAAGAAATAAAAACAGAAAATGCCAGAAATACTCAGCAGGCCAGGCAGCATGAGTGGAGAGAGAAACAGGGTTAACATTTCAGGTTGATGATCTTTTTACTAGAACTAGATTATAAGAGATTCGGATTGAGCTAAAAAATATGACAAATGTCTGATTTGTTCTGTGGTAATGTATGCTTTGAAAGCCTACTGTAACATAAAGGGCCATTAAAACAAATTGGAATAATTAAAATACTTTTCCTCAAAGCAAAAATAGGCAGGCATACTTTGAAGGTTTAATATTTTGAGAATATTACAATACAAAAATAATTTTTAAGCCACACAAGCTTTGTAATAATGACGTTAAAGCTCCCTTTGGATCTGCATCTTGATTAGTGAGTCCGAATGTTGGACAGTAGTAAAAACAGGAGAAAAAGTCAGTAAGTTAGACAGCAAAAGTATTATAATAGCAAAGCAGCCTTTGCCAGCAACAAATGCTTAGATAATAACTTTTGTCCAAACAAAATACTAAATAATAATAACACTACTTATAATCATAAAAACAGATGTCTGAACTAAAAGCGAGAGCTACTAGCTAGATACTGTTCAAAATGAATTCCAGGTTGGGATTTTTTTTTCATCTCTAAAAATTTGCTAGGATGTGAAAGAAATCTTTTCTTTTCAGCTGAAATAAGCAATTTACTTTATTGCTTCAATGTGAGCTTGATTTTTGTTTTATTGAATGTAGCCAACTGAGGGCTGGGAATTCATAAGGATAAGAAACATGCAGGAGAGCAATTTTCACATATACTGAATTTTGTTTGTTAAATGCAACACAGGTGCACTAAAACCTTAAAATCAATCTGGCTTTGCATCATGGGGGGAGAAATTCACCTCACGGCCGCCCATTTTCTGCCTGCAAAACGGGTGACCAGCAGTTGAAAAACACTGGGAGAGAAGGTGGGGTAACACCTCAGCTTTCCTCTGAAGCCTCTGCCTGATTTATGTGATATTCCAGCAGGCCTCAAAATTACAGCTGGCCTGCTTGAAACAGGCGTCAGATTGCTTAAGTATGCAAATTGGGTTCCAACACAGGTTGAAGGACTCGAATTTCAAAATTCAGGTACAAATGGGGGGCACATGTGCCACATATGCTCCGTCCAGTTGTACCAAGTGAGGAGCAACCTAACCAGCGGTCCTTAAAGGGAACGCTAGAAGCAGCTCACAAAATGGCCCAGGGAAATATTGAATTTTTAATTTTTGTGGCAAAAAAGCTCCGAGCTGCTGCCAGCCCGTTTTAGGCCCAGCGCAGGATCACCTTCCCTCTCCAGACACGACTGCCAGCCGACTCAACATAGCAGTCAATTTCCCACCTCCCATAACTGGCAAGTTGCAGTGGGACATCTGTTTGGTGCCTGTAGCTTGCTGGCGGCATGTAAACGAGTCCCAAACACAAATTTGGTTCTGGCCTCACGCTGGCATGAACGGGTGGGCAGGGTTTCTGCTCCACTGAATTGCCGCCTGTTTCGGGAGATGGCCAAATTTCCCAACCTATGTGTCTCACAATGAGGCTATGTACCCCGCGTATACAGTTGATAACTAGTCAATACAGTGCTCTGCCATGCAAAAGTTTTGTAACTTTTAGAGTTTCAATAGAGAAAAAAATATATAGAAATATCAAAAAATTACTTGAGTCACATTCATTAATTATCTGGTTGTATTCTCTTGAGGTATAAAAATAGTTTATTTCACTCTAGCATATAGGGCCGCTGTTGAAAATGCCAGTGAAGAACCACACAAACATAGTAGGAATTGCTGATAGTAACAATAATGTTCATCATGGGTCTTATTTCAGAATTCCATAAAGAACAAAGAAGGCTGTTTTCTCCCAGCGCCGAGATAAGAACAGTTTTAGTTTTTAAGTTCACCTGTGTAATGGGCCATATCATATAATCAGAGCAGGAGAGGAAAAAGAATGACATAAGAATATAAGAACATAAAAACATAAGAAATAAGAGCAGGAG
This sequence comes from Pristiophorus japonicus, assembly GCF_044704955.1. Taxonomy (NCBI): domain Eukaryota; kingdom Metazoa; phylum Chordata; class Chondrichthyes; family Pristiophoridae; genus Pristiophorus; species Pristiophorus japonicus. Next base: position 68,506,534 of record NC_091985.1, read on the forward strand.
TAGGCCATTTTGCCCCTCGAGCCTGCTCCACCATTCAATAAGATCATGGTTGATCTGATCATGGACTCAGCTCCACTTCCCTGTCCACTCCCTTTACTCCCTTACACTCAAAAATCTGTCTATATCCGCCTTAAATATATCTACAGCTCTCTGGGGCAGAGAATTTCACAGAATACAACTCTGAGAAAAGAAATTCCTCCTCATCTCAGTTTTAAATGGGCGATTCCTTATTCAGAAACTATGCCCCCAGTTCTAGATTCCCCCATGAGTGGTAACATCCTCTCGACATCTACCTTGTCGAGCCCCCTCGTTATTTTATATGTTACAATATCACCTCTCATTCTTCTAAACTCCAATGAGTACAGGCCCAACCTGCTCAACCTTTCTTCATAAGTTAACCCTTTCATCTCAGGAATCAATCTAGTGAACCTTCTCTGAACTGCCTCCAATGCAAGTATATCCCTCCTTAAATAAGGAGACCAAAACTGTACGCAGTACTTTGGGTGTGGCCTCACCAATACCCTGTACAGTTTAGCAGGTTTTTTCCGCTTTTATACTCCATCCCCCTTGCAATAAAGGCCAACGTTCCATTTGCCTTCCTGATTACTTGCTGTAACTGCATTCTAACATTTTGTGTTTCATGCACAAGGACACCCAGATCCCTCTGTACTGCAGCAATTTGCAATATTTCTCCATTTAAATAATAATTTGCTTTTTTATTTTTTCTGCCAAAGTGGATAACCTCACACTTTCCCACATTGTACTCCATCTGACAAATGTTTGCCCACTCACTTAGCCTGTCTATATCCCTTTGCGCATTTTTTGTATCTTCCTCACAACTTGCTTTCCCACCCATCTTTGTATCATCAACAAACCTGGCTACATTACACTCGGTCCCTTCATCCAAATCATTAGTATAGATTGTAAATAGTTGAGGCCCCAGCACTGATTCCTGTGGCACCCCACTAGTTACTGTTTGCCAACTGGAAAATGACCCATTTATCCCGACTCTCTGTTTTCTGTTAGATAGCCAATCCTCTATCCATGCTAATATATTACCCCCAACCCCATGAACTTTTATCTTGTGCAGTAACCTTTTATGTGGCACCTTATCGAATGCTTTCTGGATATCCAAATACACCACACCCACTGATTCCTCCTTATCCACCCTGCTCGTTACATCCTCAAAAAACTCCAGCAAATTTGTCAAATATGATTTATCTTTCATAAAACCATGCTGACTCTGCTTGACTGAATTATGCTTTTCCAAATGTCCTGCTATTGCTTCCTTAATAATGGACTCCAGCATTTTCCCAATGACAGATATTAGGCTAACTGGTCTATAATTTCCTGCTTTCTTTTTGAAATAGGGGCATTACATTTGAGGTTTTTCAATCTGCTGAGACCTCCCCAGAATCCAGGGAATTTTGGTAGATTACAACCAATGCATCCACTATCTCTGCAGCCACTTCTTTCAAAATGCCTAGAGTGTAAGAGATCAGGTCCAGGGGACATGTCCACCTTTAGTCCCAATATTTTACTGAGTACTTCTTCTTTAGTGATAGTGATTGTTTTAAGTTCCTCCCTCCCTGTAGCTCCTTGATTATCCAGTATTGGGATGTTGTAAGTGTCTTCTACTGTGAAGACTGACACAAAATATTTGTTCAAAGTCTCTGCCATTTCCCTGTTCCGCATTATTAATTCCCCAGTCTCATCCTCTAAGTGACCAAATTTATTTTAGCCACTCTCTTCCTTTTTACATACCTGTAGAAACTCTTACTATCTGTTTTTATATTTCTTGCTCATTTACTTTCATAATCTATCTTCCCTCTCTTTATTATTTTTTTAGTCATTCTTTGCTGTTTTTAAAAATATTTCCCAATCCTCTGGCCTCCCACTAATCTTGGCCACTTTGTATGCCATTATTTTCAATTTGTTACCATCCTTTATTTCCTTATTTAGCCACAGATGGTTATCCCTTCTCTTAAAGTCTTTCCTTCTCATTGGAATGTATTTTTATTGAGAGTTATGAAATATCTCCTTAAATGTCTGCCACTGCTCATCAACTGTCTTACACTTTAATCTATTTTCCCAATCCACTTTAGCCAACTCTGCCTTCATACCTTTGTAGTCCCTTTATTTAAGCTTAGGTCACTGGTTTGAGATCCAACTTTCTCACCCTCCAACTGAATTTGAAATTCAATCATGCTACGATCACTCTTTCCTAGAGGATCCTTTACCAAAAGATTGTTTATTAATCCTGTCTCACTGGTTGGTTCCGAAATATGCTGTTTAAGGAAACTATCCCGGATACACTCTATGGACTCTTCCTCAAGGCTACCTTGGCCAATTTGATTAATCCAATCAATATGAAGATTAAAATCGCCCATGATTATTGCTGATCCTTTTTTACAAGCCTCCATTATTTCTTGATTTATACTCCGTCCAACTGTTAGGGGGCCTAGAGACTATGCCCACCAGTAACTTCTTCCCCTTAGTATTCCTTATCTCCACCCAAACTGATTCTACAGTTTGATCTTCTGAGCCAATATCATTTCTTGCTACTGCATTGATCTCAGTTTAATCTGTTCCACATTTTCATTAACAACATGAAAACTAAGTCCTGTCATTAAGAAATGTGGAAGGTGTATTTAGCTAATAATTAATTATTTGTAATAATTAGTCTCAATTTAAAAATTCAAATTGTGTTAGATTAAAAATAGACCTTTTTCTCCAACTCTAAAATAATATACTTTGTAACTCAGCTGCTAATTTCTTCAAGTGATAGTGAAAGCTATAACATTGTCATTACAGATACCAGCCTGGATTTTCCATTCCCCATTAATTGGGGCATATGCCCTGCTAGCCATGGAGATGTGCCCTTAGATTTTGATCGAATTCCCAGCCTTGAGATCATTTGCATTTTAGATGCAAGCTCCCAGCCTCTGCTACCTGAAAAATGACAATTTTTAAAATACATTTTTCTTGTTCCTCTTTGGCCTGTGCAAAGCAGAGGGCCTGAAATTTGACACCTTAGCGCTGGCTGTTAATGCCAGTTTAATGGAAAAAATGGCATCCGCCTTGCTTCCGCTCACTTTTGGCACAAGCCGTGCTGGACGCCATATTGGTGAGGGCAAATAAAAGAGGCGTCGCTTCCCATTGTCTGAAGCAGGCGTTAGGCTATTAACATATTCAAATAAGGGGCCTAACGCTTGCTTCTGCTACCTCTTACAAATTTGGCTTGCATCTGAGGCAGCCAGTGCCAGTGCTGACTGCCTCCGGGAAAACAAACATTAAACAGCGCCTAATAAAAAAAAGTAAGTACTTACCATTATCATCGCTGACCTCACTCTCGATTTTGGCCTCCAGGCCCTCACCGATCTCCCCCCTGATCCTGGCCCTGACCTCCAGGCCCTCCCCCAGAGTCCTTGCTGGATGTTCAGCTATTCAGCGCTGCGCTGAATGCCGCAATAAAGCTAATCAGCAAGCAGCACGAAAATCACATCAGGTTTCACATGTGTACTGATGACACCCAGCTCAGCCCCACCTCTCTCGACACCTCCACTACCTCTGTGTTGTCAGATTGCTTGTCCATCCCTGAATGAGCCGTATTTTCCTCCAATTAAACATTGGGAAGACCAAATCCGATGGCGTAGAAATTGGGTATCGCCCACTTTGGTGGTGGTAACACTTGTGGGGTGCGAGACTTTGTGCCAGGCGTAGAATTCTCACCCCTCAGGATAGATTCGGGTCACCACGCTCGAAAGGGGGGCACAGCTCAGCAGCGCTATGCACTGTGCCGCGTAGTGCGGCCACATACGAGGGGTTCTTCTCTTAATTAAAGGGAAGGGCCCAAGCTGCATACACTGCATAATTGGAACCCACCTACCTGGACCACCGGGGAGCGGGGCTGCTGTGCTATCATGGCACCGACTCCGCGGCCAAAGTGCCATCGGAGCAGAAAGGAAAATGGCAGATTTTTTTCAGTAGCACCCGGCTACCTCCCCTTCAAATCTTGCCCCGGGAGCGTCCGTCCACTGAAGATGTCCCTCTAATCGCCTGGCGCAGCTTCAGGGGGCAAAACCCAATTTAGGGGCCCGGATGTTAACGAGGCGATGCGCATGGCGATGACATCACAATCTCCGGGCGCAGGAGATCGAGGCGCAATGCCGTAGTGCCGCCGCTAAACTCCTGCCGAATTTAGTGGGAGTCATTAGTGGTGCCGTGCCCTGTCGCAAAGCCATTTGCACCCCGTTAGCGCCCACCAGCAGGAGACGCAAATGCACCCAATTTCTTCCCCGTTGTCTTTGACCCCCAACACAAACTCTGTTTCCTCATCACCGATTTCGTCTCCCTCCCTGACCACTGTCTCAAGCTGAATCATCACAGAGACCGCCTACTTCCATTTCCTTAACATTGACTATCTCTGCCCTTGCCTCAGTCCATCTGCTACTGAAACCCTCATCCTTGCATTTGTTACCTCCAGAGTCAACTATTTCAATACTCTCCTGGTCAGCCTCCCATCTTCCACCCTCCATAAACTTCAGCTCATCCAAAACTCTGCTGCCCATATCATAACCTGCACCAAGTTCCGCTCAACCATCACTCACTCCTATGCTCACTGACCGACATTGGCTCCATTGTTCCCTTTAATTTTGGGGGGGTACACGGCCCATTCAAAATACTGCACAGTTGCATTTTTTCCTATTTAAAAGCTGGTGATCCAGCTGCATGGGAGCCACACAGCTTAAAGGTTCTACCAATGCCTTGAATTTAAAATTTGCATCCTTATGTTCAAATTCCTCAATGGCATTGCCCCCTCACTGTCACAGTAACCTTCTTCAGCCCTGCAAGCCTCCAAAACCTCTATGTTCCTCTCACCCTGTCTGGCCTCTTGTGCATC